>NC_141689.1:1277753273-1278371920 GCF_964263255.1 Lissotriton vulgaris
CAATCGTACTTGTTTTTTTTGTCACTCACATATATAAACTCATCAGTCACTCCTGTGTCAAGCTTTTACAATCCTGAATACTAGGTTTTATGTGAAAGGATGCCCATGCATAACAATGCTAAGTTTTTTTTAGCTCCATGCACACATGTAGTGTAACCTGTCAAACACTTTAAAATGCTACCCTCCCACTAGTTCTGTATTATGAAAGCTCTAATGTGTCCCTTAAAGATTCCAGAAAAGTCCAGACACATACTAACTGAAACACACCAACCATTAGTAACCTGTTAAATTTACCAAACAACTCTTTCAAGGTGTGATCAATCCAAAAAATCCTCCTTTGGCACAGTAAATATAGTGTAATACTTAAACAACCTGCACCCCAAAAACTTTGCTTCACTGCAACACAGAGATTGCAGAACAACCCACTTGCTGCTGCATCAAGCACATCAACTACTGCAATAGCATCTTCAGCAAACAGTCTACACTCACATATTGATCTTCAATTTGGTAAACAAATTTCTATGCATTTATTGCGAATAACTTTTGTGTTACACGAAACAGTCTATCAACCTCATCAAAAACAACACACAGAAGCGTCAATGTCCTTAGCATTAGTTATTAGACATTCATCAAACTTTATTGTTGTAAAAATTACCCCGTCCAAAGGCAGTGGAACATTTGCACACTTGCTGCCTTTCTTGGCTGGAGTTATGAATTATTCTAAAATTAATTCAAATTCAGAATGCAGACCCTTTATTCAACCTAATTTTATCACCCAGGCTTGATAATATGGCCCAGAGTGCGTAGTGTACAGCAGCTTCTCTGTAAAATCTACAATTACCTCCGAGCAGTGACAAGAGATAGGTTACAACAGTCTGACAAACAGATCCAAAACCTTGTTATGCCACTTTTGAGTCACTTTTACCATGGGTAAAGTGACGCAAGGAGCTTGTAAATCTACATCTGACTTTTCAAGAAAAAATCTCAACTCCAGACTCTGCTACACAGTTTTAATGTTGTTTTCTCTCTCTTTCTCTCTCTCACTCTCTGTGACATAATTTCTCTTTCTCTCTTAAACTTATAGACACTGCTGTCTGCTTAGACGTGTAGAAGAATTGTTCAAAATAAGTTGTAAATTTAACTGCCTGAAGTGTTTGGCTGCAAGGTTTATACAACGGTAAGCACAGAGGCCTAGATCTACAAAGCCTTCATAGCAATGCATTAGAAATAAGTCAGCATAACGGGCGTCAGTAACGTAGTAGGCACTTCCATATTGACACCACTTGAACGCGGCACTATAACAGAACTGAAATGCACGAGGCACACTGCACATGTAAAACCGTAGAGTTACCAGAACTTGTAATGCTTCAGCTCATTTACTCACATCTACATAATGCTAAACTCTAATTTTCTTTTTTGTTTTGCAGATTACCAACCGGACATCTTTTGGAGTCCATTTAACAATTTGTTTATAATATTGTTTGTTCTTAAAGTTATTTTTCTAGTTGCTTCTAATATAGTTATAATTACATTTATTGTTTTAATAAAAGATAATAAAAAACGACATACTTCTTTTATTTTGTGGGGGAGGGGTATGACGGTCCACAATAAAAATAATGTTGAAATACTATAGTAAGATATTCAAGACTAGGATTGAAAACTAACAGATATAATAAATATAACAGTGAAAAACTTCTAAAATGACGGTGGACGGAGTACGTAATCAACGTTTGGCGCCTTGGCATTACCTTTCAAATAAATATTGAAAAAATATGATTATTAATATATTACAAAAGTACAGCAGTGGATGAAACACACGAACCGGGAAAAGAAAGCGACAAATGTACTACCTGAAATAAAGAAAGGTTTGCTTGGTGAACTTGAAGAAAAAGAAAAAAACGTGGGCTTCAAAACAAGGCGGCGCATTCGTAGAGAGTGCAACTGCTACACAAAAAAAAGGAAAGTTTTACGTACTATCATAGAAATGAAGGGGCATATTATCAACAAAAGGCGATACATTATCGCCGCTTTGCCGATAAAGCAGTGATAATGTGCTTGATAATAGGCCTTTGTAAATTCCCATAGCAGCCCAGGTTCTGATGTTAACCTGGGCTGCTATGGGAATTCACAAGGGCATATTATCAAGCCCATTATCACCGCTTAATCGGCAGGTTCCTGCTGATAAAAGCGGCGATAATGCTTCACCTTTTGTTGATAATATGGTCCATTGCTCTTCTTTTGACCAGTAAACTTAGGTGCATATTATCAAGGACCGGTGTTAAAATTATCGCCGTTTAATTGTCAGGAAACTGCCTATAAAACGGCAATAATGAGCTTGATAATACGGCCTTGGTATTTCCCATAGAAGCCCATGTTAACACCAGAACATAGGCTTCTATGGAAATTAACAAGGACGTATTATCAAGCCCACCCTCCTAACATTAATAAAAAACCCAGACAATGCAGGTACCCGGAGCTGGAAGGTCATTTTACATATTACTACCCCAGAAAGGTGGTATTCCCCATGACGTGTACGGGGAGAGAGAGAGGGAAAGCTCAAAACATATTTTTTTTTTAAAAGACCCGAGGGGTGCCACTCCCCGAGACTGCGGGGAGTAGGACCGTAACCCCCGCATACTTCAAAATAAAACCAGAGGAGAGCCGTTGCCCAGTGCTCGGGGCACCTTACAAGCCCCCATTATGCAAAACAATTGCCCCAGTTATTTGCCCCCCAGGACCTAATATATAAAACAGACTTCTAGTTTTTTTTCACCTTTTCCACCGCGTACAAGTACTGCACGAGTACCCCGCCATATTTAAAAAAAAAAAAATTGAGGCTAAAGATCCATGTACCACCCCCTGACCAACAGAATGTTTCTACCCTGCCCCCTTTCCTTATTTCTCAACTTTGCTTTACTGTTTTCTTGTGACTCGGCTCTCCAGACAAACAAGATGGCTGCCAACACTTCCTGGTTTGGAATATTGACAGCCAATCAGCATGCAGCTCCTGCTCGTAATCGTACGTATTTCTGTACGTGTACGCCGCGTAATCCAATACTATTGTAAATATAAATTGAACCGAAACAACTATGTTGTGTATAAGGAATTTCACAAAGGAATATATTGAAATTATGAAATGCATAATGAAAATCAGCAGTAATATGTACATATCTGTAAAGTAATGAATTTAAATGCATTCGAATAGACCATTATAAGATGGCTGCCAGCTATAACGTCAACAATGGTTGCTGAGATACGAACTTCATCCTTTGTTTATGTTTACTCATGTATGTATTGAGGCACAGTTGTTTTTCTGCATTAATTGCGTGATCAAGACACTGGTTGTGTCGAAACGCGTAGCAGTTTGCATTTAATAAAATTTTGGTGAGAACTCCCAACCTCCGAGTGTGCATCGTTATTGAGGAATTGGCGTAATTGAAATTACCGGCGTTTGGTTCCAGCCGGTGACACACCACCAGACAACGGGACTAATCCTAACAGGAACTTAACTGGTGATATTATTGACAATGAGGATAATATGCTGGCCGTAAAGGAAAAAGTAAAGTACGAAACAGCGGGAAAGAACGGAAGCGGAGGAGACGCGAGTCAGTACAGCGGAGGTAACCCCGATCCCTGGTGTAGTTGAGGGTGGTGGGGGAGCACTCAAGCAATTTCAGCTCGGACGATTACCTTACCATGCAGCCTCGTTAGGATTGTGTTTTTTGATCGTGCTGGGGGCCGAAGCGACACTACAAACTGTCAGATTGTGTACTTACAACATGAAGCTGGGAGTACCCATGTTCTAGATCCAGAAACTGTGTAGTACCCTTCGATTTCTGAGATTTTTTCAGCAGCATTGGGAACTGCCCACAGGGCGGGGAGGTTGAGTGTCTCACCATAAAGAACAGCAGGGCACGGGTAAGAGTATACAGCGAAGATTGCCGTGACAGCAACTGTCATGAGCATGATTAATGTGGAATGAAACAGATCACTATTAGCTTTAACATGATTGCAACATAATGGAGAATGAGGATGAAAGACGGAATGAGGCACAAACATTATTTGCGCGAGCTCCAGGTAAAGGTGTGAGTATCAAAAGTGCCGTGGAAAAACCTGAAGGAAATGCACTAAACACAAAATTAAGACGCTATGAAAGACTCAGGAAACAAGAATACTCCAAATGGTGGGAGGCAATCTCCTTCAAGATTATATAGATAAGGGCATGGTGCCACATGGATTACGAATTTACATTACACCGTCTCACCAATCCGCAGATGCTCGATGATTGGCCACAAACTCAGCTAACAGCTCAAGGAACATGTTAAACATTCTCATAAAATATGCCTGGGAAGACCGTGAGAGAATCCTAAAAGAAATTAAAGAAATGGAGGAAGACTTCCTGAAAATGACAGAACAAGATGAAATCAACAAGCTTAAGGAGGATTTAAAAACACAACTTAAAAAATATGAGGATGATATTAAATTTCAAAAACAACGGAAATTGCACAGGGATTGTGGGGATTACGAGAGTGGCCGTATCCTAACCTACAGCCCCAAGTATGATCATCTATACAACCAAGGGAATATTCAAGCACAAAGCGAAGCTGAACCAACAACATCGTAGTATCAAAAAGTCAACTTATAGACCAGTGACATGGACACAGAAGCCTCAGTTCGAACTAGTACCTCATCAAGTGTGGGGATATCAACAAAACCCGCAACATTTTTAGACGAGTTTCAAGTGCTGAGATCACGGCGACAAAAAAGAACAAGCCCAATCAGCACAAACAACACCGAGGAGGGCACGAGAAGAACGTCGGGCAGAGGAAGAGCACGAGGCAGGGTCACTCAAAACGAAGACGCTTAAAACTCCAGCAGAGGAGAAACAAAAAGAAAGCCAATGGGAGCCAGGCGTGGAGGCTACAGCAAGAGAAAATAATTATGGATAATGATATGGTAAATAGAACTATTATCAATTTATCTTCAAGATCTCAAACTGACACTGAGAAAATGACATTATGCCTTGGTTTGACATTTTGCCCAACGGAATTGTTTAATTACACTAACACCAGAATAGATATATTCAAGTTTATACTTAAGCTTAAGTTAAAGAATGGCACACATTGTACAACAAGAGATCAAATGAATCATTGGTTACTAGTGAGGGAGGGTATCAACCAACTGCACTAACTGTGGGGGATGCATCAACACTTCAAACTGTCTATGTACTGGGAGGTGTACTACCAGATACTCAGGATGAGAATTTGCTCATTGACCAGGAAGGGAAAGACACAGGAAAAGCTGCATGCACCCCATTTAGACCGAAATCTATTTTTTATCCCACTCTCCCACATGATTCTATAGACACCTTTCATGAGGTAGTTGTCAAAGAACTAAAGAAATATAAACACAGACCATGCACAGATAACACAGTAAACTTTAATTTATCTAAAACTCAGAGGGATTTTATTATTTCGCTGGTTGAAGACAGGAGTGTGACTATCAGACCTTCAGATAAAGCGGCCAATATTGTACTGTGGGGAAGAACCTTGTACATAAATGAGGCATTGAAACAGTTAAATGACAACAGCTTTTACTGTAAAAGTAGTACAATCATAGTGTGACTAGCACATGGGAGAAACTGGCATTTTGGCAGGAGGAGGGTCTTATAACTAAGTATGGGCGTAAAATCCGTTCCGTTTGCGGAATTTGCCGATTTTTGGCAATTTCGCTTTCCGTGAATCGCGCAAATTTGTCCAAAAATCTGCAATTCGCAAGCTGGCGGATTTTTTTGCGTGGTCGCGCTTGAAAAATACAATATCACGCGCGCGGCGTTGACTTACCGTGATTCTGAGTTCACCCAGTTGTTTTTCTCCCGGTTTGCGTGTGCTGCGCCATTTTGGATCTTGCTGTGTGATCGCGCGAGAGTTTTTTGACCACGAGTACGTCATCGTGGCCCGCCATCTTGCACAGCGAGAGTTTGACAACGCAAGTACATCATAAGGGCCCGCGATCACGCATCGCTCAAGCAAACAGTTGCGAACACGGAGATGCAGTGTGCAGCTGACTTCCGGAGGGAGATTTGAACAGCTCGCTTACCCGAACTTGCAAAAATTGCAATTCTGCACAAGAAATCCACCACAGGCAGCATAAACCTTCTGAAAATGATGATTTTGATCAGAATAACTCCTCAGATTGACATTTGGCCTCACTTTTTTTGTGCAAGGAGTCCATTTTTTGGGGGGGGGGTGGGAGGAGGGAAGTACCCTAGAGTCTCCAACTTCCTGTTCCTGTCCAGCAGGCTCCTCCCAGTGCTTTGCCCATGTCCTGGTCACTTTTCATTTGGATCTGGAGCTGGAAGGATTACTTTTTGTGGCTGCTGCTGGATATTGGTGTTTGAGGACTTTTTGGACTT
This sequence comes from Lissotriton vulgaris, assembly GCF_964263255.1. Classification (NCBI taxonomy): domain Eukaryota; kingdom Metazoa; phylum Chordata; class Amphibia; order Caudata; family Salamandridae; genus Lissotriton; species Lissotriton vulgaris. Next base: position 1,277,759,689 of record NC_141689.1, read on the forward strand.
TGGAGTTTGCATCACTTTCGGATTTGAGATTTTACAAGTAAGTTGGTGCTGTTTGTTTGGGGCATTGCAGTTGCTGCAACTACAATTTTAAAACTTTTTCACAACTTTAAAAAATATATATTGTGGGTAGCCACAGTATCCAGTAGGCCCATGGTTATTCGTGGGTGCATGATACAACTGTTTCTGTGAGTTTTGTGGAACAAAATTCTCATTTATGTCATGGAATTTTAGCTCACTGTTATATGTGGAATTTATTTTAAAATTTTGGGGTGCCTGTAAAGCCACACTAGCCAGTAAGCCCAGGAGTAATGAGTGGTGCATGGACCAAGTCTTTCTGTGGGGTGTCTTGAATTTAAACATCATTGAGGTCTTGGATGGCATTGGATTGGGGTGATTTTTATGTATTTTTTGACTTTTTGGGGTGTTGTTGGGGCCTGGCCATGTGGGTGGGGTCCATTTTGAGGCCTGGTCCAGGCAGGCCTGGCCATGTGGTGAGGCCAAGCCAAGGGGCCATTTTGAAGCCAGGCAGTGTGCTCAGGCCTGCACACAGTTTGCTTTGCTTTCATCCAATATGCCCAGGGGTACTCAGTGGTGCATAGTCCAAGTCTTTCTGTGGGGTGTCTTGAAATTAAACATCATTGAGGACATGGATGGCATTGGATTGTGGTGATTTTTATGTGTTTTTTGAATTTTTGGGGTGTTGTTGGGGAGAAACTGGCATTTTGGCAGGAGGAGGGTCTTATAACTAAGTATGGGCGTAAAATCCGTTCCGTTCGCGGAATTTGCAGATTTTTGGCAATTTTGCTTTCCGTGAATCGCGCAAATTTGTCAAAAAATCCGCAATTCGCAAGCTGGCGGATTTTTTTGCTTGGTCGCGCTTGAAAAATACAATATCACGCGCGCGGCGTTGACTTACCGTGATTCTGAGTTCACCCAGTTGTTTTTCTCCCGGTTTGCGTGTGCTGCGCCATTTTGGATCTTGCTGCGTGATCGCGCGAGAGTTTTTAGACCACGAGTACGTCATCGTGGCCCGCCATCTTGCACAGCGAGAGTTTGACAACGCAAGTACATCATAAGGGCCCGCGATCACGCATCGCTCGAGCAAACAGTTGCCAACACGGAGATGCAGTGTGCAGCTGACTTCTGGAGGGAGATTTGAACAGCTCGCTTTCCCGAACTTGCAAAAATTGCAATTCTGCACAAGAAATCCACCACAGGCAGCATAAACCTTCTGAAAATGATGATTTTGATCAGAATAACTCCTCAGATTGACATTTGGCTGCACTCTTTTTGTGCAAGGAGTCCATTTTTTGGGGGGGTGGGAGGAGGCAAGTACCCTAGAGTCTCCAACTTCCTGTTCCTGTCCAGCAGGCTCCTCCCAGTGCTTTGCCGATGTCCTGGTCACTTTTCATTTGGATCTGGAGCTGGAAGGATTACTTGTTGTGGCTGCTGCTGGATATTTGTGTTTGAGGACTTTTTGGACTTTGGAGTTTGGATCACTTTTTGATTTGAGATTTTACAAGTAAGTTGGTGCTGTTTGTTTGGGGCATTGCAGTTGCTGCAACTACAATTTTAAAACTTTTTCACAACTTTAAAAAATATATATTGTGGGTAGCCGCAGTATAGGCCCATTTTTATTCGTGGGTGCATGATACAACTGTTTCTGTGAGTTTCGTGGAACTTAAATCTCATTTATGTCATGGAATTTTAGCTCACTGTTATATGTGGAATTTATTTTTATATTTTGGGGTGCCTGTAAAGCCACACTAGCCAGTAGGCCCAGGAGTAATGAGTGGTGCTTGGACCAAGTCTTTCTGTGGGGTGTCTTGAATTTAAACATCATTGAGGTCTTGGATGGCATTGGATTGGGGTGATTTTTATGTATTTTTTGACTTTTGGGGGTGCTGTTGGGGCCTGGCCATGTGGGTGGGGTTCATTTTGAGGCCTGGTCCAGGCAGGTCCTGGCCATGTGGTGAGGCCAAGCCAAGGGGCCATTTTGAAGCCAGGCAGTGTCCTCAGGCCTGCACACAGTTTGCTTTGCTTTCATCCAATATGCCCAGGGGTACTCAGTGATGCATAGTCCAAGTCTTTCTGTGGGGTGTCTTGAAATTAAACATCATTGAGGGCATGGATGGCATTGGATTGTGGTGATTTTTATATGTTTTTTGAATTTTTGTGGTGTTGTTGGGGAGAAACTGGCATTTTGGCAGGAGGAGGGTCTTATAACTAAGTATGGGCGTAAAATCCGTTCCGTTCGTGGAATTTGCAGATTTTTGGCAATTTCGCTTTCCGTGAATCGCGCAAATTTGTCCAAAAATCTGCAATTCGCAAGCTGCCGATGGCCATGTGGGTGGGGGCCATTTTGAGGACTGGTCCAGGCAGGACCTGGCCATGTGGTGGAGGTCAAGGCTCAAGGGGGCATTTTGAAGCCGGGCAGTGTGCTTTGGCCTGCACCCAGTTTGCCTTGCTTTCATCCATTATGCCCAGGGGTACACAGTGGTGCATGGGCCAAGTCTTTCTGTGGGGTGTCTTGAATTCAAACATCATTGAGGGCATGGATGGCATTGGATTGTGGTGATTGTTATGTGTTTTTCGACTTTCTGGGGTGTTTTTGGGGCCTGGCCATGTGGGTGGGGGCCATTTTGAGGCATCGTCCAGGCAGGGCCTGGCCATGTGGTCGGGGTCAAGGCTCAAGGGGCCTTTTTGAAGCCAGGCAGTGTGCTCAGGCTGGCTCCCAGTTTGCCTTGCTTTCATCCATTATGCCCAGGGATACTCAGTGGTGCATTAGCCACGTATTTCTGTGGGGTGTCTTGAATTTACGCATCATTGAGGGCATGGATGGCATTGGATTGTGGAGATTTGTATGTTTTTTTTTCGACTTTTTGGGGTGTTGTTGGGGCCTGGCCATGTGGGTGGGGTCCATTTTGAGGCCTGGTCCAGGCAGGGCCTGGCCATGTGGTGGGGGTCAAGGTTCAAGGGGCCATTTTGAAGCCAGGCAGTGTGCTCAGGCCTGCACCCAGTTTGTCTTGCTTTCATCCATTATACCCAGGGGTACTCAGTGGTGCATGGGCCAAGTCTTTCTGCGGGGTGTCTTGAATTTAAACATCATTGAGGGCATGGATGGCATTGGATTGTGGTGATTTTTATGTGTTTTTCGACTTTTTGGGGTGTTTTTGGGGCCTGGCCATGTGGATAGGGGGCATTTTGAGGCCTGGTACAGGCAGGGCCTGGCCATGTGGTGGGGTCAAGGGATCATTTTGAAGCCATTCAGTGGCTCAGGCCTGCACCCAGTTTGCCTTGCTTTCATCCATTATGCCCAGGGATACTCAGTGGTGCATAAACCTTCAGAAAATGATGATTTTTAACAGAATAACTCCTCAGATTGACATTTGGCTGCACTTTTTTTGTGCAAGGAGTCCATTGTTTGGGGGTTTGAGGAAGGAAGTACACCAGAGTCTCCAACTTCCTGTTCCTGTTAAGCAGGCTCCTCCCAGTGCTTTGTCCATGTCCTGGTCACTTTGCATTTGGATCTGGAGCTGGAAGGATTACTTTTTGTGGCTGCTGCTGGATATTTGTGTTTGAGGACTTTTTGGACTTTGGAGTTTTGATCACTTTTGGATTTGAGATTTTACAAGTAAGTTGGTGCTGTTTGTTTGGGGCATTGCAGTTGCTGCAACTACAATTTTAAAACGTTTTCACAACTTAAAAAAATATATTTTGTGGGTAGCCACAGTATCCAGTAGGCCCAGGGTTATTCATGGGTGCATGATACAACTGTTTCTGTGAGTTTCGTTGAACTTAAATCTCATTTATGTCATGGAATTTTAGCTCACTGTTATATGTGGAATTTATTTTTAAATTTTGGGGTGCCTGTAAAGCCACACTAGCCAGTAGGCCCAGGAGTAGTGAGTGGTGCATGGACCAAGTCTTTCTGTGGGGTGTCTTGAATTTAAACATCATTGAGGGCATGGATGGCATTACATTGTGGTGATTTTTATGTATTTTTCGACTTTTTGGGGTGTTGTTGGGGCCTGGCCATGTGGGTGGGGGCCATTTTGAGGCCTGGTACAGGCAGGGCCTGGCCATGTAGTGGGGGTCAAGGCTCAAGGGGCCATTTTGAAGCCAGGCAGTGTGCTCAGGCGTGCACCCAGTTTGCCTTGCTTTCATCCATTATGCCCAGGGGTACTCAGTGGTGCATGGACCAAGTCTTTCTGTGTGGTCTCTCTTCTATTAATTTAAACATCCATTTTGGATTAGAATTGCAATTTTTATTTTGTGTCTTTCCGTTTTTGGGTGTGTTGTTGTAATAATAATTAATGCAATGCCTAGTTGCAAATATTAATTGAAGCACGACATATGCAACATTTATTTAACTGATGTCCCTCTGGCTTCCTTTGCTTTTAGGTGCACAAGAGAATCACATCAGTCATCGCTCATCATCATCCGTGCCAGGAAGAAGTCCTGCAGCGGTGTGTGCAGCACAACGTCACATGATGTCCCGTGTGGCCACAGACAACTCTGCAACTCGTGCAACTGCGGCCAGCTGTTCTGACATCTGAAGAAGATGGGCCCAAAGAATGGTGGCCATAGCTCCTCTAGCAAGAAAGTTGACAGTGCCACTGCCAGTAAGAAGGAGCAGAAGAAGCAAGTGGAGCCACTTACCAATGAGACTGGTGTGCCCACAGACACTTTTTTTGGGAAAAAAACTACGCCTGCAGCAGAAGCGGTGTCCGCTGGGGACCAAGCTGGGAGCAGCACCTCCGCTTCATTGGGCTCAATGCCACCACGCCGAGTTAGGTCCAAGGCCATGAGTGCTGCAGAGGCAGCCACTTTAGTTTCTCAATCACCATCGACCAGTGATGTTGGCTCATCGCAAGAAAGTAGCATTCAATCAACGCAGGGTGCAACTCATCTGACGAGTGTTCAACAACCACAGCCGCAACGACAACCACAGGTGCAACTAGTACAAGCGCAAGTACATGCGCAAGGAGAGGTGCAAGGAGAGGCGCAAGGGGAGGCACAAGGAGAGGCGCAAGAAGAGGCGCAAGGAGAGGCGCAAGGAGAGGCGCAAGTAGAGGCACATGGAGAGGCGCATGGAGAGGCGCAACTAGAGGCGCATGGAGCGGCACAACTGCCGACAATGCTTGTTCCTCCAGAAGTAGGGGCACATCAGGAAATCGAGATTCAAGTGGAGGTATCATCCGAGGAAGCCACTCCTCCTGATGATGATCCATTGTCTTCCAGATCCGCAGCAAGAAAAAGGTCAAGGAGGGCTACTACTACAAGTTCTTCTTCAAGCACCCTTCCTTCTGATGACCTTGATGTTGATTGGAATCCACCAATGGAGTCCGAGAGTGAGGCACGCCATGAGCCGACAAAGGTAGCTAAGCCTAAAAGGAAGGTTCCTGCAAGGCTTTCACTTATGGCTGATGATGACGACGAACAAGAAGTGGTGTATTCTGCTGCTGATGAACAGTCTGACGATGACCCAGTCATCACAGTCATCACTCCAGCCTCAGCGGGCATGCAGCACACAGACATTTTGACCCTATCCCGAATTGCTGATGAGCGTGATGTGGTCGGCGTGGCACTGGTACCACCACCGACACCAATGCAGTAAACTACTACACCAACATGACCTACAGCTTCCATATTTTCTCATCAGAAGGGCTGGCAGGGACCTCCATCCAGCTTGACCTCCATTACCTCAAGTAGTGGTGCTGTAAGTGCACAACAAAGTCAAATTCAGCAACGCCCATCATCCACTTCATCTGGCATTGAAAGTAGCACCTCCACCACCAGCAGACTTCTCCAGCCCCCAGTTTGGGACTTCTTTAGTGTTAGCAAAAAGGCGGAAAACATGGTCGTTTGTTCGATTTTTAAAACTGTAGTTAGTTGGGGTAAACTTGGTACCAAAAACAATAAACAGGAGATGCCAGGTCAAAGAAAATGTGTGCTGTTCTGGAACTATGAACAAACAAGGATCATGGAACTACAACAAGAAATTACACTAGGCTGAAAAACTCCCATCAGCCCACCATTGTGGCGGAATTTCATCATGTGGGATACAGATGGTAGATCCAAGTCTCGCCCAACCCATCTAGTGATGGTGCAGAGATGGATTTCCGAGGTAGACCTCTAGCCACAGTGTATTTCGAGTGGTGCTGATGGTGTGCAGTGCTGTGAAAAAAGTGAGTGATAAGATAAAAATAACTACTAGAACAGAATGTTTGTTTAATAGGCACTGTTCCAGTGTCAAGATTAAAATAACGCCAAATAGTCTGAAAATATGACTATATAGTGGCGCAGTGCAGAGTGGCTCTGCACTGCGCCACTATATAGTTTTTCAGCCTAGTGTAATTTCTTGTTGTAGTTCCATGATCCTTGTTTTTTCATAGTTCCAGAACAGCACACATTTTCTTTGACCTTGCATCTCCTGTTTATTGTTTTTGTTACAAATTGGGTTGTGAGGTGTCGGGTTCGGTAAACTAACCCACACAGACCCCCCAATCTTTTCTTTTTTCTAGTAAACTCGGTACCACCCATGGTACCGGAGTCCAGAGAGGTCATCTCCAAAAACACCACACTATCATTTGGGAGGGGCACATAAGGAAGATCCGGGAAGCCAAAAGTACAACAAATCTAAATGTATTCATTCATATTGCATCTGATGATGACGAGGGGCTGACCGTGCAGGGGGGGAGTGTATAAGCGACAGACATTTTTCTGGTATACCCAGTACCCCTGGCAGCAGCACTGCAGTGGTAGCGCCCACACCCTCTACCCCAGCAACATGTATGAGGCACACTAAGAGTCTGGGAACAACACCAATGCGTAAAAGTACATCAATGAGACTAACTGGGTTGAAGAAGTCTGGATCATCATCATCATGTAAAATAGGGAGCCAGTGGAGATCTTTCAGGTGGACGGAAATGTGAGCTTGACGAGGGATGTCCAGTACGAGTCTGGCTGATGCGTTTTGGATGCGTTGGAGTTTTTTCTGTAGTTTGGCTGTGGTTCCGGCGTAGAGGGTGTTTCCGTAATCCAGTCGGCTGGTGACCAGCGCGTGGGTGACTGTCTTTCTTGTTTCAGTGGGGATCCAGCGGAAGACTTTTTTGAGCATGCGTAGGATGTTGAAGCAGGATGATGAGACGGCATTGGCTTGTCTGGTCATCGAGAGGGAGGAGTCCAGGATGAAGCCCAGGTTGCGTGCGTGATCCGTTGGTGTGGGTGCAGTTCCCATGGTGCGGTTCCCAGGGCTGGTGGCCACCAAGAGTCATCCCAGGCTGAGGGGGAGGAGCCAGGCCACGCCTATTCATTTTTAAACTACTCAACTTAGGGACAGGGATGCAGTGCTACGTGAATCACGTAAGATGGACAGCCTCAAGGTGAGTGGTAGTCAAGTTATGCTCTTCCCGTGGAAAGAACCCGGACTGCTGTGGCAACACAGGGAGGCCTGAAGTCTGAGCAGCTTACATTGGAGCCGCCCTACCCTGGAGACTCCTGGTGAGGGGGGACGCCTGGCGGGGAACGCAGCGGAGGGGAGACGCAGGCGGCAATGCATAGCGGAGGACGCAAGTCGCGCATAGTGGAGACCGCAGTTTAGAAAGTGGTGACAGGCATGTGGCGCTCACAGCGGGAGGACCCCGGAGGAACTGCGCTATCACAAGGGTACTGCAACGGACTGCCAATATATTGGCCGATCACCGAATGCATGACCTACTGGAGGTAGACTTGTGTATGCAAATTCTCCCCCCCGATTTGGGACCTGAGAAGCCTGCGGGCTCAGTAGTGATTGGGCAAACGACAGGCGCCAGAGGTGAGACTCCAGGGGAGTCTCACCCAAATACCGACAAAGGGAAGACACGCAATCTGAGGCCTGCACGGGGGAGTCCTTCACAGTCTAGACAATGCTGCTTCTACGGAAACAACCACACTGCCACAGCGACTACTGAACACTGAAGACTGGAGCGGAGTGGACACTAGCAGTGGGTACGCACTGCGGGTGTCCCTTTTGCCACGCAAACCGTTGACACGGCCCGCCGGGCCAAGAAGTACACGGCTTGCTGCCACCTGGAACATCCATAATAACGAGGACATCATGCAGGTGGGGAACGTCGCAAGTCAGCGCCCCTGCTAAACACACATCGGCGAAACCCGGTGCCCTGCCATAGAGGGTCGCTGTGAGTCACCATTCTGTTCGAAGCTCAGGCGCCCTGACCTGCAGGACAACTACTAGCGCGGACACTGCGAGTGGAGCCTGCGGGCCAAAACATGCGTCCTAGGGAATGGCCCATCATGTCCCAGCACAGAAACCACAACCAGGAGCCAGGCCACACCCATTCATTTATACATTTCTCAACTATAGGGACAGGGAAGCAGTGCTGTGTGAATCGTGTAAGATGGACAGCCTCAAGGTGAGTGGTAGTCAAGTTATGCTCTTCCCCGATTAGACCACCCCGCAGAAGCAACTATGGGGCAGTGAAATGCCAACTCAGGGCTCTGGAACTACTGTACTCACTGTCATTCCCTGCCTGACTGCGAATAGTTGCGAAAGAAGGGACCCGCTTCTTTTATTCCCCTGGGGAGGCGTGGGACTGGTTAGAAGAGTCGGATCAGTGGACAGGCACGAGACCATCAGACCCAGACGGCGACAACCCAACAGGCAGGAAAAACAGACGGCAAGGACGACGAGGGATGGTGCGAAAGGCAAAAGCAGGGACTGCAGTTCCGAGCCCAGAACAAATGAGAAAGGAGAGACAGGAGGCCTTGGAAGTGGTCACAACCCTTGGGACCCCACCGTTTAAGCAACGCTTGGACTCTCAAGCCCGATACATGTTGGTGATAAGTGGCTCTTCATCACCATCGACTGAAATATCCGAAGACCTCCGCCTACAGGAGGTGACCCCACAAACTGCAGATGGTATCATAGGATAAAGAACTGGCAAACTGAACTCTGTCACAGGCAGATCACTCAAGTAGAACATTGAATGCTAGCTTATGTGTTCTTGCTCTGTACTAAGGGATTGGGTGGGCCTGCTGAGCTGACGGTCACACATACCCCATTAGGCATCTCCAAGGAAACTGCTATACCCACACCAGACCGCGCTGTGCGCAACACCGTAGGGAATGGGCACACACGAGACGTTCCTTGGTCATGATCCCTACCAGACTCACACACTAGCTTAAAGGATTATCTAGATGGCACATCACATACACAGGAATGGGGGGATGGCCACAGCAGAACATTGCCTGAGCGCGCACCCCATCAGGCAACACAATGAACTAGTTTTAACTTCCTAGTTGTTACAGAGGTTTGGACGGACATCCCGCATTGTTCGCCCCAGCTGTCTTGTTGTTCTTTGTTCATTCATAATTTTTGTTGCAGCACGCCAATGCCCTAATGCATGCCCATAACCCCCACACACCACAGATCACCCCAACCCTGACGCCCCGACGACTAAACGCACCAGATATGGCACAAGCTAATATAATCACATGGAACACACACAATGCACACGCCCATGTGACGCTACTCCGTATTTGCTTACCTCCAGAGACACTCGGTCGGAATTGCCCTATTACAGGAAACACATATGACACAGCCGGAACTGGACAGACTACGCAGGCGCTGGAGGGGGCAGTTGTATGGCACTGTATACTTGGTGCATGCAAGTGGCACACTAATCTGGGTGAGCGCGGGCACTCCGTTCGTCTGTGCAGAGGTGGTGACAGATCCTGAAGGTAGATACACTTTAGTGTGCAGAACACTCAACGGCCAATCAATACTGCTGGGTTCAATATACGCTCCAAACGTTGACCAGCCATCGTTCCTAACACATTTGTCATCCGTACTAAACCCTTATGCTGGACTCCCCTCGATTCTGGGTGGGGATTTTAACTCGGTACTTGATAATCACATGGACAGGTCTTTTCCCCCTCTCCGAAAGACCTCAGCTGTGTCAGACTTTCAGGCGCTTACACACTGGCTCTCTCATTAGGCATTGATAGATATATGGCGCATCCTTCACCCACAATTAGCCTATTTACCCCTACTACTCTGCAATGCATGACCTACATGTATGCCTGGATAGGGTGGTGGGCTCCCAATTCCTACTTCCTCTGGTTACGAAATCGGAATACCTAGGGCGGACACACTCTGATCATAACCCTTTACAACTCCAGCTCAGTTGGGAAGCTGACCGCCCTCCCATACCCACATGGCGACTCCAGCCGCCCACATTGGTAGGCCCTGAATTCCACTCATCACTGGGTTCGGCTATTCTTACATATTTCAAACTTAACAAATGGACAGCGAGTAATACAATGATGAAATGGGACGCCCACAAATTAGCAATCAGAGGTCATTGTCCAGGGCCACATGGAACATATGTAAAAAACTAGCATTATCCCTCACCCATTTAGAATCCCAGTTGCTCCAATACGAGTACGGGGGAGAGGGAGGAGGCAGACATTCAAGCCGCCTGGAGAGTCTTCGAGTGCAACATGCAGAGCTTATGGAGCGGTTGCGGTGCCACAACCACACTGCCCACACGGCTTGCACACATGCCACAGTGGACAGGACGGGCCGCCTACTTGCCTGGCTGCTGAAACAAGAAAATGATTGCGGCCTAATCGGAGCCGTGCACACATCGGAGGGGACCCTGGTGCATACGCAGCGTGAGATCCACAAGGTGATGACGGATCATTACACACAACTATATCAATCTAGGGGACACTGCTCAGGCCCTGACCTAGAGAGATTTCTGGAATCTGTCCAGCTGCCCACAGCCTCGGATGTACACCAGGAAGCACTCAACAGTCCCCTCACCTTAGAGGAAATTGAGGATGCGATTGGGTCCATGGCATCTAGGAAGATGCCAGGGCCGGTCAGCCTATCCGTTGAATATTACAAGGCTTACCGGGAGTCTCTGGTGCAACACCTACACACCCTCTATACTACAGCACTGGAGAAACACTCACTGTCCCCCTCGAAGTGCGAGGCGTACCTGGTGTCCCTGCTAAAACCAGACAAGGACCCCACAGCCCTGGGATCTTGTAGACCCCTGGCACTACTTAACGCAGATTATAAGATATTCACTAAAGTGCTAGCGGAGCGATTGACCCCAGTAGTCCCTGAATTGATTCACAGCAACCAAAACAGATTTGTGCCCAAGCGAAGCACATCACTGAACTTGCGCAGGCTCTTTAGGGTAGCATCGGACGGTGTAAGGACGTGGCCCAGAGCGGGATGCCTTGTGTTTGATCTGGAAGAGGCCTTTGACTGCTTGGAGTGGAGATACCTGGCGGTAGTGCTGCTGCGAAATGAGCTAGTCCTGGGGTTTCTACAGATGGTTGACCTATTATACAAAAATCCCACTGTTAGGGTACGTTTGGGGCCATACATAACTGATGCTATACCATTATGCAGGGGTACCAGGCAGGGGTGCCCGCTGTCGCCCCTCCTGTTAGTGTTGGCGATAGAACCCCTAGTGGCGGCACTGTGTGCAATGCTGGGAGATGGTATACCCCTAGGTGAAGCAGTATACCAAGTGTCATTGTACGCAGAAGATCTCCTGGTCTACCTGAGAGACATAGAATATATACCAGCCCAGCTAGCACATACACTGCATGACTTTGCCACTATCTCAGGACTCAAAATAATTGCTAGCAAGTCCTGTATATATGTGTTCGGGGAGGGAAGCCAAGACCCGGGTTATACCCTAAGTGGTACAAGGGTGCATTGGAAGGAGGATACTTTCCGTTATCTACAAATCCAGATATACCGTCAGCCGGCAGATCTATTTGATGGCAACCTGGGAAGGGCCTTAACAGCAATCAAGCTGCAGGTACGCTTCTGGAACACACTTCCGCTCACAATCACTGGCAGGGTAGCACTGTCCAAGATGGTGATTCTCCCCCGTCGAATGAAAAAGCTCCCTAGCACACGTTTATAAATTATTGTTTCTTTTCAGTATGCAAGTGTGTCCACCATTCGTCACTCTCGCATTCATAAATGATTCTTGTCCATAACGTCCGGTAGATTCTTTTGAAGCTTTATTTCTGGAATTTCACAGCCAACACGTGTTTCGTCGTATTGGGAATGTAACCCACGACTTTCTCAAGGCTCATTCCTGAGTAAATCGGTCGTATATATTTTGCGGTGATAATTCCAACCCGCAATGGGTTTCTGTTTGGGGCGTCTGTTAAGTACTGATTTTATTGGTAGATAAAGCCAAGATGTGGCTTCCGATTCTTTAGAAAATGGCTTTCGCCAGCTTTTGTAGTTATTCTCCTTAATCCCCCGTAGTAGAATCAGGGAATGGTGGAAACACTTGTAAACTGAAAAGAAACAATAATTTATAAACGTGTGCTAGGGAGCTTTTTCATTTTTGTAGGCGTTTGCCAGACTTAAAGAGGGTTTGTGGTTCTCTTTACCCTATAGCACCGTTTAACAAATGGAACCTGATATTCTGAGTGGCGCCATTAGACCTAAAACAATACCACTAGCTGAGCATTTCGATCCTCCCCCGTCTCCTGCACTACTTTGCTAATTTACCTATATATGTTCCGGCATCCTTCTTTGCTACCCTTACTAAAATGCTTAGGGACGTCTTATGGGGGAACGCTAGACATAGAATGGTGCTGGCAAAGTTATACCTGCCTACCGACCAGGGGGGTCTTGGGCAGCGCCTTGTTTTGAGCACTACTATTTAGCTGCACAACTGCAGTGGATAGCCCTCTGGCTCGCAGATAGGGGTTGTGAAGACACTACAATCACGCTGCGTCCCCGCTCTCTGGAACAGACAACCAGACTCTTTCACCCAGCCACTTAAGTCGCAACATTAGCGCCGCTCCTATTGGCGGTGGCGTTCAAACGCTATCGCCATAGTCTTTATCTCACCAGAGCGCTAGTCCCCTATGCACCGGCGATTCCATTGGAGGGATCACCTAGTGGACCCGGGATAATCACATCTCTTGCACTCACGGAATGGTGAGAAGCTGACATACAGACCATGGGAGATCTGTACAAGGACGGCGCACTTATACCATATGAATCCCTAGTAGAGAACATGGGACTGCAACCAGGGCAATTCCTGAGGCACAGCTCGCTGGTTGCGACGCTAACTGCTAGATGGGGGGACATGACCACGGAGCCACGCCATCACCTCACTATACAGTACCTACATGTTATGTGGCAGGGCAGACACTTGGTTCACTGGTTTGCAGCATCACTCCGAACACATGCAGCAATAGGTCTATATCCGCTTCGCCGCAAGTGGGAAACAGATCTCGGGCGACAACTTGAAGATAGGGAGTGGGTAAAGATATTAAAGAGCCAAATACGTATCCCTAGAAACATGAGGTTCAGACAGATACAACTGTTTATAGTTCACAGAGCATATCTTACGCTCCAGTCGCTCAACAGGTGCTTCCTCCGTACGGATGCAGTGTGCCCTCGTTGCGCTGAATCAGGAGCTGGATAGATACACATGCTGTGGAGCTGCAGCAGACTGCATACATACTGGCTATTATGCACATGCACAGGCCGTCACATGCCCTTTGAATGGACAGTTTACCTATTACACCATTTCTGCAGACCCCTGGCCACAAAAGTCACATCTCGGTTCCTTGACCTGGGATTGGTGGTCGCCAAGCAAATTTTAACTAAGCAGTGGAAGGCACAACATCCACCACACGTACGTGCATGGAGGTATTCACTTTTCGCATGGGCCGAAGCAGAAGGTATCGCCATCCAGCAGGAAGAAACATTGGGGTTATGGAAGGAGCCCATAGCAACCCAGTGGGAGGGACTACTCCGGGCCTTACAGCAAATGGAGGAGGGCGGCGCTGATGAGGGACACCTCGAGGATGAGGGACACGAGTCCATAGTGAGGGATGGATGCCCCGCCAGTAGACAACCATAATGCCATGTACACATACATGTACTACTTGACACCCAAGGTGGACGCAGCCACTGTGAGGGGGTAACTATCAAGCTGTATTAACGGAGAGGGGCATTGGGGGAGAGGGAGGGACAAGGTGAGGGATCAATATGTGAACGTTGATCAATGCTGCTTTTGTTGGTTTTATTTTGTTTGTTCTTAACCATGAAATCTGTTCTACAGCCCACGCTGAATGATCTGGAAGGACTCTGTATAACGCACTAATGGAACCGTGCAACTATTGTACTGTAATCTCTACCCTTGGTGAAATAGATTGTCTGTCCAGGTTAAACTTGTAACTGAACTAAGGATGGCACTGATATGCATGTTATGTACAATATCCACTTAACAGCAATGTCTCTCAAAATATCTGGTAGATGATTCAATGTATAGATGGATCTCGCCGCAGTGAGTTGCCTTTCATGAAAATATAAAATCTAAATTAATAAAAAAAGATTTAAACAACAAAGAAAAAGGACACCATGCCAATTTAGGAAAATACCCAATACTTTATATATTCAAAACAAGACCAAAACGATAAAATACCAACATACACTTCTTAAAAATATGCATTTTGAAAGAATAACCTTAAAAATGCTGTTCCTTGTAGTCTGTAGCTCCGGCTGGTGCTACAGCAGTGCTGAAAACAACAGAATCCAACAGTTCCATCTGACCACGTCAGTCGTAGTGGTGGCAGACTCTTGAACAGAACCTTTATGTTACGGCCGTCAGGTTGGTGAAGGCTGCTCGTAGCAACCGTTGTGGTTGCAATGTGAAGCTTAGCGGTGCTGCGTGCGGTGCCGTCAGGGTGCAGCGCAGGCAGCGGCTCGGTGATGGTCGTCCAGCGGCATAAGTGAGACCTGGGCTGCGGTGCGGAGTGAGGTGGTGCTCAGTGCGTTGCTGACCGATCACGGGTCAGTCCAGACTGCAGTGTGGGATGGGGATGGTGCGTCGTGAGACTTACAAGCAGTGCCCCAAGCCATGGTGCGCTCATGGGTGTCAAAATCAGCAGGCAGCAACGGCGTCAGTGATACCACTGTGGTGAAGTGAAGCGAGGCCATGCAGAGTGCGGTGCCCACAGGTCACAGTGCAAGCAGTGGCTGTGTGTTTGCGGTAGCTGTCATCCTCATCGGTGAGACCAGGGTTATGGTGTGAGATGCAGGAGTGCCCTCTGCGGTGCCTACAGGAAACTGAGCCAGCGACAGATTTAGTTGTTTTCCCCCCTCTGTGGCAACTGAAACCACGGTTACAGAGGTAAACAGAGGTCATTGAAGTATTTGCAGTCCCTGAGACTTCAGAACAGGAGGTAAGCTCTACTTCAAGCCCTTGCAGATACTCAGCAACAAGTTAAGAAAGTTCATCCCAGTCCTTGCACTGCACAGGGCAGAAGCAGGACCTGCAGGCCATCCCAGCACAGCAACAACACAGGAAAGGGGCAGTACTTCTCCTGGCAGTGTATCCAGCTCTTCTTCTTGGCAGGTTCCTTGATTCAAGTAAGTTCTAAAGTTCTGGGGTCTGGACCCGAATATTAATTTGGCATTTATCTTTGTTCTCTCAGGCAGAGAGTGTCTGTGTGTAGTCCAAACCAGTTTGGCCCTCTCAGGCCCAGCTTCCCAGCTGGAGGTGGAGACAGCATTGTCCTTTGCACACCAGGCCCATTCAGGTGCAAGGAAATCTCCTCCCACTACTCTAAATGCAGCCCAGGTATATGAAACCCAGCTCTGACTAATCCAGGAGAGGCAGGACACACCTCAACCCCCCCCCTAGTGGCTATGTGAAGAAGATGCACATACCCAACCCCTGTCACTCAAAAGCCAGACAATAAATCCACAAACCAGACAATGCAAGCAGGATGGCTAAGCAAGAAAATACCTACTTTCTAAAAGCGGTACTTTCAAACACACGATATAAAAATCATCTTTGCTTAAAGATGGATTTTTAAATCCTGAGTCCAGGCATACTAAACTCCACCTTCCTCTCTTGTCCCAATGGGAAGTTATGCTTATAAGATGTTATAAGTAAACTCCCATCCTATCCTCTGGATTTATAGCCTTTTAAATAGTGAAAACCAAAATACACTGTATTTTACTATCAAGATATGTCACACACACCAGGACATGTCCTACCTTTCACATGCACTGCACCATGCTCATAGGGGTACTTTGGGCCTACCTTAGAGATGACTTAGATGCACCAATAGGAAGGTTAGAGCTTGGCAAGTGGATGTACTTGCCAAGTCGACATGTCAGTAAAAACTATGGTGGTGACAGGTCTGAGAACTCTTTGAAAGGCTGCTCGTGAGGGTGGCACAGTCAGTGCTGTAGGCCTACTAGCTTTTTCACACAAAATGCCACCCCACTTCTTTTGTTAGCTCTTAGTTATGAGCAACACATCAACCTTAGTTTGATCTGGTAGGTATATTTATTGTTACCTTTTCTTTCAAATCTCTTTTTGACAAAAAATGTTTGGTTCTATGTCAGAGAAAGAACACAACAAATATAACATATATGTACATCAACTTAAACATAACATTTACCAAAAAGAGAACATCATTACATCAAAATACATTCACTATACACAACATGACATCTATATCTATTTCAGACTGTCCCAAAGGCAAGTCACAATTTCTCGCCTCATTAACCATCAGTGATTTGAAGTATAAGGAACAGTAGTAGACAAAGTCACAGTTAAAAGGAGATATCACAACACATTAATTCTACGAGTCAGTGGTTATTGGTATTTCTAAGTTTTTATCTCCTTTCTGCCGACGCGTTTCGAACTCCATACAGCAGTTATGGGTTCTCCTCAGGGCCTTGTCACTTCTATCTGCATGTGTGTAAGTAAAAAAGAACACTGATTCAGTGTCGATTCCCATAGCCTCATGTTATCATTCCGCTTATAATCTTCTACATTTAGAGACCATGTTACCTTAATCCTAGCCGTGGTTATCCTATGTCTGGTTCTGGGTCTTTTGAGCTGCAGTCTAAAGGACATTAAGAAATCCCATTTAGAGCCAAACTCAATACTCTCCCTACGGTCACTTTTAGCAAAAACACTGCAAGACATACCTTAAGCTGTCTTTTAGGTTCGTGTATAGGCGTCTCCCTATGGCACGGTGATGCTTTTAACCTAGGGGGAAGGCAAGGTTGGTTTACTACTAGTGGGCTCATGTCGTATCTCAACCGTGTTAGGTAGATTATTGCCACCTTCATACCTTATTCGGTGCACCGCAGGCTTCAGGAGCGACTCACTCCATGATCAACTTGTTTTGTGTCTGCGAGCAACCTTGTTAGACACGGTCCTCCAGACTCTCGTTATGTGTACCACGTGATTACTTCCGTATTGTTCTCCGGTTCATACACTGTTTAAAAGATAGACCGGAGTGCATTTTAGTTCCCCATTACATGTATCAGTCTCTATGTACAAA
Organism: Lissotriton vulgaris; assembly: GCF_964263255.1. NCBI lineage: Eukaryota > Metazoa > Chordata > Amphibia > Caudata > Salamandridae > Lissotriton > Lissotriton vulgaris. The sequence goes on from NC_141689.1 coordinate 1,277,777,065, forward strand.
ACTCAACCCCTCTCAAGGCTCACCTTACTCTGTACAGCTTGCTATCGCTAATCCTTCGTTCACTCTGGAGGGCGGCGGCCAGGTTGCCTGGTTACTTATGACGGTCGCATGACCGTTGGAATTCTGGGATTTGTAGTTTTGGGGTCGCGAGAGTACGCGACTACCTGTAGGCTAGCCCTACATGTTTCGGGAACCTCGATGTTCCACATGGCCTCACCAATGCTGTGCCCTTCAATCAAAGGGGATTACCAAACCCCCGTGGAGCCCCACACAATTCTCCACTCCAATCTAGACACCTCAGAAAGAGTGTTTAATCCATTTTGCGTACTATTAAATTTCAGAATCAGGTATGCCTCTTTTCTAAGTAGTGTGTCTTCAATGTCAATCGGACCTTTGTTACCTGTTGGCACTATTGTGCATAGCACAGTCCATTTGAAGTCCATTTCACTGTGGTTTGAATCCAAAAAGTGTTGGACCATTGGAGCGCTCACGACCTTCTTTTTAATTCTTGACCTATGCTGGGTGATCCGGCTGTTGACCTGTTGTGTCGTTTTACCTATATACATCTTCTGACAGGCACAGACAATTGCATAGACCACGTTGCGTGTCCTGCAATTCGAGAAACTGGTATTTTTACATTTTTTTACATTTTACTCCCCTGTGTTCAAACTCTGACCCTTCAATTGTGGACTCGCACGATATGCAGTTTCCACACTTGCGGTGCCCTTCTATTGGTTTCAGGCCCCATCTTGAGAGTAAATCACTTTTTGGCTTAGGGGTTAATACATCCGCTCTAATTACACTTTGGCCAATGCTCTTATTTTTCTTATAAGCGAACAATGGTCGCGGAAATGAGCATTCAAGTTCCTCTAACAGGTGCCAGTTTTTAAGGGCCATTTGCCGTACTCTTTGGGTATCTGGTCCAAAAGTTGTCACACATACCAGCCTGTCCATGTCTTGTTTCACCTTTCTCTCAAGTAAGCACTCACGAGGGGTGTAGTGTGCCCTCTTCTTAGAATTACTTAGCAACTTTTTGGGGTACCCTCGATTCTTCATCTCTTCGCAAAACCTAGTTGCATGTTTCTCGTACTCAGTCACCTCAGAGCAATTTCTTCGGATCCGAAGCAATTGCCCATAAGGCAGGTTATCCTTCAAGCTTCTGGGGTGTGCACTTTGATGGTGAAGGATCGTATTTTTATCCGTCTTCTTTTGAAAAAGGGACGACTTCAAATACCCATCTGTGCAGTTTATTTCAAGATCTTCTCATTACTGGACTCCAATGAGAACTTGATGTCACGGTGCCTTCTATTGATCCACAAATGGAAGTCCACCAACTCCGCGCGGCTCCCCTGCCACAGGAGCCACACGTCGTCGATGTATGGAGTTCGAAACGCGTCGGCAGAAAGGAGATAAAAACTTAGAAATACCAATAACCACTGACTCGTAGAATTAATGTGTTGTGATATCTCCTTTTAACTGTGACTTTGTCTACTACTGTTCCTTATACTTCAAATCACTATGTTATATTTGTTGTGTTCTTTCTCTGACATAGAACCAACAAATTTTTGTCAAAAAGAGATTTGAAAGAAAAGGTAAAAATAAATATACCTAACAGATCAAACTAAGGTTGATGTGTTGCTCATAACTAAGAGCTAACAAAAGAAGTAGGGTGGCATTTTGTGTGAAAAACGTATATAAAAGGTCCAGCCTTTCCCACATTTTAAGGGCCTAACTCCTTTACATTAAAAAGTAGGCCTACTAGCAGCATTTGATTTACAGGCCATGGCACTCTCAGTGCACCTTACTAGGGACTTACCAGTAAATCAAATATGCCAATCATGGAAACATCAATTCATAGTGCAAATTACAATAGGAGCATTTTAACACTGAACAAAAGTGAGAGAGAGCGCAGAGACACTAAGTCAGCAAAAGCAGAGTCAAAACCAGGAGGTCAGAAAGGAAAAAGGCAGGGGAAACACGCTAAAAGATGCCAGGTCTAACAGTGCCAATCTCACGGTGTGAATGAAATCAGGGCAAGTCATCTCGGACATGGTGGATTTTTGTAGGGGATCAAGACTGGGTCCCTTGTCCCTCTCCTGTTTGCACTAACCATGGAACCCCTGGCCTGTCAACTTCGTCGGTGGGGGAAGGAGTGGGGCATCCGTGAATGGGATGTATCCCACGTTAAATCACTCTACGATGACAACGCCGTAATCTTTCTCCGGGATGTGTCTAAGTAGCTTTTGAGCCTTATGGAATCATTAGATGCTTTTGGTGAGATTTCTGGGCTACGGGTAAACTAGGATAAGTCCTGTGTATTCCCTGTAGTGTGCAGACCGGCTGCCAAATGGGAGGATGCCCCAGAGATCCATCTAAGGTGGTACTATGACACCTTTAAATATCTAGGTATACAAATATATCACACTGAGAGAGTTCTCAGGGAGGGGAATCTGGAAAGGGCTGTGGGCTCCATAGGGCATTCCTTACCTTTCTGGTGCTTGCTGCCATTGCCTCCGCCAGGGCAGGGGGCTATATCTAAAAGCTGGTTCTCTCCTGTCTGCTGTACTTCATTGTGGCCCTTCCACTCCTGTTCCCTAGGAGATTCTACCGGGAGCTGAATGGGTTGCTGCTTGAACTGATATGGGGCTCAGGATGTTGTCGGGTCACCCTAACTACAATACAACGCCCACTTACTGAGGGCGGCTTGTGGGCACCCCATTTTGAGCTCTACCACATCACTGCACAGCGGCAGCAGCCAATGGCATGGTTGAGCACTCTGCATCATCCTGAAACCATCCTAGTGCACACTGTACTGAAGGATGTGAGCACTTACACCTGGCTATCCAACTCAACATCCAATAAAAGACACTAGTCCAGACAGATGATGGTGGCGCGTACTTGTTAACACAGATATCTGCACTCCAATGACTCAGTGGTTCCACATTCCCCGGCAATTGTAATTTGGGATTTACCTACACTGTGCAGGGCAGCACAATGTCCTGATCCGGCTCCTTGGAGAGAGGTGGAACTCACACTGCTAGGTGTTCTCCTCAATGAGTGCACACTCATGTCCTTTCAGGAACAACGGACAGCTCCTCATACACAAAGTTCTCCATAATGTTATCAGGGAGACATGAAATGCAAACAAATTCGAACCCCCCATTTACCGAATGCTACACTTCATCTTACGTGGCACTTGCACCCACCATGCCATTATGACCTTATGCATGGTGCTCCACACGCCACCAATGGACAAGGCAGTGAAAGCATGCACCCAGTGGGAAGACATATGCCAAGAACTACTATCTGATGAGGCCAGTCGTGTGCCCTTCAACGGGCAAAAACTGTGCCCCATAATCCACGATTTTATTATACACAATTCAATTTTATTCACAAAACTTTCTCTCTCCAAGCCGCATCCAACACATGTTCCCAACACTCTCCCTAGACTGCCCCAGACGCAGACTGAGTCATGCAGACTTCTTTCAAATGGTCTGGACATGCCCCTCATTACAACCTTTATAGGTAGAGAGGAGTTAGCCTAACGCCTAGGGCGGACGACCTCAAATCTGGGGAAGTGGGTACGAGTCTCGGCAATGACGCTGAACATCCTTGACTCTGGGCAAATCACTTAATCTCCCTGTGCCTAACAAAAATGAATGTGTCTTCATGTAATGCAACTGGTGCAATGTAAAGCACTCTCATACCCGATGCGGGTCTAGTTCGCGCTATATAAAACTCTGTAAAAAAAAGAAAAAATAGAAAAAATAACTGTGCTCGTTGCTGACATGACGATGCACACTCTCACTCCCACACCTAGATCATGCCTACAGGGGCTGCGCCCTAGAAGAAAGGCGATAAACATTTACATTTTATGGATTTGGCTCTTAAAATATTTAAATGCAGCATAGCTATGGCATGGAAGTCTCATGCACGTCCAGATACACACCGGTGGTTGTTTGACTTTCTGACTTGAACTAGGGCTGAAACACACGCACTCAGGTTGCTTAGTACGAGAGGTGATTCCCGGACATAAAGCAAGAGCTGGGAAACATTCCGACTCCTAGTGGAAGCTAAAATTGATGAATGATCTCCTTGAATGACAATCACTTTTTCATTGGTTAGGACTGGCTTGACAGGCTCTACATTGATCGCTCTAGCATAGCTAGCACAATATGCTTCATACGCAAATTATACTTTCATGCCCTGCCTTGCATGACTGGAAGTATTCTATCAGTTGTTATCATGCCTGGACACAAACTTTGAACACCCACAAGACCCTCACTACTCCTGCCACCCCCTATATTGTACGGATAGGGTATTGCCCTTCTGTACCCACACAAACATGCACCTTTCCTTAAAAACTACAACCTCACATAACAACAGGAACACCGACATGGTGAGGAAATGACGGGAATTTACACATATCACGGATAGTTGATTAGGAACTAATGAGATCTCATAATGTTTAATTCTTTATGGCTCATTACTTATTGTTTTGTTCTGGCCTGCTTACGCCTGAGCAATGATATAACCCAAATAGGGGCCATTGATATTGTCACTATAGCCTGTTGCTAATAGAATGTGATGTTCTATCCTGATGCTCACCTATCTTCAATGCTGTAGCAATGGAATTACGTGTCAGGAGTACAGCAATGAACACTTAATTGTAACAACAAAGTTGACAATAAAAACATTTAAACAAAAAAAAGAGCTTGCCTACAGCTGTTTGTTTTCTCAATGAAAGGTCCAAAGGTACTAATCTCCTCCAATACAGTATCAAGAGAAACAGGAGAAGCAGATATCGGTAAAGAGGGAGGATCTTGCTTGAGTCGTTTATTGGCAGATACGTTTCCTGTACTTTCAGAGGTGGAAGTGATAAGGGTGCAACAGGAGACGATCCTGGTTGAGCCCTATCAGAAGAAACCATGAACCTTCACCAAAAACACTGTAGGTGAACAAGCAGAGTTGCTCCCAATGTTATGAGACACTTTTCTGAAGCACAAGAGCTTCTTAGTTCTGCCCACAATTGATGTGACTACCACATAAATGAAAGAGAAAGTGCTACAGCGGGACTCCAAAAATAAATTCTAATTCAGCACCACCATTCCCCTAAAGTCTTTAAACACTCATCCATTCACCAGTGGGACCCATAACACTGCACACTTTTATGTTCATTTAACTGATACTAATGTTTCCCCATTAGTTGTTACCTAGCAAATAAGCCTCATAAATGCGTTTTATACTTACATATCCGACGATTTTATGACACAAAAACACGTATAATAAGCTCATTTAAGCTGCGTATGTTTATATTTAAGCTGTGCATTAATTCACAATACAGTAACAACACATATTAGTTAATTTTATTGCATCATGCAGGCAAGATTAGTTTTCCCGTGTGTGAAAAGTGTATGCAACTTATACTATGGTTGATTAATTCACAATAACATGCCATTAATAAATATTAACGTTATAGAACATTGATTTCGAGAGGGGTGCACAGAATGTTGTTTTACCACCTCGCTCCATCAATTCCCTCATCTGGTGATCCTATCACCAAACATCTCTCAAAATTTTGTAAAATTTAGCAGAACATGTTTTGAATTCTTCATATTAGTATGATCTATACTCTTGTAACTTTCTCCTTAGATTCTTTAAAAATCTTTTCTCTAATTTCTTCCATTTCTATTTCATTATTTTCTCTTTCCCTTGCTTTTCGTTCTTGAATTGTCTTCTTTATTGCCTTTCTGAAATCTCTCCTACCTTTGCATATACAGCATAATCTTATCAGAAAAATCACTACCACTAAAATTGTTATTGGAATTAGTATTTTACATATATTTGAACTACCTATTTCTTGGAACCAATGCTTAACTGCTGTAAAACTTCTACCTAATTTTTCAAGAACACCTTTAACCTCCAGTGGTTCAATCTCTTTATGTAAATCTGTAATGTTTGTAATATACCTTTCAATATTCTGACTTTTATCTGGAATATGAGTACAACAATGTTGCACTTTCAATATTCCACAGACTCCTCCCTCTTTTGCTAAAATTATGTCAAGGGCTAGTCGATTTTGCATTACCATAGCTCTCATAGCAATCATTTCAGTATCAACCATCAGGAAACCTCCTGCTGTGTCTAGTGACAACCGATCAACTATTGTGGACAATTTTTAGATTCTGTTTGCATTAAATGAAATTCCCACTGCTGATATCAGTGCTCCAAAAACATCACCTATTATTTCTAACATACTCTCTCTTCTTTTACGACTTAAAACTTTACCTATCTCATGCTTTCCATTAGTACCTCTATCTACATGGAAAATTTTAGGAAAGACCAAACCCACATAACAAGTCCCATACCAAAGGTCGGGTAACCTATAGTAAGCTTTATTCCCACAGATACAATAAACACCCGGAAACACAGGACCATTTCCTCCTTTAAATCCCCAACCGCCTAAAATTATATAGGTGTCTTTACATTGACTTGCGCCCACAAAATAATTGTCATACATGGTGTTATCTCTTCTAATACAAAATTTCCCTAACATTAAAGAATCTATGTTTATAGCTACATTCACATTCTTAACATCAAGATTTTCATCATTAAATGTCCAATATTTAGATTTCGAATGTTTTAATTTCTCACTTCGTTTATAAGCAATCCTTCTTTCCTCAACCATATTTAAAAATGTTTTTCTTCAATTCTCAATTTACATGTCAAATTATTATTAAAAGCATATTCATGTGTCAACTCATCTATTTCTAAGAAATATTCTCCCATCTCTTTAGCAGGCTTCTTTTTGTTCAATGCACTATCAATTTTCAGTTTCGCAAAAATGTCATCTACATTGGAATAATAATATTCCAATTTCTCAGTCTGATAGAACAAACTTGCTATTACACTGCAGGTCACACCATATGTAAGAGGAAGGTGGTGATAGGTCACCCCTTCTGACACTGACGCTGGTAATTTTACACAAACATAGCAATCATCAACATTCATGGTTTTAATATACTCATGCAATAATTTTGAAAATTTATTTTACGTAGAATCACTAATAGACCTATCCTGATGCACCTCTGGTTTATACACATGGGTCTCATGAACTTCTACTTTCTCACTTGGCTTAAATGAACTTACATTTGACTTCAGTTTTGTTAAACTGTCTTGGAAACGAATTACAATTGCTAAAATCAAACACAATACTATCAATAATCCCATACATATCGAACAGCATCTGCACCATTTTCTAAAAATAGAACACTTTGTTTTATGGTTGCTGACAGCCATTTTTCTTCAACACAATTTCTTCGACCTTGTGTCACCTATAGATTACTCAATACACAGATCACTAACAAGATTTCTTCAACCTTGTGTCAATTCTATTCTAAACTATATTATAATTAGTTTTTTCTAACAGGTGTTCTTTGACCTTATGTCAACTCCGACCTCTTCTATATGTACAATATCCGTCTTTCAGGACTTCAGGCTTTTACTTAATATCATATACTTTGAGTACCAATCACTTTTCTCTTATGCTGACTTCTTTACTCACTTTTCCCAATTGCTTTTCGGCAGTACAAGTTTTCATGACTACTATTAACTTCAGCAATGGGTGGTATTTATTTATTTATTTATTTACGGGTTTATACCGCGCTAGGATCACCTCCCGAAGGAGTATATAAGTCCACTCAGGCGATTTGTACTTCTGATTTGGTCAACTTCTATTTTCTTTCCCGGTATTTCACTCTGGCTAGTGATCTCATTCACTTGCTCTTCTGGCTCTTTTGCTTTGTTCACTAGTTTGAATCTTAGTCCACCAGTTTCTTTAGGCCAATTATCTCCTTTACAAATGTTCTTAGTCGTTGGCTCTATTGTGTTATGCTCCACTCTCCAAGCTCTTTTCCTTGGGCTTTTTATGCAATTTCATCTGAACTGTCATCAGTTTCACTTTCAGTATCTTCAACTGTGTCATTGATTATGATCTTTACAATGTCTTTGTCTTCATCAGATTCAGCTTTCTTTTCTGTTACTCTGTTAGGAACACCTTCTTAACTGGTACTTGGAATCTCATTCTTATCGTGAGTCACTTCCTCTTCCCCAGTTTCAGGATTTCCGTTCCTGCCTTCAGAGTTTCCATATTTCTCTTCAGCTTTCTCCTCTTCAATGCCCTTATCTTCACATACTTTTGCATCTTTACTGGTGTCTGTTATTACCGATTCTCGACCTTCAGGTTGATCTTCAGAATCTGGTAACTCCACAATCTCCCTTTCACCTTCACCTTCAGACGCAGAACTGGCTTCTGATACCTTCAGATGTCGACGTTCCTGTTGATCTTCCGTATCTGGAGTCTTTTCTGGTTCAGCTTCAGAATCAGAGTCAGTTGTACTTTCACCGTCGTATGTGTATGCACACGGATGGTGTGGCTTGCATGCACCCACATTTTCAGTCCAGCACACTGGACTGCAGTTGTGCTAACCAGGATCACCTGACGTGGTTTCTGCCACCGAGGTACCAAACAGTTTCTCCTGCGATGTACCTTTGCTTGAACCCAGTCTCCAGGGACTAAATCATGAGCTGGATTTTTCTCTTTGGAATTTGACTCAGTTCCCACCTGATGAAGCACAGAAGTTACCACATTAGAAAGATTCTTGCAGTAATCCAGTATGTTGTCATCATTTATTGTCAATAACTTATCAACAGGTAAATAGGCCTGTCTCATCACTCTGCTCATAAAAATCTCATGTGAATTTAGTCCAGTTTTCTTGTCAGGAATGCTTCTTAGTGTCATCAGGACAAGTGTCGAAGCGTCTGGCCACTTAAGTCCTGTTGTATGTGTATGTATGTATGTATGTATTGGCATTTATATAGCGCACTACTTACCCGTAGGGTCCCAAGGCGCTTCGACCGCTGCGAAACCCTTCCTGGCTTCCCTGAGAGATGGTCCCTTAATGGGTATCTCCAGGGTGAGACCAGGCATCCCCGGCGGTCTGGTGGGGCCGTTAGTGAAGATGAGGCAAGCTAATGCCCAGAGTTGCCGAGTGTGATCGCTGATCAGAGTGGGCACAGAGGCGAGAGAATTATCGAGTCCGCTGACCCTTTGCCAAACACATTTTTGCAATTCTGTTCTTAATGGTTCCATTTACCTGCTCTACCACCCCTGAAGCCTCAGGTCTGTAAGCACAATGCAGCTTCTGGCGAATGTCCAGAGCTTCACAGATCATCTGCATCAACTCATTTTGAAAATGTGGTCCGCGGTCTGATTCAATTGATACTGGGAATCCAAAACGCGGTATTATCTCTCGTAAAAGCAATTTGGCAACATTTATCCCATCATTCCTCCTCGTGGTCAATGCTTCCACCCATCGGGAGAACAAACAGATTATCCCAAGAATATATCTAAGCCTGTTGCATGGGGGCAACTCCACAAAATCCATTTGAACCCTTGTAAATGGACCACACTCCCGTCCTAGGGTTCCCAAACTTACAACGGTTCTTCTGTTTGGATTAAATTGCTGACATATTAAACACCTTTGGCACAAAATTTCAGCAATCATTCTGAATTTGGGGTTATACCACGTTTGTCTAAAAAGACAAATCATGGCATCTCTTCCAATATGGGCTTGACCATGGTGCATTCGAGCCATGTCTGATATCATGCTATCGGGCATTACTGGTCTTTCATCTTTGTAAACCCAAATTTCATCTTCTTCTCTCTGTCTACATCCTGCTTTTAACCAAATATCTTTTTCTTCTGCTTCTGCCTCTTCCTGTATCTGTTTCACTTCCTGCCATGTCTCAACTACAGTGGTTAGCATTAAAGGACTCGGAACATGTTCTTTTAACTTTTCTTGATTAATTGAAATTTGATTTTTTGCACAATGCTTTGCAATGGCATCCGCATAATTATTTCCTCTAGAAATGTAATCCTCACTCTTTTTGTGCGCTGAACATTTCACTACCGCTATTCTTTCAGGAAGCTGAATTGCATCTATCAGTGTTTTTACAAATTCAGCATTCCGAACAGGTGTTCCCGCAGAAGTCAAATAACCTCTTTGAGACCAGAGTTGTCCATAATCATGAACAACTCCGTAGCCATATTGACTGTCAGTCACTATGGTTACCTTCACCTCTTTTCCTGGTTCACATGCTCGTATCAAAGCAATCAACTCTGTTACTTGAGCAGAATGAATTCCTTTCAAACAAGATGCTTCCAACACTTCTGCCACCATACAAATTGCATAAGCAGCGCTTAAAATGCCACTCTCTGTTCTCAGACATGATCCATCCACAAACATCACAAAATCTGATTCAGGTAATGGTTCGTCCCTAATGTCTGGTCCGGGTTTTGTGCAATACTCAAGAACATCCAGACATTTGTGATCAAGCTCCCCTTTTACTTCTGCTTCAATAGTGTCAGGTAGTAATATAGAAGGATTAACATTCACACATCTGGCAATTGTCACATTTTCAGCTCCCAAGATTACTTTTTCATGTCAGGTCATTCTGCTGTTGGTCATGTATTGTGTTTTTGCTCTTGTGAGGAGAATCTCCACTGAATGAGGTACATACACCCTCACAGGAAATCCCATCACAATTCTTTCACTTTGCTCCAAACTTATTTCAGACATCCTTGCAAAGCCTTTGCAACAGGTTCCAAAACAGCTGAGAAATACGCAATTGGTTTTCTCATTTTTCCATGTCTCTGAATTATTACTGACATTGCACATCCTTCTCGCTCACTGCAGTATAATTCAAACTCTTTTTCATAATTGGGCATTCCCAATGCTGGTGCTTCACATAGTTTTGTTATCAGCTGTTCAAATGCTTCCATTTCAGTTTTGGTCAAAACAATTGGGTCTCTGATATCTGATTTTGTCAATTTCTGTAATGGTTTTGCAATCAATGAAAATCCACTAATCCACTGTCTACAATAACCTACCATTCCCAGAAACATTCTCACTTGTCTTTGAGTTTAAGGTGGCTGCATTCCTTGTATCGTCCTGATTCTTTCTATTGTGACTTGTCTGATTCCTTTTGCAATCCTGTGACCTAAATATTGTACTTCTTTCTGGCAAAACTGTAATTTAGATAGAGACACTTTATGTCCCTCTTCTGCCAAATGATTCAACAATGCTACTGTGTCAGTTACACACGCATCTTTTGTTTTTGATGCAACCAACAGATCATCTATGTATTGTACTAATACAGACTCTCCAGGCATGCTCAAGCTTTCTAATGATTTATTTAGCAACTGATTAAAAATCGATGGACTCTCAGTGTACTCTTGTGGAATTCTACACCATGCTAGATTACGATTCTGGAATCGGAACGCAAAAATTGGCTGACTTTCTGAATGCAAAGGAACGGTAAAGAACGCATTGCACAGATCAATCACTGTGTACCACTCTGCATCATGGGGAACTTGAAACAAAATCAATGCTGGACTCGGAACAATCTGGCAACATGGGACAACAATTTTATTAACCTTTCTAAGGTCCTGTACAATTCTAACTGTTCCGTTAGGCTTTTTAAATCCCATTATTGGTGAATTACAAGGGCTGCTTTCTATTTGTCTCAGAATTCCCTGCTCAATCATTTTGTCAATCACTGGGGTAATTCCTTCAATTACTTCTGCAGTCATCTTATACTGAGGAATATTTGAGTAGCTTGCACCTTCCTTTACTGTGATTCTTACAGGATCAACACCTTTCATTAATCCTATATCCTTCCAGTGAAATCCCATACTTCCTCTTTCATTACTTCTTTCAATTCAACAGGAATCTTTTCTCGATCAAAAACAGGAAATAACTTGCTCTGCCTCAATCATGAGCATTGTGATTTTATACAAACTATCCTCATCTGGGGTTTGCAATTCTATGCCATCCGGTGAACAATATATGGCACAGTTCATTTTGCACAAAATATCCCGTCCTAACAAATTAACAGGAATACTATCACACACCACAAATCGATGCATATCTTTGTAATTTCCAATTTCTATTACAACTGGTTCTGTCGAAGGAGTTTGTATCTGTCTGTTAGCTACACCTACAACTTGGATGTTATCTCCCAAGAGAGGAAGATTTTGAATTTCCACTGATCTAACAGTAGAACGGGCGGCACCAGTGTCCACTAAGAAAGTTATTTCCACATCATTCACCTTTCCGTTCACAAATGGACCAGACTTATCTACCTCAAGAGTGCCCCCAAGCATACACTCTTCTCCCTCTCTCAGGCACCGTTATAAACCTTCATCCGACTCACTGCCACCTTCTTCTTGTAACCAATAATACTGAGGACACGCATTCACTCTTTGTGGTCTTTTTACCTGTTCACCTCCGCTGAATCCTGTCTCTGCACTGTATATCTGCTGGTTTACACTGTTTGGCAGTGGCAGTTTTGACACCTGACTTTGCTGATTTGCTATCTGCTGTTGTTGCTGTTGTTGATTTATCTCAAACTGCACCTGCAACTTTATCAAATTATTTTCCACGTTAGCTCTTGGCGGACATTTACACTCTTTCTTCCAATGCTCTAACTTGCCGCATTTAAAAGAAGGGAGTTTCTTCTTTAGTTCATCTATATTTCCTACTAACCTAGGTTTACCCTTAAAATTTCCTTGATTCCCTGCATTCTTACTTTCCATTTGTGCCACTTGTTGTTCCGCTACTTTTACTCGTGCCCACATGGCTTTCTCTTTTAGGTTTTTCTGCTTTGCATTAATTTCTTCACTCCAATATTTCGCTTTTCTTAAAACATCATCCACAGTACCTGACTGCCAACCTATCATGTTGTGTCGTATCATGTCTCCAATCTCTGGTCTCAACCCATACACAAATCTGTATATGAAGTGGCTCATATCCTTCTCATTTAGTTCCTTATAACCACTATACTCTTTAAAGTCAAACAGCAATCTTTCATAAAATGAATGTACAGATTCTTTTGGCTCTTGTGTGGTCCTGTCTATTTTTACCCAATCAGTTTCTTTTGGAGGTATCTTATTTTTCAACCATACTATTACTTGTTCGTATTTCCGCATTACATCTGGTGATAGAGCTCCTGTGACTTTGCCTCTAGCAAATTCTTCTCTTGGCCAATCTATGGCTATTTTACATTTTGTCCCTAAATCTGCTGGCACTACTATGTCAAACAATCCATCCAGATCAATCCATAACACTTTTGACACTTTTACAAATCTGTCTACCTGTCGATACTATTCTACTGGTTTATCTCTCAATCTCTGGAAATCATTAGTAAACGACAATATGTCCTGTCTTCTCCAAGGAACATGTACATATCCTCCTCCAGGTATCTCTCTCATGGGGAACCCAGTTACCACCGCCTCTTTTTCGCTGATTGGAAAAGCTAAGGTAGATTTATCCCTATTTTCTTCTATCTTCTTGGCCCATTTAAGTCTCCACTTGCTCACATCGCCCCATTTTCGCAGCAGCACAAACTATCTTTTATCTGTGCTATTCTCCCAGCTGTATTCATGTTTTCAATGTATTTTTCTGCAAAATCCACTCTATATGATTTCTGCAATGATTTAAATTTTGAAAATTCTACTCCTAATTCGCTTGCTAAATCCTCCAATTGATCATGTACTGTTTTAGCTTTCCATGTAATGCTTTTACACATAAACATAAGTTCCTCATCCTGATAGGTTTTTAGTCTATCTGTTCCAATTGTTCCAATAATTAATTCTTCCATATCTACTTTTAGTTTTGCTACATCCAGTACTTTTGGTTCATTCTCTTTCAATTTCAAAGTTTTAATCCAGTCACTCAATTCTCTAGCTGATGGTCCTACAGGAGTTTGCATTAAATCTATTTTATCCATACTTTTCTCAGGTGTTGCAGAGTCAGATTCTGCACCAATCGGGTCCTCATATAATGAACCTTGGTTAAAAGTCAATTCAGGTGGATTCACATTAGCAGTTCGCCTAATTTCTGACAAATCAGGATAAATATTTTCTCTTACTTTCTGCAAACCTTGTTGTAACGGGACTGTAAAGCTTGGCTCTTTTATCCTCTGATTTTCAAATACTGGTATTACCGGCCCTATCGTTACAGGGACAGTTACTGCTTTCTTGTTTTTAGTGTGGTTCTGAATCAGTTCATGTGCAGAACGTTCATAATCAGAAATATTAGGTTGCACATCACTTCGATTCTCACTACTTCGCACACTTTTGTGTGAATCATTCATTGGTACAGGAGTACCTGTAATTCTGGCTTCCACAATTGGAGTACTTGGAATATATCTTGTTTCTACTCTGTCTGGCACATCTTTTAAACTTGAATATTGTCTCGGAGTTTCATTATTTCTTTCATCTGTTACTGGGGCATTCGGAGTAGTCCATTAAGAACTTGGCTGATATGGTGGCGGTCTCCTATTTAATATTTCTTCTAATACAGCATCTTCTGATTCCCTATCACCATAACTTTGGTCAGCTGTTTCTAATTTTTTTTCTTTTATGTACATTTCCGACCCTCATATTCATCCACTAACCTAACTGGATACATACCATCAAACATATTACCATTTCTCCATTGACGCATTCTACTCTCATGTGTTTCTCCCCATAAATCTCGACCTCTACCTTTTGGTCTGATGTGCCTACATAGTCTTTCACTCTCTTGCTCATGCATCTCATCCTCCCATTCAACCATAGCCCCAAATTTGTTGGTCTAGGTCTCGGCTCAAGCTTCATCATCTTGTCTCTCAAGTTTCTCAAAACTGCCAAATCAAACGATCCTTCTTCAGGAAAAGCTAACACACCATCATCCTGAGTATACCTTGCCCAATTTTCTCACCAAATGCATGTATGGTAACCATAATTTGATGACATGTAAGAAGCGGGCGTTTTCGGTGGAGAAAGTAATTTTCCCTCTCTAGTCACAATTTCTTTGTTTTTTGAAAATACATTCTTTAATTTCTTAACCTATGAAGGTTTCTTCTTTTCTTCTTCGTAATAGTAAGACATTTTTCCGGTATTTCTCTGTCTTTCAAAAGATCACGCACTTCCCTGTTTGCTGGTCCGTACACCAACCTATCGCAGCGCGGTTCACACTAACGCACCAATTAGAACACGATACATGTTTCTAAGTGCTTAACCAACCATTTTGCTGCTTTTTCGTGATGAACCTATCAGCTCCTACTCTGTCTTGGTCACGAGGACCAATCCCAGGGCAACACTTTTGATGTCACCAGTGCTCCGCCTTCTGCAGCGCCGACTGACCCCTCCTTTACATGTTTTTTTTTCAAGAAGCCGTATTTACAACATATTTTACAAAATCCATTAGTAAATTACATAAAACAGGAGTATAATATAAATCATACAATGTCTTAAAAACAGAGCTTTTAAATTTGCCGACATTAAAGACTCCTTAGAAAGTATTAAAAGTTCTTCCAGCTCTATTTCTGTGTCATCTAAATCACCCATCCATTTTTGCTTCACTTTTTCCATATCATTGCTTCTACCTGCAAGTACTAGTTGATACATCATACCAATTTTTACAGGTCTCCTAATTCTTTCTACAACTTTGTTTTGCTGAAATGTCCTCTTACATCGACATAGATAATCTCGAATTTGTAAAAATTGAAAGAAAACATTTCTAGGAAAGGAGAACTGGTCCGCCAATTCCTCAAAGAATTTACAAATCCCTTCCTCCTTAAACATATCTCCTAGCCACAATACCCCTTTCCGCTGCCAACTTAGTGCTATATCGTCCAGAAAAATGCCTGGGAGGAGCCTATGTGCGTTAAAAGGTGTATAATAAGAAATTTTCCCTATCGCCATTATTCTCATAAACCATTTCCAAGCTTTAAAGGCACCTAACACTACCTTAAAGCGAGTCCGCTTATAGTAGCTCCCATCAATCTCCTTAACTAATGATTGTTTTGCAAATGGACCTAACTGCATTTCAAAGATGGTAGGGGTGACAGCTACATCAACTCCCGTATCTCCAGTAATCAAAACCCTCATCTTCAACAAAAAACAAGCTATGTAATACAAAAAAAAATCTGGCACCCCCATTCCTCCCCTCAAATACGGTAAAGTCATAAGCTTCATTGCCCATCTCGGCCTCCCTGGACTCCAAATGAATTTACCACATCTTGACTATAATGCCTGTATCTTATCTTTAGTAATTTCTAATGGTATTGACCTAAATAAGTATAAGACTTTAGGTAGTACATTCATTTTTACCATATTGGACCAGCCAATAATAGTGAGGAATAGACGTTCCCATCTGTCCAAAGAGTTCCTAATTTTAGTCATCAGTGTGTTCCAATTAACCTCGACTAGTTCAGTCATGTTTGCCCTCAATTGTATATTATTATTATTTATTATTTATGGATTTTGATAGAGCGCACGGCTACCCCCACCGGGGGTGTCCCGGCGCTGAGGACAGAGACATCAGAGATTAGATGTATACCTAGATATATAACCTCCTTGACAACCCTAGTATCTTGCCATACTACAGTCTCAGAGCAAAGGATCTGCGTTTTTGCTTCATTTAGCTTATATAATGCTACTCGCCCAAAATCCTTCGCCAACCGCTCAATTTCTTTAATTGCAATGTCAGGTTTTACAGTTACCACCGCGATATCATCAGCGTAGGCAAAAACTGAAAAATAATATTCATCCACATAAAAGGGTGGGATCAAAACATTCCTAATCAATTGTTCAATAAAAGGGTTAATATAAAGGGCAAACAAAAGAGGGGAACAGGGACATCCTTGTCGTGTGCCACGTGTAATATGGACAGTGTCCGAGAGTAAACCCATGGCAGAGATCTTGGCCATCGGATTCAAGTATAAAGATTGTATAGTGTAAGAACTGGGGTCGCCAGTTCCCCGGGGGTAGCCTGGCACAAGCAGGTAGGCACCCGAAAGCTTAGGTGTTAAGTGACTACACAGCACACGCAACCACTGAGACAATGAGAGGCACGCAATGACTGACGCCACTCCAGTGAGTTTGATTAAAAATCAAATAACTTTTATATAAGCTTAAGGTTCAGGAGTGGAAAATCACAGTATCAATTAATCATCAAGCATTTCATAGGAGGGGAGAAAAGGGAGCAATTCAATATCCAATTTAACATGTCGCAATCACATTTCATTAGAGTATTAGCATTTCATTCAGCTCATCAGGCAAGGATGAGCATAACCTATAGAAAGTGTCCACAGGTCTTCAGGTGAGTAACCTGTTCCGTAGGTAAAGCAATTTAACCTCTCACCCAACAAGGGTGAACATTACCTAAAACTCCTTAGCAGGAATAAACAGTGCGTTTCAGGAGGATAAAACCTTGCATTAGGTGTAAAGCATTTTATCAGCAACAGGAAAATCTTCATTAGCCAGGTTACACCATGAATAACCAGTTCCTTACGTAGGAATCAACATTTCACTAGAAATTAGACAGGAATAATACCGTTTCATTAATCCTAAATAACCAGTTCCTTTACCATATGTGGAGAAGTTCAGCAGGCAGGAACAAGCAGTGCCTAAGGTAAAAGGAGCATAGATACACTAGGCATCAAGAATCAACGTTTCATTAAGGTAAAACATTTCGTTAGCCACAACATTAGGTTGGAATACCTCCCTTCCTCTACAAGGAGTAAAACATTTCATGCAGAATAAACATGTCCTCAATCAGAGGGAACACCCCATAAGGTAAACATGACCATTTCAACATCAATGCAGCACCTCTTAATAATCATTTCCCTGCAGGAGTAAAGGGTGTAATTCCCTAATCAACTCTGCATATCGCAACAACCCTGTCAGGGAAGAAATGACATTTCTTGACACAACAATAAACATGTAAGTAGGTACCTGTAGGCTGTTAGGAAAGGGAGCACTAAACAGGAGTAACCCCTCCAGTGAAGGTGTACCATTCCATAAGACCAGAGTAAACCCTTTCCTTACCCCGGAATAATCATCAGGGCATCTCCTTGAGGCAGACATAAACATTTCATCAAATGGGAACACCCAATTCATTGAGCAAGAATAAACCTCTTACTAGATTAGCAGAACCCTTTTCATTACATGTAGCACAGTTTAATAGTGGAGGTGTAACCTTTCAGTAGATATAAGCATTTCCTTGTTCAGGACTACACATTCCCTTAGACAAAGAGAACCAAGCATTTGGTGAAAATATGCATTCCTGTAAACATATAAAACTTGGCTCCTGAACATAAACCATTTCCTGGTAACATCCTTCTTTTAGAAGTTATTCAACCATAACCATTCCCCTAGTCAGGGGTTAACCCTTGCTACCAGGCAGCCCACACAGGCCTACTTAGTTTATGTTCCGGCCCAGCTCAGGGGCCTCCTGTGGGAAAATAGGGCTAACGGGGCCCTAGCAACAGTCTCCTCAGGGTGGGGGTGGTCTCAGGCCTTCCGCCCGCCCGGGGTATTACCTCTTTCTTCGGCCCTCTCAGGCCCTTGCGCAGGCTTCTGGTGGGGTGCGGGCCCTCACAGGTGTTTCCGGCGGCGGGGGGAGGGCTCCTACTCTCCCCGGAGCCCTCCGGCAGTGTCCCAGGCCTCGGATATGGGGGGCCAGTCAGGGGAGGCCCGCGCGATGCAGGTGCACTTCCCGGGCCTCCCTTCAGCCCCAGGACAGCTCCGGCTCTCTTCTCGGAGCCCTTTGATGCCTCACCCGGTCCCGGGCCTTCCTTTGCCTCCTCGGGCCCGGGAACCAATAGCAGGCCTGGATTGGGGGTGTGTGGCGCCGGCCGCCAATCACAGCGTGGCCGGCGAGGGAGTGCAGACTGGGGAACCGGTCAGTGTGGGCCGAGGCAGGGCATGGTCTCGAGACCCAATCGGGATGCGGCGATGGCGGGGGGCGGGGCTTGACGCGCCCCCATCACGTGAGGGTTGAGGCTGGCTTCTTCGGGCCTAGCGCGGCCCACTTTGTATTCCGGCGGCCCTCTCCTCACACCGGGGCCCGCCGAGGGGGGTGATAAAGGCGGCACCGGCGCCAACAAGAGCGCTTCGGGCCGCAGCGACAGGCCCAAGGCCACGTGAGCCCCTGGACGGCGGTGGTGATTTCGACCCTCAGCAAAGCGGCGGCGGCCCTCTCCTGGCACCGAGGGCCGCCGAGGGGGATGCCAGAATGCGCCGAGGCTCCTACGATGAACGGGGCAGCGGCGGTGAGGTCAGCAGCGTTCTCGGACTTCGCGGCGCTGCGGGGGCACAGGTATGCGGCGCTTCCAGGCTCGACAGGGGTCTCTGGCGATACAGCGCTTCAGCAGGCGGCAGGGACACAGCACTAGAAGGCACAGTTTCAGTCAGCGCTTCACATGGGGCACGATGGCGCTTGGAGTGTGTGACACCTCAGGCAGTTCCACAGCGCTTACAGTGATCAGGCCAGCAGCTGGGTTCAGAGGTCCCACGCTTCTTATGAGGGCACAGCAGTTCTGGGTTGACAGCCCTGCACAGTGATAGTGCTCAGCAGTCACTTCAGTGGGCACTTTTCCTCAGGACAGCAATTCAGCCCACTCAACCAGGGGGAATTAGGTAGGATAGCAAAGGGGGTCCAGGACAGGATTAAGGGGCGCAGATGCAGCACAGCCCAGTACCTGGTTGACTCACCAGCAGTCCTGTGGTAATTTGAAGGTCCTCTTTTTCTTGGCGCTTGATGGGTTTTTGCGCCCTTGTAACTGTCAGTTTCTTGGTTTCTTGTTTCTTGATTCTTGAAGGGGGGTTGAGTTGGGGGCTGCAGGCAGGCTTCCTCTGCAGGTCACTGTAGATGGACCCTGGGGTACCCTACCGCTGGGCCAGATCAGGGGGCTAGTCTAGGACACCTCACCCGGCTTAAGAGGCAGCACCTAAATCCTGTCACTCCCAGTAGCATAGGTTCCTAAATAGGCCCTCCCACCTAAAACTCCTGCGTGGGTTCCCCAGGTCAGTGATGCCCCAACTGACTGGAAAGTTTCCCTCCCTTTCCTTATATAGGCCCAGGTCAGGTGACCACCCTCTAAGGTGGCAAAACTAAGCTCTGCCCTTAATCTAGAAGATGCCAGGAGCTTCCCTACTCTAACTGTGGGCAGGCAAGGCAGGCTGGAATGGCAACAATGTTTGGGGTCCCTGCCAGCTCCTGGCAACTAGAATGTCCAACATATAGCAATAATACATTTTTGGCCAAACCTCATTTTACTCATCAATTTCCATAAATATGGCCACTGTACCCGATCAAACGCCTTTTCCGCGTCTAGCAAGATAAGGGCAAGATCAGTCTTTTTCACCATGGCAATATCAAATAAGGTAATAACCTTATTGATATGTTCAACTGTCCCTCTTTTAGGTATAAAGCCATGTTGGTGGTATGAGACTAGAGAGACCATACACTCAGATAGACGATTAGCTAGTATTTTAGAATATATTTTATTATCGGTATTTAATAATGATATCGGCGATAGGAATCAACTAACTCTGGTTGCTTGCCCTTCTTACAAAAAAACGCTATAGTGGCGTCCGCCCATGATCTTGGGGGAGAGCCCAACTGAGCAGCCTGCAGCACTACTAGCAGCTCCTCCTTAATATTATTATAGAACTGTCTATATACCTCACTGGGTATTCTATCAGGGCCAGCAGCCTTTTCAGCGGAAAGCCTCTTAACCGCTTTCTCCAACTCCTCCTCCGTAATAGGTTCTTCAAACGCCTGTGCCACTGTTGGATCTAATCTTTTCAACCCCTCTTCCAGCTCCTCTAACCAATATAATCCCTCATCATCAGCCCCTGTTTGCTGAGCGTATAATTCTGAATAAAATTGCTGAAAAATCCTAAGGATTTCTTGAGGGTCAGAGTGTGACGCCCCCCAGCATCTACCATTTTCAAGATATTCCTAGCCGACTCCTTCATTCCCAACTGTGCTACCAGCCTTCTTCCAACTGTTTCCCCATACTCGTGCTTTTCCATCCTAGATGTTAAAAACCTCCTTGCATTCTCAACACTCCAAAAACCTAATAGTTTTGCTCTATCTTTCGCGACCTTTTCCTCTAATTTCCTCAAATCCGTCTCACCCCTCGCCACCCCTTCCGTCAGCAAAAATTCAGGCTGTATTAAATGCTGATATAGCACATCAAGCTCCTGCTTAGCCTTCCTTTGTTGCTGAAATGAAAAACTCATACATTCCCCACGAAAATAAGCTTTAAAAGTATCCCAAATTATAACGGGTGTAGCCGAAGCCTTATTTTCCTGAAAAAAAAGCTGTATCCACCTTACCATATCAGCTACTAAATCACTATTTGCCCCCAGCTTCCTATCAAATGTAAAGTTAAAACTTTTAGATCTAGTTGCAGCCCCACATATCTCCAGTACTATAGGAGAGTGGTCCGATGTGATCCTAGGATAAACAGTTATTGACGCTCCATCCACTACTGAAGCAGGGGTAAAAAAATAATCCAGCCTGACCAATTTCTTATGGGGATAAGAGTAAAATGTGAAGCCATTATCCTGTGGTCTCATATGTCCCCCGACATCAACTAACCCTTGATCTTCCACTAAGTTATACAACGCTTTATACACTTTTGGTTTACGTCCCTTATACTTAGCAAACCCATCTCTCAGTGAACTATTTAACAAATTAATATTAATGTCTCCACAAACCACTACTGCCTGAAGCCAAGTTGAGAGTTCCAGATTCACCTCATTTAGGACTTCCGGCTCATCTAGATTTGATCCATATACGGTACATATTGTCAGACTTTTACCTCCTACTCGGCATTCTGCAATTGCCCACCTTCCTTTCTTATCGCTTAACGTCCTACCCGTGGTAACATTATTACCCTTAGAAAGAATGGCCACTCCCCGTATCATACTAGTTTGTCTAGTTGCAATTACTAACGAAAATCCTAATTCTTTCAACAACTCTCTTTTTGCCCATGGTATGTGTGTTTCTTGAAGACAGAGTAATTGTGGTGAAATATATCTCAACTCAGCCGCAAATTTTTTTCTCTTTGTAACATTATTTAACCCAGAAACATTCATTGAACAAATGTTTAATCCTTTTGGTGCCATTTCTCAAAATAAAGAAAAACAAAATGCATAGACATATACATAATCAGACGCCCCTGAGATGCTTTCAATATATACCAATTTGTTTTGCAATTTGCTGTGAAAAAGGCTACGTTCCTTACATAGGACTTTCATTTTAGCTAGAAACAATAGGTAAGCCTGAGCCCCTTTAGCTTGGAAGTCTGGCATTAATTGGCGAAACTGCCATCTCATATCCACAGATTGCTTACAAAGATCGGGGGTTAACAAAGTACTCGCACTCTAAGCCACTTCTCTTTCTATCTGGACGTGCTTTAGTAAATATTTCCTCACGGGCCAAAAAGTTGTTAAATGCCACTAAAATAGCCCTTGGTTTCTGATCCCGTTGGTTTGCTCTACTATTAAACGGAAACCGATGTCCCCGCTCAACTTCCCGATCCCAATCCCACGTAGTAGACTCAGGGAATTACTTTTTTAACAAATCAATTATAAACCCCCGAGGATCTGAGCCCTCCTTGCCCTCCGGAATCTGCAAAAATCTTAGATTATTTCGGCGTGACCGATTTTCTAGGTCCACCAATTTCCAGTCAATGTCGTCTTTATTAGCCAGTTGTTGTTCTAAAGCTCAGGGCGTACCTGAGACCTCTCGTTCGTCCTGCGCCTCGCTAGTTGCAGCAGCTCCCTGTCCTCGACCTCTGCGACCTTTGGGAGCCATAGCTCCGTCCTGCACTGGCTCCACTGTATCCTGGTTCGTTCTCACTGCTACAGAGCGGCTTCCTCCGCTTCCTCCAACGCAGTTGTGCACAGTGAGCCGCCTCCAGTGCACCGCCCACAACCACAGCCACTGCTGCGGACTCCGAGCTCCGCTTGCTGCCACAGAAAGCCAATGCATCCAAGTCGGTGAAGCCTTCCTTTTTCCCCGTTTCTGCAACCCGACAGACCAGGTAAGGCCCCCTGCAGTCCTCAGTATTCCGTAGTAGCACTCTCTGGGGTAATCCTTACTCTGGCAGCCTCATGTCCAGCGGGGTCCGGCAGGAGCAGCTTGCTCACGCGTCCAGCGTGGACGCCATCTTGCCCCCTGAATGAAGGCAAGTGCTTTCGGTGCGGTGATAATGATGCTGGGGATGTGCATATTTTCTATAGCTGTGTCAAACTTCAATGCTTTATTTTAGATCTTGAATTTTTTTTATCTTTGGTAACTAGAACACCAGTAGCTATCACGCCAGCAATGTTATTGCTGGGAAAAATACTAAAGGACAGGCCTCCTGAACTGTCATTTCAACATCAGCATTTTATATTTTTTGCGATGACAGTGGTACGTCTATGTATAGCCACGGACTGGCTTCTGAAAAAAACGCCGGATTTCCATCAATGGCGTGCTAAAATGTTTAGTTTATATAATTTGGAGTGGGGTCTTTTTTCTATTAAGGGGTTGAGGAAAAAAAGATTGGGCATAAAAATTTGGAGTGCTTTCCGTGATTATTATGAGGACTGATCTGCTATTCGCTATACACTTTGTACTTTTTCTTGTTTTGCTGTAATGCCCCAGGAGAGTATTTGAATTGTGAATTTGTTACTTTGTATGCAATTTTGCTGTGAAAGAACAATAAAAAATAAAAAATAAATAAAAGTAATTTACATAAAACAATACCATTTGCCTGTTTCGCTAATAAAGTGATAGAATTTTCAATCACACAAGTATTCTGTAACTGGAGTAGACAACGCTTATCTCCTCAGAATTTTCTAACTCGTCCATAAAGCAACACTACTGGCCTTACCCTTCTATCAGTCAATACCGAACTCGTTTCTCCAGGAAAGCACACACAGAGCTCTTTTTCACCTCCTTAGAGACAATCCCAGAGTTTCACTTGAACGCATATTGCAATTTTTAATTATACACGTTCATACAGAAATCCCTTCTCAAATATACATGAACTCTGTATCACCAGTAGCAGTGCTTACCTCTAGCCTACCACAGAATTCCTCTATTGTTAGTAAAGTAGACACCACTCCTTTACCCTTCTATCAAGCTCGGGCTAAGTCCTACTACTCTCCTCATCGATAAGTTTTAGTCAGGATACACAATGATCCCTATACTTGAAAGCCGAGATTTCATAGACTGCCCTCACTATACATTTATTCTTTCACACCTAATGTCCCTAAACAGTGATATGCGACAATACCACCGCAGTATACAACGTTACTACTTCTTTGAAACAGACCAATGCACTGTGCGACTTTACTTGCCACACTTCCTCTGCCTGCAGACAGAGGCACTAGCTTCACACGAACACTTGGAAGCTTTTTCTGAACTACATATAACATAATAGGAACTCAAGAGATGTTAGTTAATAATTCTCTACATTAAACTTATATAATACTTTATACATAATCCTAGCTAATTTTCTTAGCAACCACTACCCTGCTACCAAGATATAACTGCTACAGCGGGACTCAAAAAATAAATTCTAATTCAGCGCCACCATTTCCCTAAAGTTTTTAAACACTCATCCATTCACCAGTGGGGCCCATAACAAAGCACACTTTTATGTTCATTTAACTCAACTTCAGAGATTTGGCAGAAGAACCAGGAGTCCTACTATAACATTAGCAGGGTGTCTAGATCTAATTAACTATTTATTATTTACACTTATAGTTTAAAAAGATTTACCATGGTTTTCATTAAACATCATTTTATTCAGACACACCACCGTACTAGCAATGGATCTGCTAGAACAAACATCAGGCGTAGGAAAATACAAGACCAGCTTTAATTCTCCATTTTATCTAACTTTTATTCAAAGCAAACTTTTAGTATGTCTGACATTTTAGGCATTTATTAATTCTTTATTCAATAAATCTTTAAACTTTATTTCAAAATGATCATTTATTTAAGAACTCAGAAAAATAGACATTTATTGAAGAAGTTAATGTAAAGTTTAGCAAAGGACAGAGAGTTCCAACGTCATTCTCTCCTAACAACCCTAGCTATCACCCTCATCTTATCCTAACAGTCCTGTAAAGAAAACAAACATTTAAGAAAAATTCTTACAATCAGGAATCAATCTTCAGTCCGGCAGCATCTCCAGAGGAAATCAAAAAGAGCCATGTTTCTAAGCAAAATCAGGGGTTTTTATACACTAATTTTCTAACTTAATCTATCTAAAAAGTATCTAACATCACCAATGCGGGTTCTGATTGGACAAATTTGGGGTGGAGGAGCGTCTCCTCATCATTACAGCATCCTTTTCACAATGAATCAGCAGAAAAATAAAGGGGCTTTGTTTAGGACAGTCCGTGGCCTAGTCACTTCCTTCACTCACAACTTCAGGACTTTTTCCCAGGATCAGAACATTAGAACGTCCATGTTTGGCACCCATCCTAGGTTTCGGGGCAAGGTAGCCTTGAACCTCCCATCCGAGCACAGACAGCTCACTCGCGCTTGCAGGCTTTGGATGCACATGCGCAGTCTAATATTCGCTCGCAGTTCATCAGAACGGCCATTTTCTCAGTAGGCCTCAGAGGCCACTTTTGGAACTATAGTCGAAACAAACACAAATTCATGTTAAATATGGAACTAAAGCCCTCCTGTTTACCTCCCATCATATTAATGTGTCCCCATTAGTTGTTACCTAGCAAATACGCCACATAAATGCATTTTATACTTACATATCCGACGATTTTATGACACAAAAACACGTAAAATAGGCACATTTAAGCTGTGTATGTTTATATTTAAGCTGTGCATTAATTCACAGTACAGTAACAACACATATTAGTTAATTTTATTGCATCATACAGGCAAGATTAGTTTTCCCGTGTGTGAAAAGTGTATGCAACTTATACTATGGTTAATTAATTCACAATAACATGCCATTAATAAATTTTAACGTTATGGAACATTGATTTTGAGAGGGATGCAAAAAATTTTGTTTTACCACCTCGCTCCATCAAAAGTATGAAATTAAATAGGCAGCCAAAACCAACAGGAAGTTTCTAAATATCAATAGAGGCAAGCTGGTTAAATAATGCTATGAGAGCATTAAAATTACTCCTCAGAAAATTGCCAGCTGAAGGGTAAGTGTGTCTCAATAAATGTATTATTAAATGTTAGACATTTCTTTTAAAAAAACATGCTGATTCAACAAGAGGAGCATTTTAATAAGGTATTTACAGAGCATACCTCAAAAGCAACGAAGTCGTGAGGAGAAGGGTGAGATACTGTAAAATTCAAAGTGGCGGCTGCATCTATGTGGAAGACTCAAACTGCATTTTTTGGAGAGAAAAAAACTGCCTTAAAAAGACAGCAATATTAACCCCTTGGGCGCAGCCGCGATTCTGCGCCTGTGCGGCCGTTTTAAAGAGTGGGCGGGTTCATGACGGCCCCCAGACGTCATCAGCACACGAGCACCATGATGCAAGATGGCTGGGGGCCGTCATCAGCATGGAAGGGGTTAAGAAGCAGATCAAGTGATTGTCCCCTCCAGGAAACTGGCACTCTCAATAGCTTATCAAAGCAGGAACCATTATGAAAATATTCAGTAGTTATCGGAACAGCGCGGAGCTCCTGAGTTAAGTGGCCATCTTGCTTAGAACACAAGCCATCTGTTTCTAATATCCTATAAACCTTATAATCTCTACTATATTGCCACTGGATTCAAGCAAGCAGGGCTGAAGACGGCTGGAATGCCAGAAACCGGTCCTCGGAAGCTTGTTTCCGGTCCAGGGAAGACATGGCTTGGCAGTTCGGGCTGGACTGTTCCCATGAGGCACAGGGTCAGCCTGATTTGCATACAGCCATGTCTGAACTGGGGTGGCAGAGTGGGCTAAAGAACGGTGATGGATTAAACCCAGATCTTTTGGCTGGGTGTGAGTGTTTGATTGATTCAGATGCTCCACCCATCACCACCTCCTTTTGTACCGTTTTTTGGCCGCCATAAGTGTGGCAGGGTATGCTCAGACGTGAGTTCTTTGCTCACTTTGCCACTGGATTCAAGCAAGCCGGGCTGAAGACGGCTGGAATGCCAGAAACTGGTCCTCGGAAGCTAGTTTCCAGTCCAGGGAAGACATGGCTTGGCAGTTTGGGCTGGACTGTTCCCATGAGGCACAGGGTCAGACTGATTTGCATACAGCCATGTCTGAACTGGGGTGTCAGAGTTGGCTAAAGAACGGTGATGGATTAAACCCAGATATTTTGACTGGGTGTGAGTGTTTGATTGATTCAGATGCTCCGTCCATCACCACCCCCTTTTGTACCACTTTTGGCCGCCATAAGTGTGGCAGGGTATGCTCAGACGTGAGTCCCTTGCTCACTTTGCCACTGGATTCAAGCAAGCTGGGCTGAAGACGGCTGGAATGCCAGAAACCAGTCCTCGGAAGCTTTTTTCCGGTCCAGGGAAGACATGGCTTGGCAGTTCGGGCTGGACTGTTCCCATGAAGCACAGGGTCAGACTGATTTGCATACAGCCATGTCTGAACTGGGGTGGCAGAGTGGGCTAAAGAACGGTGATGGATTAAACCCAGATTTTTTGACTGGGTGTGAGTGTTTGATTGATTCAGATGCTCCGTCCATCACCACCCCCTTTTGTACCCCTTTTGGCCGCCATAAGTGTGGCAGGGTATGCTCAGACGTGAGTCCCTTGCTCACTTTGCCACTGGATTCAAGCAAGCCTGGCTGAAGACAGCTGGAATGCCAGAAACCAGTCCTCGGAAGCTTGTTTCCGGTCCAGGGAAGACATGGCTTGGCAGTTCGGCCTGGACTGTTCCCATGAGGCACAGGGTCAGACTGATTTGCATGTAGCCATGTCTAAACTGGGGTGGCAGAGTGGGCTAAAGAACGGTGATGGATTAAACCCAGATCTTTTGACTGGGTGTGAGTGTTTGATTAATTCAGATGCTCCGTCCATCACCAACCCCTTTTGTACCGCTTTTGGCAGCCATAAATGTGGCAGGGTATGCTCAGACGTGAGTCCCTTACTCACTTTGCCACTGGATTCAAGCAAGCCGGGCTGAAGACGGCTGGAATTACAGAAACCGGTCTCCCGGAAGCTGTTTTTCCGGTCCAGGGAAGACATGGCTTGGCAGTTCGGGCTGGACTGTTCCCATGAGGCACAGGGTCAGACTGATTTGCATACAGCCATATCTCAACTGGGGTGGCAGAGTGGGCTAAAGAACGGTGATGGATTAAACCCAGATCTTTTGACTGGGTGTGAGTGTTTAATTGATTCAGATGCTCCGTCCATCACCCCCCCCTTTTGAACCGCTTTTGGCCACCATAAGTGTGGCAGGGTATGCTCAGACGTGAGTCTCTTGCTCACTTTGCCACTGGATTCAAGCAAGCCGGGCTGAAGATGGCTGGAATGCCAGAAACCGGTCCTCGGAAGCTTGTTTCCGGTCCAGGGAAGACATGGCTTGGCAGTTCGGGCTGGACTGTTCCCATGAGGCACAGGGTCAGACTGATTTGTATATAGCCATGTCTGAACTGGGGTGGCAGAGTGGGCTAAAGAACAGTGACGGATTAAACCCAGATCTTTTGACTGGGTGTGAGTGTTTGATTGATTCAGATGCTCCGTCCATCACCACCCCCTTTCGTACCGCTTTTGGCCGCCATAAGTGTGGCAGGGTATGCTCAGACGTGAGTCCCTTGCTCACTTTGCCACTGGATTCAAGCAAGCCGGGCTGAAGACGGCTGGAATGCCAGAAACCGATCCTCGGAAGGTTGTTTCCGGTCAAGGGAAGACATGGCTTGGCAGTTCGGGCTGGACTGTTCCAATGAGGCACAGGGTCAGACTGATTTGCATACAGCCATGTCTGAACTGGGGTGGCACAGTGTGCTAAAGAATGGTGATGGATTAAACCCAGATCTTTTTACTGGGTGTGAGTGTTTGATTGATTCAGATGCTCCGTCCATCACCACCCCCTTTTGTACCCCTTTTGGCCACTATAAGTGTGGGAGTGTATGCTCAGACGTGAGTCCCTTGCTCACTTTGCCACTGGATTCAAGCAAGCCGGGCTGAAGACGGCTGGAATGCCAGAAACTGGTCCTCGGAAGCTTGTTTCCGGTCCAGGGAAGACATGGCTTGGCAGTTCGGGTTGGACTGTTCCCATGAGGCACAGGGTCAGACTGATTTGCATATAGCCATGTCTGAACTGGGGTGGCAGAGTGGGCTAAAGAACGGTGATGGATTAAACCCAGATCTTTTGACTGGGTGTGAGTGTTTGATTGATTCAGATGCTCCGTCCATCACCACCCCCTTTTGTACCGCTTTTGGCCGCCATAAATGTGGCAGGGTATGCTCAGATGTGTGTCCCTTGCTCACTTTGCCACTGGATTCAAGCAAGCCGGGCTGAAGACGGCTGGAATGCCAGAAACCGGTCTCCCGGAAGCTTTTTTCCGGTCCAGGGAAGACATGGCTTGGCAGTTCGGGCTGGATTGTTCCCATGAGGCACAGGGTCAGACTGATTTGTATATAGCCATGTCTGAACTGGGGTGGCAGAGTGGGCTAAAGAACGGTGATGGATTAAACCCAGATCTTTTGACTGGGTGTGAGTGTTTGATTGATTCAGATGCTCCGTCCATCACCACCCCCTTTTGTACCGATTCAACAAGAGGAGCATTTTAATAAGGTATTTACAGAGCATACCTCAAAAGCAACGAAGTCGTGAGGAGAAGGGTGATATACTGTAAAATTCAAAGTGGCGGCTGCATCTTTGTGGAAGACTCAAACTGCATTTTTTGGAGAGAAAAAAACTGCCTCAAAAAGACAGCAATATTAACCCCTTGGGCACGGCCGCGATTCTGCGCCTGTGCGGCCGTTTTAAAGAGTGGGCGGGTTCATGACGGCCCCCAGACGTCATCATCACACGAGCAGCGTGATGCAAGATGGCTGGGGGCCGTCATCAGCATGGAAGGGGTTAAGAAGCAGATCAAGTGATTGTCCCCTGCAGGAAACTGGCACTCTCAGTAGCTTATCAAAGCAGGAACCATTATGAAAATATTCAGTAGTTTTCGGAACGGCGTGGAGCTCCTGAGTTAAGTGGCCATGTAGCTTAGAACACAAGCCATCTGTTTCTAATATCCTATAAATCTTATAATCTCTACTATATTGGCTGAAAATGTCAGCTTCATATCTACTTTTATAAAAGATTTGCACCATATTCTATTTATCATACACTAGAAAGGCAATAGAAATGTTTGAATTGTGGCTATTTCCTCAGTAAAATTAAAAGAACACTATTCTCACAAGCAATCTCGTTATTTCAACGTATAAATAAGCAATATAATTGCTGTGCACATTAATTATCTTTGGTCCGGATGCATCAAGCATTTTTCTCCTCGCAAACGTGCCGATTCCGTACCCATTTGCGATCCCCAAAAATGCTTTTGCCATGCATCAAACCCAATTTTGCGATTCAGTAACCTGTTACTGAATCGCAAAAGGGGTTTGTTTTTTGCTATTAGGAAGGGGCGTGTTTAGGGCGTGCCTGCCAAATAGCTAATAGTATGCATGAATGTTTTGTGACCGTGAATGGGGTCGCAAAACATTTGCATATTACCACCTACTTCAAGTAGGTGGTAAGACATGCCCAAATGTGAAGGAGTCCCCAAGGGTCCCCTTTCCCTTTGTGAAGGTTTGTAAAAGCATTTTTACGAGCAGGCATTGGTCTCATGGAGCACTGCCTGCTCTTAAAAAAGTGAAAAGAAAACTTTTCATTTTTCTTTTTGTAAAGCATCTCGTTTTCCTTTAAGGAAAACGGGCTGCTTTACAAAAACAAATGATTGCTTTATTTAAAAGCAATCACAGACATGATAGTCTGCTGATCTCAGCAGGCCACCATCCCCGTGATTTTTCCGATTTCTAGGGGGTCGCAAATTGCGACCTTTCTCATTAATATTTATGAGGTAGGTCCTTCGTGACACCTTAGGAATCACAAAAATTGTACTGCACACTTTCAAGCATGCCGTTTTGCCTTAATTGTGAATCGCAAAGATTTGCAATTAGTGATTCGCAAAATATTTTTTGATGCATCAGGCCCTTTATCTCTCAGATGTCTCAAGCACGATTTTATGGTGCTGTTAGTTCATTTGTCTCTATCTTTTGTCCTGTTCCTTATCGCGTGCAATGTGTACTTTCATGTTTTTGTAACTTAAATCAGCAAAAATCTCACATATAGCCGAAACAAAAATGCTACCGTATGAGGGGCCACTGAGCTTCCCGGATCTTAACATTTTACACCCTTTCCATGGTGCTGGACCTGATTCAAACAATATGCGTTCTGTGCTCCCATTTTCAGAGGGAAACAAAGACTTCTAAAATATGTTTCTGATCTAATAAAATCCTAGAATTCTTGTGTGCTTCCCTACCGTAGTTTAATTCCTAATGTACTCCTTGCCATTCATCTGAATTGGTTTCTGCATTATTGGGTCCGACATCTTGCGATTTTCAGTCAGCACTGATACACTGAGAATTTTTCCTGGACTACTCAACAATAGCACAGATGTTTTGGACTATATATGAGCGTGCTTTATCTGAAATATAATTTAATAATAAATAGTTCCCGTGCTCCTAACACATGCGCACTCCCAAGCAAGCGCAGTAATTACTGTGCTCTGCTTGGTAACCATTGTGATGTAGCTGTGAAGCGGCCATTTTATAGCAACTCGTGGACGGATTGTTAAAAGCAGGCACCAGAAAGGCAGGCTAGGATAACCAGACTCTTCTAGAAGAAGTGGAAAAGGGAACCAAAGTGGAATAGAAAGACGAGGCGGCTGCCTCATACAAAACGAAGGCCTGTGCTGGTTACCCCTTCTGCTCAACCAACAGGTAAGGGTTAATAAAGGAACATGTAAGAGTGAATCTCTTAAGTCGGGATTATGTTTTCAGTTGTCTGCTTTGGCAGATATTTTTCCAATTGCTATTAGAACTCCAGCCATAAAAATGTTTGTTTAAAGATTGATTAGTTCTAAAGTGCGAAGTTACGTGTGAGCACAAACAGAGGGAGGCGCCTAGAAAAGAGCAAACAGCTGTGTAAGATCAACAAGGTGGACTAAAGGGAGGACGGGCGGGGGCTTCGAGGAAGAGATACTGAAAATAACGAGGGATATCAAGAAGAGCGAAGACAAAAGGTCACAACAGACAAGAGAGAGGACAAGGTAACAACCGTTACAAGCCAATAACAAAAGCCTTTCTCATGGAATAGAGAGCTGCAATAAACATGGGAGCATATCATTGCAGTGCTTAATTTGTTAAATATTAAGTGCCTGGGCTCTGACCAGGAGGCCACGGCACCTTGCACAACCCATCACCCTTGTCATTGCTGCCAAAGCAACTACTAACCATCTCGCTCGCATATGAATGCGATAGTTCAGATTATTCCAGGTCCCCAAAGCTAAAACATGGCTAGGGAGGCTGGTATTAACACAATTTTAATGTATATTGTATTCATCAACAACTGTTGTTTTGCTCATCTCTAAATTAGATGAGCAGCATCACCATCTGGTAGACTATTCTAAGTATGGTGTTGATAAGCAGGTGCCGAGCACCGTAAACCAATTAAGTGCTGATGCTGAGCACCGGAAGCACCGGCTCAAATTAAGCACTGTATCATTGTAACTAAGAAAATATCTACAAGGGTAGAGCACCTGCATCAAACATCTGTGTGTACCCTAAGGTTTCCAGTTTGAGTACTGGTGGTTCACGTCTTCTCATTCTTCCAAGGTCGTCAAAGGGAGTTTAGTCATAACATGCGCTGTTAGTTCCATAAGTTAATATGCTCTTAAGGGCTTATTTGTGAGAGCCCTGCGTCACTTTTGCACCACGTGAAGTGGTTCATGCGTGACTCAGGGCTCTCATTTCGATTAATGAAGCCATGCAAAGCCACCCTGTGTGTCTTTGAGTGACCTAATAAATCGTGAGTAAAGTGATGCAGCTCAAATCATTGCGTCACCTTAACCCCTTCCATGCTCATGACAAGTTCAGCTCGTCATGCAGTACACTGGAGCAGTGCTTATGACGAGTTGACCTTGTCATGAAGAATAGGGATCTGAATATTTCAGCACCCAGCGGGAAATTGCCTTAGCACCCAAGGTGTTAATCTGCACCCTGGAGACATTCCATGAGGATATATGACATAACGACAGACATAATATAGACATACAAAAATATCGACACAAAAATATCGACATCAAAAATATCGAATTTGTATCTACATAAAGTTAAGTACAAAATTATCGAGAAAAAAAATATCGTAGTACAAAAATATCGAAGTCAAAAATATCGTTTTTTTAAATGTATTAATAATAATGTAAAAATAATTGAAAAATACATATAATTAAAAAAATTATAGATATAAACAATAAAACATATTTTAAAAATAATAACTAATAAAAATACATTTAAAATAAATTAAAACCTCTACCTATAAATTAATATGTATACTTACTCCGCATACTGCATGAGTAGGGAAAGCATTGGATAGCGTAGGGGTAAAAATTACTATTCCCGCTCCAGAGGGTGCAACAGTAGGGAAAGCGTTGGATAGCGTAGGGATAAAAATTACTATTCCCACTCCAGAGTGTGTAACAGTAGGGAAAGTGCTGGATAGCGTAGGGGTAAAAATTACTATTCCCACTCCAGAGGGTGCAACAGTAGGGAAAGCGAGGGATAGCGTAGGGGTAAAAATTACTATTCCCACTCCAGAGGGTGCAACAGTAGGGAAAGCGTTGGATAGCGTAAGTGTAAAAATTACTATTCCCTCTCCAGAGGGTGCAACAGTAGGGAAAGCGTTGGATAGCGTAGGGGTAAAAATTACAATTCCCACTCCAGAGGGTGCAACAGTAGAGAAAGCGTTGGATAGCGTAGGGGTAAAAATTACTATTCCCACTCCAGAGGGTGCAACAGTAGGGAAAGCGTTGGATAGCGTAAGGGTAAAAATTACTATTCACACTCCAGAGGGTGCAACAGTAGGGATAGCGTTGGATAGCGTGGGGGTAAAAATTACTATTCTCACTCCAGGGGGTGCAACAGTAGGGAAAGTGTTGGATAGTGGAGGGGTAAAAAGTTACTAGTCCCACTCCAGAGGGCGCAACAGTAGGGAAAGGGTTGGATAGCGTAAGCATTATATTACTATACTTATCAATTACATATTTTTTTAAAAAATATATATTTTATTTACAAAAATATATTACTAAATACCAAATATTTATAAATAATATTTACTTAAATAATAAAACATTACTTCCCGTGCTACTCCCCCTTTAACACACAACACACTACATATACAAACAAACACAATTAATCAAAATATCAATTAATCAATTAATAACAATTAATATTATTAAATTGATATAAATAAATATTACGTAATTAACAAATATTAATTACTAATTAATAATTAATGACCACGTATTCATTAATTAACAAAAAATTACAATAAGAATAAACAATATTTATTAATAAATTATTTATAATTATTATTATAAAATAATTTAAAAATACTAATCACCAATTAATTAATTAACAATTAATTAATAATAAATACCAATAAATAAATACAATCTCTTTAATTAATTTAATTTAAGTATTTCACACCCTATTCCCCTATAAACCCACAACCCACTACACATAAACAAATCACATCAAAATATTAATTATCATTTAATCACTTAATAATAATTAAATACCAATCAATTATTGATTAACAATAAGAAAACATTAAAAATATTAATACATTAAATCTAATTTATTTAATTAACTAATAATAATAATAATTACCAATTAATTATGAATTAACAATTAATTATTGATCAATAATATTTCAAAAATATTAATTAATTAATTATAATTAAATTACCTCCCACCATATTCCCCTATAAACCCACAACCCTCTCTGATACTAAAACGCAAAATGTAAACAAAATTACTAATTTGTAAACATACATTAAAAAACATGTTTAACAACCATATAAAATACATATAAAAATACATAACACTAAACAAAATTTCGATATTAGTAACATCGATATATTTGATATCGATATTACTAACTTCAATATTACTTACCTTAAAGTCGATATTCTGTCCATCGATATTACTGCACATCGATATTCTGTACCATCGAAATTAAAACATCGATATTGTTGTATATCGATATTTTAAACTCAATATTTTGGCTACACACCATTTCATGAACATTGCAGTGGGTTTCCTGATGCAACACCCATGGAATTGGATGCTGCCCCAGATTTACAAAGTGATGTAAACCTGGGGACGCACCAAATCTGTACCCCTCCTGAGGTTAGGCGTAGCTAGGAGAAATATGTTTATTTCTCCTTTTTCCATTTGTGCTGCATTCTGCAGCACATAGAAAGAGGAAAAGACCTCTTAGGATTTCTTTTTTTGTACTGGAAGGTGCCCTTTCCTGCACAAAAAACAATCCTGCATGCAATGAAGGCCCCCCTTGCACCTTGGTAGAAGGGTGCCTACATTGGTGCTAGGCTGCCGAAATAGCACCAGTGCCACCAGAAAGTTGCATTGCAGTATGATGCCTTGCTGCGCTTCTCTATGCCCTAATCCCATTAATACAAAAAGAACAATTGATGGACAGAACAATGTCATACATTCTCCCCAGTACAGACATCTGAACCTAAATCCATTTTTGTTGCTCCCCTTGCCATTCCAATTTGAACCCAGCCATTTGCAAATCAGTCATGACCCTGCATCCAATGCAAACAGTCCAGCCCAAACTGATTCGCATATGGCCAGGTCTAAACTGGGGTGGTATGGTGAGCAAAATAATGATGGATTTAACCCAGATCTCTTGACTGGGAGTGAATGTTCTGACTTGTTCTGCATTCCGTCCATCAATTGTGTGTCTTTTGCTTTCTCATCCTAAATGCGTCAGGTATTCCCAGACGTGGGTCCCAGGTTCACTGTGACACTGAAATCAGGCTATCCTGGATGATGAGGGGTGAAACCCCGAAACTAGTGCGAGGATGCTTGTTTCCAGTCCAGGGACGACCTGGCTTTGCAGCACCGGCTGGGCTGTTCCCATGAGGTACAGGGTCAAGACTGATTTGCATATGGTCAGGTCTAAACTGGGGTGGCATGGTGAGCAAAAGACTAATGGATGTAACCCATATCTCTTGACTGGGGGTGAATGTTTTGATTTGTTCTGCATTCCGTCCATAAATTGTGTGTCATGCGCCGGGTATGCCCAGATGTGGGTCCCATGCTCACTGTGCCACTGGATTCAAGCTATCCTGCCTGATGAGAGGCAAAACCCTGAGACAGGTCCTACATGCTTGTTTCTGGACCAATGAGGACCTGGCACAGCAGTTCGGGCTGGACTGTACCCATGGGGCACAGGGCCAAGACTGATTTGCATATGGCCAGGTCTAAACTTGGTTGGCATGGTGATCAAAAAATGATAGATTTAATCCAGATATCTTGACTGGGTGGGGAATGTTTTGATTTGTTCTGCATTCCGTCTATCAATTGTTTGTCTTTTGTTTTCTCGCCCTAAGTGCGCCGGGTATGCCCAGACGTGAGTCCCGGGCTCACTGTGCCACTGGATTCAAGCTATTCTGGCTGATGAGGGGTGAAACCCCAAAATTTGTCCTAGGATGCTTGGTTTCGGTACAGGGAGGACCTTGCTTGGCAGTTTTTGCTGGACTATTCCCATGAGGCACAGGGTCAAGACTGATTTGCATATGGCCTGGTCTAAACTGGGGTGACATTGTGAGCAAAAGAATGATGGAATTATTCCAGATCTCTCTACAGGGGTAAATATTTTGATTTGTTCTACATTCCGTCGATCAATTGTGTGTCTTTTGTAATCCCATAAATAAGCCCTTTACTATCAACCACAAACATATATTGATAGAGAACCAGGAAGAAGGGCAAAGAAAGAGGTGGAAAACATGCCACGTGTCAGCACAGGTGTCCATTTTCAAAGACGTTATACCGTTGTAATGTAAAACAGTATTATGAAGGTGATAATCTGTTTTGTTGTGATGTGCCCTGTTAAGTTTTAAATGCATTCTTATATTACTTTGTGTATGCTATTGTGGTGTATTCCATTGTTTTCGTTACATGTGTCAAAATAATGCTTCTGCGTTTCCAGCCAACAGCATGACGTAACTTTACCATTCCAATGACAAGCAACCATTTATCACTGTATATAGTGGTAAAATACCACCCCCCTGCTCTTCAACTAATTGAGTCACCAGTTGACCCAAAACTGTAGCAGAGACTAAAAGGTACATTTACTAACAATTTGAACAGGGTTTACATCACAAAAGTGTTGGTGCAAAAAGATATAGGATTTACTTTACAGCGTAAGCTTTCATTTGTGCTAGAAAGCAGCCTCAAATGAACACAAAGTAGAATTAGTGCTGCTTTGAGTCACTTTGCATCATACAGAAGTCCTGTTGGTGGTAAATGGACGTGTCCCACACCACCACCCATGAGTTTTCAAGCAAAACCTTATAATCGAATGACAGGTATTCGCGCCGAAAAAAAATTGCCTCTCCGAGGCAGGCGTTAAAAAGCAGATTCGTTTTCATTTTTCCAAGATTGCATGAGGGTGGCACTTTAGAAATATCCAATTTGGGAAAAGTTTCAAACTATGTGTAAACATAGTAATTTTCACAGGAAGCGAATAACTCCTGTACAAAACCTATGCTAGGCAACACAAACACATCTTTGCACTATGAGTGTTGATAAGTAACAGCCTTATGTGCACCAGCACAGACAAAGAGAAAAACAGTGGCAAGTCTTTGTAGATATGGCACTCTTCTGTTCTGTCACTTGCAAGCGGCATAGTACTGCAACTTTGGTTGCTGTGCTGCATTGTCTAAAAAGTTAGTAAATCTGCCTCTGAGTTTAAATTTAGCATCCATAGTTATTACGTTATGTGTTACAACCCCAGGAATCTAAAATTTGAGTGGTTACAGTCCCTCTGAATGAACAAATTGATGAGGGAAATTATAAAGCGCATAGCTATGCTGAGAACTTTCCCTGCACTAATGGCTAAGAAAACAAGCATTGGTGTAGCCAATATGTCTTGCCTTTGGGACCTTATAAGTGTTTAGTTATCCAGCACAATATCCTTGGTGCAACAACATCAAGTGTTGCATGGCTAAACACCTTATAAGGTCCCAAAGGTGAGACCTATTGGCTATGCCAAAGCTTGTTTTGAGTAAGTGGCTCATGCAGTCATTCCACTGTGAGAAAGAGATGCTGTGAGTGCTTTCACAGGAGCCCCTATGACATTGTGCCTCTTCAAAATGTATCTTGGGTCTGGTGTAACACTTCTAGCACATATTCCCGCTTCTCGCACCAAACTTAAATGTCCCATTTACAGCCGGGGTTGACACTCCTATTACCCCTGCCCTCCAGTCACACTCTACCCGTCACGGGTGGATGTGGTGGTGGAGGACGTGGTGGTGGATGTGGTGGTGGACATGGTGG
The DNA here is from genome assembly GCF_964263255.1 of Lissotriton vulgaris. NCBI lineage: Eukaryota > Metazoa > Chordata > Amphibia > Caudata > Salamandridae > Lissotriton > Lissotriton vulgaris. The sequence goes on from NC_141689.1 coordinate 1,277,815,546, forward strand.
TAATAGACGTGGTGTTGGTGGACGTGGTGGTGGACGTGGTGGTAGTGGACGTGCTGGTGGATGTGGTGGATGTGGTGGAGGTGGTGGTGGACATGGTGGTGGTTGACATGGTGGTGGTTGACATGGTGGTGGACGTGGTGGTGGATGTGGTGGTGGTGGATGTGGTGGTAGCGGTGGTGGGGGATGGTGTGGTGGATGTGGTGGTGGATTGGTGGTGGTCTTGGTAGTGGACGTGGTGGTGGACATGGTGGTGGTGGACATGGTGGTGGACCTGGTGGCTGACGTGGTGGTGGAGGACGTGGTGGATGTGGTGGTGGATGTGGTGGTGCTGGTGGATGTGGTGGATGTGGTGGTGGTGAACATGGTGGTGGTGGGGGAAACAACCTTTACAACGCAACTTTTACAACGCACTACCATTACAACAAAACTTTTACAACGCAACATCCATTACAAAGCATGCATTTACAACGCAACTATTACAACGCATGACACTACAACGCACACCACTACAACGCATGTCATTACAACTCAGTCATTACAACGCATACCATTACAACGCATAACATTACCATCCAACACTTATCCTACTGTTGTACCCCCTGGAGTTAGAATAGTAATTTTTACCCCTACACTATCCAACACTTACCCTACTGTTGCACCCCCTGGAGTTAGAATAGTAAATGTTACCCCTACACTATCCAACACTTACCCTACTGTTGCACCCCCTGGAGTTAGAATAGTAAATTGTACCCCTACACTATCCAATACTTACCAAACATGCAATGTAATGTAATGCGTTGTAATGGAATGCGTTGTAAATGTAGTTTTTAAAATTTCGTTGTAAGGGCATGCGTTGTAATGGAATGCGTTGTAAAGGATGTTGCGTTGTAAAAAATGCGTTGTAAAGGTATGCGTTGTAAAAGTGTGCGTTGTAACGTCATACATCCTTGTGGTGGACGTGGTGGTGGTGAACGTGGTGGAAATTGTGGTAGTGGTGGGTGTGTCATGGTGAATGTGGTGGTGGTGGACGTGGTGGTGGACATGGTGGTGGACGTGGTGGTGGACATGTTGGTGGTGGTGGTTCTGGTGGATGTGGTAGTGGAGATGGTGGTGGACAAGGTGGTGGATGTTGCATAAAAGGATCGGTAGTGGTGTATCCAAAATTGGAAAAAAACGTACATACACTGGTGATAGTATATTGGAAAACAATACTGGAAAAGTCAATACAATCTTTTGAGTATCAAAGACGGAGTGCTGCATAGACTGCTATCCCCCACTACCAAGAGGGATCAAAATTTCAAAACAAGGGATTGACAAATGTACAACTAGACAAAAGAGGTCAAAGAGAGCACAATCCTAAAAGTACAAATCCATATGAGACTAGTGAGTTATGTAGTCATAACAGTATTAGATCTGAATATAATATGTAGCTTGTAGTGCAGGACAGAACAGATCAATAGATAAAGTTCATATTTATGTCATCTTTTTCTTTATTAGAAGATCCATAAAATATTCTTTTCTCAGTTGATAAAAAGACAGCCGACACTTGTTTCGTCCATACTCACAATAGGTACTCAGACTTTTTCAAGGCTGTAAATACAAGGTAGGGAAATATATACAAGGTATTACAACATTGCAAAAAATAAATTTTAAATTTTAAAAAGACAAGCATTCAGCGGGCCTAAACATTACATAAATGAGAAATGTTTTAATGATGATAGATAAAGCATAAGTCCCCAGAAGAAACACGAAACGTGCTAAGTGATGAAGAAGAGTGGATCAAGTGGTTTTGTAGAAGAAGAGAGAAAAAAAAGAAGAAGATCAACTATAAAGTAAAAACAATAATCTGTCCAGTAAAAAATAAATAAAACACCCAGTGTACACATGCTACGGAATATAGTGTTATGCAGTGCAAGTTAAGACTCTCACCAAAGAATGTACCATATTCACAAAGAAGACTGACCTAATAAGAATGGATTAAACGGTGGATGTGTCATCAAGTACTACAATTGTGGACATGATCATAAAGCTCCTGCATCAAATGGAAAAGAGAAAGGTATGCATAAACACCAAATCAAATGAAATATAAGTAAACTACAGAGGACACAAAGGTGTCCGGGGGTTCAGTGATTAGTACACACATCATTTTATCAAGAGGGATTGTAACACGTCTAGGTCAGATAAGTATATAAGCCTTGATAAAGAAAGTTGTAATTAAGGAATAATATATGCACAAGTGAAAAAACATGACTATAATAATAACATGTTAAGTACAAGAACTCTCACCAAAGTGAATAACAAGAGTCCAAAGTATCCAAATGAGTCAAGCGCAGTAAAATAACGTAGTGGGTGGCAAGGTAAGGTGATCAATTCGAACTCTATAAGAGAAAATATAAATTTGAGTAGAAAGCATGATGTGGTGTTGAATACACTGGGATGTATCCCCCCAAATAACATCAGTTCATGATTCTATGACCAATTAGTTAGGCTAGAGTCTAGCAGAGAGTGCTATTGGTGTGGCTAGTTACTAGAGGTGGACATCACAATCAATCAAACCGTAGTCAACTATATATGAAAAATAGTCAGCATAAGTATCTCGGCTCCAAAAGCTCTATCTTGATCAAATATGCTATCCTAATATATCTATTTCAGAATTTTTAAAAGGTTATGAAGTCTAATGGTAAAGAAACCGTATGGCAAAAAAGCTAGTAGCTAATCCATAACGTGACCATGTTGGTGGTCAGGTATAAGAAACCAAACGCATGGGAAACTCACCATCACAGGCTAAATATATTCCTCATTTGGATAAAGAATTAGTCAAAGAAGAGCATTATTCATGTTCCTGTGTGAAAAAATAAGATGACAATAATAAACCACCGGTTTGATGAGCGTGAGTTACAAGGTAGTTCATAGGTAGCAGGCTGCAAAGTGCCTAGAACATAATAATGCATTAATGCCAAATGACCTGGGTCCATATGTAGCTATCAAAAACGTTTCAGAGACATAAGACACCCATGTTTTGTATACTACAAGTAACAGCGCAAAACATAAAATAAGTATGACTGGTAGAATATGTGAACAAATTACGTAGTAAGAGTGCATACCAAGTAAGTAATGATCGATAGACTTCCACAATCGTAAAAACGACCCAATCCTGAGTCGCAGTGGCGTGTAGTAAATAGGCTGTTGCACAAGCGTACTGCAAATAATAAAGAAAGCACACAAAATGAGAAACGTAAATAAACCAGTCTCAACAATAACAAGACTCTATAACCGGGGGCCAGGCTTACCTATAGAGTCGCCTCGGTTCTACGTTAGGCTGTAGGGAAAACAAAACAAACACGCCTAAATGAAAAACCGAGTATGAGCAATGGCATTAATCCATCACAAGAATAACTAGCACTCCGCACACAAGCGTGCTTACCAAAGGGATGTATCCGGCACCACCTGATACTGGCACCTTGCGAGAGGCCAAAATTCCTTAAACAGCCGCAATATATACAGAAGAAAAAGCGGGCACCAGTAATTGTAAAATCCCGCGCACGAAGCAGCGAAATAGAAATCGGACTTGTAAAGTATCGTAGCAGTAGTGATTGATGACTACAATAGAGACGAGTGAAAAATCGCCATTTTGAAATGTGTAAACAGGACATGTTCTATATGCAAGAGCAACGTTCAGACGCAAAAATTATGAAGCTATCAATTGTAGCTCACAATAACAGAAAGAATAATAAAGTATTTAAAATTGGTGGCACGAAAAAAATATAATGAGTTGGTGTAGATAAATAAAAATAAATATAAAATGCTAGATTCATAACCCTAGCAAGCGGCTCGAATATTGAAGACAGTAAAAGCTGGCAATGTAGGTGCTCGCTAAGATGGCTAAACTGAATTACATTTTACTATAAGTTAAGAATCTAAATTGTATAAAAGTGCTCGATGGTTAAGCCATGTGCATTGAGAAACGTAGAGAATTGATTGTAGGATATAGCAAAACTCAACCCAAGTGAAAAGACATAGGTGGTTAATACATTATCCCATATAAATCAATCATTACAATAATCATGTAATTACAATTAGGTTGGATTCATAGGAAGCATTATAAGCATATTGTTCTCATTTCACATCGGTATATATTATAGGTAAATAAGCCATTTAATAACAGTGTAGTTTTAAATGTTAAAAAATATTGGGTTTATAATTTCAATCCTACAAATTTAGTATGAGAATAAGAAACATTGAAGTATGGACTAATATCGGTTTCATCTAGAACAGCACAAGTATATATAATCTAGCACAATATTATCATTATCCACCCAAATGAATTTCAACAAAACAGCCAATTGAGCATGAATTAGATAATATGTCATGCTTAGATGATAATATACAGTTGCAGAAGTTTACTAACAGAACTCAAAAACACAAGGATACAGTACTCGTGACATATGAAGGTAAGGGGATGAGATGGTATTTTAGACAAAGACATGCATTTCCCTGTCAATATTTAACCCCTGATCTACTGCTCTCAATTTAATAAGCCATTGTGTTTCTAATTTCCTGAGGGCAGTTGTCTTATTACTGCTGCGAGAGTCATGTTTGAGAGTAGCAATGCCATGAAACTTGATATTAATTAATTCAGACAATTTGTGTTCTGTATTATAGTGGACTGCTAACGGATAATTAGAATTATTGTTGAGAATGGCCCTAATGTGTTACTGTATGCGTTCCTTAAGTGGAGGGATAGTACTCCCTATGTAAATCTGTTTGCAAGGGCATATGATACAGTAAACAACAAATTTCGTATTGCAATTGATGAATTCATGTATTTGAAAAGTTTTCTTGGTATTATAGCAGAAAGCCGTAGTTTTTTTGCATGCAAATTGGCAAACATTACACATGGTGCAACTAAAGAAACCTTTAGGTTTCGAGGGAAGCCAAGTCTTAGAAACAAGAGTGTTGGTATTGCAACCGGTTGGTCCCAGCAGATTGCGTACGGTTTTGCCTCTTCTATATGTCATTTGTGGTCTCTTTTTAATGAACGGATCTAGATCACGGTCAAGTTGGAGCAGGTGCCAGTGTTTACGCAATATACCAAAGATCTCATTACTGTAGCAGTGATATTGTGTAATGAATGCTGCACGTCTTTGGTTGGTAGTATTGTCCTTTCTCCTGTTGTTTTTAAGTAAATCACTTTGTTTACTTTGTTTAATCCTGGTATTGGCTTTCTTTAAAATTTCAAGACCGTAACCCCTTTGGAAAAACCGTTTAGTGAGTTGATCTAGCTCATTATTAAAATCATGATCGGGGCTGCAATTCCTCCTGATGCGAGTCATCTCGCCAAAATGGTGGTGGATGTGGTGGTGGATGTGGTGGTGGACGTGGTGGTGGATATGGTGGTGGATGTGGTGGTGGTGGACATGGTGGTGGACATGGTGGTGGACATGGTGGTGGACATGGTGGTGGACTTGGTGGTGGTGGACATGGTGGTGGCCGTTGTGGTGTTGGACATGGTGGTGGTTGTGAAGGTGGGGGTGGATGTAGTGGTGGTGGTGGATGTGGTGGTGGTGGATGTGGTGGTGGTGGTGGACATGGTTTTGGATGTGGTGGTGATGGATGTGGTGGTGGTGATGGACGTGGGGGTGGATGTGGTGTTGGTGGATGTGAAGGTGGTGGACATTGTGGTGGTGGTGGATGTGGTGATGGACATGGTTGTGGTGGACAAGGTGGTGGTGAATGTGGTGGTGGACGTGGTGGGGGACATGGTTGTGGTGGACAGGGTGGTGGTGGTGGATGTGGTGGTGGTGGACATGGTGGTGGTGATCATGGTGGTGGTGGACGTGGTGGTGGTGGACATGGTGGTGGTGGTTGTGATGGACATGGTGGTGGTGGTAGACATGGTGCTGGTGGTGGACATGGTGGTGGTGGACGTGGTGGTGGTGGACATGGTGGATATGGTGGATGTGGTGGTAGTTGATGTGGTGGTGGATGTGGTGGTGGATGTGGTGGATGTGGTGGATGTGGTGGTGGTGGTGGACATGGTGGTGGTGGTGGACGACTATTAGGTGGGAGGGTGCTGGGCTGGCAGAATGCGGAAGGAGAGGAAGATCTCAAAGGGGGCACATGGGAGGGCAGAAAGAGGCTGAATATTAGAAACAAAAAACAGCGAGTATATAGAACAAGAAACAGATTTAACAGGGTGGTCTCTTCTTATAGCGCATGTGATTGTTCCTTAGCACCCCATTTTTAGAAAACAGGGGGACCATGGGGAGATTCATTGATTAATCACACATGAAGATCAAGTGATAAAGCTGGTGTTATAACAGTTAGTAATCTAAATGCCAACAATTTAGGTACAAGGCTACATCTCACGGGAGGTGAGAGAAGACCACTGCTTTCACTTTTCAAGCACTCGCACTCGTGCTTGTAGCGGCATCCACCTGTGGGAGCGAGCAGCGGTGCAGCCATGTTTATTATAAACAGCGTGCCGCTGCTCATTCCAGCAAAGTGGATGCCGCCACAAGCAAAAGCGCTTGAAACGTGAAGACCGATTGCTAAAGGCCCACTTCTAGAGCAGCGCATGTATGCTGCCTAGGCGAGACCTAAAAAGAAGAGCCGGTGACCGAGCATTTCACTGAGAAGAGACTAATTTTAAAACCGTAAGAAAGGATGATTCATAAGAGATCAGATAAAGAAAGAGGGAAAGCTGATGCCATTCACCCCAATCCAGGCACCGTAAAGGACCAGCCCAAACAGGAGGACCTCTATTTTATCCTCATTACATATCAGATTGTTCTTAATCAGCTAAAGCAGTCGCAGAAAAGCAGGTTTTCAATGCCTCTTCTGTAGTAGAGTAGGATGTTTGACTGTTAGAAGAAGCTGAGTTTCTTCAGCTTTTGAAACAATCTTCATGCCAAAAGAGTTTTATAGCTTAGCTAGGAAAGTCAGATAGATGCTAAACAGTGCATGGCTCAAACACATAGCCCTGAGTCACCCCAAAGGCAAACTTCCTTCCCATTGACTCATGAGGAGCAATCCACACTTCTTGTTCTATCTTCTCAAAGCAGTATTTTAGCTGTCTCCAGGCCATGTCAACAATGCCATCTCTGGGCCTCAATGAGGCATTGTAATTAAATGGAGCCATAGACCGTATCAAATGCAACTGATAATTCCAGTAGTGTGAGAGCAGCAGTCAGAAACAACAAGCATTTGCAATGAAAAAGTTCTCACTTTTGTTTTCTTTTTTAGAGTTAAAGCTATTGTAATGGAAATGTTTTTTACTTATGTGTTTTGGAGTGGATGTATGTAATGGCAATTTTATTTTGTACAATGAATTAAAAAGAAGTGCATTGATAGTTGGGTGTGGTGTATGGGGCATGTCAGCTGCTATATGCACTATGTAAATATATTAAGAACACTAGTTAAAGATATTCTGTGGTGCTGTGCAATTTCCAAAAGTGATAATGATTCACCTGTAGTGAGTATGTAAATGTTACAGCAAAAGGTACAACTGGCAGGCAGCAGTGCTGAGGGTCCTGGTAGTGAATTGATGCATGTGGAAAGTAAATGCTGTATATCCAGGGAGGCGCGAGAAAGGATTTAACCTCTATTTAAGACCCTCTTTGGTACCAGAAATAGCGCCCCACCCAATGCAGCTATGGTGTGCACCTACATAATGTTTTTAGTGTTTAGTTTTGCAATTTCTTCATGCTAGCAATTTCATAATTTATTTCAAAGTGACCTGGGGAACTGGGTAGAAGCAGCAGTGTTTCTATGAAGCTAATTCTGTAAAAGAAATGCTCGATCATTCTTACATTAGTGTTATAAATATATGATGCAGTAAAGTTGGGAGCCTAATGTTTGGAAGGTAAGCCAGGACAGTTAATGGAAATCCACATTTGGGTCACCCTCATACCCCGCTTACAGTCTCTGTGCTTGTAAGCATCCATATTTCTACTGCTGGTATATTAATCAGAAAATCAGGTGCTGTTTGCTGGGATAATACCAAGTAATAGCCACAGTATTAACATGTGTGCACCCGATTGTAGTGTGATAAAGCGCAGTTCTCGTGCCCTTGGGTGAGAGCCATTGGGATTGGGGAGACCCACGATTATCATAAAACTTTGAACGCCATCCCCTTCTGGCCTACACCGGTGTGTGATCGAGAGCTTGAACCCACCCTGCCCCAAGAGCCCCTGTACAACAACCCCGGACAATGCTGCATTGAATCAATGCTGTGCTCTTTATAAAAGCCCATTGGGAGGCTAAGAAACAAAGCACTGTTTACAATCACATACAGTCCATGCAGCACAGGGCCTTTTACGACAATAATCACTGCTCTATTTTAGAAGAACTCCTTCCTTGCAAATGGGAAACAGAATCCCCCTTTAAAACAAGCATTTGCAATGAAATAGCTCTCACATTTGGAAGAGTTAGAGCTATTGGCATTGTAAATGATAATGTATTTTTATCTATGTGTTGAGACATTATAAGTGTTTAGCCATGCAGCACATTATCCATTACTGCTGCATACACCCACAGATCGGCCCACAGATCGAGAGGTGACCTGCAGAGTATAGCTCAACTCACTGGAGTTTTTTTGTCCTTGCAATGCTGGCTACTGATTCCTGCCTGTACTAATGCTTGCTTGTTATACCTCTTTTTTGGATTATTAAGAGGGGGTGGGGATATAAACAATGGGAGGGTGAAGGTTGGGAAATAGTACCTGAATTACAACACAAGCAGCAGAAGGACACTAGGGGAGGATCAACACGTGCCAGAGTCTGAGGGTAGACTTCACTTATGGCAATGGGACATTACAAAGTGTGTGGATTGAGTCTGAAATCTATATAAAATAATATATATAGAAGTGTTGAGACCAGAGAAAGAATGAAATATTGAGGTAAAAGGTGTGTATAGGGGGAAGAAATAAATAGGTGAGAAAGACAGACTGAGTTAGTATGAGAGTGGAGTGGCATAGCGTAGAGCAACATGGTGTAGCATGTAGTCATGTGCAGTTGTGAGGGTGGCATTACGTAGAGTGGAGTGCAGTTGTATGGAGTGCTATGGCGTAGAGTGGAGTGCAGCTGTGTGGAGTAGCATTGCATAAAGCAGAGTGGGATTGTGTAGAGGGGAGTGGCACTGTGTGGAGTGGAGTGGCATTGAGTCGAGTGCAGTTGAAAGGAGTAGAATGGTGTAGACTGGAGTGCAGCTGCCTTGAGTAACATTGCAGGAAGAAAAGTGGTTTTGTGTACAGTGGAGTGGCATTGGGTGGAGTGTAGTGGCTCTGTGTGGAGCGGTGTGGCATTGAGTGGAGTGGCGTTGTGCAGCATTGTGTAGAGTGTAGTGCTGTGTGGAGTGGCATGGTATTGTGTAAGATGGAGTTGCAATGCATAGAGCGGAGTGGCGTTGCATACACTGTGTGCATTGGAGGCTGTTTCCACACTATATTAACAATAATATTTCACCAAAAACCGTAAGCTGAATGTCCAAGATTCCATGTAATCTCTACGATATATATGCGCTCCACAGTCTATGTAAAGAAATGAGTACACATGGAAAAGAATGTCATATGCTCAAGACGACAACATTTTATAGAGGTGAGAAGCCGTGATCAGAAACCATGAAGTGGAAACAAGACTTTGCAGTCCAGATTTTTGTCAACCCCAGCATTCAATAGTGCCAGTGGCCGGCTCCTAAGAAAAACGTTTTGTCCCTGCAATTTTTTAATAAGAAATTAGGGACCGGACAAATCTTTAAATTAAAATATTATCAAGTGGCAAAAATTGGATTACATTATTTAAATGTCACATCATTGTTTCCCCAACACACCAAAGAGATCTAACCTCAACAGAACATTTATTCAAAAGCAGAGCTATTAATTTGCTTCAAACCATAGTCAACACTTCTTGCACCAATTACTTGCAAACAGTAGTTTGGAAAGTAAAAGAGGTATGCTAATGAAAGTTAATGAAATATTTATCAGCCCCCGATCTTAACCAATTTGTGAGCATTACTACTGTTAATTAATACAACATCAGACACCCACTGTAGGTTAGAGAAGAAAAGAAACGTTCTTCAATAAAGGACTGTAAAATACTGTATATCTGCACGTAACTGCAACTGAAAGAACAAGAATACAATTTGATTTACCATCAAATGCTCACTGCCGCCTGAACAGGAGCTGTTGTGCCTTGGCTAATGCACCACCCCTTTATATTTATATGTATGTTTGATCTTTTTTTACATATTGGATAGGATTGCAAAAAAATATTTTTTGTTTGCCTAAGCCAGACCTATTGGTTTTCACCAGTGCTTATTATATATTTGATGTAGGTCTCGTTTCAGAGCATTTCTCAAAGGAGTATTTTATACTTACAATACAGACACATTATTCAGTGTTTTTGAAAAAGTTGACACGGTCTGATCATCTGGAATACGAGTGAAGTTTGAGTGTGACTCATTGTTTCTTTCCCTGGAATAAAGGTCTCAATAGCACACTGATGTTAATTGCAGGCATATCGCGGGCAGCGTGATGGTACCCTCCACAGGGCAATGCACACCCTGACAAAATTAATATTGTTGCCATATTTTGGGCATCCACTGTGTGACAATGGCTAAGCCTGGTATAGTGCTGGTCGTGGAAAAATTCTAGTCATGTAAAATTGTATTTTGCTTCTCCCTTAATTGCCTGTTTTTTTTTTTTACATAAAAGGCTATTATATAGGCCTCCGGGTCCCAGACCCTCTTTTTCCCAGGACCTATTGAATCTCTTTGAACCTTTCCTGGATAGACCTAACTTCACCTTGCTGGGCGATCTTAACTTTCATTTAGAAAATGATAGTTCAAGAGATACTATTTCCCTGGTTGACTCCCTAGCTGCCTGCGGCCTGACTAAGCTTGTGGCCGGTCCTACCCATCTGGCCGGCCATACTCTCGATGGCATCTTCTCTAATGATATTAGACTCAAAACTGAAACTCCCATTCCTTTGTCCTGGTCTGATCATCTGGCAGTACCTTTTGAGTTGAACATCCCCCTCTCCTCCTCATTCCTCTCTGATACTAAGAAAGGGGTAACTAGACGCAATTTCAAACAGATTAGTAATGAAACCCTGGCCCCATATTTGACTGGACTGATTTCTCGTCCTGATACCAATGTAGACTCTACCGCTACAGCTCTGACAAACTCCATCTCTAGAGCCGTAGATACTCTGGCCCCTGCCAAACAGCACTACTGTGCCCGCAAGAGTCCCTCTATGTCCTGGTTCAATGACCGCCTTAGAACACTGAGAAGGGAATGCAGGAAACACGAAAGGAAATGGTCTGCCCACCCAGATTCTACCAGGAAAAATCAACATAAATTACTCCTTAAGGCAAACAAGACGGCAATATTTGAGGAGAAAAAGGCCCATTATACCAATCTGACGGCATCACTAAAATCATCGAGAGATCTCTTCAAGATCATCGGTTCGCTATCTGCTCCTCAAAACTCGGATCCAATTGTAGAATCTCAGGAGTTATGCGATAATAATTCATCTTTTTTCCTTACTAAAATCTCCGACATCTATTCATCTCTCGAACTCCTCAACTCCGAACTGGACATCAGTGCCCCTTTCTTTTCCGTCTACAAGCCCGCCACTTCGGTGGTGAATCCAGTATTTAGCTTTCTGAATTTTCCTCTTCTCACCTATGAGGGCTTAAATCAGCTACTAGATAACATCAAGTCAGGCTCTCCTCTTGATCCTTGCCCTCTAAAAACGTTGAAATCATGCAGGGAAGTGATTAAACCAGGCTATTACTGAGGGAACTTTTCCCTCAGTTTGGAAACTGGCGGTCGTTAAACCGCTTTCGAAAAAGACCTCTTTGGACCCTGGAGTCCTGAAAAATTCCCGTCCGATCTCCTTACTGCCTGCCCCTGCCAAGATGCTGGAGGCTCACTTAAATTGCCAACTTACCGCCTTTTTGGAAGACTCCAACCTCCTAGATTTTTCTCAACACGGTTTTCGAAGTGCTCATAGCACAGAATCCGCTCTCACTGTCGTTGCCAATAATATTCGGTCGGAAGTTGACAGGGGCCATACCACTCTCCTGGTCCTTCTCGACCTCACGGCGGCCTTTGACACCCTGTCGCCCTCGGTCTTAGTTGCCAGGCTAGGGGAGATAGGGGTTGGTGGCCCGGCACTCAGGCTCCTGTCCTCCTTCCTCCTTCAAAGGGAGCAGCGACTTCAGCTAGGTGAATTTCTGTCATCCTCGAGGCCTATGCAATGTGGGGTCCCACAGGGGTCTGCCTTAAGTCCCCTGTTACTCAATATCTATGTGACCCACCTTGCCTCAGTTGTTAGATCATTTGGCTTTGAGGTGTTGTCATACGCTGACGACACCCAAATCCTGGTCTCCCTTTCCCAGTCAGTGGCTGAGACTGCCTCCAAGTTTAGAGCATGTATGGAAGCAGTCTCCCAGTGGATGATTCGAAATTTCTTTAAACTTAACGGAGACAAAACGGAGGTCCTGATTTTCGGGGGGACACAGGACCTATGGTCTAATGAATGGTGGCCGCCGTCCCTTGGAGACTGTCCAGTCCCTTCTCATTCGGCCAGAAATCTGGGGGTCCTGTTTGATACCTCTCTCTCCTTTGACCTTCAAGTCAGCAGGACCGTATCTACCTGCTGTGGTATCATCAGGATCCTCGGAAAAATGTCATCCTATCTCTCTCCGGCGGCCCGGAAACAAGCAACAGTGGCTCTAGTCTCTTTGAGACTAGACTACTGTAATGCTCTTTATGGAGGCATGAACAAATCTGCGGTCCACCGCCTCCAAATGGTTCAAAACGCGGCGGCCAGGATGGTGCTGGATCTTCCCCGGCTTGCTTCAATATCTCAGGCCCGGAAAGACCTCCACTGGCTTCCTGTCCAGGCTAGAATATCTTTTAAACTTCTCTGTCTTGCTCACGCGGCCTTCTATGGTTATGGTTCTGAAGGTGTCTGCTCCCTTCTCCAGCCTTACCGCCCAAGTAGAGTGCTTCGATCCTCTTCTAAAAATCTTCTTACGGTTCAGAGATTTGCAAAGGCCAGATGGGGAGGCAGAGCCTTTTCCACCCTGGCGCCCGGACTCTGGAACTTCCTTACTCCAGAACTGGCTTCTCAACCTCTGCCGGGGTTGTTTCGTAAACAACTGAAAACCTGGCTCTTCCGGGACTGTTATCCGTAGCCCCTGGACCTGATGCTTAAAGACTTCTGTTATATGTCTGTCTGTTTACGCTGTTATGTCTGGCGCCTTGATGCCCTTTGGCTAAGTTGCGCCCAATAAGACCTATTTCATTCATTCATTCATTCATTACCGCCCCAAGTAAGATTTAACATTCTCAATAGATAATGCCAGCAGCTCAGCTACTAACGTTTTTGGGCCCGAAGAAACATTTGAGCAAATGCTTTAAAGTGGCTCTGCTTAGCGGTATAGCGTGGGTCCATGAAATACAATAATGAAGAGTGAATGGGGGGATGGATCAGTGAGGTGGATAGACAGTAAAAAAAAAGAGGAGAGTGCAACGACTGGAAAAAAAAAGAATAAAGAGGCAGTTAATCCAGACAAATGTGAAATGTCAAGAACACTGGAAAGAGGGAAGCCGTTGATACAGGAAAGGGGAGAACGGGGCGGAGGGGACGGGTGAGCTGAATACCAGAAAAGAGAAATGACAAAGTAGTGTGAAGAGTGAACTGGGAGACAGAACGGAGCAACATCAGGAGTTGGTGACAATAGTACACTGCGATTAAAGTCAAGAGATGCTACAAGGGACTTATTTCTGAATTGTTCAATTTGAATTGTGAGTTGTACCACAGTGACACACTCAATTGTATCCACAGGATAACAATCTTACTGTATAATTGTAAGTTAATTAGTGGAAGGTTGACGGAAAAACAGAGCACAGAGAATTATATTCCAATCAAAGTTTTTACTAGAAAAAAGTTTGGGGAGATAGGTACAAACAAATCAATTGTAGCAAAAAAAGTCATGAACAAAGATAGACAGAATTTTATGTATGGTTCATAACTCAACGCATCAACTCCTAATAAATGAGGAAAACAACCCAAATTAATCAATAAAAAGTGGTTGTAAATTCGTGTCACAGAACAACGTTAGAGGAGATGATGAGGTGTCGACGTTTCGGTCTTGGCTGCAGACGTCAAAAAGACCATCATCAGGACGATGTTTATTCAAATGCTGAAAAGAACTCCCTTTAGGCTTGAACGATAAGACCTCATCAGTAGGTCTATGTGAGACCGGTTAGTAACAAAACAATTCTTAAAAATCAAAAGATAAGACCACATCATAGACGATCGGACGAGGATACACTTTTGTCGACTGAGCTGTTCTGTTCAAAACGACCTGTTAGCGACCCTGACTCGAGTGCATAGCCAGTCTTCTTCAGACCGACGGATGTGGTCTTATCTTTTGATTTTTAAGAATTGTTTTGTTACTAACCGGTCTCACATAGACCTACTGATGAGGTCTTATCGTTCAAACCTAAAGGGAGTTCTTTTCAGAATTTGAATAAACATCGTCCTGATGATGGTCTTTTTGACGTCTGCAGCCAAGACCGAAACGTCGACACCTCATCATCTCCTCTAATGTTGTTCTGTGACACGAATTTACAACCACTTTTTATTGATTAATTTGGGTTGTTTTCCTCATTTATTAGGAGTTGATGCGTTGAGTTATGAACCATGGATAAAATTCTGTCTATCTTTGTTCATGACTTTTTTTGCTACAATTGATTTGTTTGTACCTATCTCCCCAAACTTTTTTCTAGTAAAAACTTTGTTTGGAATATAATTCTCTGTGCTCTGTTTTTCCTTCAACCTTCAAATAATTAACTTACAATTATACAGTAAGATTGTTATCCTGTGGATACAATTGAGTGTGTCACTGTGGTACAACTCACAATTCAAATTGAACAATTCAGAAATAAGTCCTTTGTAGCATCTCTTGACTTTAATCGCACAGTGCCCAAGCCTACAAGGGTTGATTGGGTTTCCCCTGCCTATAACATAATAGTACACTGCAGCAGGGGTGTACAAAATGATACATTTGCTTGCAAATTTGGGAACATTGTCCTTTGTTCACAAAAGTGGGTGCAGTTTCTTGGCTTTTCCATGGTGATGGCCGGCCACTAAGTCTCCGCAGCCAGCGGAGGTATTTCCTTTTCAAATATGCTCCGGCTAGCTGTCCATACCAGTGACCAGCAGAGGGTCAAACGAGAAACAGTGTCCTTCTGCTGCTATTAAAGACCTGACGTCTAGCTATATTGATATAACTTATGGAACACATCAGCCCCTACACTTTTTCAACTTTTGCTGCCTGGTGCCAACATGCTTGTTTTCCTGCAGTTTGTTTGTCACACACCTCCGGTGCAAAAGGCAGCTGATAAGGAGGGGCGTGGTTTAGGGTATACAAGCCTAACACAAAGACATGTAAAACAGAACGCAGGAGATTGTACCCATTAAATACAAGGATCAGATGTTAGGGCAGAGATGGCATATGGGGTTTTGTTTAGAGCGCTTCTGGAGGCATAGGTGTCCCCACGCCGGTGCAGTGAAACAACGGGAGGGAGGTGGTAAAAATGGGGGTAATTAACGGCAGGAAAGGGAGCGGCCGCATCAGCCTTAATGTAAAGCTGATAGATACTAAAGGTCGGGCCTCCCATATGAAGCATAGCCAAAGTCTAAAAGGGCAGGTGGTAGCCCTGGGCTGGGCGATGACTACAGCTATGTGCGTACAGTAAAAATGCTGTTCGTTCCTGGCCAGTCGTGTGGACACAGAGTATCGCGCTGCATTCTTGTGCCCAGAATAGTGGAACAATTGTGGGAGGCTGACACACTCCACCATTTACTTGGCCTCAGTTTAATTCTGTACTCCACAACCTTGCAGCTCCTTGACTCTTCACATCTCCCTACACAAGAGCGAAGGGCCAGCTGCTGCGCACCATGTTATCGTGCAACGTTTTGACACGTTCAAACTGGAAATCAAACACATTGATAATTTTAAAAAGCGAAAGGTCAAGGCAAGCTGCAGCTGTCCTACCCTCATTCCACTGCTGGACGAGAACTCAAAACTGAGCGATGTTCACAATATATTTTGACAGAGGACAGAGGTATCCTTGGACAAGGCACGGCATGCAAACGGTCGGTGTACATGGAATGGAAGGACAGCACGACCCGGGCACGAGTCGGGGTACCACGCGGGTGGACGGCATCCCCCCACTTATTTTCGAGGGTTTTTCAGGGTGGACGCCGTCCACCCTGCTCAATCAAAACCGCGTCCACCATTACTGATGAATTATGTTTGCCTCTAGGCTGCGCGTGTGTGCCCGAATGCAGACTTGCTTCCTACAGCGCCCAGACGCTCTGTGGGAGTGCGCTCTCCGCTCGAGAAGCAGAATACATAACAAAAGGGTATCGTCAAAACGTCCCTTTTCAAAGCGGGAGGCTCACCAGGAAGCCCAGTACAGCAATTAAATTACAAAGGGGCTGCTTACAGTTTTCCAAGAGGCCCTTAGCAGGCAGTGTGAAACTAATCCTACGTGAATGTGTTTCACACTGCAATGAGAGGGTGTGGACGTGTCATTACGCTCAGTGTTGCTGAAATTGGAAGTGGGGGAGGATTGCGAGCCCGGCACTAGGGTAAGTATATTAAAGTTTAAAAAGCACCTTCTGCCTCGTTCCTAGCCACAATAAAAATGTTACATAGCTTCAGTCATTAATGTTCTACTTGGAGTGAGATCGAAGTTTTGTCTAGTGAAAGTTTTGACTCATTGTTAATATGGGTTAATATGCCTGATGCAAAGGACGTGTACCATACATCACAGACCTGTATTTATGAAGGTAGCTCAGTGGGTTACTGCTTTTGTTAGAGGTATTCTTTAGTTACTTGCAGTTTCTACGTTAAAATCCTAAAATGGAACAGCGAGCTATCAACTGTAATCAAAGCGCTGCATGCAAACTGCAAGTTATATATTAGAGTGTTATCTTTTTCCCCAGCCTTCCATTTTTTTATTGTTGCAAAAAAGATTTGTTTGGGTAGAAAACAATTGTTATTATTACAGAGAACTCTCAAGTATGGTGTTACATTTTGAATCCTGTTAAAGGGTGGTTGTAAGGGAATCTGTGCCGGTAGTGGTCATTGGGGGGCGCTAACTGGGCACCACCAGTGCTAAAGCCGGCCCTGGAAACAGGTTCCAGTATTGATACTCAAATGAAGAGCTCCAATACTTTCCAGTCGATGTTGATAAAAAAACTGTAAAAACTACATTAAACATTCATCTTAAAGTATAGGCAGAAAGTTTTAACCCCTTAAGTGCTGCTGACGGCCAACGGTCGTCAGCAGCGCTACCTCCCCAGTGCTGCGCACGACCATTGGACATCCATTCAGCACTGGTTCCAATGGACAGCGCAGCACTGGGGAGGGATGTTTACACGCAGCTAAGGTGTTAAACCAATCCTCCTTTTTATTTATCATCACAAAGAATACACCTTCAAATACATGACTTCAGCTTTGCACTGTACAAAACCCCTGACTTGCCTTTCAGTTCACTAATAGCACTGTCTTTTGGGGGGAGGTGGTGGGGGAGCTGGAACGATTCCCAGGTCTTGTTTGATAAATACTTTGCACATAATATGAAGTACTAACATGAGGTGCTTTCGATAGTTTACTATAGACTACCATAATCTGTGCTGCATGATTGACACACCACATTTTTTCAAGGCTTGGCTTGTGTATGGGTTCTTAAGAACCAGAGCAGACCCTTGGCTCCGCTGTCCCTGGTAATTTGGTGTCTCGCCCACCTTTGCCTTTTGCCATAGTCCGGGTCACTGGAATTATGCGTCAGGAGAAGACCAAATTATGCAGCAGGGTGGAATTATGAGGCAAGCAAAGGCAGGTTATGTAGTATAATGCTGCATATTTTATGATAGAGTTACAGTATTATTTTGAAATTTTGTACATGCTAACACTAACTGTATTGCATTGTATTGTTACTTGTATAGCGCATGGCTACCCGGAGGCATCCCAGCGCTGCGCGGGGCTAAGGGGAGGGGGTCTGAGCTTTTATATGAACAGCCAGGTCTTCAACTGTTTTCGGAAGTTCAAATGGTTTGGTTCGCTCCGTAGATGCAGTGGGAGGGCATCCCATAGTCTGGAGGCATTGAGTGAGAAGAGCCTACCGCCACTTCTGGCCTTCTTGATCCTGGGAATCACCGCAACTGGGCAAATGTTTCATTTCATTAGTACCATTTACCACCTAAATACATCCATGCTTAAGCTACTTTAAGTGCATAGTTTATTCAGTCTGATAATATGGCAATGTGGGCTGTATTTGGATAATTAGCAAAATGGCATCTTGGCAATATCTGTAACTGAGGGATAAACATGCTGCCCAAAAATGCAGGTCATATAATAGAACATAGAATATTCTGTAACCTTTACTACCGCTCCCTATGGAGGACAACCCACCCAACGTATAACTCTTTACTGTGTCGATGGCGAACTCTTTAACACAAGTGTATCCATTGGTGAAGTAGATGTGCTTTTGGCAAGACTGAATACTGAGTGGGCTGTCATATTGTTACAGCCCACTTCGCAAACTTCTTTGTTTTTCAGAAACAAGCCCACAATTCAAGGGTTTGTTTCTGAAAAATAAAAATGTCTCCTACCCACAGGGAGATATTCCCCTACAAGTGGTGGGCAGTGTTCATTTTTCCTGCCAGGCATGGCAGACACTGAGAGTGGTCTGCCTCAGCAAATCCGCCCCAAGTAGGCAGACCTTCAGAGGTACTGACTGGAGCGTAATTTCACTGGAATGACCTCTGCCTATAACTGTACCCCAGTGGACAATGGTCACACTTGCAGAACCCAGAGGCTCTTCCTTCCAGTTACCCGTACCACCCTTTCTTCGGGACGTGGAATAACCAGACTTAACACGTGCTATTATAGGACACTCAGGATGTCGTGATGTCACTTCATGTCGTGATGTCACTTCCTGCAGTGATGTCACTTCCTGTCGTGATGTCACTTCCTGTGACCACGCCTACCTTGGAGAGTCCCCCCACTTCTTTTTTTAGGACTTGTGCCCTGAGCACGACTGCACTGCTTGCGGTGGGATGGTGGCTGCACTGCTCTTACCTTTTGTGATGTGTGTTTGTCTGCAGCTTGTGGTGTAAAGCGGGCACACTGAGTGAATCATGTCACATTAGGCCCCCTTAACTGAATGATACTACAGAAAGTGTCATCCTGTTAACATTGCTGTAAGTTCGGCACCTGCCCTAAACATAATCAGCGGATACGGAGAGAGACAGCTCATGAGAAGCTGATATGGCACTTTTTCCCCCTCAAGTTAAGACTATACCTAAAAAAACATGCTGCTTGCACAGGGAAACCACCCGCTGCTGTATGCACAGCCAACAAAACAAATGAAAACCGCGACTGGGTGGAGTTGGAAACCACCCACAGCAGTAAGCACACCATACAAGGCTTCAAAAACGCTCATAGGTAAAATAACAAATGAAGCATCTGACAAACTGTGACAGCCCTCGCAAACAAGGCAGGGGGAGGCGGATGGGGGTTAGAGAGTGGGAAGTGCCAGTTTGAAGGCTGAGCCTGCCCTGGATGGTGCAGGTCTTATCAAGCAGGAGGGACGCAATTATCTTTCGCGTGTCCCTTCTAATCCCTGACCACCCCTTGTTGTTTGCAATGGTTGCTCCCAGGGCCCATAGAGACAGTATGGTTGTAAAGCCACTATATTATTTCTAAAGGTATTCATATAGTGGATCCCTGTAGAAAGGAAAATACGCACCTATCGCTGTTTTTAGGACTCACCTTAGCAGCGCATGCGCTGCATACGCTGTCTCAGCGAGACATAAGGTAATCTGCATGTAGGGTGAAACTCTGTGTAATATGTCAAACCCCTTGCAATTCGTTGAACTGTGCCGCTGCTGTTCTTATCTTGCTTTCTGTCGGCTGTATATCCGATAAGAACTTCCGTGTAGTCCCGAAGCAGAGTGCCTAACTAACTAACTACAGTTTTCGTCCGCTCGCACCTGTTTAAATAATTGTGAACATACTTTACCACTGGTTTTACTTTCATTCTCGCACATACAGACAGGGCAGCAAATAAGGTGACACTAATGTCCACAGCCCCTGGGTAAACCTTGATGCAAAGCTATGGCCACATGAGACTAACAATCAATGGGAGTCAGAGCGTTGACCATCTTACAACCCATTGCAGTGGGTGCTTTCATTTCATTTCAGTACATGTGTCTTGAATCTGCAACCAGGTTGAGAAGATCCGCATCACTTTTTAGTTGTTTTTAATTATTCCTTTACAAGCGTTTTTCACGAGCGCTGCTCGTGTCATGCAGCACTGCCGTATGCCGCTTTCCAAACCGGAGTGCTAAACCTGCTTGTTTGAAGCTGTTGATGTCATGGTTCCTTCTCAAGCCTACGCCTTTCTGGCAGTGTGTCGCCAACAGTGTTCTTTCCTCTTATCTTTGCCACCCATGGAGTAACTTTTACGTTTATGTACAGAGGAAGCCTATAATTTGAAACAAAAAATGCCGTAAGCATCCTTGTGGCGTGTCCTGTAAGCGACGCATAAAAGGCTGGGCCCGGTATCCTGTGCAGGGGGTTGGGGGCTTACGTCATGAAGCAAAGGTGCAGGGCTCTGAGTGCACAATGCAACAATAAGTGATATAGGGCCCTGGCACAAGTAATCATAACACTCCTTGCAGCCAGTGACGCCCGACTCTGGCGTGCAGCCGGCCTGCTATTGATACTGTTTGCTGACTGATCACCAGCATGGTCTAAGTGCTCATTATATCGTGGAGAGGACTTTGCTGCTCTCATTACGTCTGACTGAAGTTCTCTGGGGGGGATTGGGCATTAGCTGGACTCCTGACAGCCACACATGATATGTGCTTTATGGCAAATAACCAAAAGCTAGCGGCGGCTCAATGGGGACACAGAACATTCTCATCCCTGACAACGTCTTTGTTACCAGAGGCAGTTTGATATGGCCCCTGCAATGAGCACGCTGCGGATGGTTAATGGCCTGTCACCTGCTTGTATGGTGCTCTCTGAGGCCTTTACACGGCCGTTGTCTTTGATGGTTTAAAGCAGGTGAGCTTTGTAGTGTCCAAGTGAGGTCTTCAGTCGAGGTTGGCAGCAAGTGATCTACCCCAGTGCCTTTAGCACCCTTGTCTCTTGATCAGCCCCCCACATATAGCCGTGGGCAGTCATAAACCTGCGGCCAGCCTGCCAAATTGGGCACACCTCTGGGCATGATAACTACTTGATGTCTTGGGGAACTATGTGGTGGTGGTAGTTAGTTGTAGCATTTCACATCCTATTAAGGCATGCTGTTCCAGGGACTGTGCTTTGTTGGAAGCGAGTAGGTTTGAAGGGGGGTGTTTTGTGTGTTGACTAGTATGGTGGTGCTCTTTACATGGTATTTATTTTGGTTGGTGGTGTAGGAGTGTGATCCATACATGCTCTGTAACTGTTTCTCTTCAGTTTAAAATGTACCTTTGTTTACCAGTCTATAGCTGACTGACCACTGTGGATCAAAACATGAGCAAGTCCGGTCCGAGGGCATTGGTGTAGTTAATCCTTGCTCTGTGGGAGCACTGATGGAGAAGCACTGTTTGGATACCCTGGAAGCGTCGCAACGAAGGATGTGTTGGTGGGGGTGTTGAGTTGATGCTTGGTTGTGGCCCCTCTTTAGCTTCAGGCAGGGCGTTATTGGCGCCACTGCATTTTGAGGGCTAGTGTCAACAGGTATTAGCGCCACACTGCTTTGTTTTCATCAGGCATGTCTATTGTTTATCCCCCTCTGGAATAGGTCTGGAGATAAAGCTTCCTGTGTGTTTTAAGCTTGGATTGTTTAGGTGTAAGATTAGTCTTTGTTCACTGACAGGCTGCCATGAGAGCTTCATGTGCTTTTATCCCCCTAACAGTCCAAACTGTGTGTCAGGTGGGAGTTGTTTGCCCATGTCTGCGTATCAGTCCTTCAGTGCTCCCTTAATTTATTTGTGGTGCACTCCTGTTTTATTAAAGAGGCGAGGGAGGAGTAGATGGTAGCTGCTGTAAATAAAAAGCATTTGCAATGCAACAGGTCCAGCATTTACACGAGTTTGAGCTATTGGCATTGTAAATGACAATGCCTTTTATTTATGGTTTCATTTTTGAAACATAAATAAAACGGATTGTCAGTTACAATGCCAATAGCCAGTCAGTCAGTCAAGAAACTTTATTTCGGCAATTATTGCCATAAACGCACAAATAAAAAAACATTTAAAGGATTCGACATTATAAAATGACAGACAGATAATTGAGGAGATGTAAGCACAATTTAACATGTGAACCCCAGATGACAAGGAGGTAACAGTATGGTGAGGGACCTGCCCCCTCAAGTAAGTGTCCCTTAAGGGACATTAGACATGGAAATGTATCTCAATTAAGGGCACCAGTTAGCAACATATTCACAAACTCTTTAAAAATACGAATAAGCAAAAGAAATGTTAAAAAAGATAAACCTTAATTAATACCATTTAAAAGCAAAAATTGATCATAAATAAAACAAGACCATCTTAATTCTCTACTCTATCTTTTTACTAAACATCTGCGTTTGCACCACATTGAAAATAAAAAATTAGTAATTGCAACAACAAAAACTGGGTGAGTCTCATATTTTAATATTAACCGGGTGAGTGTCATATTTTAATAGCTTAAACTCACGTAAATGCGAGAACTGCTGCATTGACAGCATGAGGATCAAGGCAGGGGGAGGAAGTGGAGAGGCGGATGGGGTTAGAGAGTGGGAGGTGCCTCTTAGAACAGGAAGGGCCTGTCCTGGCTGGTGCGGGGCTTATCATGCAGGAGGGGTATGATTATAGCCTGGGAGAATGATGCGTCATTAGCTTTAGGCAAGAGCCTGGGCACTGCTTAGCTGTGCGCTCTGGAGAAGTGCCACCTCCTCCCATCTCTCCCCAGAAAGCCAGAGTCTGCCTCATAATTAGACGTGGAGAGCACCAGGAGGAGTGGGAGGGACTGCAATGCCTCTTCCTTCTTATGAAGAAAATGTCAACAAGCCCAATCCCCCTTAAAAGGAAGCCCAAAAGAAGCCAATATCATGCCAAAAAAAGCCCAACTAACAATGGACTTCGAAAAAAGCAATCAGCTAAAAAAACACACACACATAATCGAGCGAGAGGTAAGGGGCGGGGGGGGCAGCACTAACAAAACTGTGGTATTAAGAGAAGGTGGGAGGGAGGAATGCTATAGAAAAGTCTGAGAAGCTGTGGCACCAAATCTGAACAAAGGCAGACAGTAACAGAGCAGGAAACCAAGAAGAAAATAGTCCCCCCAAAGAACATATAAAGAACCATAGCATATTGAGACGGTACTTAGTCCATGCTGCATGAGAGGAACTGAAGAGCAAAAGGAGGGACAAAAAGGCATGGCTGACCACTAGCAAGCAAGGATTTTTAAAGGACAGTCAAACAAAGAAATCAAAAGCAGGGGGATGTCTTTATGCCCACAAGAGAAGTTACAAAAGGTCTTGAATATTCAACCTAAAAAATTGAGAACCCGGTCTTTAAAAGTAGTTGCTTTTTAAATACCTTTTGGGACGCAGCAGTGAAGCCCTCAGCTCCGTGGCTGGGAGGGTGGGATTTTTAGCTGTTTACTCTACATCAGCGGTCCAGCCGAAAGTGATTGAACACACAATACCAAAAATATTCCTAATGTTGATTCTGTTTTCTTTTAGAGGAGATCATGGGGCAACGATCAGAAGGCTTATAAGAGGAATTTGCGCAAATATTATGTGCATCACTTTTGAGCTGCATGGTCAGAGGCCAAGATTCTCAGCTAGAGCCATTCAGGCCTTACATCTCTAATGTAGACCATCAGAGGCACACGTCAGACAGGCTAGTTTGTCAGTGTGCTTCGAAGATATGTAGCTTTGATGGACTGTCCGTTTGCGGAGGGCCAATGCTACTTTGCATTTGGTCAGTCTGTGTCTAGCACAGCAGATACCAGTGAGAGAACGATGGAGGCTGCTACCAAGAGGAATTTGGTTGATATCTGATTTTTAAAAAACGTGCAGAATGCTGACACTAACTAAAGTTGTTTGGTTACATTCTACGATCGGGGTCATGGACATAAACGAGTCTAGTGTTCGTTTTTACCAGTTCTTTAGTAGAATAATGACGTGGGCTCTAACAGCCTTCTTGTCCACATATTTTCAGGTGTTAACTGCTGTTGATTGCATTTTGTGTCCTATTCCTTAACCCCATGCCTGTATTTGTACCGTGAGCAATTAAGACCAATTAGACCCCTCTGGAGAGCACGTTAAATACTATCAATTGTTCATGCCACATTTTTGCTCAGATAACTATTAACGCCCCACGGAGATGGCAATCATACCTGCCTACTTCAAACAATCTGTCAGTTTTTGCTTTCCAATGACTTACTTTGAGATGGCAAAATTATAACGTTCAGACACGCACTTATAAAATAAAATCAAACACCTATTTCTTGATCATTTTTAGTATTAGGTCATTTTATTTGTCAGTTTTACAAAGTTATTTGCATTTGCTTGCCTGTATGCCGTGTTTGATCCTGCTTGAACTTCAGTTATTAAAAAAAACACCGACTTTGCCTGAATACTTGACCCACTTGCTCATCGGGCCTCTGGATTAGAGCAGCTCCTCTGCCCTGCCGAGGAGTTGTTGAGTTAGCTAACAGCCTGCCTGTCAGCACTAAGGCCCAGATGCTACAGCTGAGGAGGAGCTACCACAGGTAATGTGCTCTCCAAAAAACGCGTCTCCGAAGACAACAAAAATCTGTTTATAATGAGAACCACAAATTCTCTGACTACCACAGCTGTCAGTGGTGGAAGCCGAGAGCGCCCGAAACAGCAGTCATCAGCGGGTCCTTGTAAAAAAAAAAGCACAGTTAGTAGGCCCCGGCATCAGAGGTGAGCTCCACGGGCGGCGCTGGTTTTACTGCACAGTTGTGAACAATGTCTGGGGTGTGTACGCACACTCTGAGACACCTTAGCAAAATTATTACCACTTAAAAAAGTTATGTTACAAGTTAAACGTTTTTAGAACTCGTAAAGCTCCTTGTTAAACGTAACATTTCTCTTAGATCAGGTGGGATGGTGCATCTGCTACACAGGCTGGAAAATAAACAGGATTTCAAATTTTTGACTCGGACTCTCATCCTTATCAGATCGATAATTTGAGTAGCCTTGAGCTGTGACCATACATACAATTCCATACTAGGAGCGCACTATAAACAAATTACAGAGCAAGGAGGAGGGGCCATCACATGCTATACAGTGTGACGGCCAACAAAAATGTTCCCAGAGTGAAAACACCAGAATGGAGCTAAGAACACTAAGGAGGTACATTTATACAAATGTACCAATACCAAGCCAGCATTTCTGAATGCCACACATAACAACAAATGGCAATCGGTGGGTGTGAAAAACCCCACAGAAGAGATATAACAGGATGATCGAAGCTTGACCTAAAAATGGGTTCCACATAACAAAAATTAAATGAACTTTGTCATTAAATATTTAAACAGGAGCAAGACGTCTAACTTTAAAGAATCAGAGAAAATGAATTGGAAGTCAGTACAGGACAGATCTGTTTCTCTGATTATTAGGAGCGGATTGTGACTCCTCTCAGCTTTCAGTTAGTAGCCCCAGGCTTTCCTCTTCGCTTAATGTGTCTCTTCAGAAAGGGGGTGTAAAGAGCAGAACCATCTCTAAAATGGTAATGATAAATTATCTATTGCATGAAAGTAGTACGAAAATACTTCCGTGGGGATTAGTTCTTCTGTGACAGACTTAGAAATGTGTAATTGTACTTGTATTGCGGACACCCAGTGAAAACAATGTTAAATATGACTGTATAAAAGCAAAGACCGCTGAAAGACATTTTAGAGGCTCTTATTCCTATGAATAATAAATAGTAAGATCAAACTAAGGTCCTTTAAGGCTGTATGCATCGATTTGGACAATAAGATATGCACTCTATTAGACGTAGGCAGCTAAGTCCATTCATCACAATTCAGCAAGAAAGACAGTATGCTTACGAAACGAGCTTGCCGCCACCCGACCTACCTGCCCTGGCAAACAGTCCCGTTGGGGACTGCAACGACGATCTTTCTCCCGCACTCGGATTGCCTACAAGCTAGGAGGACTATAGTTCCCAGCCTCCCTCAGCAGACGCCGACCATCGCGTCACAGCGGAAGCGCCAGGAGGCGCCATAAGAACACTCGAGGGCTCCCGCGG
The DNA here is from genome assembly GCF_964263255.1 of Lissotriton vulgaris. Classification (NCBI taxonomy): domain Eukaryota; kingdom Metazoa; phylum Chordata; class Amphibia; order Caudata; family Salamandridae; genus Lissotriton; species Lissotriton vulgaris. The sequence goes on from NC_141689.1 coordinate 1,277,841,897, forward strand.
CGTGGGAATCCTCAGCTTGCCGCCACCCGACCTACCTGCCCTGGCAAATAGTCCTGGGGGGACTGCAACGACGATCTTTCTCCCGCACTCGGATTGCCTACAACCTAGGGGAACTATAGTTCCCAGCCTCCCTCAGCAGACGCCGACCACCGCGTCACAGCGGAAGCGCCAGGAGGCGCCATAAGAACACTCGAGGGCTCCCGCGGCGCGGGACGCCCGAGCTTGCGTCCACCCGACCTACCTGCCCTGGCAAACAGTCCCGGGGGACTGCAACGACGATCTTTCTCCCGCACTCGGATTGCCTACAAGCTAGGGGGACTATAGTTCCCAGCCTCCCTCAGCAGACGCCGACCACCGCGTCACAGTGGAAGCGCCAGGAGGCGCCATAAGAACACTTGAGGGCTCCCGGGGCGCGGGATGCGCGCGGGCCAAGGGCAGGCCCGTCTGCGCCTATCGTAGCCAGGAGGAGGCTGGGCTGGGCCACCCCCTTATAGTGACACTCTTTTATTCACTCTGTGAAGCGATTAGTGACTTTATACTCTCTGGAAGTGTTTGTTTTAATGATTTTTGTGCTTTGTTTTCTTCTATTTAAATTGGATAAATAGTTTTGTTGCCCACGACCATGAGTAAGGGCAGTAGCAAGGGAGGAGGGGATTCAGGGGTAGTGGGTACCCTTGATGCTTTTTTAATAAGAGCAGAATCTGTATTGTCCCGTGAGATTGAATTAACAGAAAGGTGTCTCTCCATGGACCATTGTCGTTCCTCCACCGGTGTTTCTTCAACTGGCCCATTATTGCTACAAGAGCCAGCTGGCCCTGTTGACAGTGTAGATGGCCAGGCAGAAATACAACAGCCTCAGGTACATTTATTAGTATCATCAGAGTCACTGGTGGACGACTCTCATAAAGAGAGGCCACAATCTTCTACCCACCCTTCCACCCCTAAAATATTGACCCACCAGCAACGATTGAATAAAGTCAGTAATGGGGAATGTCCAGCTTGCATTGTTGCAACCAAAAGGAAAGCTGGCAGTATTCCGGCCTCTTTTCAGCAGGCCAGTAAAGTCTTGAAAACTAGGGGAGGTAAACGGTGAAAGAAAGGGAGTGCGCATCAGGCCGCCAACTCAGGTATTGCGAGTCCGGAGGATATTAGCGCGCAAGTAAGGCCAGAGCAGGTGTCGTGTGATGTGGATAACCATAAGGTAACTAAACTTGAGGAGAAGTTATTAGAATTACTGAAACCTAGCTCCTCTAAACTTTCCGAAATTGATTCTAGCTTGAGCAGAATTGAAAAGCAGCTTCTTTTTCCCGTATGTAATCCATTGAATGGAGGGTCTAGTGTGTCAGGTAACTCAACTGGGACTATGGGGGTTGTGCCTAACCAGATCCCAACTGTGGTGGACGAGGGTGGGATGACCTCCAGAGAAGTACCTATAGCCAATAGAGGCAGCAAGCATGTCCCGCCTTCTAATAAAAGGTTAAGGGATGATTCTAGTAGTGACACAAATATTGGCCCAGGGCGGGATAAACGTGTACACCAACACAGAGCAGATAGGTTAAACTTACCTCCTTAGGCAACCCCATACCCTGTTATTTTGACAAATGTTCACCCCCCTGCAGAGTGGTGCGGAGGAACATTGGGTTTCTCTAAAAATAAGGCTCTTCACCACTTAAACAATCGGATGGGCCTAGGTAATCATCTATTTAAAGAATTTAAAATGACTCGCAGGATTACATGGGTAGGAAACTCCGTCAAAACTTGTAGAGGGGACTGTGTCATACTGAAATATGGTTTGCCACAGATTGTTGAGCGGATCCTGGATAGGGCTGGAACTTGGCACCACATAGAGGATGTCTTCAGCATTGTCCCCTTTGGGTTTTTTAATCAAAATATGCCACAAATGTCAAATGAAAGGTTGGTACATATGCACTCAACACAGGCTCAGGGTCCCCATGATTTTCTTGTACCTACTCAAAATAGATTTCAGGTATTCTCAAGCCTGGAAGAGATTGATTGACTAGCTGCGCCAGGTTCGCCAAATATTGCTGTACAGAGGGATATGGTTCATATGAGGGAAACACTAGCAGTAAGTTCCTCTTCTAATGAGAGGGTAGGCCCCATTGAAATTAACGTGGGTACCAAGATTTTAACTTGGAATATTGCAGGCCTAAAAAATAAACTAGATGATGTCTTATGGAGAAATTCTTTATTCAGAGCTGACATCATTGGGTTTCAGGAAACATGGGACATTGAGAATTTGTTATGTCTAGACGGTTATATGACTTACTCCCTCCCAGCAATAGCCTCATTTATGGGGAGGGCGAAGGGCGGGTTAGTGACCCTGATTTCAGCAAATATTCCAGGCACCCATACTAAATTGGATACAGGCTCACCTTACTGTTTAGCAGCGCAGATTGCTTCCACTCATGTTGGCACTATTCTTATTATTAATTTTTATAATTCCTTTGGTAGAGCTACTGCCACACAACACCTTGTCAGTCTGTATCATTTTCTTGGTATATATAACAAAGATAATACAGACCCTTATATTCGGTCATTGTTTTGGGAGATTTTAATGTGCATAGCTGCTCTGAGAATTGTCATGTCCGGGACAGTTTAAGCCCACCAGATCAAGGGGTTATCAATTTTGAGCACTCCGCGCAGGGAGAATTTCTGGAGGCGCTGATGGCAGAAAATGGCCTAATACATCCTTGTATATCTAAAGGGCCCGTACCCACTTTTAAAGGGAATGGTACTTCATCAACTATCGACTATATTTTCATTAGTTCCTTGTTGGGCGCCAGGATCTGTAGCTACACGGCAATTTGGTCCACGTTCAGTGACCATAACCCGGTAGTCCTGACAGTGGCGATTGTAGTCAAGAAACCCAAAACTTGCAATAGGAAGACAGGTAAATTAGATATTCGGCTCACATATCAGGCCCGTAGAATTAAGTGGTGTCGAGTGGTCCCAAAGGATTTTCAAACCAACCTATTAACTAAGGTTGGAGTTGAGATGAGTACCTGTATGAATGAAAATGCAGGGGACAAGGATGTTCTAGAGGCCTATACTAAAATTTGTACACAGGTCGCAGATGACCTCAAACGTCCCGGTAGGGCGCAAAATAAAGGCGGGAGGGATGGTTTGATCATAACTGCTCGTTAGCACATCGGAAATTGTTGGTGGCATTGAAACAAAACCCGGTGGATAAGTCCATCGTGCCAGCTCTAAGGAAAGCATATAAAGTAGCTCTAGATGCAAGAAGACGGGAAATTAGATGTGAGGCATGGAACGAGCTAATATCTATTGATGTTCTAAAAAATATCTTTAAATTTTGGGCAGTGGTCAATAAACCTTTCTTCCAAGATACTTGCAATAGCCAATTAGATTGCGGTATACAGGAACAAGTTTGGTGTTCCCATTTTAAGTAAGTATATGAAGAAGCAGACCCGGGGGGGGGAGGTGGTTAATTCTTTACCTGTGTAAGAGGCTTATACTTTATCGGTTACCGAGTCAGAAGTGGCAGAGGCCATTAGCCAGATGACATGTATTAAGGTTCCTGGACCAGATGGTGTCCCAGCTGACCTTTTTAAATCCGATGTCAAGACATGGTCTAAAGTTTTGTGCAATGTTTTTAATAAGGTTTGCAAATCAGGATTGCCGGGCACCTGGTTTGAATCTGTAATAGCACCTATTTTTAAAAAGGGAAATAGAGGGGATCCTAGTTCTTACCGACCCATCTCCCTTATTGATTCCGCTGTTAAGGTGTTTGGTCGGGTGGTTTTAAGTAAGCTCACAGGGTGGCTGGCAGTAACTAATACCCTCTCAGGCCTACAATTCGGTTTTAGGAAAGGTCGGGGCACAATCAATCAAAGCCTCAACCTACAACTTTTATTCGGAAAAAACAAAATCGCCAAGAAGGGCACTCTATATTTAGCTTTTATGGACCTTTCCTCTGCCTTTGATTGAGTGAATAGTTCCAAATTATGGGTGATGCTTCTTCATTTGGGCGTGGATAAAAATATTGTGTACTTCCTCGCTGACCTGCACAGGGACTTATCAGCTACCGTGAGATAGGACCGAAGGGGTAATTGTACAGGGAAGATTCGCATTGCCAATGGAGTCAGGCAGGGGTGCATTTTTTCCCCTGCTTTTCACCCTCTACATCAATGATTTAGGCCCAGTTTTAACCGAGGCGTGCAAGGATATACCGAGGGTAGGCAAATGACTAATCCCGGCATTGCTGTACTCCAATGATGCCGCCCTTTTAGAACGTACAGCGGTAGGGCTGCAAAGCCTTTTAAATTCTTTTTCTGCTTTTATGAAATCTATAGACCTCAGTGTCAATTTTTCGAAATCACACGTCATGATGGTTGACACTAAAGTAAAAGGGGTTAAAACCCTGCATTGCGAAGGGAATGTGCTGTCTAGGGTATCCACTTTCCCATACCTAGGCTTTATCTTTGATGATAAAGGTACATGGTCACCCCAAATATTAGCAAAACGAAATGTATTGGCTAGATCCACCTTAGCTGTTTTGGGTTTTGCCCGTAAATTGGGAGTTAAACCAATCCAAGCGTTGTTAAAGATATATGATGCAAAGTGTATTTCCCTTGCAATCTACGGGGCAGACCTTTGGGGTTTTAAGAATGTGAAGGCTATTCAAGTGATGGAGAATACGTTTTTGAAATAAAATTTGATATGTCCCTCAATCCATATCCGGCTACATTGTCCATCAGGAGTGTGGAGTTGGTTTTGTGGAGGATCGAATAGCTATTGCCCCACTCCTAAAATGGATTTTGATTTGGCTAAACCCTGAACTAGAATTAAATCAGGAAATTCTCAGAGACTGTTTAGCACTTGATTTTGGGCGCCGTATCCCCTGGCTGAGTTATGTTTACAAGTTATCTGTCAAACTGGGATGATCAGAACTGTTTAACTCGCCTGAGAAGTTGGTGAAAGGGGACATCAGGTGGGTGAAGGAATCCTATAAGTCAATGGCCTGCATGGCCAGAGAAGATAGAGAGCTGGTCAAACTGACTGTAAGGGCTCACCAATTGATACAAACATCTTGTGCTATTGAGCCATACCTGTAAATCATTAATAACGCAAATCACAGTTTTTTATTACTTAGATTCAGGTTGAATCAATTTAATTTCTTCCTTGCTGGATCTCCAGGGTGGAAAAGGGAGGAAGATTTGGGGATTTGCTCTTGTGATGGCTTTTCCATTAAAGACACAATGCCCTTTATCTTGTTTTGGGAGCTCTTTCTTCATATTCGTAAAAGTTTTATTATCCCTATTTTAAAAGATAAAGGTTTTATGCAAGTTAAACCAGCTATCCATTATCTGCAGCTACTCTCGAACGTATGGGAGATTTTTAATATGGCTAATTTCCTCACTGTGGCTGTAAGATTAAAAAAGAAAATTAGATGGGATTAGCAAATGAGATGAATTAGCCTAAATTAATTGATGCTGAGGATGTTTTTTAATGTTCGCTCGGTTTTAAAGGACATTTTAAAATGAAACAATGATAGGTACTGTATGTATTTTTAGCCTGTATATTCTTGCTGTGTTTTTATGGCTTTTGTTAATAATTTTGTCTTGACATAAAATGTTTAGTATACTTTTATGGTTTTTGATATGAACCGAATAAAGTATTTTGACTGACTGACTGAGTGCCCTCTGATGTCTTCATGTCTCAGCCTCTGCTGAATATACTCAGGGATCAACAGAAGGAAGGCTATGAGGTTATGGTTCATTCTGGAGAGTTAGGAAATAGCCTGAAATAAGACCTTTTAAGAGGAGGTACAAATACACTGGCAGTGTTGAAAAAGCCATAAGAAGGTCTGCATTGTATGGTAGAGCATGGATACTGGAGTAATACAAATTGCAGAGTGTTAGGAAAGTAGAAATAACAAAATGAGGAGATATGGCCAAGTGGGGAACCAGGTTCTAAACCCAGCCAAATTTTGGGCACAAATACTTAATCTCCTCGAGTCTAAAAATGTGTAATGTCTGGTTTTCTTGTAAAGTGCTCGACTGCCCTTGGGCCAAATTTGTGATAAATAAAACCACAAAAAAGTAAACAATGGACATTATTATGAGGTAAAAAATGTGGTGTTACCTGGATGAATGAAAGAGGCCAGTGTGCAAGATGATTTATAGATGTGAGAACTGTTTCCAGGGCACACAGTGTGAGCCCTCTGTTTCAGCACTGTTGAACAGAACAGTGGGTATATAGAAAGAGAGGAAAAAAACTGATATATTCTGAGCTGTTCAGGAAGTCAGACTACATTATTTACACAGAAATTAAAATGGGTTGCCAACAACAGAGCCCTTTCCAAAGAGGCTCATTAAAATTAATTTAATCAGTTCCATCTCTATATAACGTAGGTACACATTTTATACCTTAGGGTGGTCTTTCTCCAAACATTTTGCCTACTTACCTCCTTTTTTGTTGGCCATAGACCTCTGTGCACTTTACTACTGCAAACCAGTTCTAACCTGCTTGTGCCCACTCCCCTAAACATGGTTTGGTTGACTTCCACCTGATGTGCATATTTAATTGACTTATAAGTCCCTTAGAGAGTGGTATACCATATACCAGGTCCTGTAAATTGAAATCCACGAGTGGGCCTGCAGCATGTATTGTGCCATCCACCTAAGCAGCACCTTAAAATATGTTCCAGGCCTGCTATTGCAGTCTGAATGCAGTGTTAAATTATCATGTCGACTTGGCATTTAAACCCCCCTTCCAATCCTTAAACTCATTTTTTATTGCATAGACATCACTTTTAAGGTAGGCTGTAGGTAGCCCATAGTAGAATGTGATGTGTAATTAAAAAGGTTGGACATGTACTTTTCAGTTTTACATGTCCTCATAGTAAAAGACTCCTACATTTGTTTTTGGTGACTGTAAGGCCTACCCATTGCCTAATTTGAACCAGTGGTTTCTGGTGCTTAACACCAGTACTTAATTGTCAGGACCGGCACTTGTGACAGCTTGCCACAAGGTAGCCCTGTCTGGATAATTCAGGGATGAGTACAACAACAGCTAACTCTTGATGCAATCTACTTTAAAAATGACTGTTACCTGCCCATCCAGCAATTCTTATAGCTTTGGGGGCCTGAAATAGTCCAAATTTCCACACTTGTGGGAGTGTGATGGTTAGAAGTTGTGTTGGGCCCAGAGAAGCAGAGTCAGCACAAGTTGTGCTTGCACGAGGCCGAAGTAGGCCTCTTGACTCAGGTCAGGTTTTAATGTCTTTATTTCGATAAATGAAATCATAAAAGACAACTTAGCAAAACTTTTACAACAATATCAACATCAATTCATGTTACAAAACAAAATCATTATATATAAAGAAAAAAAGGGTAGATTATGCCTATATATGTAAAATCAACACTATGCATCATGCTTGAATCCAAGGTTAAAAAGTTATTAAACCATCAACTACAAAATCAAGACATTAAGTATTCCAAATATAATATCATAATAGTTAAAAAGCTCTAAAATAGATTTAACAAGTATTAGTGGTGGGCACTATACAGCTTACACTCTGTCAAATAACGGTAGGATTCCTTCTTGTTCTGATTACCCAAGCCCAACCTAGGTATTTAGCCAAGCATATCACAATAAAATCAGTTATGTTTGTTTTTAAAACCCATATTGCATCTGAAGATTTATTACAGTTCATACGTTTAAAAATGGGTTTTAGCCACTTTGAACGGGGTTCGCTATATCGCGGGCAAACAAACAAAAAATGTCCCTCTGTTTCCTTGCACCCAGGGCAATGGCTACATAGATTACTAGTTTTTTTGTTCCATGTTGCTGTGAAGGAATTGAGGGGTAAAGTGCCCACCCGAAATTGGTGATACAATTTTTTGTCTAGGGGCTTTGAGATAAGATCCCAATATAGCTCCCGAACCGGATCCAATTTAAATCTTAAAAAACGCCCTGTCAGATCTTCAGAACCGGATGCCTGGACCAGAGAATGGCGGGTAGAAGCCCAAAATAAACTCTTAAAATCCTTTTTTGAGGGAAAGTTGCTAATACCTGGCGAGGACCACAGGTGGCTAAGGCCCATGTCAACCAGGGTCTTTTTCACCGTCTGCAGCCATGGGATTCTCTCTGAGCCCCCAATAGCCTTCACCTCGGATACCTCCTTTGCAAAGAGTGACAACTCCTCCGTGGTCCACAGACGCCTCCAGGTAGACACTACTCTGTAACGTGCCATATCCGTTATTGGACGGCACCCCATGTCGTGACAAAGAGGGATCAGTGGTGTTGATTGGGGGAGTCCCACCAAACTACGAAGGAACCTGCACTGGATTTTGTACAAACTTGAAAGATCCATAAAACCCCATAACTCTGCCCCGTACAATGTCGCAGCGTTGATTTTAACATCGTAAATTTGTAAAGCCGGGGCAACCCTTTTGGTAATCGATTTCTTTTGCTCCCGCAAAAGGCAACCAGTGAGTTGGGACAGTTTTAAATGCTGGGTCTCAATTTGTGGTTTCCAGGACAATCGGCAATCCAGAGTGACCCCCAGATACGTCATCGTGTCAACTTGTTCTAGGTTAACCCCATTAAGTTGTACACTACTACGTATTGGTTTTTTCCTGGAGAAAACCATAAATTTTGTTTTCCCCACATTTATCTGAAGGTCATTACGATTACAGTATTCCTCAAAGTGATTTAATGCCCTCTGCAGACCCCCCCTCGTTTTAGATAAGAGGAGGGTGTCGTCCGCAAAGATCAACAGTGGGAATTTTGTCCCCGCCAGAGACGGAGCATCGGTGTTAATTGACCCAAAAAATTTCACTACCTGGTCTATGAATAGTAGGAATAGGGTGGGTGCGAGAACGCACCCCTGGCGGACTCCTCGAGAGACTGGAAAAGAGTCCGTAAATTGGCCTTGTGCCCCCCATCTGACCCTAGCGAAATTGTCTTCATGTAGTCTGATGATGATGTCCACTAGTTCCCCCGGCATTCCTAGGTCCCTTAAAACCTGCCACAATTTTCCTCTCGGCACCAAATCAAATGCTGATTTTAGATCTATAAATGCAGCAAAGATGGTACCGCCGCCAAGTATGACAAATTTCCAAAAAATCATGCAAAACCTCAGGACCTGGTCTATAGTACTTGTACCGGGTCTAAAACCTGCCTGTAAAGGGGATAATATTCCTTCTATATCCATCCACCCATGAACCCTCACCAAAATCATACGGGCAAAAACCTTTTGAAAACAATCAATTAGGCTAATCGGGCGATAGTTCCCTGGGTTTGTTCTATCGCCCTTTTTGTGTATGGGGAGAATCTCCGCCCCTTTCCAGGTCTTGGGAATGTGGGCACCTCTCGCAATGATGTTAGCTATGTATGTTAAGTAAGGTACCCACAGACCTGTATTTGCTTTAAAGAGGTCTGCCGGGATTTGGTCCAACCCAGGTGCCTTCCCCCTCTTTGTTAGCCCCAATGCATATTCTGTTTCAGCTTCGGTGAAGGACAGGGTCAAATTGCCAGGGGTTGTTACCGGCAGCGTAGTCATTCTGGACGGGGAATCATGGGCCACTGGGCAGAATTGGGTAGAGTAATGTTTGATCCAGTCTTCCGGACAAACATGGTTGGACGGAGTGCGAAACTCACCATCTTTACCACATTTGACGATGTCCCAGAATTTGACATGGTCGTTCGATTTACTGGCTTCCAGAAGATCTGCCCAAAATTCGTCTTCCCATTCCTTTTTTGCCACCCATTGTACTTTTTTGTACCTTTTCCTAGCCTCTTTAACAGCACAGATGTCTCTAGATTTAACTTTTTCTATGAGATGGCTATGTGCCTCTCTACATTCTCTATTGTACCATTTACTTCTTGGGGGGTTCAGATGCCCAGTATTATGATTACATGGCTTCGATAGAATACATTTAAGTTCGGAAAAACAATTATCATGAAAACCCATCAATTTATGTAAATCATCCTGGCCCTTTTCAACAGCAACAGACTTCATGTTAATTAGAGCACATGTCACTACATTTTCAATGTTGGACTGAATCGTTACATCGTTTGAAATTAGTGACCACTTCACTCTCCTCCGGTCATTTGATACAGTTATCACCCCTTGCCCCCTAGGATCAGGTTCCCTTAATCTTGTCTGATCACACGTTAAGAATTTCAAGGACAAGGGGTTATGGTCACTCTCAGGTCGTATTATAATTTCCATGTCATCGATTACATTCCAATGTTCCATTTTTATAAAGATGTAATCGATACGACTCTTCCTCACACCATTGTCAAAGGTAGGGTTTGCTCCAAAATCTGATTTTGTACGACCGTTCACAGCCCTTAAACCCCATGTGAGGCAGAAGGATGTCCAGTTCAGGGCGGCCTCCGTTGCTTTGACTATGGTTTTGTTGGAAAGTTCAGGAATTTTCCACGTGACATCTTCTTCGAACCCCCAATTATCCTCTGGCTGGTACAGAGGCTCAATCGTGCAGTTGATGTCACCTGCTAACATGATGAGGGAGGCCTTATCCCAGCCCGTTAACAATGTATCTAATTCGCCGATCAATTTGGGGCATCTGCCACCAGGGAGACCTCTGGAATATATGTTAATAATGAGCAAATCCTGCCCCCCTGCTTTGCTCAACCTTACAGCCAGTATGTCAGGGTTATCCACATACAGTTCAGAAGCTGAAAAACCCCAGGCCTGTTTGACCCATGTGGTTAAGCCCCCAGACGCCCGCCCCTTTACTCCTTTTACTGCTGGTTTAAAAAAATTAATATAGCCAGCCATGTAAAACGGAGCTGTAGCCCACGTTTCCTGCAGTAACACCACCTCATAGTTACCTATAAACCCCGACCAATCGTCAGATACCAGGCGTGACTTGGCTCCAGCAACGTTCCAGGACACCAAGTGTGAATGTAACAAATCTATCTCTGCGTAGTTGTTGCTAACAGAGAAAGGGGATTGGGGACTCGGTGGATGGGTGTTTGTTAGTCCTGATTCTTCTGCATTAGGGGAGGTGCCTTTAACCCCCAAAGATCCCTTTACTGACCTGCTACTATAGGGCGTGGGCTGTCGCTCTTCTACCGATTCTGGGGTGGGGGTGAATGAGGTATGGGCTCCTTCATCTTCCACTAGTGCTAGATTGGGTGACTGGTTTGGTGCACATAGTCAGTCAACCCATTCTAGGTCAGACAGTGCCTCAAAGTGGTTGTAGAGGGGGGGATAATATGGGGGGTGATGTATTACAGGCTCTCGGGGTCTTCCCCCTTTGACTTTCCATGGATTATATCCCGTATGGCTTGTTTGATGTGTATGGGGATAAAAGTAGCCAAGATGTAAAGTCTGGACATCTCCCAAACGGGCAAATCTAGCTTTCCGTTGGATTCTATCCACTACCCACGGGTCTCTAAAAGAAATTAGAATGCAGTCCCCTTCTAGATCTTTTTCGCCCTTTCCAACCCAATCTACTCTCCTTACATATAAGATTTCGGTGGGGGACGACGGGGGGAGTGGGCGATGTTTATTCAACCAGAATGTAACCTTGTTCCGCAAGTCCACCTGGGATTCTCTAATGCCCTCTTTAAGTGGAGCCACTCCTGTTAGCACGATAGTATATTGAGCCGCTTCTGGTGGTAGGTTGACCCTCTGAGATTTCCGTGAGTTTCTATTATCTAACCTCTTGTTCCTATCTGAGTATGGTGTTTTATTATCCCTATTTGATGCAGGGGCGCGTGCTGGGGTGTTTTTTGGTTGCTTTGGTGCAGCATTAGCTTGATGTTTTACCCCATGAGCGTTGTTGACTACCGATGCAGGTTTAGCCTTCGGTGTGTCTTTAATGGTGGCTCTACTTGTAGATGTTGTTTTTGCCCCTGTTAATGGTTTCATGTTAGTGTTGGTAGATGATGTCACTGCGGGAATTGTTATGGTTGTCCCGGTACTTTGGGTAGAACCCCCTTTTGGAATTGGGCCCCTTGGCTTAGTGCCAGATATATTTTGTAAGAGGTCCATATTAATATTAATTGCCGCTTCTAGGACATCTATTTTGGCGGACATTATCCTTATATTTTCTACCACCGGAAGCAGTAAGTTTTTAACTATTGTTTCCATTTTTGCCAGCAGGATGTCATCGCTACTAAAGCAGGTTGGGCAAGGGTTAGAGGATCCTGAGTGGGCCAATGATGGACAATACACTATCTGGGGTATTTGGATGGACTGAGAGTGGGAGGGACTATTCTCGGAATCTATTTTAGGTTGTTTCTGTGTCTTTCCTCCCTCGGGGCTGGATACATGTTTTCTTTTCCGTGGTGCCTGTTTGGTGATTTCTATTAGTGGGACAGGGGTACAAGGTAATGTAGTGGCATTTATTTGAGAGGTTTCAAGCACAATAGATTGGCTATTCTCTTCTATGCTAGTCACATTACTATTGGAGACCACGTCCATGTTTTCATGTAGCCTAGATGTAGTGGCTTCGATCCCTTCTTCATGGACAATTATGTCGGTATCTGATGTTGAAATACAATTAAATGCTGCGTTAGTTAAAGGGCTTTTGACACGAGCCAAATCACCTATTGAGGAACGTTTCCCAGTAACTAAGTCCAGGGACAATCTATGCTCAACCAGTTCAATTGATTTTTCCAGTATACCGGTTGCTCTGGTAATAAAGGCATCTAGGGGGCCTGAAACAACCCCCTTCGAAGTTTGGATGTGCACTAGACGCTGCTTTCCAGATCTAAGGGCCATTTTTAGGGGCAGATATTTAAGCCTCTGGATACGTATTCGCAAGAATATTAAACAAAAATTCAAGGATTCTGGACCCAACCCAACCTCGTTAACCCCCCCTACTCAACCTTATACCTGGGCGATTCAATGGGTGCTCATGAAAGCCCCACTGACCCCCGTCTGGCAGCAAGGAGGAGAATGGAGGAATGCTATAAATTGGGGATTAAGCAACAGTGTTCAGTGGCACAGAATATCAAAATTCTTAAAATTGTGTCTTTTAGTCAATAACAGTACCTTGGCTATGCCATAGCGTAGAATGTAGGATGTTAGGGAGTGGGCCCAGCCCAGCCTCCTTCGGCCCCGGACGGCCACAGACGGTCCCGCCCTTGTCCCGGGCTTCTCCCGGCGCCCTCCCGCGCGCTCCTGCGCAGCGGGGATGACACTACTCCTTTGTAGATGGTTGGTTGCACTCTAGGGGCGGGGCCGGCAGGGAGAGCAGCCCAGGTGGCCACGGGCGCGCGGGGGCTCCTGGAACTTGGAGTCCCCCGCGTCTGGCTCGCAGCCCTGCCGGTCAAGGAATCAGCACACCTGAAAGCCCCACAACAGCTCCTGACCGCGAAGCGTGACCCGCGAAGCGGGTCCGGCGAGGGGCAGCGGCGGGAGCAGGCACAGGCAGGTAACACAGGCAGCAGCGAGCGCCCTCAGCTCCTCCTCGGTCGCTGTAGCAGAAAGTCCGCAGTCCGCAGTCTTGGAAAAAGGAATCCGCCAGATGGAGAGAAGGACGGCTCTTTAGTCGTCCCGGTGGGGGCGGGCCGGCAGGGAGAGCAGCCCAGGTGGCCACGGGCGCGCGGGGGCTCCTGGAACTTGGAGTCCCCCGCGTCTGGCTCGCAGCCCTGCCGGTCAAGGAATCAGCACACCTGAAAGCCCCACAACAGCTCCTGACCGCGAAGCGGGACCCGCGAAGCGGGTCCGGCGAGGGGCAGCGGCGGGAGCAGGCACAGGCAGGTAACACAGGCAGCAGCGAGCGCCCTCAGCTCCTCCTCGGTCGCTGTAGCAGAAAGTCCGCAGTCCGCAGTCTTGGAAAAAGGAATCCGCCAGATGGAGAGAAGGACGGCTCTTTAGTCGTCCCGGTGGGGGCGGGGCCGGCAGGGAGAGCAGCCCAGGTGGCCACGGGCGCGCGGGGGCTCCTGGAACTTGGAGTCCCCCGCGTCTGGCTCGCAGCCCTGCCGGTCAAGGAATCAGCACACCTGAAAGCCCCACAACAGCTCCTGACCGCGAAGCGGGACCCGCGAAGCGGGTCCGGCGAGGGGCAGCGGCGGGAGCAGGCACAGGCAGGTAACACAGGCAGCAGCGAGCGCCCTCAGCTCCTCCTCGGTCGCTGTAGCAGAAAGTCCGCAGTCCGCAGTCTTGGAAAAAGGAATCCGCCAGATGGAGAGAAGGACGGCTCTTTAGTCGTCCCGGTGGGGGCGGGGCCGGCAGGGAGAGCAGCCCAGGTGGCCACGGGCGCGCGGGGGCTCCTGGAACTTGGAGTCCCCGCGTCTGGCTCGCAGCCCTGCCGGTCAAGGAATCAGCACACCTGAAAGCCCCACAACAGCTCCTGACCGCGAAGCGGGACCCGCGAAGCGGGTCCGGCGAGGGGCAGCGGCGGGAGCAGGCACAGGCAGGTAACACAGGCAGCAGCGAGCGCCCTCAGCTCCTCCTCGGTCGCTGTAGCAGAAAGTCCGCAATCCGCAGTCTTGGAAAAAGGAAGTTGTGTTGGGCCCAGAGAAGCAGAGTCAGCACAAGTTGTGCTTGCACGAGGCCGAAGTAGGCCTCTTGACTCACTTGCAGCCCGTTGAGGCACTGAACGAAAACTAACAAGGTACCATTGTACCTCACCAGGATACAGATTAATATATCTATTCCTCACCTCTTCCTCATAAAGAAACCTTTTTGAGGGGAATACACTTGTAGACACTCACAGTCTTATATCAACTATTCACTTTTGGTCCTGCAGAAAGCCCGATTGACCTACATAGGCGACACAAGGGCTGAAACATGTCGACCATTTTGTAACGACCTTCACAGTGTGTGAGTTTCCTAAATAATCTCTGTACACACCATAACAATTTTTGAACCATTTCTCCAATCCAGACCTATTAAAACAAATCCTGGCTGTACAAGAATTTTTAAAGAATTCTCACGTGTGACCCCTACAATATCACTGATCACTACTGTTTTAACCAGGGGTACACCTCCGGGTGGAGGATGCATAACTACTAACCCCATGATGATGCAATCACGTGAATAGAAGACGGAGAATCAAGATATACCGCCAGTTCCATCTTTTACACGCAAATGAGGGTTTTTTATTGGTACATATCAACTCTAGAATTGCAAACCCAGGTTATGCAGGACAAGTGATCCATTTCACATATGATTTGTTAGGTATTATCATTGCAGCATGGCAGGGGCAATGTATGGTTTAATGCTGATATATCAATTGTGTCCTTTGTTGTTATATTTTGAAGGCTTAAAGATTGTCAAAAGTGTGGTGTTTCTCTTCAGAATATTAAACGTGTACACATGTTTTGTTTTAAATAACTTAAAGTTTAGCTAAATACCTATAGGTTCAAGAAAATGAAATACTTGACCACTTTCAATAACTGTATGGGCAAAATAATGATCAGCTAAGGTATCTATTTCTGCTTGACTTTTAGAAAGTTGGCATTTTCCTGCCCTTACCCCTGTGCGTCTGCAACCTATCTTGGGCCACATGACTGTGTGTAGCTAACAGTTAGACATTGTGAATTCCTCCTAGACAGTAACACAATAGAGGGATTAGGTGTACCTCAATGGGGCATCGACTGGCATGATGGAAGGGGTGGAACTGACGACAACTACACTTGCAAATGAACAGGCTTTGCTCTACCTACACACAAAACAGCCTAATGACCTTGTATTGCCACTGCAGTCAGCATGCAGCCAGGGCAGGGCAGCAGGGTAGAAAATTAGGACCTTTAGGCTCACTCTTCAGTTCATACTGGACCTGCTGAGGAAATCTAAGAGGGCAGCTCGCTACTGTGACCTGCTGTGCACTTTGCAAGACTGTTACTGCACCTGAAAGGACTGCTTTGGTGTCTGGAGATTGTCTAAAATTCTCAGAGGCCAGCCTGCTGTTGATGCCTGCATCTTCACCTGAACCTAGGATTACCAGGGTGACTTCAAGGGCTAGTTTCATGGTCTTCTGTTCAGAGCCACAGGGACACAAACGGCTTTCACCATCTTGACTTCACACCTGGACCCAGCCTGAGTGAGCCTTGAACCCCCAGGAGGTGTCCAACCAGTTCTGCCTTGGTTTTGGTGCTAAAGGTGCCCAGATGACCAAATCCCAAACCTGAGGATTTAGAGAAAAATATTGGCCACAAGCTGCTCTGCGAACCAGGAGCAAACCTGGACCAACCAGCTCACCTATCTGCCAGAGGTGTATCAACGGTCAGATTGACTTTGCAGCTTCTCCTTCAATGTCCTTCTCTGCAGAAGCAAATCCTTTTCATTGGTTCTTTGCTAAAGTAGTGTCTAGCCTCGTGGAACAGTCTTCATCTACAGCCCTCTGCCTCATCCTGCTGGAGATTTTCGACTTCTATATCAGAGACTAAGTCCTAGCATAGAAATCTTCACAGTGGCTTCCAACCAAGGCAATCTAATGATGACGCTCCCTTCTCAAAAACCTCCTGCGGCCTTGCTGAACATTTACCTTCTCAGAGGCTTCATCCCCCAAAAATGTTTAAGTCTGAAGGTAAGCGCATTTTATAATCAGAAGCGGGAAAGGATCACTGGTCCTGCTTAAACCTTGGGCTCACAAGTCAAGGACCTGGTTTTTCTCCCAAATTAAATGACTCTCATACACGTGTATGTTGGTAGTGATGGTTTCTCGTTTGCGGTATATACTGTATCCCCGCTTTTCTACACGTGCGTGCGTAATCATTGAGTCATTTTTTTGTCTTGTGCACCCTCCACCAGGAGGTTTTGCCTTAGGGTTTAAGGCAGTAGTGATCGTGGAAGTGAGGGGGTAGTGGTGTGGAAACTAAAAAGTCGGAAGGCCAGACAAGTGTTCTTTATTAAGTCTGGGTTCGGACTGTGGTTAAAAAATTACGGATGCACTTCGTGAATTGGTAAGGGGTTCTAGTGCATTATAATGGGAATTTTAAAAAGAGGTCGACATGTTTCAGCCTTTGGTAGTCAGAAGATCTATAGGCTTTCTTCAGGACCAATGGGGGTAAGTGAAAATAGTGAGAAGAAAAAAGGAAATTTGACCTGATTCTTCGTGACTTTTAAGGTTACGTTGTACCTGTAAAAGTAAACAACAAACACACAAACAGCGACAAACAGGGAGAGGGGGTGTGGAAAAACACATAATTATGTACAATAGTACCTTAATGTTATAAGGAACTAGAAAATGGCAATACTTCCCGTCATACTCAATTTCGGGCGTCAACTCTTCCATTCTCATGCTTCGTTTCGACTTATGTTGAGGTGCCCATAGTTCTGACATTTATACTGTAGTGAAGTGCGCATAGCTCTAATCATCACACTGTGCGTGGTCTATTGTGATACTGCATACATTCTGAGTATTCCAGGAATGGCGACATGATGATGGTGCCTAAAAAATATATCTCACAGGTTGTGTCAAGTGAAAACATTCGTGCTCGAAACGCTGCGCGCGCTTTTTTAGATGCGCATACCTTATCTTATTTTGGAAATTTCTCCCTCGGGGAATTAAGGCTGATCGAGAGAGGCCTTACTGCAAAGTATTAAGAAGGGGATATTATCTAGTCTGCTCCTTAAACTTACGGTTTTTCGTTGTTTTGACGCTCTTAGTTTTACCCAGTACCTTAGTGCCTTCTTACTCGGTCCTGGCAGCATGTGCTGACTCTGCCCTTCCTCACCCGGAACTACAAAGTGTAGTGGTTCCCGGTTTCTTTTACACTCCAAAGCGTGGAGAAATAGAAGAAATACTTCAGCATTTGCCGGAGGTGTCTTCCAAAGTTAAAGGTAAACTAACCATTATCAAATAGGGGAAATACTCTGTATGAGTAGGCCGTAGATATTATTTGCGACTTTGAGAATAGAAGTTTTGCTTAAACTTCAGTATAGGGCTTATTGTGGGGTCACTAGTAGGATACATGGGTTGTGAACCCCAGAGAGACTGGCAGTGTTGCCCTGCCATTCAGTGGTCTTAGTTTCTTAAAAAGTTGAAGTTCAGAATCATCTATTAAGTGAAAGCCATGGGACGGAATCGTTCAGGCCCAAGGTATCTGTTTTCAACCTGTGAACCCAACGTTGTTCTTTTTCGAACAATATTCTTTCCGCATTCCTGTCAACTGTCTCTAGGCTTTCCAGGATTACCCAGTGGAGATCATTAGCAGTGTGTTGTTTTTCTTTGTAGTGTGACGACATCTTGGTCGTGCTATTCTGGCAATTGACATTGCTCCTGTGTTCACTGAGTCTTTGTTTTGCTTTTCGGCATGTCATCCCAATGTATTTCATATTGCACGGGCAGGTGATCATATATATCACGTGGCTAGTGTTGCAATTGGTGTGTCTTTTCAACTTCCATAACATGTCAGGAAGTAATTGCAACTCTTTTGTTGGTTTGGTGGTGGTACAGGCCACGCAGGATCCGCAAGGATAGTGTCCAGTGATTGGGGGATTGTTCCAGAGGCCTGTTAGTTTTTTCTTTTTTCTTGGCGGAGGTCTCGTGTGTACCAACAAATCCTTGATATTCGTGCTCCTCTTATTCGCAAATCTTGGTTTTAGCCAAGTCAAGGTGTTAGATGTAATAATCTTCCAGTTACGGTTGATTATTTTCTTCACCTGGTTAGTTATTGGGCTGTACGTTGTTATACACGTGGTCCTGTCATCAATACTTTTTGGGTGACTTTCGAGGAGAGATTCTCTCGGTTGGTTTCTTGCTCGTTTCGCACAGGAGTTGATTATTCTCTTCGGGTAATCTGTGGTTGTCAGTTTATCACAGAGGTCCTTAGCTTGAGTCTTGTAGTCGTTTCTTGAGCTACAATTCCTTCTGAGCCGTAAGAACTGGCTATACGGAACGTTTTCCCTTAATGGGCGGGGGTGAAAACTGTTGAAGGATAGTAGACTGTTTTTTGCAGTGGGTTTGAAAAACGTTCTCGTTTGAAGACTGTTGGCTTTCGCAAAGATAGTGATATCCAGAAAATCCAGGCTTTGTGCATTCGATGTGTATGTAAACTTGAGACATTCATCTTGAGTGTTCAACCACCTGTGGAATTCTGTTAGGGACGTATTGTCCCCTCTCCAGATTAGGAAGATGTTGTCGATATATCTCTTCCAGAAGAGTATATGACAAAAAAAAGGGTTCTGTGCGTTATGTACATATGTCTGTTCAAAAGTGCTCACGTACAGACCTGCTACGCTGGGCGCAAAGGTGCTGCCCATCGATGTTCCATGTTGCTGGAGGTAGAGAGTATCTTTATACTGGAAAAAGTTTTCCATGAGGGCCAATCTGCAGCATTCCAATACGAAATGTCTCGGAGTTCGGTGTGGCCAATCAATGTTGAACAGGATCGCTTCGAGAGTCTCTAAAGTTTTTTGTTGCTGAAGGCTTGTGTATAGACTCTCGACGTCCAAACCTACTAAGAGCATACTGCTTTCTGAGTACTCGAAATTTTGTAGCATGTTGATCAAGTCTCGAGTATCTTTCAAGTAGGTAGGAGTGGCTTGGACCAGTGGTCTTAAATACTGGTCTGCAAATTGTGATAATGGCTCTAGTATGGAGTTGATCCCCGAGACAATTGGTCTTCCTGGTGGTGGCATTTTCTCTTTGTGTGTTTTGGGCAAAGAGTAAAAGTAGAGCGTGACTGGTGTTTTTGTAACCAAATAGTCCGCCTCTTTCTTTGATATCCAGTTATTGCATTCTGCTTCTTCAATCATTAATGATATTGTTCTCTGTAGGCGCACTGTTGGGTCAGTTGTGATCACTTGGTAAAATTTGGTGTTTGCTAATAGATCCATACATTGTCTATCGTATCCTTCTGTTGTCAGCAAGACAATTCCTCCGCCTTTGTCCGCAGGCTTTATGACTATGTCATGGTTGTCTTTCAGTTCTGTCAGAGCCGCTTTCTCTGCTTTTGTCAGATTCTGGAAGGTTTTGTGTGGCTGGTGATTCAATTCTTCAACTTCTTTCATGATTGCCTGTTCGAAAGTGTTTATTTCGATGGGAACTTGTGAGTTGAGCGGGCAAAAGGTAGACTTTCTTCTTAGATTAGTATCTCCTTCTTGGGGTAGTTGTTCTCCCTTGAAAAAGGCTTTCAGTTTCAGCGTGCGGCAAAAGTTGGCGAGTTCGCATTTTGTTTTAAAGACATCTGTTTTTGGAGTTGGCACGTACCCTAATCCTTTGTTCAGGACGTTGGTCTGATTTTCTGTGAGTTCTAAACCTGTCAGGTTGACTATTAGATTATCGGCCCTTGTCCTGTGTTGGCTTTTGTGACGCTCCTGGTTTGGACCTGTCGGGATTGGTCGGACCAGGTCACTCCTTTTTGTCTTGACTTTCGATTGTTCTGGCCATTCCCTAAAAAAGGACGGCTTTGTTGATAGTTTTGGGCCCCTTGTGGTGGCATTTGTTGATTCATAGGGACCTGGAAATATGGATTGGGCCAACCTTGGAACTGAGGGTTGAACGGGTGGAATGGGACTCCTTGCATGTTGTCTTGGAAGAAGGGGGGGCGCCAATAGTTGCCTCTGCCTCTTCGTTGTCCTCTTTTGTTCCTAAAGTTTCCACGGCCTAAGTAAGAAGGCACTAAGGTACTGGGTAAAACTAAGAGCGTCAAAACAACGAAAAACCGTAAGTTTAAGGAGCAGACTAGATAATATCCCCTTCTTAATACTTTGCAGTAAGGCCTCTCTCGATCATCCTTAATTCCCCGAGGGAGAAATTTCCAAAATAAGATAAGGTATGCGCATCTAAAAAAGCGCGCGCAGCGTTTCGAGCACGAATGTTTTCACTTGACACAACCTGTGAGATATATTTTTTAGTCACCATCATCATGTCGCCATTCCTGGAATACTCAGAATGTATGCAGTATCACGATAGACCACGCACAGTATGATGATTAGAGCTATGCGCACTTCACTACAGTATAAATGTCAGAACTATGGGCACCTCAACATAAGTCGAAACGAAGCATGAGAATGGAAGAGTTGACGCCCGAAATTGAGTATGACGGGAAGTATTGCCATTTTCTAGTTCCTTATAACATTAAGGTACTATTGTACATAATTATGTGTTTTTCCACACCCCCTCTCCCTGTTTGTCGCTGTTTGTGTGTTTGTTGTTTACTTTTACAGGTACAACGTAACCTTAAAAGTCACGAAGAATCAGGTCAAATTTCCTTTTTTCTTCTCACTATTTTCACTTACCCCCATTGGTCCTGAAGAAAGCCTATAGATCTTCTGACTACCAAAGGCTGAAACATGTCGACCTCTTTTTAAAATTCCCATTATAATGCACTAGAACCCCTTACCAATTCACGAAGTGCATCCGTAATTTTTTAACCACAGTCCGAACCCAGACTTAATAAAGAACACTTGTCTGGCCTTCCGACTTTTTAGTTTCCACACCACTACCCCCTCACTTCCACGATCACTACTGCCTTAAACCCTAAGGCAAAACCTCCTGGTGGAGGGTGCACAAGACAAAAAAATGACTCAATGATTACGCACGCACGTGTAAAAAAGCGGGGATACAGTATATACCGCAAACGAGAAACCATCACTACCAACATACACGTGTATGAGAGTCATTTAATTTGGGAGAAAAACCAGGTCCTTGACTTGTGAGCCCAAGGTTTAAGCAGGACCAGTGATCCTTTCCCCCTTCTGATTATAAAGTTATCGACGGAGACTATAAGGATTCTCACTCTGCCTCCCCCCACCCCCATGATAATACATGAAGGTAAGAGCAGACGAAGCCTATTCCACTTCTTTTATCCAAACGGCATTCCATCGCAGACAGCCATGATGTTCGACTTTGACCCAGTGTCACGTGACTAGATGGTTGTTATTGGTGCTTTTATCTTTTAGGTGCTATTTTTACAAAACAAAATTAAGAACATTCATAACTCCTGAGTCTACTGATTTTTCTTTTCTTTTCCAACTCTTTATTTGGACATCCGGCCCATATATATACTTACAACAATACAGTTACCAAAAAACATTTTGAAACATATGAACAGGATGTCAGTTATTTATATAGAACCCTTGCTCCAAAGCATACATCACCCTCCACCCCCTAGCCTCCCCCCACCCTCTTCGCGAAACCAAAGGAAAGTCAAGTTAACTTAAATTGAGCCAATATATGCTCTACCATAAAGATACTTGTTCCGCAAAAATCTATTTAGATATTGCCTCCCTATCACAGCTATAACTTAACTTGCAAGACCTACCTAAAAGATCAAGTCATGATTTCATTAGTCCAAATACTTATTGGAGACCATATTTCAAATCCTCTTTTCCTAGCTCTCAGACCTCTTCGTGTATATATTGCTTTATCCCAGCGATAAATAGCTAATAATTTCCCCAGCCAGCAATGAACTGAGGGAGGTTCTTTATCCAACCAAACAGTAGCCAAGCAAAGCCTAAATAGTGCCATCATAGTAAAAAGCAGAGTCCTATTTGGGTCTGTCATTGCCTGATTGCTTACTTCCAGCAAGATTACTTGCGGCGAAAGATCTAATTCAAAACCCAACATTTGTTTGATATAGTTACCTACCTCCCCCACTAAACCTGTTAATCGAGGGCAGGTTGCAAACATGTGGAAACCTTTTGCGGCAAAACATCCACAGCGAGAGCAATGTATACCTGTTGAGCCTCCCCAAATAGAGATCTGTGCTGGAGTGTTGTATAAGTTCAGCCAGGTTTAAAGCATTGAACTTGTAAGTTTGCAGATATAACTGCAGTTGAACTTAGCAATAAAGAGTCCTCACACTCCCTCACCCCTGCTTGTACCAAATCCTGCCAATGGTCTGTGTGTTTCATAACAGATCATCCTCCATTGTGTTACTAAGTAATGCATAAAACGTGGAGATTGGTGCAGATTGGACTCCTAATGCCAGTTCCATTCAGGGAACTCTATAGCCCTGAATTACTTTTTTAGATAGATAATCCCTCAGCTGTAAAAATGTGAAAAAATGGTTATTTCCAACCCCAAATTTTTCCTTAATTGTATCAAACGTATGCATTGTATTATGCGTAATCAGATATCCAATATGCCTAATGCCTTTGTCCATCCAGGATTCCATATAACCATTTTGAAAGATTCCCGGCAAAAGTTGATTATCTTTCAAAGGGGTATATCTATGTTTCCTATTTATTTTGAGTTTTTTCCTAATAGCCGTCCATATCTTAAATGCTCCCAACATGACCTTAAACTTGACTCTTTTTCAGTAGGCAAAATCAATATGCCGCATCAAACACCCATGGGCCTCAGCCCCGAGTAATAACCTGTAGATGGAGGGATAAGCTACCTCCAAAGTATCAGTTGACCCTTTTCCCAGTAGGTCAGTCATCTGTTGTAGGTTTGCTGCCCAGTAATATATATGGAGATCGGGGACAGACCACCCTCCCCAGTCTTTAGGTAGGGTCATGTATTTTAATGCTCTACCAGGGCGTTTCCCAGCCCACAAGAATTTAGAGATGATTTGATTAAAAGTAAAAAACCAGGCTTTATTAACTTCTATTGGGATGGCTCTAAAAAAATTTAAAATTCTTGGTAGAAACAGCATTTTTTCTAACAATACACCTTCCCAGCATTGTAAGGTGTAGACAGTTCATTCTACTGAGATCGATTTTGGTTTTAAGTAACAGGGGCTCCAAGTTAATTTGCACAATTTCATCCACATTAGCGGAGATCTAGACCCCTAAATATCTAGAATTTCCAGCCACCCGTGTATCAACCAGGTCTGATCAGGAATTTTTCACAATCATTGTCTTCTCTTTGTTCAAAAAATAGCCTGATATTATGCCGAATCTTTTGGCCTCCTTTTCTACCTTTCTCATAGCATCTGCAGGACTAGGTGTTGTAATGTCAAGGTCATCTGCGTATGCTAATATCTTTGAATCTCCACCAAGGGTTTGAGCTGCCTGAATCCTATTGTTCTCCACAATTTTCCTAATTAAAAGATCTATGTACAGTGCGAATAAAAGTGGAGAGCAAGGGCACCCTTGCCGTATACCACGTGTGATTTTAATTACATCAGATGTCGCACCCATCGATGTAATCCTAGCCACAGGTTCCTGATACATACATCCAATAGCACCGATAAACACCTTGCCCAGGCCTTGCCTTTCCATGATTGCCCATAAAAAGGGCCAGGAGACCCGATCAAAAGCTTTTTCTGCGTCAAGAAATATAGCCGCCATAGGGTCTCCTGATACCCTTGCATAGTCAAAAAGTGTAATTATGCATCTGATATGCTCTGTTGTTCCCCCTTCCAGGTAAAAACCCATGTTGAAAAGGAGAAACTAATTTTCCGATAACTGTAGCTAACCTAATATCCAGAATTTTGGAATATATCTTAACGTCGCTATTAAGCAAAGTGATTGGCCAGTATGATACCAATTCCTTAACTGGTTTGCCTTTTTTAGGGAAGACTATAATATTGGTGCTTTTCCAGGAATACGGAGTGTACAAATCTAGATGTGCTCTTTGAAAAACTTCCAACATCAGTGCCAAAAGCAGTTTTTAAAACTTTTTATACAACTCCCCTGGGATTAGGTCAGGGCCCATCGCTTTGCCAGATGGAAGTTGATCTATGGCAATGGTTAGTTCATCCATAGTGATTGGCTAATCTAGTCTGTCTCTCTCCTCAGCAGATAGCTGCTTGAGAGCCAGCCCCAATTAGTAATCCTGAATTTCCCGACTCCCAGCCTAGGTGTCTTCGGTGTATACGTTTTGATAACATTTTTGAAATGCAGTGAGGATAGCATTGGTCTCACTCACTGTGCCGACATCCGGATCCCTGATTTCTCTGATCCAAGTTTGCACCGTTTTCTCCCTTGTGCGTACTTCTAAAAGATGCCCCACTCTCTTACTGCTCTTGTATGCCCTACTCCTCCAGGCCAAATATTTGCCGGCTGCTTTCTTTAGTGAGATTTGCGTGATAGCAGATCCGGCAATTGTAATATTTAACTGGCCTGCCTCTGAGTCTGCTCCAGCTGATAGTTTCTCTATCAGTTCAGCCTCTGCTTTACCCAAATCCTTGTACAATGAATGCAACAAGGTTTTGTCTTGTCTTTGTGCCTCCCAACCGTACCTAGTAGTTTCTCCTCTGACCCCCGCATTTAATGTATCCCAGATAATACCAAGATTAGCACTTCCATAATTCTCTTCAATAAACCTTGGGGTCCATTTCCTCATTTGCTGTGTATACCCCTCTCCACTTAACAAAGCCCTATTGAATGTCCACCGTGTCTGCAAGGATGAGTACTGAATATCCAGCTCGATCACCAAAGTGTTGTGATCTGACATGACTTTGTGAAATGTATTTATTGTGCTATTCAGAACCAGTTCCTGCGACACTAGGAAATAGTCCAGTCTTGCATGTACTTGATGTGGAGCGGAGAAATACATAAAGCCTGGGTCATTTCTAAGCGTGGGCGTAAAATCGATTCGTTCGCGAAATGTGAGGATGTTTGGCAAATTTGCTGTCCGCGAATCGCGCAAATTTTCCCAAAAATTCACAAATTCGCAAGCTGCGGATTTTTTTGCTTGGTCGCGCTTGAAAAATACAATATCGCGCGCACAGCGTTGACTTACCGTGGTTCTGAGTCCGCCGAGTTGTTTTTCTCCCGGTTTGCGTGTGCTGCGCCATTTTGGAACTTGCTGTGTGATCACGCAAGAGTTTTTCGAACGCAATTACGTCATCGCGGCTCGCCATCTTGCACAGTGAGAGTTTGACAACACGAGTACGTCATAAGGGCCTGCGATCACGCATTGCGGGAGTAAACAATGGCGAACACGTAGATGAGGCGCGCAGTTGACTTACGGCGGGAGATTTGAACAGCTCGCTTTCCCGAAATTGCAAAAATTGCAATTCTGCACAAGAAATCCACCGCAAGCAGCATAAACCTTCTGAAAATCATGATATTGATCAGAATAACTCCTCGCACTTTTTGGTGCAAGGAGTCCATATTTGGGGGGGGTGGGAGGAAGGAAGTGCCCCAGAGTCTCCAACTTCCTGTTCCTGTCCAGCAGGCTCTTCCCAGTGCTTTGTCCATTTCCTGGTCACTTTTCATTTGGATCTGGAGCTGGAAGGATTACTTTTTTGTGGCTGCTGCTGGATATTTGTATTTGAAGACTTTTTGGGCTTTGGAGTTTGGATCACTTTTGGACTTGAGATTTTACAAGTAAGTTGGTGTTGTTTGTTTGGGGCATTGCAGTTGCTGCAACTACAGTTTTAAAACTTTTTTCACAACTTTAAAAAAATATAAATTGTGGGTAGCCACAGTATCCAGTAGGCCCAAGGTTAGTCATGGGAGCATGATACAACTGTTTCTGTGATTTAAAAAAAAAAACTTAATTCTCATTTATGTCATGGAATTTTTGCTCACTGTTATATGTAGAATTTTTGGGTGCCTGTAAAGCCTCACTAGCCAATAGGCCCAGGGGTACTCAGTGGTGCATGGACCAAGTCTTTCTGTGGGGTGTCTTCAATTTAGACATCATTGAGGGCATGGGTGGCATTGGATTGTGGTGATTTTTGTGTGTTTTTTTACTTTCTGGGGTGTTGTTGGAACCTGGCCATGTGGATGGGGGCCATTTTGAGGTCTGGTCCAGGCAGGGCCTGGCCATGTGGTGGGGGTCAAGGGGCCATTTCGAAGCCAGGCTGTGTGCTCAGGCCTGCACCCAGTTAGCCTCTTGCTTTCATCCATTATGCCAAGGGGTACTCAGTGGTGCATGGACGTAGTCTTTCTGTGGGGTGTCTTGAATTTAAACATCATTGAGGGCACGGATGGCATTGGATTGTGGGGATTATTGTGTGTTTTTTGACTTTTTGGGGTGTTGTTGGGGCCTGGCCATGTGGGTGGGGGCCATTTTGAGGCCTGGTCCAGGCAGGGCCCGGCATGTTGCTGGGGGTCAAGGGCCCATTTTGAAGCCAGGCAGTGTGCTCAGGCCTGCACCCAGTTTGCCTTGCTTTCTTCCATTAGGCCCAGGGGTAGTGAGTGGTGCATGGACCAAGTCTTTCTGTGGGGTGTCTTGAAATTAAACATCATTGAGGGCATGGATGGCATTGGATTGTGGTGATCTTTGTGTGTTTTTCAACTTTCTGGGGTGTTTAACTGATGTTCCTCTGGCTTCCATTGCTTTTAGGTGCACAAGAGAGCCACCAGTGCCAGGAAAAAGTCCTGCAGCGGTATGTGCAGCACAACGTCACATGACATCACGTGTGGCCACAGACAAGACAACTCTGCAACTTGTGCAACTGCGGCCTGCTGTTCTGACATCTGAGGAAGATGGGCCCAAAGAAAGGTGCCGTAGCGGCTCAGCGAAAAATGTAGCCAGTGCCACTGCCAGTAAGAAGGAGCAAAAGAAGCAAGTGGCACCACCTACCAAGATGACTGGTGTGCCCACCGACACCTTTTTTCTGAGTAAAAAAACTACGCCTGCAGCTTCAGCGGTGTCCGCCAGGGACCAAGCTGGAAGCAGCACCTCCGCTTCATTGGGCTCAGTGCCACCACACCAAGTTAGGTCTAAGACCATGAGTGCTACTTTCTCAATCACCATCGACCAGGGATGTTGGCTCATCACAAGAAAGTACCATCCAATCAACGCCGGGTGTAACTCAGCTGACAAGTGTTCAACAACCACAGCCGCAACGACAACCACAGGTGCAACTAGTACAAGCGCAAGTACATGGGCAAGGAGAAGCGCAAGGAGAGGCGCAAGTAGAGGCGCAAGGAGAGGTGCAAGTAGAGGCGCAAGGAGACGCGCAAGGAGAGGCGCAAGGAGAGGCGCATGGAGAGGTGCAACTAGAGGTTCATGGAGCGGCACAACTGCCTACAACGATTGTTCCTCCAGAAGTAGGGGCACATCAGGAAATTGATATTCAAGTGGAGGTATCATCCGAGGAAGCCACTCCGCCTGAGATGATCCATTGTCTTCCAGATCCCCAGCAAGAAAAAGGTCAAGGAGGGATACTTCTACTACTACAAGTTCTTCTTCAAGCCCCCTTCATTCTGATGACCTTGATCTTGAGTGGAACCCACAAATGCAGTCTGAGAGTGAGGCACGCCATGAGCCGACAAAGGTAGCTAAGCCTAAAAGGAAGGTTCCCGCAAGGCTTTGACTTATGGGTGATTACAACGAACAAGAAGTGGTGTCTTCTGCTGCTGATGAACAGTCTGACGACGACCCAGTCATCACAGTCGTTACTTCAGCCCCAGCGGGCATGCAGCAGACAGACATTTTCAACCTATCTCGAATGGCTGCTGAGCGGGATTTGGGCGATGCGGCACTGGTACCACCACCAACGCATTTAACTACTACACCAACCCGACCTACAGCTTCCATATTTTCTCTTCAGGAGGGCCGGCAGGGACCTCCATCCAGCTTGACCTCCTTTACCTCAAGTAGTGGTGCTGTAAGTGAACAACAGAAACAAATTCAGCCACGCCCATCCTCCACTTCATCTGGCATTGAAAGTCAAAGTAGCACCTCCACCACCAGCAGACATCTCCAGTCCCCAGTTTGGGACTTCTTTACTGTTAGCGAAAAGGCAGAAAACATGGTCATTGTTCGACTTGCAAAGTATTAGTTAGTCGGGGTAAGCTTGGTACCAACTATGGTGCCGGAGGCCAGAGAGGTCATCTCAAAAAACACCACACTATCCAGTGGTATGCGCACCTAAGGAACATCCGAGAAGCCCAAAGTAGAACTGATCCAAATGTATCCATTCACATTGCATCTGATGCTGACGAAGGGCAGGGGCGAAGTCAAGAACCGACCAACATTTTTTCTGGTACACCCAGTACCCCTGGCAGCAGCACTCCAGTGGTAGCGCCCAAACCCTCTACCCCTGCAACATGTATGAGGCACAATAAGAATCTGGGAGAGACACCAATGCGAAAAAGTACATAAATGAGCCTTACTGGTTTGAAGAAGTGTGCATCATCATCATCACGTAAAACGGTCCAGCCCACCATTAGAAGCATGTTTTGGTTGAATGCGCCATTTGAACGCAACCACCCAACGGCACGTCTGTATAACGCAAAGCTGGCTAAAATGCTAGCGCTGGACCTTCTCCCTTTTTCTTTCATGGAAGGGGTGGGTTTTCTAGAATTTGTGGCAACAGTCTGCCCTAAATGGATGGTTCCTAGCCGGTCCTATTTTGCCAGAGTTGCGGTTCCAGCACTACATCAAGATGTGCTGGAGGTGATTGGGGCAGCTTTGCAGAAGAGTGCTGTTCACACTATCCACTTGACAACAGACATGTGGACCAGTTGCAAAGCCCTTGATTGCATGTGCATCACTGCACACTGGGTCTCTTTTGCAGGGGTTAGAGACAAGATAAATGCAGGTGTTGACCCAGACACAGTTTTTCAAGCTACTCGGAAACATCCAACATTATCCATGTTTGCCATGGAAAAAACAAACTCATACTGCACCAAACCTTTTGGACAAGTTTGATAGGAAGGTCTCTAAAATGGCTGCATCCAAGAAATCGCATAGTTGGTTACGTTTCCACGGATAATGGCAGTAATATAGTTAAGGCCATGCAGCAAGGTGGCTATTTCAGAGTGCAGCAAGTTACTGACCACCTGCCGAAGAATCTGCACACATTTCAGACATTCTTTTAAGGCCCGGAAGGAGCTGAGGAGCATTCAACATGAACGTAGACTGTTTGTCAAAGGACTCATCCAGGAGGTGGCAACACGTTGGAACTCAACCTTTTACATGCTTGAGCGTCTGTCTGAGCAGTGGGTGTTAATAAATGATTATGTCTATAAACTGGGTTCTACTATGAAAGACATGAGGCTAGAGTTGGAGGAATGGAAGCTAGTTTCAAGCCTGACAGACATGCTTCGTCCTTTTGTGGTCTTCACGTGTGAAGTTAGCAGGGAGGACTGTTCTTTGGGCAAAGCTATCCCATAGTTGGTCATGCTAGAGCACCAAATGAAGGCGGTGTCTTCAAGGTTCCGAGATGATGCTGAAAAGCAAGACCCATATCAGTTGGCGAAGAGGTTATTAAGCCGCCTAGTTGCCAATGAAAGGCTTAAAAACATACATACAGAACATCATTACATTTGTGCCACTATTCTGGATCCATGGTACAAAAAGGCAGTGGCCAGCAAAGCATTCATTCCTTTTGATGAAGCAGCTGTTTCAAAGTACAAACATTTGCTAGGTGTGTCAGCCACTCGGTTTGTAAAAAAATGGCAGAAAATTCAAGGAGCCGGCAGAAGTACAACTGAATCAGCAGGCCATCTGGCATTAAGTTCCACTTCTGAATCTGTGGCCGAAGGGAGTCACTTTCCCTCATAGCCGTTAACGACACCAGCAGCAACTGTATCATCATCCTCACCTGCACCAGGCCCAGCCATAATATTGTCGGAAGCGGGTTGGCTAACTCATCAAGGGTTTGCTCGTTCCAGTGCTGCAAAGGCCACAGATGGTACGCAAAGTGGAGCAACCGTAGAGAACCTTGAGTCGATGGTGCAGGCCTATCTGGATTACCCAACAGAGGTCTTTATTAATCAGAACCCAATGCTGTATTGGTATAGGAAAGGGACTCTATGGCCACTGATCACCAACCTGGCTCTAAATTATTTGTCTAGCCCACTCGCAAGCGTGTCTTCTGAACGTGTTTTCAGTGCTGCTGGTGCCATTGTAACTTCAAAAAGGACCCGTCTCTCACCCAAACATGTGTTTTGCAACTTTTACCACAGCAAAACCTTCACAACAAGTCCATCAGCAGCACTGTCTTCATCTTATTTTCCTTATTGATTTGAAGGTGCCGCAGTCTGCATTCCTGAGGTTCACAAGTTCACAACTCAATCATGCTCCTCTATCCTCCTCCTCCAGACTCTACCTATCTATTTCCTTCAAGGCAGATGGATGGATTATGAGGAATAAACAAACTTTGTTTGTTTTGTTTGTTGTTTTCAAGTGGGACTGAAATTACTGACTGACTACATGCTTGCTGATTGCTGACAGAGTTACTTCTGAAATTGACCGGAGAGGCTGCCCTGTGGGCCCTCACTTTCAGAAGAAGATGCGGACAAAAAGTAGAACAGGTAATGAATAGTTGAGAAGATGGCATGCAGTGGACAGCAATGGCTGTCTGGCTCGGATGAATCAATTGCTATTTGTTTTTTGGGCATGAAATCAATCATATGTATTGTCTTAGTTATTATTTAATCTTTTACACAGTAATTGTAACTCATGTCTACAACTCTGTTTTTTTTACTTTGTTTAATTGAAATTGTACTTCAAATTCAGGGGCCACTATGTTGCATTTTATGCAAAATGTCCTTGGAGTGGACTCACTTGCCAATATACCATGATGATTGATTAAATATTATATCTTTTTTCTTTACAGGCACTCACTGGGATGGATGGATCATCAGCGTCGGTTTACGGAAGAACTATGGCCAATTCGTGAGTGGCAAACAGGTACACCAGTCTGCAACAACTAACACAGCAGAACTACATGTCTGTCTATTCGTGGTATGTAGTGGTCGAGGGCTAGGCAGTGCACTGTTGTTGTTATGCCAGGCAGAGTCCACTCCAGACAGAAGTTCATGTAAAATTGGGGCTATGTGGCTTGCTGCATACAATTAGATATGCTTTGTCTGTCTGACAAAGAGCCTAGGTATGCTACATCAGGTTGCTTCACTCAGTGGTTTATGTTTATGTTTATGTTTATGTTTTGGCAATTTTTATAGCGCGCAAATACTCTGAGGTGTCTCGGTGCTTTAGGTAATCAGAGAATGACAGTTACAACATTTTTAATGTGGATACAGCCATGTTTTCAATTGTTTCTGGAAGCTGAGGAGGGTCGGGGAGGTTTTGTTGGTGAGGGGAAGGGAATTCCATAGTCTGGCTGTGGAAATCACAAAGCATCTATCACCCCAGTTGGCTTTCCTGGTGCGTTGGACGTTGAGCAAGTAGGCAGATGATGAGCGAAGGGTCCTGGAATTTACAAGTCCACCCCCACCCACCTCGCCGGACACACACTCGACGCAGTCTTCTCCTCCAGCACAGACATCGACTTCAGCCACGCCACAGAGCTTCAATGGACGGACCACAGCTGCGTCCACTTCACCTTCAAGAGAACGACGACCCACCAACACCAGCAACAGGCCGCCCGCAGAAGCTGGAACAAGATCACAGCAGACCAGCTCGCCACCTCCCTGAGCCAGCACCCTCCTGCCAGCTCAGCGAACCCCAGCCAGGCCGCCGACAACCTCACGAAGTGGATCAGCAACTGCGCGGACGAACTCGCCCCACTGAGGACCCCGCCTAGTAGACCCGGCAGCAAGAAGGCCCCATGGTTCACCGACGAACTCAAGAGCTCCAAGAAGAACTGCCGAGCCCTCGAGAAAGTCTGGAGAAGGGACCCGACACCGGACAACAGGACCTCCTTCAAACTTGCCACCCGGAAACACCACCAGCTGATCCGCGCCGCCAAGAAAACAGCATTCAAGGACCGGTTGGACAACAACGCACACAACTGCAAGGAACTTTTCAACATCGTGAAAGAGCTTTCCAACCCCAGCGCAGGAAACAACGACGTCACCCCATCGCAAGACCTCTGCAACTCCCTCGCATCATACTTCCACAACAAGATCGCGGACATACACAACAGCTTCAACAACCAACCAACGCACACCATGACCGAGCAACCACCCCCCACCACCACCCTCCACGCCTGGACCCCGATCAGCACCGAAGACACCATCCGGACGATGAACTCCATCCACTCCGGATCACCGACCGACCCCTGCCCTCACCGCGTCTTCAACAAGGCCGACGCTGTCATCGCACCCCACCTGCGAGACATCATCAACACATCCTTCAACACCACCATCTTCCCCGAGAGCTGGAAACACGCCGAACCCAGCGCTCTACTCAAGAAACCAACAGCGGACCCCACCGACTTCAAGAATTACCGCCCCATCTCGCTCCTCCCGTTTCCAGCCAAAGTCATCGAGAAGACAGTCAACAAGCAGATGGCCGCCTTCCTCAAGACGAACGGATCCCTTGACCCCTCACAGTCCGGCTTCCGAGCCAACCACAGCACCGAGACCGCCCTCATCGCCGCCACCGATGACATCAGAGCCCTGATGGACAATGGAGAAACAGAGGCCCTCATCCTCCTAGACCTCTCTGCGGCATTCGACACGGTCTGCCACCGCACCCTAGTACAGCGCCTCAGCAACATCGGAATCCAGGACAAGGCGCTGGAATGGATCATCTCCTTCCTCGACGGAAGAACACAGAGAGTCCGCCTACCACCGTACAAGTCAGAGGCCTCCGAAGTCATCTGCGGAGTCCCCCAAGGATCATCTCTGAGCCCCACCCTCTTCAACGTCTACATGAGCCCCCTCGCGGCCATCGTACGCAAACACAACCTCAGCATAATCTCCTACGCCGACGACACCCAGCTGATCCTCTCCCTGACCAACGACCCCGCCGTCGCCAGAGCCAACCTGCATGAAGGGATGAAAGAGGTAGCCGAGTGGATGACGACCAGCCGCCTGAAACTGAACTCGGACAAGACAGAGGTCCTCATCCTGGGCTCCTCACCCTCCGCCTGGGACGACTCCTGGTGGCCTCCCGCCCTGGGCACCGCACCCAAACCGACAGACCATGCACGCAACCTGGGCTTCATCCTGGACTCCTCCCTCTCCATGACCAGGCAAGTCAACAACGTCTCCTCGGCGTGCTTCAACATCCTACGCATGCTACGGAAGATCTTCTGGTGGATCCCCACCGAGACCAGGAAGACCGTCACCCAGGCCCTCGTCACCAGCCGACTGGACTACGGCAACGCCCTCTACGCCGGTACCACCGCCAAGCTCCAGAAGAGACTCCAGCGGATTCAGAACGCCTCAGCCAGACTCATCCTCGACATCCCACGAACCAGCCACATCTCCGGACATCTGAGAGACCTTCACTGGCTCCCCGTCAACAAAAGAATCACCTTCCGCCTCCTCACCCACGCACACAAAGCCCTACACGACCAAGGCCCGAGCTACCTCAACAGCCGAGTCAACTTCTACGCTCCCAAACGCCACCTCCGTTCAGCCAACCACGCCCTCGCCGCCGTCCCCCGCATCCGAAGAGCGACTACAGGAGGAAGGTCCTTCTCCCACCTGGCCGCCAAGACCTGGAACTCCCTCCCTCCCGACCTGCGCCTGACCCAAGACCACCTCTCCTTCAGGAAGAAGCTGAAGACCTGGCTGTTCGAGCAGTAGCGGCACCCCCCCCCCCCAGCGCCTTGAGACCCTACGGGTATGTAGCGCGCTCTATAAGTGTCACTGATTGATTGATTGAAAGCATATTTGAGAAACTGGGGGCCAGAGTTGTTTATTGCTTTATAAGCAATACAGAGTGCTTTGAATTTAGTACGGCTTCTTACAGGAAGCCAGTGAAGCAGTTGAATGGCGGATGTGACAGAAGCAAACTTGGGTATGCCCAGTAGAATTCTAGCTGAGGCATTTTGCACCAATTGAATTTTTTTTGTACTTTTTCCTGCGCATTGAGGAGGAGGGCATTACAATAGTCACTCCTTGAAAAAATAAGGGTGATGATGAGGGTTTTTCCTGCCGTTGCGGGGAGGAAAGGGAGAAGCTTTTCAATTTTCTTTAGAATAAAGAAGGAGGTGGAGACTACGGAGTTGGCATGATGATGGAAAAGTAGTCTGTCATCGAACAAGACTCCCAGATTACGAACCTTAGTGACGGGTTCTGGTGGCGTGCCCATCTCGTTAGGCCACCAAAGGGGGGACCAGACGGGATCAAGTTTCCCGAAAATCATTACCTCCGTCTTGTTGGAGTTCAACTTTAAACAATTAGCGGACATCCAGGAGCTAATGGCGAGCATTCCCTGCTGGAAGTTTGCTGCCACTGAAAGTCCATCCTGGTGTACTGATAGAACCAGCTGGGTGTCGTCGGCATAAGTAGTGAGACTAATGCCATATGATTTGATCACCCTCGCTAAGTCCGAAACATAGATATTAAACAGGGTCGGACTTAGCGAGGAACCCTGCGGCACTCCACAAGGAAGGGAGAAAGTTGGAGAAAAGAAAGAGCCTAATTTTACCGCTTGAATGCGGTTAGCAAGAAACGATGCGAGAAGGTCTTTGGCCTTATGTTGGATACACATGGCTGAGACACAGTCGATCAAGGTGGCGTGATCGACCGTGTCGAAGGCCGCGGATAAGTCAAGCAGTATTAAAACTGCTGCATCGCCTCTGTCCAGGGTCATTCTGATTTCATCAGCCGATTTTATGAGGGCCATCTCGGTTCCATGCTCTTGCCTAAAACCAAACTGGGTGTCATCAAGTAGGTGGTTGGAATCCATAAAGCTGGAAAGTTGCCTATTCATTACATTTTCAAAAATGTTTGCGGGAAAGGGAAGACAGGCAATAGGTCGATAACTGGACGGTATTTCTGGATAGAGGCTAGCCTTTTTTAAAAGAGGCTTGACGATAGCTTTTTTCCATACTGATGGAGAAGACCCTGTGAGGAACATAGTATTGCAGATATTAGCTAAAGCAGGGGAAATTACATCAGGAATAAGGTTAAGGATAGAAGGGGGGCAAGGATCCAGAGGTGAACCTGATTTGGTGGTCATAATTAAATGAAAAATTTGATCCTCAGAAACCTGTTTGAACTCAGAAAGAGAAGTAGAGCAGGATTGCCTAGTGGTGCTCTGTGATGACGGGGATTTGTGATGAAAGGCAGAAAAGATTGCACTGACCTTATTAAGCATGGGCGAATTTTTCGAATCTGGCCTTCGCGAATTTGCGGATTTGCGAACTCGCAATCAGCAAAATCCGCGAATTCTCGGGAATTTGCGGATTTTTTTTTTTATGTTCGCAAGGATTTCTGCCAGTTCCCAAGGGTTTTGTACCAGTTCGCAATTGTGAACTTACATGTGGGCTCGCAACGGTCGCGATTATGTTGTTTCTACGTCTGGTTCATCATCACAGGTTCCCAGCACCCTCTGTTTCACCACTGCCACCCTCTGTTTCACCCATGCCACCCTCTGGTACATCAATGCCACCCTCTGGTTCATCATCACTGTAGATTATGGGGGGAAAAGCAAGCACACCTGTCCTGCTTCAACTGACATGAATTAATTTGGGGTTGATTTATTAATGTGTCACTGTTTTAAAATGCCAGTCTGGCACCTGCTTCCTTATCTGTAATTTGCTTTCTGTTGCAGTGCAATTTTTTTTTCCAGGACCTTTGTGGCCTACTTGTAGCTATTCTATGAGCCTGCTGTGAGGGTCAGAGCAGGTTCATACAATTGTTGCAACTAGTAACTGAACTCTGGAGGGGCCCCAGTCAGGAAGCACTACAGGGAATGGTTACTAATGATGAGTTTGAACTTTTGCACCTGCTGAATGCTTTCACTTTTGCAAAACTCGTTTTTCTGCAGAACAGCATTACAGCAACTGTAATGCCCCAAACAAACTCACTTGTGAAAGATGTTTTCTAATCCAAAAGTGATCCAAAGAAAGTCAAAAGGCCTCAAATCCAAAAAAGTGCAGGCAAATGTCAACCTGAGGAGTTATTCTGATAAAAATCATCATTTTCAGAAGGTCTATGCTGCTTGCTGGTGGATTTCTTGTGCAGAATTGCAAATTTTGTAATTTTGCGAGTGCGAGATTGTTGCTGCCCGCCGCACCTACATGTTTGCAATTGCGAACTTACGCCGCACGCCGCAAAATTGTATCACCAAGAAAAAAAAATCCGCTGCGTGCGAATTTGCGGATTTTCGGTAAATTCGCGAGCGTTCGCGGATCGCAAATTTACCGATAATCCGCAAAATCCGCAAGCGGAACAGATTTTTCGCCCATGCTTAGACCTTATCCAAAAAGAAATCTGCCAAAGAATCACAAAGTGCCTGAGAGGTATCCAGAGGGGGGTCTGCGGGCTTGGAAAGATAATTGACGACATGAAACAGTTTTTTTGCGGAATTATGTGCTTGGTTAATTTGGGCAGTGTAATAAGTGGTCTTTTCTGCGAAGATGAGTTCTTTGTATTTGGAAAGAGCGCATTTATAAGATTGTTTATCAAGGGGATTGTAGTCTCTGCGCCAATGTCTTTCCAAGTTCCTACAGTGTTGTCTTTGCAACCGAAGGGGTTCAGAGAACCAGGGAGCAGAAGTAGATCTTCGGTTACAAAAGGTGGTCTTAGGAGGTGCCTGCCTTGACCATCTGCATGGCACTGCCTTAAGCTTGGGCCAAACATCCTTTATGTTTGCGAAATTTGCTGGTTTTTGTTTTTTTACGAATCTCGCGAAATTACCGAAAAATCGCAAATTCTTGAGCGGAACGGATTTTTGGCCCATGCTTGTGGCAGGGCCATGCAGACGGTCAAGGCAGGCACCACTGAGTGAAGCATCCTGATGTAGCATACCTAGGCTCTTTGACACAGACAGACAAAGCATATCTAGGGTTTAGGGTTCAGTGCGATTTACTAGGGTTTTTGGGTTTAAGTTGGTAGGGTTCCCACTGAGTCTAGGGCTCAGGGCCAATGGAGGCTCGTTCATAATGATGTTGGCAAAGTTTTAGGGGGGTTTGGCGTTCGTTGGTCCAGAATTGGCAGAATTATGGCCTTTTTGGGTGTTTTGCGGGCGCGTGTTTTTGGGTGAAAAGTGAAAACTAGTCGTAGACCTTCTTCTTCTTCTTTTTCTTCTTCAAAGAGCTCAGTGGTTCGATTTTGTTCTGCCTTGCTGAGATTCTTGGGAATCACTGGAACAAGTGTCCAGGTAAGTTTCAAGAGGATCGAAATAGTGGAAGTGCTGAAAACAGCTATTTTTTGTGATCAGCGCAATTTGCCATGTTTTGAATATACCAGCCTTACATGTTTTTGGGGGGCTGTTTGGGGGTGTTCTAGATTTGTGGGGGTGGGTCGGGGGGTCTTGGAGCACTGCTCGGAAGGTCTAATTTTGATTGCAAGTGGTTACAAGAAAATCCATGGTGGAAAAGGGGGGTTTGGACCTAGTTGCAGAAAGCGTTTTGGCACAATTTGAACTGAGTCCTAGCAGTATTGCGTGTTTTTGGGGGGCTGTTTGGGGGGGGTTCTAGGTTTTTGGGGGTGGGTTTGGGGGTCTGGGAGCACTGCTGGGATAGTCTAATTTTGATTGCAAGTGGTTTGAAGAAAATCCATGGTGGAAAGGGGAGTTAGGGCCTAGCTGCCGAGAGCATTTGGAGTGATTTAACAGGTAGGCCGCAAATTTTCTAAGTGTCACATTTTCCAATTTTGCTTTCGGGCTGTTTGGGGGTGTTCTACTTTTTTGCGGGTGGCTTCAGGGGTCTGGTGTAATGCTGGGAAGGTCTAATATCGGATACAAGTAGTTTGGAGAAAATCCATGGTAAAAAAGTTTTTCTGTTTCTTCTTACTTGGGTGTTTTTGGGCGGCTGTTTGGGGGTGTTCTAGGTTTTTGGGGAATGGTTGGGGGTCTGGGAGCACTGCTGGGATAGTCTGAATTTGATTGCAAGTGGTTTGAAGAAAATCCATGGTGGAAAAGATGAGTTAGGGTCTAGCTGCAGAGCGCGTTTGAAGTGATTTCGAATGGTAGGCCGCAAATTTTCTAAGTGTGGGATTTTCCATTTTTGCTTTTGTCCTGTTTGGGGGTATTCTACTTTTTTGCGGGTGGGTTGAGGGGTCTGGGGGCAATGCTGGGAAGGTCTAATATCGGATGCAAGTGGTTTGGAGAAAATCCATGGTGAAAAAGTTTTTCCTTTTCTGCTAACTTAGGTGTTTTTGGGGGGCTGTTTGGGGGGGGGGTTCTAGGTTTTTGGGAGGGTTTGTGGGTCTGGGAGCACTGCTGGGATAGTCTAATTTTGACTGCAAGTGGTTTGAAGAAAATCCATGGTGGGAAATGGGAGTTAGGGCCTAGCTGCAGAGCACTTTTGGAGTGATTTAACAGGAAGGCTGCACATTTTCTAAGTGTCACATTTTCCATTTTTGCTTTTGGGCTGTTTAGGGGTGTTCTACTTTTTTGCGGGTGGGTTGAGGGGTCTGGGGGCAATGCTGGGAAGGTCTAATATCGGATGCAAGTGGTTTAGAGAAAATCCATGGTGGAAAAGGGGGGTTTGGGCCTAGCCATAGTTGCAGAGAGCGTTTTGGCACGGTTGAAATTTAGGCCTAGTAGTATCTCATGTTTTTGGGGGGCTGCTTGGGGGGAGGTTCTAGATGTTTGGGGTGGGTTGAGGGGTCTGGAAGCACTGCTGGGAAGGTCTAATATTGTTCTAAAATCGCAGTTTACACTTTACACCCAGCTTGTGGGGAAAGATCTGCAAATTTCGCCCACACTTATTTATCCTTGAAAAGGAGACTCAGAGTACGCACTTTCGAAATGATGCTTGTATGTGTACTGTAAATTTGTAATACTGTTGAATCTGAAACTGAAAGTAATATTTTTGCAATACACAGCGTACCTTATATGTTTTTTCTCTGTGGTGTTTTAATATCACTTCCTGTTTTTCCATCAACAATTACAGTCCGGCTTTTACCCTGTGCAATGGCAAATAGGATGAACTCAGGCTTACAATTAGCGACCCGCAATTCAGCATCCGCCAGGCAGGCAGTGGACAAGGTGTCTTCTGGTCCCCAACATCGATTAACGGAGCGTCAGATGGAATGGAGGAGTACCGTGAAAAAGAGAAATGGCTGGATGCATGCAACTTCCCAAATTCAATAGGACAACTACAACAATATACAGTTACAGTATCCATCTTCATTTCTACTTATCTTTTAAGTAATGTTATTGCTCTGAACTTCTATAAGTGTGACTCTGTGCATTTGTTTGCTCTCTGCTTCAATTCATCCCTCCAGCCATTTTATACTTTTGTCTTTGCTATTTTTTAAACTAATTAAATGTACTAAGTGGTTCTTCTCTCTGAGGGCAGATAGGCAAGTCAGATTGCGTAATTACTGCAGCCCTGTACTGTCTGTCACATTGTTTCTTCATAGTTAGTACATTGTAGAAAGTATTACTTACTTTTCAGTAACCTATCCATTTAGCAAACAACTTCATGCATGCAGTAGTGCATGCACTTCCTTTATGTCCCTTAAAAGATTTATGGATAGCTTCGTATCCAAAGATTTGTTTATCTTCATTTGTTGTTTGTCCATGCTGTGGTTTTTTTTCCTCTCTCCACAAAACTTTACCCACAAACCCCATTCCCATCCAAGTTTCAAACCCTAACCCTCTTCCCCCGGGCTGTGTGGTTTTCATTGAGGTGTGAGTAAATTACAACAATAATTCCACACACTTACTGGGGAGGATAAAGGACAAGCAACCTCCTCAAATCAATTTTAGGGCAGCTAGATGAATCCTAGGATATTGTAATTCTGGAGAAAAAAACAACAATGAGTATTTTAAAATACATTCTGAATTTCATGCCCACCATCGATTGGATCCATCGTCAACATCATCCTCCGAAATATCAAGAAGACTTGTTGTTACGCTGCTGTGTCACTGTTCTTGTTGTAGCCACAGACATCCATGCAATTCTTTTTTCCCCATACTTATGTTCGGCATTGCTTAGGCTACTGTTCCTTCTAATACTACTCTCAGGCCACTCAATGTCTCATTTTTTTACTTTGTTTTTCAGATGCTGCTACTGCTAGTGTGGTACCACTCCTACTAACACCACAACAACGGAATTTCGGTCCGGGATGGCATAATCACCATTTGCCATGCAGCCAGCGCTGTGCCTAGCTCTATTCTCAAACACGAAACACAGGTAAGATAAGCATTTTGGGGAGGTAGAATAATGGGCTAGGACTCAGAGGAGAGACTGACAGTAGTACTAGTAAAGTACTAGTAGGCCAATTGAATTCACTAACTCTGTTAGTGGCACTTTTGTACATTTTTGGCCGTTTTAGATAATTCATGCTGGTAAGTTTGAGGAAACCAAACGTGCTGTAACCCCCGCCCACCCCCCACAAAATAACATCAAAGAGTACACTATGTTGAAGTATGTAAAATAAATAATTGTATTAACCCTAACAAAAATAAACTAGTCCCATCCCTCCCTAACCCAAACAATTGTCCATTTCAAATAGCAAATAATCCTCTGAAAAGTCCCAAATCCCCAACTCCTGATTCCCATCCCCCCAACAGTCTTTAAAAAAGGGGCAAGGGACTGTCACTTCCTCTGGTGGTGTCTTGTAGACAGGTGGTCCCGCAGCTCTTTGCGGAGGTCCCGGAGCTCTTTGCGGAGGTCGCACATCTGGCGTTGCTGTTTCTCAGCCAAGCACTCCAGGAAGTACACTCTTTTTCTGAGACGGCGCACACGTGTCATCCAGGCTCTGGGGGGGGCAGCAGTTGCTTTTGCTGCAGTGCGGCGGCGGCGGGAGGCTGTTGGGCCATGGCGCCGTTTAGCTGGCTGGTGGACCCTTGGGCACTGGAGGAGGATGCAGTAGTTGCCGTCTCCTCGTCCTGCTCCCAAGCCCACAGCCGCCGACATTCAGCGCAAATGGCCTCCTGCTTACGGGCCCTAGCCCGGACAGCCATCTCCTTCCGGGTGAGCTTTTGTTGCAGAGCATCTATATGAAGAACGAAAGAAAAATACTGTAGCCAATAGTCTTTAACATTAACTCAAAATAATTCATCAGAAAGTTGTCTCACAGTCAGTAACACTAGCAACTTGCAAGCACAGTATAACGTTTTGGCATGTGTCTTTCCGCCGTATTTGTAGGCCTGTGACATTAGTGGGAGTTTCAGGAATTTTACTACCAACACTATGGACTCACTACTACATAGTCAGAGAGTCAGAGACTACACCAGTCTTTTTTTACTCTTGTTTTGCAAAAGAAATTACTTGCACATGAACTTGTGGTAGCCGGCATAATGCCAGCTCACACCCAAGAAAAACAGACACAAGCCATGATGACGCAGACTCGCATTACTTTAAGCAGTACATGCAGGTGGTGATAAGGAAGCTCTTACTTTTCTATAGGGGTGGCACTGGCCATACTCGGTTATATCAAGGGCTACTGCTCAATGTAATTTATATTTCGCACTGCCCCCCAGGGCCTTGACTACTTCGAAAGGAAAATGAAGATTATTCATTTCTGATGCTATATCCTGCCGATCACATGATCTTTGCTTATATGATGGATGGCTTTAGGTGCTTTGTTTTGATAGATTGAGTGAACAACAGCAATAGTCCACCCATGACACAGCTGAAAGAAAATTATTAATATAGGGAGTGAGTGTGGTACCCATATTTGCCAGAGGAAGGGACTTTACTTGATATAATGTCAACCATACAATACATTGACAATATATGCTGTGCTTGCAAAGTAAACTACTGTACTGTTAGTCAAGGGAATATTTCTGAACAATCACAACTTCTAGTATTTGGATTTCCTCAGCTTTGCTACTCTGGCACGGAAATGCTGTTGAAAGTAACACTCTTCATCCACTGAGCGTCTGCTCTACTACATACACCTCTGCTATCTATGAGGAAGAAGAAGATACCATCCAGGCTCCCAAAGTAAACATCTATCATTCGTCTTAATGTCTCAACTGTACCAAGTTTACTTTTTCTCAACAACCAACTAACAGCCTTTTCATTTTATTTGGTAAACCACTGTCTTGACTTACATTTGAGTTTGACCCAAATGATATATTGCAATGCACACCACACATGCATTTTCTCTGAGTCACCCACACATGCAGTAATCTTTTCTCTCTCCTCCAACCATCCTTGCTTCAAGCAGCCATGCATGTGATTCCTTACTATCAGCCACCTCTGCCTGCATTCAAAAACACGTATCGTTCTTTACAGTCATAAATGTTACGACTTGCTCGTCCTTCTTTTAGCCCTTCTTTCCCTTTTTGTTCTTTACATCCCTCAAGTTCATCTGATATGACTCGGCTTCACAATAAAAGTTTCCCAGCTGAGTTGAAGTCATAGAGGGGGCCATTGCTTACCCGAGAACTACCGCCGCTAATGCTATGTCTAAGTCAAGGTTGACTGTCTTCTACGTGATTGGCAAAAATGTACTTCTAAATTAGTAACTGTTCTTAACAGTACAGTGTACTTGTACTAGTGTACTATCTACTGTACAGTACATCATATACACTCCTTTGCGAGCCTACTAAAAAATGTCAATAAGTAAGGAGTATAATAACTTACCACCATCCGCCGCCGCAAAGCCTTCCCCCCCAACTCCTCCTTATGGGACTTGTTGTGGAGCCACCGCATCACCTGGAGTGGACCCTTCCACACTGCTGGCCCTGGCACTGGTGTTAGGTGCCACATCCGATGTTGTGACGTCTAGAAAAAACATGACATATTTTCAGATGCCATACACCACCCCCTACGTCGTCTCTTAATGAAAGGAAATTTTAATACATAACCAATTTGTAATTATTGGGAATGAAAAAAAGTGACGGTTTTGGGGAGGATGATAACCTTTTATATGGTTAGCCATTAAATGCTACACTTTTTGGCACAACTGATGAATGCTTGCTTTTTAACGTGCACCATTTTTATAATTACAGACAGAAGATTCCATTGCCCTTCTGCCGAATTCACCACCTACTCCTCATCACCAGCAGTACTTTAAGTACTTTAAGGAAGGTGGGGGCTCACGCACAGTTATTCTAATAATTTTAAGTGTTAAGTTATATTGATTCAAAGGAATGTTGTTTAAACTTTAACATCATCTATCTCATCACCAGTGCTCGCTCGCAATACTGCGCTATTAAAAATGAAGAAATCGTTTTTTTATTTCTTATCTGAAAATAAAACTTTAAAACTAACAAACACTGTGTGGTTTTTGTTCACGACTGAGTGAGCGGAAGGGTTTGAACTTTGAACTGCTGCACTGTGCAGGCATGTTTCCGTGACTCTGATAGGTCGAGACTTGGCGGTAGTCTTCTTCTGTTGTTCTGGGTTGTAACGTAATTATTGGTCAGACACACTAGATAGTCGGTGAGGGGATTGGGGGTTCAACTTCTGTTCGGACTGAGGTATGTGGAAAGTCGAACTGCACCTATCATCAACAATGTCCTATTTCTCTTGTCCATACTTCTGTATGTGCAGAATAGTCCCTGAAACACTAGCGATATGGTATGTACTCCTATCAAATCAAAAAAGCCAACTACTAGCTTATTCTTGTTGGGCACATTGACATTTTGTCGTTGGAAGTTGTCAAAGCACTTACATTAAGAAGACTGGAATAGACAGCAAGGGCAACCTGGAGAGGACTGCACTCAGTGCCTGGATCGGAGTTTTGTTTAACACCGTTTTCCGACTGGGCAAGCTTAGCTACCTACACATACCGACTCATAATAATAGTAAATAATAGTATTAGCACAGAGAGTGATGATAGAGGCGGGATAAGAATGTAGAAACAGTCTACAAGAAG
Source organism: Lissotriton vulgaris (assembly GCF_964263255.1). Lineage (NCBI taxonomy): Eukaryota > Metazoa > Chordata > Amphibia > Caudata > Salamandridae > Lissotriton > Lissotriton vulgaris. Next base: position 1,277,886,271 of record NC_141689.1, read on the forward strand.
ATCAAAGACTATTTTGTAAAAAAATAGAATTAGGAAACAATTTTGAATGAATAGGACCAGTAAAAGTTAGGGAAGTATAATTATTAATATTAACAACAGAAGAACTTACTGGGGCCAGCAGAAGAGCCTGCAGAGGACCGTTCCTGCCCACTCTGTTCCGTCGGAGTCTGGGGTGTTGCTGTCTTATTGCCCCTGGGAGGTGCTGATGATGATCATGAAATAAACACAAACATGGATGATTGTTTTTTGGAAATATTTGATTTCAATGACCACAATCTAAAATTATCTCGGGGAAACAAATTAGCAACAATTTCACTACTTGTATTGACCTATCTGATCTGGTCAACTAGGAGGATACTGGTACAGTATTGCTGGATTCGCAGACCGTCTACTTGGAAAGTTATGTAAATCACTAACTAAACCAACAACAAAAAGGTTCTACTACGACTGCCAGCACTCAGCAGCACGTGACGTGACAGACACAGTCCGTCATCATGATTGCAGAGCACTAAAAATGTCCTACTACTAATAACAAGTCATAATATACTCAACCTATCAATCCATCAATATCTCTTCTTCTTAGTGGCAGCAGGAGTACAAAGGAAGGACTAGACTTGAGTCTCTAGTCTCTCTAGCATTACGCAGTTCTGTAAAGTACTACACTCATACATATTCTCAGGCCAAATGAGCACAAAGTTGCAAACAAGTAAGCATAGAAGCAACGCCACTGAGGAGGCGAGCACCTGCAATCACAGAAGCTATTTAAACACTATTTTACCTGCAATGTAATCGAATAGGCAGCATTCTTGCTCTTCGGGGAAATACATATATTAGCAATATAACACAGAGCAGAAGAATACAAAGTAGTTATTAAATAGCTATTCACCAAGGCCAGGGATCTCCACACCTAGCAGGTGGAGCAGGTCCTGCTCCCGGTCAAGGAGGTCGGCCCACCTGTGCATCGCTTGGTCGTAGGTGTGCCGGACCCCCGTCTCCCTCCGCATGGCCCGGCACACCTTATCCCACCGCTGCTGACGCTCCCGGAGGCCATACCCTTGACCGGGCCTGCCCCCTGCTGCCACGGTCTAAGGGAGGTGGCGCTGAACAAAAAATATCAGGGCAGCCACGTCCACCGCGGTAAAAACCTCCCTGGCCACTACATCTGCTCCCCTTAATCGCCCGCAAGGGAGCCGGCTTCCTGGTGTGGGACCCTTCTCCTTTGACTTGCCGGCTCTCTTTGCCATGGTCCTGGCCGAAAGAAGAAAAGAATAGGGAGAAAAAAATAAAATAAAAGAGAGCTAAACAAAAAAAGTAGTTATTAAAGTAATACAAAGTTGAAAAAAACACAAAATATAGATCTAGACAAATAGAGAGATAGATAATGAGCAAAAAAGAGCAAAAAAGTTCAAAGAAACAAAGGATTGCAAAGTTTAAAAGAGGATAGAAAAGCCAGGCCCAGAACAATAGCAATGAATGAAAAACAAGATGGCCGCGCCCATTGAGGACTGCGTAGGTAAGTTTGCGCGATATTTCACCCGCGAGCACGCAAAAACACACGCAAACTCATAATAGCGCGCCGCACACAACGCAAGATTGCCAATAGCGCCCGGAAACGGAAATACGCAACGCACACAAGATGCCCACGCCCATGTACGACCGCATGGGCAACTTTGCGGTCGGTGCGCTGCAAGCAGTCCGCGAATACGCAAAAAACCCCGTGAACACTTAGTCATTTCTCCTTTTTCCAGCCCATACATTCTCTAGCCTGTGCAGTGATTTAAATTGTGACAGTGAGTTAAAAACTTTAGGTTTCCTGCCTTGGTACAGCGCTTCTTGGTGGCAACATGACAGCTTAAATTAATATTCATATCCCCACAAAAAATGAAAGGTAAAGTCCACCTCACAAGCTCATTTTTTAACCAGTCAAACACTGGTCTGTGCGCTGAACAAAGAGTGGACATTTTATTACTCATACATTCTTGAACAATCTTCTCAAAAACCTCCTGCAGCCATGCCTTGCTGAACATTTACCTTCTCAGAGGCTTCGTCCCACAATTTCTTTTAAGTGTGAAGGTAAGAGCAGACTAAGCCTATTCCACTTCTTGTATCCAAACCGCATTCCATCGCAGACAGCCATGTTGTTTGACTTTGACCCGGTCTCGAGGGACTAGATGGCTGTTATTGGTGCTTTTATCTTTTAGTTGCTAGTTTTACAAAAGAAAATTTAGAACATTCATAACTCCTGAGTCTACTGATGTTTTAAATGCTAAGTCAAAGTGGAAGCAACCTAAAGATGCAGGCCCTGCAATGGAATGTCTGAGACAAAAGGGTGCTTATGTGTATGGCACAAATAGTGCCCTCTATTTATGGTATGCCACCTCATAAGGAACATATAGGTGATCTCTGTATGCCAATCAGGTATACACCAATGTCACAGGGTTTAGGGGAGATGCACATAAACTTTGTAACTGGTTAGGAAAGTGCTAAGAGACTTAAGGCAAACAAACAAATACAGGAAAAAGTAGAGGTAAGCAGGCAAACTGTTGGGAGAAGACCACCCTACTTATGACAGGTCTAAAAGGGGTCTAGTGAGCGATCACAACGTAACTAGCTCCGTACTGCTCCCTACCAATATTAATCACAAAAGCGTAAGTCTAGCCAGAGGGGTAGAGGAGTCTCATTGTGGTGAAAAAAAGAATTTTCTAGGACAAAATCCCTCACCCACCAAAGGTGGCATGCTTCATCATTGGGTTCCCTTCTTGCGTTGGTACCAATGGTATGTGGTGTGGGCTACAACTCTCCAACAAAGAGGAGCTGAGGTGTTTTATTTTAAAGATGAGGACCACATATGGGTGACAGATGGCGTCCCATATATTGAATTGTAGTGGGTTAAAACTTTCTCCTGGTGGGCTACATATCAGTTTTATTCTGGTGCCTCCAGTGGCTAGAAATAAAAGAAGTTATTGGAGTTTGGAAATAATATTCACCTTGTATGGAAGAAATGTTTCTGCCCTTAGAGTTAACCAATCCAAGGTTTATAAGCATTCATCGGGACTAGTCTTTCACAGTCACTCTGTGATAACAAACAAACATATAAACCTAATTTTAGCTTTGTTATCGTAAACCTACTGATACTGAAGGTGGCCCACAAACTCTTTTTTGTAAGGATCGACTGTTATACTGCCTTTTAAAAAGAAAAGTAAAACATTACAGCAGTCAGACACATACATTGCATGACATCAGGTCCAAATCCAAGCAAATGGGAATGCCCAAAACCAGTATGAGTACTAGTGATGGTGGTGGAATAAATAAGAGAGAAGGCATTAACTTAACCGTATTAATTGTATATTCACCCTCACATCTAGCCTTGAAAAGGCTGCCTAGATAGCAGAGTTGCGTATTTTAATTTGCAATGAAAAACAAGGTATCAGCATAAATTCAAAATAAGACATTCATCAAGTAGGCTCAGATAGACCAAGGAAATTGTCCTCTCAATCAGTCCTAGGCCGCTTGTTTATAAGCCATAATTTTAGTCATTCAAAGACATTCTTAAGCTTAGAGCCGGAGGCCGTGGCAAGGTAATAAATGTCTCATGGAAAAGAAGCAGTCAATGAGTGTTGAGCTGTGTAAAGAATACCTTGTGTGGTCTCAGCGTCCTAGTGCATGCATGCCTGGCGAGATGAACTTACATCAAGCGGGTGCAGAATATTTATGGACTGTGCTCCGCAAGACAGGGAGGGGCAATGGGTCAGTATGGCAAGTGCTGTGTTACTGGTGCTCTGACAATGGGTAATGTAGTCCCAGTGTCCATGGTTTTCATATTGCTAACATGGCATTTCCTAGTTAAAATGCCTGGAAAGGTTGTGCCATATATAAAAGAGGGGTCATTTTAAACCAATAAATATTGTAACCATGATAATGTTCTGTGTGGCGTCGGATAGGAAAAAACATAGAAGGCATTCTGGGAAATAAAGTCCAATCAGAGAACGCCCATTGTCGGATTGTAAAAAGGGGGGAGTACTTGGAAAAGGCAATAGTATTGTTCTGTAACCCTTCCACCCAGAGTTCAATTTCAGCCTGAACAGATGTAGTTCATTGGACACTCTCAATGGGTTGTAAAAAAATAAGTATACTTTGAAGAGGTAAGTGTTATGGCCATGATAGGCTACTCTGTAAGTTGTGGGACAGGAAAAACCGCTGTAGGCATACAGGGATATGAGGTCCCATCTAGAAAATACTCATAGATTGATTGAAAAGAGCACTAGGAACAGATTGTTGCATTGTTCCGTAAGCCTTCCATCCTGGGTTCAATGTCAGCTTCAACAGGTTTGTTTGGTAAAATTTGTGGACGCCTCAATGAAGTCACTGGAAGGTTCGATTAAGGGTAACAAGGTGGATACCTATGAGGGGCTCTACAATTTGGTGGTAAAAAGCACATAATTACAAATTGTACCCGGAGAAGTTACACCAGCATCTGGTAGATTCAAAGCAATCTAGTCGCAGAGAGCTCAGTAAGATAAAAGGTGAGTGGGTTATGACAAGAGTACCCAAGAAGCAACTAGAGGGTGATCCCAAGAAGGGGGCGTTAGGGCAACAGAAGGGAAGGAGGGATGTATGAAGCCTATCAAAGATATTACCGCAGAACCCAAAGGAGGGGGTCAAGACAAAAAACACCTCTAGTAAACAGAGTAGTAGGGACCCAGGTTTAAAGAAACTCTTGGAAAGGAAGCTGTGCTTTGTCTGCCAGGAGCCTGGGCACCACAGAACCACAGATGAGCTGAAGCCCACATCAAGAGAAATACCTCAGATGAGGAAGTCCTAGAAGCTTTTCACTGTGAAAAGACTCCAGACAGTAAGCTAGTGATCCCTGAGGGTTGCAGTAAACACTAACACCACCTCAAAGTGAATGGGATCCCAACCTCTGCCCTGAGAGACACAGATGCTAGTCACACCATAGTGATGGAGAGGTTAGGATTTCGAGACCAGTATTTGTCAGTGGCGATAAGGAGAGTAAGGGCAAACCCAGGGGAGGTTATCATCCATGGCTTTAGTATCCCTATGTGTAAGGAGTACCCTTAACTGGCTTAGGGTGGTAGTCACGCCTGTCCTTTCCCAGACTGTCCCCTTGTTAACGACCTCCAAGAGGTTGGTTTAGACCCAGAAGGGGCAGCCCCTTAGGGCACAGCCAGACCCAAGGATGCTGGGGTTTCACTCCCTACGTTTAGGAGATTAAAGCACCAAAGGAAATTTAAAGGGAGGAAAGGAAGGCCACCCTTAGAAAGGCATCCAAGGAGCCAGAGTATTTTTACCCAAGTAAGGGAGAACCCAAAGACTGTCCCTGACAATTGGCCTCTCCTGACCCAATAGAAGTCCGGAAGAGTCAGGTATCTTTTCAGAATCTGTGTTTCTCCCCTTAGGTGATAGAAGAGTGGATAGAGAAAGGGTTTCTGCTACCTGAGGAGGCAGGCCCCACTCTGAAAAATTAGAGAGGCTCCAGATACTCACAGTAACCCCAGAGGTAGTCCATCTACCTCTCAGGGAAAAGCTTGGTGTGTTGTTCTGGGCACTGAAACTGTAAGTCACCTCTGTTGGGTGCTTGCATTTGTGGAAGCACTAACTTTGGCATGGGTATCAGACCCCATGACCTAAGATAAGGTAGGCCCAGAATCCTAGTGGTCATTGTGGGGCTCCCTATACCACTATACCCTGCTAGCACGTGATCCTTTGATTCCTCCCCCTTTTATTTTATTGAACGCATACCACTATTGAACAATCTTCAGTTGGCCTCCGCCTTGTTTTAAAATTGAATGTGCACTTAATTATTGTTTTAATTCTGTTTGGTCACATACATTGATTGTACTTACTTCCATGCCGTACCGGGTACCGAGCTGTGTTCAATTGTCGTGGGGGGTTCTATTGATTTGTATTCGATCCCGCTTTTTGGTGGCCATATTGGGTCGGCATTCTAGTTGTTCAACCCGACCCAGGGGATAAAAAGACTGATGAAACGACCGTGCAGATTGGGCGCCTAAGGGAAGCCCATCTGTGCTCGTCCGCACCTGGCCGGGTCCAGGGACCATAACCCCTGGCCCATATGCCCCAGTAAGGCACTGTTACAGCTCGGCTCAGTTGTCCCATCTCAACTCTATCCCTGAGCTGAGCTGCCTTTATTCCTTCGAACCTCATGGCCTCATTTCGATCTGTCAACACTGCCCGTTTAAGCTTCAGACATTCCTCCCCCCCAACCCTCCGGGAAGTACCTGTAAAAACATTTAAGATTCTTCTACTTAATTGTAGATCCTTACCTAAGCATTCCACCGAGTTGCCCATACTACTGACTAATGAAAATCCAGATATTCTGTTTCTCACTGAAACTTGGACTAACTCCAATTCTGGTCCTGACATCATCCAAACTCTTTCGCCGGACTATTTAATACAAAAGTTGGACAGGCTGACAGGGGTAGGAGGTGGAGTGGCTATTATTTATAAAAACCATTTGACTTGTTAAGCATTTGGTAGCCCTTTGACCGATTGTGAGAACCTCCACTTCTCTGTCGGCTTTACACATTTGCTCTCTCTTTCGGTATTCTCATATAACGGCCTTCCGGACCTCCGGCCCAGTTTTTATCTTCCCTACCGGAAGTTATCACTAATTGTGCAGCACAGTCTCCAATTTCATTATCCTAGGGGATTTGAATATCCACTTTGATGACTTGACATCCAAAAGTGCCGTAGAATTCTCCGCTGATCTTGCAGCCTTCCAACTCTTGCAAATAGTACCTCATGCCACCCATGTGAAAGGACATCTTCTTGATCCTATCTTTTCTTATATGCAGGAGCTGCACTGCCTGAAACCTACACCTATCCCCTGGTCTGACCACTATCTGATCTCTCTTTGTTGGTCCCATAAGGTAGCTATTCCCTCTGCTCGGCCGGTAAAGAAAACAACCCGCTGTTGGGGGAAACTGCCGTTAGAAGAATGGGTTCTTTCTTTAGATGCCAGCATACCTTTGATGAACCCAGATCCAGTGCTTAATTTGTAAAATATGAAGTCCAGGTGACCAAATATTTGTCAGAGGTCACACCTATTTTCTCCCTGGGTTCGCCCACTTCTTCCACAGTGGGCCTTACCTCCCATAACCCCTCTGTTTCCTCCACCAGACCTGCAAACGCCCTTACACCTCCCTTCCTCCTGCTGTCTCCACACACCTCCACATTTTCCCCTCTTGTGCTCAGCCTCTATCTAGGCAAGCTCTAACCCCCACCACCTTTTGATGTCTCCAAGGCCTGTAAACTTACCATCTTCTGTGGCGTGTCCCCACCTCTTCTGATATCTACTTGAGGCCTCCTCCCCCCTCAGCCCTGATCATGACTCCCCTCCCCATGTCAAGTTCTCACCTGGTTGTCCCTTACTTTCCTTTGGGTCTTTTCGCTATGCCTGACACCTCCCCATCTTACACACCCTTCTGATCCCCTCCTTCCCACAGGCCTGCACACTTGCTCCTCTCTTCTGCTTTCTAAACATAGACTCACCCCTCTTCCTTACAGGGCTACCCTGCCACCCTTCTGGTCTCCAGTCTCCTGACATCACCTCCAAACCACCATCTCTCCCGCTCTCTCCTCTGTCCATACTGGGTGGAATTTCCGGGCCGGCCCCACACCCGTTTTTCAACCTACTCTAGAAATGCACTGCATACCCCCTGCAGGGAGGTGCCCCAATGTGATGTCAACTCACCACCTCACTCTACAGACTAACCACTCACAAGCAAGGACATAATGTACCAGGACATGCCTGCCAACAAGCCTTTCACCCCCACGACCCTCAAATTCCCCTGGAAGGCTGCAGCCACGTCCATGGACTGAGGCCTCGTGATTCCTGCAGTGTTCTTCACACTTCCCACACCCTGCAAATCACCTTAACAAAAACATTATTATCACACCTTTTATTCCTTTCATGGATTTAATTTCTTTTGAGCCCAGCCAAATAAAAGTAAAGTATGCCAAACATGTACAGAACATGCCTGCCAACAAACCCTTCACCTCCACCACCCCTCAAACTCCCTTAGGCGCAGCAGTCAGGTCCCTGGGCTGAGGACTTGTGATTCTTGCACTGTTCTGGAGCTTAATTATTGTGCCAGGGGCATTCTTGCAAGGCTAGCCCCCTGACCCTGTGCACACTATGGTTGTAGGATGTATGCTTGTGAAAAGTTCAGTTGCTGGGATATTTGTTATATTTTGTTTGCCTTTCTTGTGACCTGGTTATCGCCACTTAGGTTTGAAATTGTACATGTTAGACTGTACATTTCAGTATTTTGTGCAAGCAATATTGTTGTTGGAAAATAAATATGAATAAACTGCCTGTGCAAACAAAAGGGTGCAGAGTAGTAAGAAACATTTAGAAATGTGTCCATGAGATAATCCTGCAGCTTCAGGAGAGATGATTTGGAAGAGGTTACACAAACACAGTGAAACTACTCTTTACGCAAATAAAATAAAGTAGGAAACGTTGAACACAAAAAGCACAAAAACAGCAGACCAAGGTCAAGCACATTAGTTCCGTATGTTCCCAATATCAGACGGTGCAGCCACTTCCAACATCTGCTGCTTAAGGATGTATTAATTAAACTGATATACAAAAACAAAAAGGAAGGTGCACTCCAATGAAGTCAATAGAGCGGAGGATATTTTTAAAAGTCTCTTCGTTATTCAAAATCGTAATTTTGTGTGATCAAGGGCACAGCCAACGCGTTTCGTTCCCCTAGTGCCACGGGAACTTGGTCAGGGCACGAGTATAATTTGCGCAAACCAGATCGTCAATATTGCAGAGGAAAAGCCCATCCTGGTAACCAAAGTCCCAATTGAAGAAAACTTAAAGTGGTCCTAAGGATACCACGTCCACGTTCCCATGGGTTTCACTGTTAAAAAATCTTGATATAGTCCAATTCACAGATAATCGCCAAATAGCTTGCTGATCTGTTAATAAATAGGGTGCTCGAATTGTCGATATGTGGACTATAAAGAAATTAAAATTCGGACCAAGGAAAAGAGTAAGTAGCTATGTAGCCTCCATGGAGAAAGTACCTCGCTTAAAATCGGGCGGAGCTGGATTTTTTGTGATAGAGTGTGTAGTGAGTGATTTTAAAAATATCTTTGCGATGGTCCTTCGTTTTATTCTGGAGTCCCAATATATGTTAAAAACAGGTGTGATACTAAATGTATGGCTAGATTGACCAACAAGTATCAATATTTAGGTGAGAATATGGTCATCATGTTTCAACCTTTTCTAGCTTGTCGCAAGGTATTCTTCAGGACCAAGTCAGCGAAACGGGAGATCTACGCACGCTAAGGCGTACCCTTTCCTGATTCGCTAGATTGCCCAATCATATACTCACGATTAGGCACTCTTACAGCATTCTGTGTAAGTATAGAAGCTTCTGAAAGAGAAAAAGTGAGAGGGGGGTAGCATGATTTTTATGCATTCATTCCATAAATTCACATTTCGTGCTCCCAGATTGTCTATGTATACTCCGTGAAATATGCCAACCGATCTCAGCCTGTTGTGAATTGCTGACAATAAAGTGCATTGTGCGATAAATGGTCTAATGCAGGGTTCTTCAAACTGTGGGGCGCGCCCTCGTGGGGGGGCGCGGCATCATCCCAGGGGGGGCGCCTGCTCCACTCCAATCTTCCCTTTGTGCAGCGCGATGTAGAGCCTCTCTGTGAGGGCGGGCGATTTTCATCAGAGTGGGGCTGCAGGGGCCTAAGAGCTGAACAAAGCTCATTAGCATGCGAATGGTCTCTTAAAGAGGTGTGAAGTGCTCGGGTGCGGCTGGCTGGCTGAGTGTGCTCAGAAGCTGTGTCAGCCCGGGCACACACAGGCATGGTGAGATGAAGAGGGAGAGGGGGGGAGGAAAGAGACAGAGACAGACAGGCAGAGGGAGAGCGAGGGAGGGAGACAGGCAGACAGAGGGGGAGCGAGGGAGGGAGACAGAGGCTGACAGAGCGAGAGCGAGGGAGGCAGCGCGAGGGAGACTGAGGCAGACAGGGAGAGCGAGGGAGAGTGAGGGAGGGAGACATGCAGACAGAGGGAGAGTGAGGGAGACAGGCAGACAGAGGGAGAGCGAGGGAGGGAGACAGGCAGAAAAAGGGAGAGCGAGGGAGGCAGAGTGAGGGAGAGCGAGGGAGACAGAGTGAGAGAGAGCGAGGGAGACAGAGGGAGAGCGAGGGAGGGAGACAGGCAGACAGAGGGAGAGTGAGGGAGAGCGAGGGAGAGCGAGGGAGACAGAGTGAGAGAGAGCGAGGGAGACAGAGGGAGAGCGAGGGAGACAGAGGGAGAGCGAGGGAGGCATAGCGAGGGAGACATAAGGAGAGCGAGGGAGACAGAGGCAGCTAGAGGGAGAGCGAGGGATATCGGGTGGAGCCGGGCACCAGACGTCCGTTATGTTGCCATGTGGGTGAATAGATGTATGGGTGGAGTGGTGGATGTATGGGTGGAGTGATGGGTGGAATGGTGGATGTGTGGGTGACATGGTGGATGTATGGGTGGGGGGGTGGATGGATGAGTGAGGGGATGGATGGATAGGTGAAGGGGTGGATGGATGGTGGGAGAGAGGATGGATGCATGAGTGGAGGGATGGATGGGAGTGGATGGATGTGTGTATGGTTGGAAGGGTAGAAGGATGGGTGGAGGGATGGATGGATCAGTGAAATGGTGGATGGATCAGTGAAATGGTGGATGGATCAATGGGGGGGTGGATGGTGGGCGAGTCGGTTGGTGGATGGATGAGAGAGGTGATGGATGGATGTATTGATGTATTGATGGGTGAAGGGGTGAATGGATGGATGGATGAATGAAGGGGTGGATGTGGGAATGGATGGGTGATTGAGGAGGGTGGATGGACGGGGATGGATGGATGGAGGAGTTAAGGGGTGGGTGATAGGTCAATGGATGGATTCATGAGTGGATGAGTGGATGGATGAGTGGGTGGATGGGTGAAGGGTGGATGGAGGAATGGGTGGGTGGATGAGGGGGGAATGGAGAGAGAGGGGGAGGATGGATGGATGAGTGAGGGCATGGATGAATGATTGGCAGAGTGGATGGGCAGGTGTGTGCATAGATGGGTGAGGAGAGGAGCATGGAGATGGATGGGTCACAGAGTGCATGCATGAGTGGGGGGAGGGTGGAGAACGGGAGGGATGGATGGGTGGGTGGGTGGATGGATGAGTGGGGGGTTGAGTGGGTGGACAGATGAGTGACTGGGTGGATGGATGAGTGGGTGGGGGGATGGCTGGATGGGTGAGAGGGTGGGTGGTTGGATGGATGAGTGAGTGGATGGGTGGAAGAGTGGATGGATGAATGGAGGAGTGGATGGATGAATGGAGGAGTGGATGGATGAATGAATGGAGGAGTGGATGGATGAGTGGGAGGATAGCTTGGGTGAAGGGGTGAGTGGTTGGATGGATGGGTGGAAGAGTGGATGGATTGGTGAAGGGATGGATGGATGATGGATGGATGGGTGAGGGGTGGATGGAGGGGTGGATGGGTGAGATGATGGATGGAGGGATGGATGGTGGATGGGTTTGCAAGTGGTTGAAGGGGTTTGGATGTGGATGGGGCACAGATGGAGGGAAGGAATGAATGGTGGGGGAGTTGGTGGATGACAAGGTGTACATGATGGATGGGGAGGGTTGTGATGACTTCCTTTGCCTTGGAGGATTGTGTTTTGAGCTGTGTGGTACGCCTCTGTCGTTTCGCCTCACCCACTCACAGGCCTGCAGTTTGCTAGGCACTCTTGTTGTGTTGAGCATTGTTTGCCGGATATGGCCTGTGGTGTGCGTGTTGCAGTCGATCATGTGGTGTGCCGGATTCCCGAGGTTTCGGTTGGGTGGTGGGGGGGCCCAACATCTGGGGGAATTCAGCTGCGGGGGGCTCAACCTGGAAAAGTTTGAATACCTCTGGTCTAATGAGACCTAAAAGACAGCTAATTGTGGCATGCTTCCTATGGTGGCATACAATGATACGTGTTCTTGGCAGAGGGCTATTACACTTCATGATAGTGCTTACACACCCCAGTCACGTTTGATTGCACGTGAGTGGCATTGGTGCCCTAGTCAATTTTCAGTCTTTATGGTAAATTGAATCACGGTGATTGTGGCATGCATCACCACGATTCACTTTTATCCCTGAACGGGCATAATTACGAACAAGACAATGAGAGAAACCAATGGCGAATCCATTATTACATTAAAAACACTTATGAGTTGTTGATAACACTAAAGCCTCATAGATACCGTGGAAGGACTGGTTACTGAGGCATTCTGTTGACAAAAGTGTAGAACTCAGTAAGTACTGTTGCAAAACTCAAACGCTGTCCTAGATCGACTCTGTGGAGACAGCCGTATCAGTATTAATATTGTCTAGGTTCTGGGGAGAGGGGGAAGGGAGAGTGAAGGGCAGAATGCAGCCTTCACTCGTACTCACGTATTTCACCTTTTCGCCCACCGATATACCTATGTTGGAGCTCCTTCGGATCCCGTTGATGGCACACCGTGCTCACTCGTTTATTTAAAGCAGTCTGTGGCTCCGAAAATCTTCTGCCCACGTGATCGAGTGAGGGGGCGTGACGGTAGCATCTGCTAGGGATCGTGTATCAAGCTCAATTGCTTTACTACGTGTTAGGGGATGTCTGTAAAATGTTGCTCCAGTGTTCCTCAAACTTAATGAAATGCCACTCAGTCAGTCAGTCAGTCAAAAAACTTTATTCGGTTAATTAAAACCATAAAAGCAGTACATGATACAGAGAAAAATATTTTTTTTAAAAACAATTAAATAAGTAGAGAGAAATTATTGCATTCCTACTTAAAACAAAGGAAAAGGGACGTTAATAAGAAGGGATTTGGTAGATACAGGGAACACCTAAGGATAACAGCATATAAATCTCACCAGAGTATATACTAACAATCAATTTTCCTGAGTTAATAATGCGGCAGTTCTTACTTTTTTCTGTCTGGTGGCAGCTACTAAAAAACAGGCTACGCCATAAGTGACTGGCACTCTATTAAAGGTAATGGATTGGTCTAAGACCATTCTCTAAAAAACGAGTGTGAGTCCACATGCGTTAATACCTATAATGACAAATTATAGTGTTCATTCAGTTGTTAGTTACACACTAGGGGATATGTGTGAAATGTATCAAATGTATAAAAAATGTGTCACTCCCAGCGTTCCCCAGACTTGACAGCAGGAGAGCTTTTTACTCTATGCCCGATAGTGTATTGGTCTACGGCATTTATCTAAATAAACGAGTGGGAGTCAACATATTTCAATACATATAAATTACAGTGTTCATTCATTTAACTTTTGTTCAAGCCCAAAAGTGTGTGGTGGTCATAAGCAGTTGTGTTCTTTTCTTTACGGCTGTTCCTGTGGTTGTATCTAGCTGACATTAGCTTATGATGCTGAGGGCTAGTGGATATCAGTTGTGAACCCGTATATAAGTGACCCTTATCTTTGTCTTTCTGTATTCCAGGGTATACTGTCATTTAAACCGTTAATGTGGGTGGAGAGCCTGTACACCCAACGTTTTTCCTTTTCACATAGACGCTGTGGTGTACCTTGGCCTGGATTAATAGTTTCTATGACGGTCCATATCATGTCGTTTGGAGTATGGTTGTTCTTCAGAAAGTGGTCAGTCAGTTTAGTAGTTGTTTTTTTTAACCTTATCGTGCTACAGTGCTTGCAGATTCTTTGCTTGACCTTTCTAGCTGTCATGCCCACGTATCTTAGGTTGCACGGACAGGTTATGAGGTACACCACGTTGGAGCTGTTACAGTTTGTGTGGGCCCTTTGTGTCCAGACTTTGTTTACTTCCACATCCAGTGTTTTTGTAGCTGAGGTTAAATGGCAAACACTGCAATTCCCGCACGGGCAATGGCCTGTCACTTTTGGGAGGCCCCATGCAATGAGTACTGTAGGTGTGTTTTCTTGTTCATTTTGCCTAGGGCGGGTGTTTACTAAGCTGTCTTTCAGGCTCCTAGCCCTTTTGTATGAGAAGAGAGGTCTCTCCCAATCCAGATTTCCAGTTTTTAAAATACCTCAATGTTTATTGATGCATTTGGTGACTTGATTTGATAGTGTGTTAAAAGTAGTTACACACGTCAGGGGCAAATCCTGTTTCGGTTTCTTATGATCTTCTAGAAGTGCCTCTCGTGGCTGGTTCCTAGCACGCTTTTGGCATTTATTCAGGATATGATCTGAATATCCACGGTTGGACAGTTTTTCTGTCAAGTCAGAAGATTGACTTTTGTAATCATTCAGTTTACTGCAATTCTCCTCAGTCTAAGGTACTGGCCGTAGGGTAGGTTCTCCTTAAGTGGCCTGGGGTGCTCGCGGGGGAAATATCGCGCAAACTTACCCACTCGGTCCTCAATGGGCGCGGCCATCTTGTTTTTCATTCATTGCTATGGTTCTGGGCATGCTTTTTCAATCCTTCCCTAATCTTTGCAATCCTTTGTTTCTTTGAACTTTTTTTAGTTTTTTACTCATTATCTATCCCTCTCTTTTTCTACATCTATATTTTGTGTTTTTTTCTACTTTTGGTTACTTTAAAACTACTTTTCTTAACTCTTTTCTTTACTTACTCCCTATTCTTTCCTATTTTTTTTTCAGCTGTCCAGGACCATGGCAAAGGGAGCCAGGAATAACAAGGGGAAGGGTCCCGCACCCCAAACCCGGCTCCCTTTCGGGTGATTAAGGGGGTAGGATGTATCGGCCAGGGAGATCTTCAGCACGGTGGAGGTGGCCGCACTGATTTTTTACGCCCAGCTCCACCTCCCGAAGACCGTGCCAACTAGGGGCAGGCCCGGTTCAGGGTATGGCCTCGCCATGTGTAGGGATTCAGGGGTCCGGCACACCTATGACCAAGCGACGCAACTGTGGGCTGACCTCTTCGACCGGGAGCAGGACCTGCTCCACCTGCTAGGTGTGGAGATCCCTGGCCTTGGTGAGTAGCTATTTATTAACTACTTTGCTTTCTTCTGCTCTGTGTTATTTTGCTAATATATGTTTTTCCCGAAGAGCAAGAATGCTGCCGATTTGATTACATTGCAGGTAAATTAATGTTTAAATAGCTTATGTGATTGCAGGTGCTCGCCTGCTCAGTGGCGTTGCTACTATGCTTACTTGTTGGCAACTTTGTGCTCATTTGAGCAGAACTGCGTAATGCTAAAGAGACTAGAGACTCAAGTCTAGTCCTTCCTTTGTACTCCTGCTGCCACTAGGTAGAGATAGTGATGGATTGATAGGTTGAGTATATGACTTGTTATTTAGTAGTAGGACATTTTTTTGTGGTCTGCAATCATGATGACGGACTGTGTCTGTCACGTTGCGTGCTGCTGAGTGCTGGCAGTTGTAGTAGAACTTTTTTGTTGTTGGTTTAGTTAGTGATTTACATACCTTTCCAAGTAGACAGTCTGCGAATCGGGCAATACTGTACTATCTATAGTTGACAAGATCAGATAGGTCAATCAATACATGTAGTGCAATTGTTGGTAATTTGTTTCCTTAAGATAATTTTAGATTGTGGTCAAAGAAATCAAATATTTCATGATCATCAGCACCTCCCAGGGGCAAGAAGACTACTGAGACTCCAGCGGAACAAAGTGGGCAGGAACGGTCCTCTGCAGGCTCTTCTGCTGGCCCCGGTAAGTTGTTCTGTTGTTAATATAATTATACTTCCTTACCTTTTACAACTCTTATTCATTCCAAACTGTTTCCTAATTCTATTATTTACAAAATAGTCTTTAATCTTCTTGTAGACTGTTTCTATATTCTAATCCTGCCTCTCTACCATCACTCTCTGTGCTACTACTATTTACTATTATTATGAGTCGGTCTGTGTAGGTAGCTAAGCTTGCCCAGTCGGCAAACGGTGTTAAACAAAACTCTGATCCAGCAATAGCTCCAGAGGCACTGAGTGCAGTCCTTTGGGTTGCCCTTGCTGTCTATTCCAGTCTTCTTAATGTTAGTGCTTTGACAATTCCCGACAACAAAATGTCAATGTTCACCAAGAATAAGCTAGTAGTTGGCTTTTTGATTTGATAGTAGCACATAACATACCGCTAGTGTTTCAGGGACTATTCTGCACATACAGAAGTATGGACAGGAGAAATAGGACATTGTTGATGATAGGTGCAGTTCGACTTTCCACATACCTCAGTCAGAAGTAACTGTGACGGACTCAAGAGCCCCCCCCCCCTTGTTGGAACTTGAAGTCCTCCTGGTAGTGATGAGGAGTAGGTGGTTCTGTCTGTAAATAGAAAAATGTTGCACGTTAAAAAGCAAGCATTCATCAGTTGTGCCAAAAAGTGTAGCATGTAATGGCTAAGCATATAAGTTAACACCCTCCTGAAAACCGTGACTTTTTTTCAGTCCCAATAATCAAAAATTGTTTAAGTGTTATAACTTAACATTTTCTCTTCCTTTATGAGACGAAATAGGGAGTGGTGTATGGCATCTAAAAATATGACATGCTTTTTTTTCCCAGCCGTCATCACAACATCGGATGTGGCACTTCCCACTACCAGTGCCGGGGCCAGCAGCGTGGAGGGGTCCACTCCAGGGGCGGATGCGGCGGCGCCACAAGTGCCACCAGGAGGAGCTGAGGGGGATTGCTCAGCAAAGGCGGACGGTGGTAAGTTATTATACTCCTTACTTATTGACTTTTTAGAGTAGGCTCGCAAAGGGGTGTATGATGTACTGTGCAGTAGACAGTACACTAGTAGAAGTACACTGTACTGTTATGAACAGTTACTAATTTAGAAGTTAGAACTACATTTTTGCCAATCACAGAGAAGACAGTCACCCTTGACTTAGCCATAGCATTAGCTGTGGTAGTTCTCGAGTAAGCAATGGCCCCCTCTATTTCACTTCAACTCAGCTGTGAAACCTTTATCGTGAAGCCAAGTCAGATCAGATGAACTTGAGGGATGGGATGAACTAAAAGGGAAAGAAGGGTGTAAGGAAGGACGAGCGAGTTGTAACATTTATGACTGTAAATAATGATACGTGTTTTTGAATGCATGAAGAGGTGGCTGATAGGACGGAATCAGATGCATGGCTGCTTGAAGCAAGGATGGTTGGAGGAGAAAGAAAAGATGACTGCCTCTGTGGGTGAATCAGAAAATGAATGTGTGGTGTGCATTGCAATATATCATTTGGGTGAAAGTCAAATGCAAGTCAAGACAGTGGTTTACCAAATAAAATGAAAAGGATGTTAGTTGGTTGTTGAGAAAAAGTAAAGTTGGTACAGTTGGGACATTAAGAAGAATGATAGACGTTTACTTTGGAAGCATGGATGGTATCTTCTTCCTCATAGATAGCAGAGGTGTATGTAGTGCACACGCTCAATGGATGAAGAGTGTTACTTTGTTTGAACAGCATTTCCGTGCCAAAGTAGCAAAGCAGAGGAAATCCAAATACTAGAAGTTGTGATTGTTCAGAAATTCTCCCTTGAGTAATAGTACAGTAGTTTACTTTGCAAGCACAGTATATATTGTGTATGTATTGTATAGTTGACATTATATCAAGTCCTTTCCTCCGGCAATTATGGGTACCACACTCACTCCCTATGTTAATAATTTTCTTTCAGCTGTGTCAATCATGGGTGGACTATCGCTGTTGTTCACTCAATCTATCACAACAAAGCACCTAAAGTCATCCATCATATAAACAAAGATCATGTGATCGGCTGGATACATGATCAGAAATGAATAATCTTCATTTTCCTTTTGTAGCACTGAAGGCTCGGGGGGCAGGGGGGGCAGTGCGAAATATAAAATACATTGAGCTGTACCCCTTGATGTAACCGAGTATGCCAGTGCCACCCCTATAGAAAATTAGGAGCTTCCCTATCCCCACTTAAATGTACTGCTTAAAGTAATGCGAGTCTACTTCATCATCATGGCTTGTGTCTGTTTTTCTTGGGTGCAAGCTGACTGAGCTGGCATTATGCTGGCTACCACAAGTTCACGTACAAGTAATTTCTTTCGCAAAACTAGAAAAAAAAAGAAGAAGACTGGTGTACTCTCTGACTCTCTGACTATGTAGTGAGTCCATAGTGCTGCTAGTAGAAATCCTGAAACTCCCACTAATGTTACAGGCCTACAAATACGGCAGAGAGATACATGCCAAAATGTTATACTGTGCTTGTAAGTTGCTAGTGTTACTGTGAGACAACTTTCTGTTGAATTATTTGTGTTATTGTTAAAGAGTATTGGTTACAGTATTTTTCTTTCTTTTCATATAAATGCTCCACAAAAAAAGCTTACTTGAAAGGAGATGGCTGTCCGGGCCAGGGCGCGCAAGCTGGAGGCCATTTGTGCCGAATATCGCCGGCTGTGGGCTCGGGAACAGGAGGAGAAGGCGGCATCAGCTGCATCCTCCTCCAGAGCCCCCGGGTCCACCAGCCAGCAGCCTCCAGCCGGCGCCGTGGTTTGACAGCCTCCCGCCTCCGCTGCTCAGTTGCAAGAACACCAGCAGCTGCCCCCCCAGAGCCTGGATGGCACGCCTGCGCCGGCTGCTCCGCTGAGTGGACTACCTGGAGCGCACAGTGGAGAAGCAGCAGCGCCAGCTCCGGGACCTCCGCAGAGAGCTGCGGGACCACCTGTCCACAGGACACCGCCGGAAGTGACTGTGTCCCTTGCCCCTTTTTTAAAGACTGTTGGGGGATGGGAATTGGGAGTTGGGGATTCTATTTCTGAGGGTTTTTTTGCGGGACATTTGAAATGGACATTTGTTGGGGTGAGGTAGAGGGGTGGTTTGGGTCAATGGACAACTTTATTTTTGTTAGGGAAAAATATATATTTATTTATTTTACATACTTCAACATAGAGTACGCGTTCATATTATTTTGTGGGGTGGTGGGCGGGGGTTACTGCATGTTTGGTTTCCTCAAACTTACCAGTATGAATTATCTAAAATGTCCAAAAATGTACAAAAGTGCCACTAACAGAGTTAGTAAATTCAATTGACCTACTAGTACTTTACTAGTACTACTGTCCGTCTCTCCTCTCCTCCGAGCACTAGCCCATTATTCGACCTCCTCAAAATGCTTATCTTACCTGTGAGTCATGCTTGAGAATAGAGCTAGGCACAGTGCTGGCTGCATGGCAAATGGCAATTACGGTTGCCCATCCATCCAGGACAGAAATTCCATTGTTGTGGTGGTAGTAAGAGTGGTACCGGCGGTAGTAGTAGTGGTACCACACTAGCAGTATCAGCATATGAAAAACAAAGGAAAAAATGAGACATGAGTGGCCTGAGAGGAGAATTAGAAGGAACAGTATATTTGTAGCCTATGCAATGCTGAAGATAAGTATGGGAAAACAAAATTTGTATGGATGATTATGGTTACAATAAGAACAGTGACACAGCAGCGTAGGAAGTCTTGACATGTAGGAGGATGATGTTGACGATGGATCCAATCGATGGTGGACATGAAAATCAGAATTGATTTTAAAATACTTACTCATTGGTGTTTTTCTAAGCAGAATTACAATATCCTAGGATTCATCTAGCTGCCTTAAAATTGTTTTGAGGAGGTTGCTTGCACCTTATCCTCCCCAGCAACTGTGTGGAATTGTTGCTGTCATTTAGTCACATCTCAATGAAAACCACACAGCCCGGGGGAAGAGGGTTAGGGTTTGAAAATTGGATGGGAATGGGTTTTTTGGGAAATTTTTGTGGAGAGAGGAAAAAAAACACAGCATGGACAAACAACAAATAAAGAAAAACAAATCTTTGGATACGAAGATATCCATAAATCTTTTAAGGGACATAAAGGAAGTGCATGCATGAAGTTGTTTGCTAAATGGATGGTTTGGTTACTGAAAAGTAGTACTAACTACAACTTACTAAGTAATACTAAACTATTAGACAGTACAGGGCTGCTGTAATTATGCAATTTCACTCAGAGAGAGAATGACTTAGTAGTACGTCACATTAGTTTTAAAAATAGCAAAGAAAGTTATGAATTAGCTGTAGGGATGAATTTGAGGCAGAGAGTCGCACTCATAGAAGTTCACAAAGTTATTTAAAAGATAAGGAGAAGTGAAGAGGATACTGTAACTGTATGTTGTTGTTATCCTGTTCAGCCATTCCTCTTCTTCGCGGCACTCCTCCATTCCATCTGACTCTTGGTGACCAGACACACTGTCCACTGCCTGCCTGGCAGATACGGAATTGCGGATTGATGTTGTTCCCATGGCACAAGGTAAAAGCCGACCTGCAATTGTTGACGGAAAAACAAGAAGGGATATCAAAACAGCACTGAGAAAAAATATAAGGTACGGTGTGTAATGCAAAAATAACACTTTCAGAGGCGACAGTATTACATTCTAAAGTGCGCACTCTGAGTCTCCTTTTCAAGGATAGTAATTGCACACAGCAGGCCAGGACCATGCAGACGGTCAAGGCAGGCACCACTGAGTGAACAACCCTGATGATGTAGCATACTTCTTTGACACAGACAGACAAAGCATATCTAATTTTATGCAGCAAGCCACATAGCCACAATTTTACATGAACTGCTGTCTGGTCTCTGGTATACACTACACTGGCTCGACCACTCCCATACCATGACTAGACAGACATGTGGGTCTGCTGTGGTTGTTGTTGACTTGTTTACCTGTTGTTTGTCACTCACAAGATGGACATATTTCTTCCATAAACCGACAATGATGATGATCCATCCATCCCAGTGAGTGACTGTGTAAAGAATAATGATAATATGTAACTTTAATCATCAAGAATCATCATCATCATCATCATCATGGTATGTTACTGGCAAACTCAATATTGTCTACACACTGAGTCCAAGGACATTTTCCATACTGAAAAATACAATGTAGTGGCTGGCCCCTGCAGTAGAAGTACAATTTGTATTAAACAAGGTAACAGAGTACACTTGAGTAACATTTAGTGTGTAAAAGATTAAATAATAATAACAGAACACAGATAGGATTCACTTCATGCACAACAAACAAACAACAATTACTTTCATCAGAGCCAGACAGCCGGTGTTGTCCACCACTGCATGCCATCTCATTGTTCATTACCTGCTCCACTTGTCATCATCTTATTTAAGTGAAGGGTCACAGGGCAGCCTCTCGTGTCAATTTCAGAAGGTGCAGTCAGCATAGTGAGTCATTCCAGTCCCACTTCTTTCGAGGGGACTCGTGTACGGACTGAAGTGACAGTTTCTAGATTCTGCGTTATCCAGCCATTTGCCTTGAGGGAAATGGATAGGGGGAGTCTGGAGGAGGAGGATAGAGGAGCATGTCTGAGTTCTGAACTTCCGAATGCAGACAGCGACACCTTCAAAATGGAAAATAAGATGAAGACATTGCTGCTGATGGATTTGTTGGGATTAAAGTTTTGTTGTGCTAAAAGTTGTAAATCAAAGAAAGACACACAGAAATAAAAGTAAAAAAGGACGAAAGCAAAAAGTTTTTCAAGCCTTGTTGTCAGGAAAGTAGAGCTCGTCCTCAAACTCTGTGAATTGAACATGGAGTAGGTCAGCTAACAGACACAAAATTAGACCTTCCCAGCAGTGCTCCCAGACCCCTAAACCCAATCCCAAAAATCTAGAACACCCCCAAATAGCTTCCCAAAAACACGCAATACAGCTACCTTGCAGGCCGCCAATGTAAGCTAATGGTAATAATGACCCTCAGAAACAGGGCCTAATTCCCCTTTCCCCTCAACCTACGACCAAACTGCTATTTTGACGCAAAATTAGACCTTCCCAGCAGTGCTCCCAGACCACTAAACCCACTCCCACAAATCTAGAACACCCCCAAATAGCTTCCCAAAAACATGCAATACAGCTACCTTGCAGGCCGCCAATGTCAGCCAATGGCAATAATGCACCCCAAAAATCTAGAACACCCCACAATACCCTCCCAAAAACGTGCATTACGGCGACCTCGCACAGGCCTTAAAATCATGCCAAAACGCACTCTGAAACTAGGCCCAAAAAACACCCCTTTTCCACCATGGATTTTCTTCAAACCACTTGCAATCAAAACTAGACATTCCAAACTCTCATCCCAGCTAAGCAAATCCACCAAGACCCACCTACAACACACTCCAATCGCACCCTGAATACACGCAATAATCGAAAATTAACATGGGGACCTTTGGCAGTGGTTTCCCTCCCTCGACTTTGCCTAAACACACAGCCTTCCCATCAATCGATTCCTCCCAAATGTCCTGCACAACCACCAATTCCACATCCCTACCACTCACAGAATCCCCGTTCCCCTAGCTCAACTGGAACACCCCAACACACTTTCTCCTTGCGCCCCCAAAACCGCCCGTTGGATAACATTGCAAATCATGCCTTGACAAAAAATTGCTGTTTTAAGCACTTCCACTACTTCGATCCTCTTGAAACTTACCTGGACACTTGTTCCAGTGATTTCCAAGAATCTCAGCAAGGCAGAACAAAATTGATACACTGAAAGGTGTACGACTTTTCACCCAAACACACGCGCCCGCAAAACACCAAAAAAGGCCATAATTCGGCCAATTCTGGACCAAGAAATGCCAAACTCCCCTAAAACCTTGCCAACATCATTATGGGGCCCTCATCATCGGGCCCTGATCCCTAGACTCTCGGAACCCTACCAAATTTAACCCAAAAACCCTAGTAAACCACACTGAACCCCAAAACAGCCCTAAACCCTAAAAATAATTAGCACACAGCAGGCCAGGGCCATGCAGACGGTCAAGGCAGGCACCACTGAGTGAAGCAATCTGATATAGCATACCTAGGCTCTTTGACACAGACAGACTAAGCATATCAGTCAGTCAGTCAATTTATCTTTATTCGACTTAATTAAAAGTCATACAAAGAGATTTAAAAACATATCATACGGGGAATTTTTAGGAACATTTCATACATATTGAGATGTGACAATAAAAATTAATTACATTTCATACATATTAAAATACATCCATAAAAACAAATACAGGCATACAAAAGTTAAAAGGAATAACAAAGGAACTAGTGAGTATGTTTTTTTATCCTAGCTGCAGCTACCAGGAAATTCGCTATACAGAAAGTGATGTGCGGGTTAGTCATTGATTGTAAAAAGAGCAAGGCCGGTCTCACTTATGTGAAGCCTGCCTCCTTCAGAACTGGAACCAGATATTTTTTCCTTGGCTCTGAATAAAACCCGCAAAACATAACAAAATGCATAGTATCTTGGTCTGAAAAATGATCACAGCTGCAGGGAGGAGCTAGTTCTGGTTTTTCCCATGATTTAAAAGAGCCTAAATGAAGATGTAACAAAATAAACCTAAACTTGGTTAAAAGAAACCTATGGAATGGGATTGTAACAAAACCAAGGTAAGGAGCTAAAGAGGATGAGTTAACAAGTAAATAGTGGCCCCTAACTGATGGTTTCACTGACTCCCTTTCCTCTCGGGATGCACGCGCCCTCCCCAAAAAGTTATTTTTAATGAATTCAATGTCTTGGACCTTGATGTCTTGGGGGGCGATAAAGAGCTCTGGGCGCCCCAATTCCGAGAATGCCTTCTGCAAATAGGCCAACCAAGGTATCTTTTTAAAATGGTCTAAAGACAAAACATCATACATGATCTTATGGTTCAACGGGAGATCCTCGTTCAGCCACGTCTTTAACCAAAAGATCAGGGGGGCCATGTTCAACCCATCAGATAGAAAGTCTAAGCCTACCTCCATATGTATAGAGTTGGTTCGAGTTGACTGTGGCACAGAGAGGAGTGACCGAATAAATCTGTTCTCCGCTCTCTGGATTGGGTCCACATTGACATAACCCCAAAGTGGGGAACCATATGAGGCAATGGCAACTGATTTGCTCTTGTAGATTTTTAACAACGCTTCCATTGGCCTGGCCCCCAACCTGCCCGCAAAACCCAAGAGGGCAGACGATGATCTAATAACCTCCAATTTCTTCGCCCTCACCTGGGGGCCCCAGGTTCCTCTCTGGTCAAAAAGGACCCCCAAGTAGGGGAACATTGGGACTCTAGAAACCATGTCCCCTCTGCACGTAAAGGTTTTTGATCTCCTCTTGCTGCTTGCTCGACCCACAACCATGGTATTTGACTTGGTAACATTTATTTTTAAGTCGAGCTGATCCATGAATGTGGCAAAAGCGTTTAGGAGGCGTTGAAGGCCGACACCCGTGCGAGCAATTAGCACGGCGTCGTCCGCGTATAGGAGCGCTGGAATCTTAACTGCTCCTGCACGCGGAACATCTACTTCCTCCTCCTCCAGGTGTGCGCCCAAACCGTTAATGTAGATGGTAAAGAGTAAGGGGGCCAGAATGCAGCCCTGCCTAACCCCCTTAAGGGATTTGAATTGGGCCGTGCACCTACCCTCATTTGTGACTCGTACGGCCGCAAAAAGCTCCTGATGTAGGGAAGCCATGAATCGTACCAATGCCTCGTCAATACCCATACTCAGCAGGGTCGTCCATAGCTTAGCCCTATTCACCAAATCGAAGGCCGAGGAGAGGTCCATAAATGCTAGAAATAAGGACCCCTCCTTGGCCACCGTATACTTTGCTATGAGCAGGTGCAGGTTAGAGCATTGTTCGATTGTGCCTTTCCTTTCTCTAAACCCATACTGGATCTCTAACAACCCTCCACAGCTCTCCACATTATCCCTCAACCTGGACAAAAAGACTCTGCCTAAAATCTTCACTGAGGAGTCCAAAAGCGATATGGGCCTATAACACCCGGGATCATCCTGCTGACCCTTTTTAAAAATAGAGACAATAGTTGAAATGTCCCAGGAAGGTGGTGTAGGGTTGTTATTAACAGCAGAAAAAACGTTAGCCAGCACCTCTGCCCACAACTTTGGGGAGTGTAAGAAAAAGTCTGCTGGCACCCCATCGGGGCCCGGGGCCTTATGCTTGGTTGTGGCCAGAATAGCTTTCTCCACTTCTATGCTAAGAAAATGTATTGGGGTAGCGTCCAAGGATGCCAGCGAGGCGGCTTGGGTTACCAGGTCGTTATCCCCATACACATTTTTAAAATGAGACAACCACTTGTCATCTGTAATGACACCGTCCATGACCTCATTACTTTGATCAGAAAAGAATGGTTGTTTGATTGTCTCCCAAAATTTCCGGCTGTCCTTCAGGACAGCCGTAGATAGGAGATTTTTCCAAGCTTCCCGTTTGATACTGTCCTTTCTAGTTTTAATGGCTGACTTGTAGATTTCCTCAGTCTAGCGATATCCCCCTTTGTCCTTGGCACTTTTTTCAGGGCTGCCATCAGTGACCTGTGTGCCTTGGAGCATGCAGTGTCAAACCAGCGCTTCTTGGTCGGTACTCCTTTCACTGGCTTAGCCGTGAGATCCAGCGCCACTTGTCCACAAATTGACTCAAAGGCCCCTATAATCTCGCGACCCGGGGTACGCGGATTCTGACACAACTCTACCTGATCCTTAATTTTTGGATAGATCTCCGCATAAAAGTTATCTGGGACCACCTTGGCCCACTTAACCCTCCTAACCTGATCGGTGGTGCGCAGAGTGTGATCCAGTCTCGCTTTCCCCGGGTTAGGCCCCATATAATCTCCCCAAGCCACCTCAAGTACAACAGGGTTGTGATCACTGTGGTGAGATGGCACAGTGCTATAGGAGATCACCTGGTTTAAAATACCTTGTGTTATGAAGATATAATCGATTATGGTTCCTGGACTAGTGCCAGTGAAAGTTGCCATTCTTAATCCACCCTCTGATTCAAACAAATCAAAATTTGCCAAAAAATCTTCTAGCTCCTCTCCTTCTATAGTGTGTTCAAAGTGAGGTCCCTCATAACCTTCGCCCCATTCCTTATTATTTAAACTGCATTCTAACGTGCAGGGATGAAT
Source organism: Lissotriton vulgaris (assembly GCF_964263255.1). Classification (NCBI taxonomy): domain Eukaryota; kingdom Metazoa; phylum Chordata; class Amphibia; order Caudata; family Salamandridae; genus Lissotriton; species Lissotriton vulgaris. The sequence continues at coordinate 1,277,912,195 of NC_141689.1, forward strand.
GTTAAAATCACCTAATAAAATATACTCTGTGTTAGACTGTATGTTCTGTCTGCCTGACCCTAGTATAATATCTAGGGTGGCAATATTACTACCATTATTGTCCCTATTCTATGAATTATAAAAATTAATGTATGGAGACCTTCTAGTAGGGCTGATCTCTCTCTCTACAATGAGGATATTATGCGAGTCTGTACTGATCTGTTTTAAGGAGCCCTTCAGATCTAGGGAAAATAACATTAGCAGGCCTCCCTTAGCTCTGCCAGCGCGGCTAGGAATAGCTGCCTTGGCAAAACTAGTGAAGCCGTCCCACCAAAAATTAGTAGTAGTGTCCCAGGTTTCCTGGAGGGCGATAATATTACAAACCTTGACCACTCCTTATCATTACATTTGGAATTGAGACCCGCTACATTCCAACTTAAAATCTTGCAAGTTTCTACAGCTTTCTTCGCCTCATATGCAGCCAAGGGTACCCCCTCCACTACTCTTAGATGCGACTTCCATCAGCCGATGGCTTATCCACTATCTCTACTACATTTGTATGGTCGTGGAAGATACTAATATTCTTATTAAGAACGCCACCAACGACCTCGTCCAGAGTTTGGTCAGGAACTATTTCCCTTTCAGTGGTGGCTTGAATTTTACAGCCTTCCATCCTTATATCCTCATTCCTTTTTATATCATTACTGGGCCCTCTACCCCTATCATTAGAGTTACTTGTTATACATACGACCCTTGTTCCATTTGATGTCATGTTTGGGCAACCCGTGCGTCAATCGCAATCATTTAAGTTTGCCAGGACCCCAAACCTATTCACTGTGCCAAGCCCCCAATTGTAGACTGGTGCCCCTGATCCCCAACCATTTGTTACTGCGTTCCACCTAGGTAGTGGTGTTCTGGGGCGCATTGGGAAATGCTTGTCAGCCAAACAGGCTCCAAACCCATTCCCATGATTCCCACGGTCATTAACCTGGTCACCCGGCCCCCACCTATTTGTTGTATTCCAGTGTAATCTAGGGGACCTAGCAAATAGCACATTCTGGTGGTCACCTGGCCCTGTGCCAACTCTATTCACTGGGCCTATACCATAGTCATCATACAAGGGTCTAAAGCCCCCACCCCTTCTGTGATTTCTTGTGGACCACCCTGATCTTAGGCCATTTGGCCGAATCGCATTTTGCTGTTCACTATAAAAGAATTTAAGGGTAAGAGGGATTATAGAGCCACTTCTTCGTTGGGGAGGGAAAATATTTGACAGGACATTTGGGAGCACATCTGCGTTTGAAAAATTTAGCACTACGCAGTCCCCTTTAAACTTTTTTTGCCTGTTCTCTATCCATGTCATCCTCCTCGCCATTACAATTTCCCCTGCCAACTGCTCTTTCCCAAAATCTGTCATCTTCATGTTGTTTGTCAACCAGTGTAACGCCTTACTTGTTAGGGATGGAATAGATTCTGTCTGACCGGGGGTTAAGGTGGGTATGTTAGCTAGAAAAAGTACCAAAGGTGAAGCTTCCATTATAAATTGTGAAGGATCATCTCCTAGGGGTGGCGGTGTTGGGACAGTAGGTGGAAGTATGGGAGCCTCACTCGCGACTTCTTGGGTGAGTGCAGCTGTTGATACCTGCCCAGGCGGCATGGTCTCTACCAGCCCTTCCTCTGCTACCATTGCGCCCCCATTGTTTCCTAACATAGTGTCTGCTGGTTTAGAAACAATGGTTACTACATTCTCTAGTTCTTCTACCACCTTACGTTGCTCCCCTCCCATCCATTTCACTTCAGCAGTAAGCTTATCAATATTCCCGATCAGTGGCTTAATGATGGTCTTTATCTTTTGGTCTATCATATCCGCAATCCTATTAAATAGGTTGTCGTCTATGATTTGTCTATGGTTATCTTCCTCGTGTTCCATATTTTTACCCTTAGACTTTGGTGGGGAGGCTGTCCTTTTCCTCCCTGTACGTGTCCCCCCCCCCGTTTCGGCTGAATTTTCCTGCAGGTTCTCATCGCCCTGGTCACTGGCGCTGAGGGTGAGGGTTCTTCTGCTATAAGTTCCGGTTGAGGCTCGTGGTCAGACTCAGCATTAGCCTCCGCGTCAGCCAACAATTCAACACTTAGATCTTGAATTCCATTGTCAGTGAGGTTGGTATTTGGAGTATTCATACTAAGATCTTGCAAGGGTATATCCGACATTTGCGTGCTAGTTGAGGGGCTCGCTGTGAGAAGGACAGGGGATTGACTCAAGCCCAGAGATTGCCTCCTTTCGCTGTTTATTTTATTAACCACCTGGACCATATAATTGTACATTATGTTAAGCGACTCTGGAGCTACATTAGCCTTTTTCTTTGACATCTTCTCAGGTAAATTTAAGCGCTACAAAACAACACGGACTAGTAACAACCTGATAGGAACACGCTGCTTACAGTATCAGAATAACAATATTTTTATAATGGGTGGTATTATCTTACTTCAGACAGATTGCATTAGATGTAACACGGACAGAGTGGCTGGCCCAGTCCAGTCACGGCCAGTCTCGGACTGTCTAAGACTGTCCCGCCCTTGTCCCGGGCTTCTCCCGGCGTCGCCCGCACGCGTCCCGCGTTGCGTGGGGGAAGGCGGCGCTTTATAGCGCGATGTCAGCGCCTCCCCCTGCAGCAGCTGTGAGCACTCGAGCAGGGGCGGTGAAACGATGCACCCTGGGACCGAGAATCCCACCAGGGTGACAGCACAGTTTTTACAGGCGTCCCGCTCCGCCTCGGGCAATACAGGTCACCAGGTTAGCAGAAATGAAAAGGAACAAAGCTTACAAGGGCCCCGCGCTGCGTGGGGGAAGGCGGCGCTTTATAGCGCGATGTCAGCGCCTCCCCCTGCAGCAGCTGTGAGCACTCGAGCAGGGGCGGTGAAACGATGCACCCTGGGACCGAGAGTCCCACCAGGGTGACAGCACAGTTTTTACAGGCGTCCCGCTCCGCCTCGGGCAATACAGTTCACCAGGTTAGCAGAAATGAAAAGGAACAAAGCTTCCAAGGGCCCGTCTAGCAACTTGGAAGCAGTGCAATTTGTGCCCAAATTTTAATTGTAAATTGTAATTGTATGCAACAAGCCACATAGCCCCAATTTTACATGAACTGCTGTCTGGACTCTGCCTGGCATAACAACACTACACTGGCTCGACCACTCCATACCACTAAGAGACAGACATGTAGTTCTGCTGTAGTAGTTGTTGTTGACTGGTTTACCTGTTTGCAACTCACGAATTGGCCATAGTTCTTCCGTAAACCGACGATGATGATCCATCCATCCATCCCAGTGAGTGACTGTAATGAAAAAAGATATATTATTTAACTTTGATCATCAAGACTCATAATCATCATGGTATATTGGCAAACAGTGAGTCAAAGGACATTTTGCATATTGGAAAATGCAACGTAGTGGCCCCTGCAGTTGAAGTGCAATTTCAATTAAACAAGGTAAAAAAAAGCAGAGTAGACTTGAGTTACAAGTAGTGTGTAAAAGATTAAATAATAACAGATGACATATGATTCATTTCATGCACAACAAACAAACAGCAATTGCTTTCATCAGAGCCAGACAGCCATTGCTGTCCACTGCATGCCATCTTCTCATTATTCATTACCTGTTCCACTTTTTGTCCGCATCTTGTTCTGAAAGTGAAGGCTCACAGGGCAGCCTCTCCTGTCAATTTCAGAAGTAACTGTCAGCAATCAGCATGTACTCAGTAATTCCAGTCCTACTTGAGGGGACTCGTCTACGAAGACAAAGTTTCTTGTTTCTGCGTAATCCAGCCATCTGCCTTGAGGGAAATGGATAGGGGGAGTCTGGAGGAGGAGGATAGAGGAGCATGAATGAGTTGTGAACTTGTGAACCTCACGAATGCAGACTGCGGCACCTTCAAATCAATAAGGAAATAAGATGAAGACAGTGCTGCTGATAGACTTGTTGTGATTAGGTGATTAGAGTTTTGTTGTGGTAAAAGTTGCAAAACAAAGAAAGACACAGAGGAATACAAGTGAATAAGGACGAAAAAAAGGGAAGTCATTTTCAGGCCTCGGTGTCAGGGAAGTAGAGCTCGTCCTCAAAATCTGTGAATTGAGACGAGAGCAGGTCAGCTAACAGAGAAGAACTTCTGTCACCTAAGTCAGTGTCCTCTTCTTCCTGCATGGATTCACGTATTTTGTAATCTGGTGGTATGAAGTGCTGATTTATCTTGATAATTGTTAACCTCTCTACATTTTTGGGCGAGAGGCAGGACCTTTTTGAAGTGCCAATGGCACCAGCAGCACTGAAAACTTGTTCCGAAGACACGCTTGCGAGTGGGCAAGACAAATAATTTATAGCCAGCCTGCTGCGCAGTGGCCAGTGAGGCCTTTTCCCATACCAATACACCAATGAGTCACGATCAATGTAGACCTCTGTTGGGTCATCCAGATAGGCCTGCACCATCCACTCAAGGGCCTCCCTGGGTGGTGCTCCACTTTGCGTACCATGTGTTTTAAAAGCATCAACACTGGAGCGAGCAAACCCTTGCCGAGTTATCCAAAATGCTTCTGACAATATTATGGCTGGGCCTGGTGCAGGTGATGATGACGAGGATACTGTTGCTGCTGTCGGTAACGGCTGTGAGGGAAAGTGACTGCCTTCAGCCACAGAAGTGGACCTTTACGCCGGATGGTCTGCTGCTTCAGTAATACTTGTGGTGTTTCCTTCAAGTTCCTGCCGCTCTTTTTCGAACTGAGTGGCTGACACAGCTTGCCAATGTTTGTACTTTGAAACATCTTCTTCATCAAAAGGAATGAATACTTTGCTGGTCAGTGCCTTTTTGTACCGTGGATCCAGAATAGTGGCACAAATCTAATGGTGTTCTGAATGTATTTTTTTAAGCCTTTTAATTGACAAGTAGGCCCCTTAATACGCTCTCCGCCAACCGATATGCGTCTTGTTTGTGAACATTAAACGAATGGCTGAAATGTGAGCAGATTCTTCGGCAGGTGGTCAGTAACTTGCTGACTGTGTTTTCTCTTTTCAAGAAATCTTTCACAACAATGTTAATGCAGTGCGCCAAACACAACACTCTGAAGTAGCCACCATCATGCATGGCCTCAACTATATTACTGCCATTATCCGTGGAAACATAACCAATCATGCGACTTCTTGGCAGCAGCCATTTAGAGACCTTACTTTTAAACTCATCCAAAATGTTTAATGCAGTATGAGATTTCTCCATGGCAAACATGGCTACTGTTGCATGTTTCCGACTCGCTTGAAAAATTGTGGCAGGGTCAACACCTGTAGAAATCTTTTCTCTAACCCCTGCAAAACCCAGTGTGCTGTGATGCACATGTAATCCACGGCTTGGCAACTGGCCCACATGTCTGTTGTCAGGTGGATAGTGTGAACAGCACTATTCTGCAAAGCTGACCCAGTCACTTCCAGCACATCTTCATGTAGTGCTGGAACCACAACTCTGGCAAAATAGGACCGGCTAGGAACCTTCCATTTAAGGCAGACTGTGCCACAAATTCTAGAAAACCCACCCCTTCCACGAAAAAAAAGGGAGAAGGTCCAGCGCTAGCATTTTAGCCAGCTTTGCGTTATACAGACGTGCCGTTGGGTGGTTGCGTTCAAATGGCGCCTCCCACCAAAACATGCCTTTAATGGTGGTCTGGACCGTTTTACGTGATGATGATGATCCAGACTTCTTCAACCCAGTTAGGCTCATTGATGTACTTTTTCGCATTGGTGTCTCTCCCAGACTCTTACTGTGCCTCACAGATGTTGCTGGGGTAGAGGGTGTGGGCACTACCACTGCAGTGCTGCTGCCAGGGGTACTGTGTGTACCAGAAAAAATGTCTGTCGCTTCTTCACCTCCCCCCTGCTTGATCATCCCCTCGTCATCATCAGATACAATATCAATTGGTACATTTGGATTTCTTGTACTTTTGGCTTCCCGGATCTTACTTAGGTGCGCCTCCCAAGGGATAGTGTGGTGTTTTTGGAGATGACCTCTCTGGCCTCCGGTACCATAGTTGGTACCAAGCTTACCTCGACTAAATACAGCTTTACAGATCGAACAAATCACTAGGTTTTCTGCCTTTTTGCTAACACTAAAAAAGTCCCAAACTGGGGATTGGAGATGTCTGCTGGTGGTGGAGGTGCTACTTTCAATGCCAGATGAAGTGGAGGATGGGCGTGGCTGAATTTGACTCTGTTGTGCACTTACAGAACCACTACTTGAGGTAATGGAGGTCGAGCTGGATGGAGGTTCCTGCCGGCCCTTCTGACGAGAAAATATGGAAGCTGTAGGTTGAGTTGGTGTAGTAGTTAACTGCATTGGTGGTGGTACCAGTGCCACGCCGCCCACATCACGCTCAGCAGCAATTCAGGATAGGGTAAAAATGTCTGTCTGCTGCATGCCCACTGGGCCTGGGGTGACGAGTGTGTGACTGGGTCGTCGTCAGACTGTTCATCAGCAGCAGCATACAACACTTCTTGTTTATCGTCATCACCCATAAGTGGAAGCCTTGCGGGAACCTTCCTTTTAGGCTTAGCTACCTTTGTCGCCTCATGGCGTGCCTCACTCTCAGACTGCATTGGTGGGTTCCAATCAACATCAAGATCATCAGATGGAAGGGGGCTTGAAGAAGAACTTGTAGTAGCCCTCCTTGACCTTTTTCTTGCTGGGGATCTGGAAGCCAATGGATCGTCATCAGGAGTAGTGGCTTCCTCGGATGATACCTCCACTTCATTCTCGATTTCCTGATGTGCCCCTACTTCTGGAGGAACAAGCATTGTGGGAAGTTGTGCCGCTTCATGCGCCTCTAGTTGCGCCTCTCCATGTGCCTCTCCTTGCGCCTCTCCTTGCGACTCTCCTTGTGCCTCCACTTGCGCCTCCACTTGCGCCTCTCCTTGCGCATGTACTTGCCCTTTTACTAGTTGCATCTGTGGTTGTCGTTGCGGCTGTGGTTGTTGAACACTGTTCAGATGAGTTACACCCTGCATTGATTGGATGCTACTTGGTGATTGAACAAATAAAGTGGCTGCCTCTGAAACATTCATGGTCTTGGACCTAACTTGGCGTGGTGGCACTGAGCCCAATGAAGCGGAGGTGCTGCTCCCAGCTAGGTCCCCGGCGGACCCCGCTGCTGAAGGCGTAGTTTTTTTTCCCAAAAAAGTGTAGGCACACCACTCTCCTTGGTAAGTGGCACCACTTGCTTCTTCTGCTCCTTCTTACTGGAAGTGGCACTGGCAACTTTCCTGGTGGAGGAGCTACGACCACCTTTCTTTGGGCCCATCTTCTTCAGATGTCAGAACAGCAGGCCGCAGTTGCACGAGTTGCAGAGTTGTCTGTGGCCACACGTGACGTCACGTAACGTTGTGCTACACACACCGCAGCAGGACTTTTTCCTGGCACTGATGATGAACGATGACTGATTTGTGGTTCTCTTGTGCACCTAAAAGCAAAGAAAGCCAGAGGAACATCATTTAAATACATTTTGCATATGTCGTGCTTCAATTAATATTTGCAACTAGGCATTTATTTTTACAACACACCCAAAAACGGAAAGACCCAAAATAAAAATTACAATTCTAATCAAAAATGGATGTTTACATTAATAGAAGAGACACCCCACAGAAAGACTTGGTACATTCACCACTGAGTACCCCAGGGCATAATGAATGAAAGCAAGGCAAACTGGGTGCAGTCCTGAGCACACTGCCTGCATTAAAAATGGCCACTTGACCTCCACCACATGGCCAGGGCCTGCCTGTACCAGGCCTCAAAATGGCCCCCACCCACGTTTCAAGGCCCCAACAACAATAATGGTTTAAATGACAGTATACCCTGGAATACAGTAAGACAAAGATAAGGGTAACATATATACGGGTTCGCAACTGATATCCACTAGCCCTCAGCATCATAAGCTAAAATCAGGTAGATACACCACAGGAAGAGCCGTAAAGAAAAGAACACAACTGCTTATGACCACCACACACTTTTGGGCTTGAACAAAAGTTAAATGTATGAACACTATAATTTATATGAATTGAAATATGTTGACTCCCACTCGTTTATTTAGATAAATGCCTTAGACCAATACACTGTCGGGCATACAGTAAAAAACTCTACTGCTGTCAAGTCTGAGGAACGCTGGTAGTGACACATTTTTTATACATTTTATACATCTCACACATATCCCCTTGCGTGTAACTAACAACGGAATGAACACTATAACTTGTCATTATCGGTATTAACGCATGTGGACTCACACTCGTTTTTTAGAGAATGGTCTTAGACCAATCCATTACCTGTAATAGAGTGGCATTTCATAACGTTTGAGAAACACTGGGAGCAACATTTTACAGACATCCCCTAACACATAGTAAAGCAATTGAGCTTGATACACGATCCCTAGCAGACGCTAGCGCCACGCCCCTTCACTCGATCACGTAAGCGGAAGACCTTCAGAGCCACAGACTGCTTTAAATCAATGAGTAAGCAGGGTGTGCCATCAACGGGATCCGATGGAGCTCCAACATAGGTAGATCTGTGGGCGAAAAGGTTGAAATACGTGAGTACGAGTGAAGGCTACATGCTGCCCTTCACTCTCCCGTCCCACTGTCCCCAGAACCTAGACAATAATAATACTGATACGGCTGTCTCTACAGAGTCAATCTAGGACAGCGTTTGAGTTTTGCAACAGTACTTACTGAGTTCTACACTTTTGTCAACAGAATGCCTCAGTAACCAGTCCCTCCAGGGTATCCAAGAGGCTTTAATGTTATTAACCACTCTTAAGTGTTTTTAATGTAATAATGGTATCGCATTGGTTTCTCTCATTGTCTTGTTTGTAATTATGCCCGTTCAGGGATAAAAGTGAATCATGGTGATGCATGCCCCAATCACCGTGATTCGATTTACCAAAAAGCCCAAAAATTGACTAGGGCATGAATGCCACTCGCGTGCAATCAAACATCACTGGGGGTGTGTAAGCACTATGATGAAGTGTAATAGCCCTCTGCCAAGAACACGCATCATTGTATGCCACCATAGGCAACATGCCACAATTAGCTGTCTCTTAGGTCTCATTAGACCATTTATCGCACAATGCACATTATTGTCAGCAATTCACAACAGGCTGACATCGGTTGGCATATTTCACGGAGTATACATAGACAATCTGGGAGCATGAAATGTGAATTTATGGAATGAGTGCATAAAAATCATGCTACCCCCCTCCTGGTTTTTCTCTTTCAGAAGCTTCTATACTTACACAGAATGCTGTAAGAGTGCCTAATCGTGAGTATATGATCAGGCAATCTAGTGAATCAGGAAAGGGTACGCCTTAGCGTGCGTAGAGCTCCCGTTTGGCACACTTGGTCCTGAAAAATGCCTTGCAACAAGCTAGAAAAGTTTGAAACATGTTGACCATATTCTCACCTAAATATTGATACTCGTTGGTCAATCTAGCCATACATTTAGTATCACACCTGTTTTTAACATATCTTGTGACTCCAGAATAAAACGAAGGACTATTGCAAAGATATTTTTAAAATCACTCACTACACACTCTATCACAAAAAGCCCAGATCCGCTGCAGTTGCAGGCGTTGAAGCACACCCGAGTGGCACTCGGCCGCTTGGGTGGACCCCGATGATGAAGCATTTCACCACTAGGTGGTGAGTGAGGGTTTCTAAAAGAAAGAAAAGTTTCTTTCTGAGCGACATCTTACTCCGTGCAACTCACTAGGAAACCCTGTCGTGGGGAGACTCCCTTCTTTGTTTTTTAAAATATTGTACTTAGGGGACTTGGAGTGTTTCTCCCCTTATTTCCCTTACTCTCCCATTGTTTAAACAGATTTTGCTATGTTAACCACTAGGTCCAGAGATTTCATGTAGGCCCCAAAGGAATTTAAAAGCCTCTGGTGCCCTACAGCTGTTTGAGCTAATAAAACCGTACCGTCTGTGTGTAGGAGCACAGGAAAAAACCTGTCCCCTACCCCCGGTACGTCCAGACTAGCCATTCCTAAAAACTTGCCTAAGTTATCAATATAAAGAGTAAACAGCAGTGGGGCTAGAATGCATCCTTCGCAAATGCCTCTACCAGATGTAAAGTGCCTTGTGCATTTACCGTCTTAGTTGACCCTCACCCTTGCGGTGAAGGACTGGGTTCTTTTGGACCCAGCGGTGCCAGGGCACAACACCTGAAACCTTCGTGGGTAACCTGCTCCGGCGTACAAATCACAGAGACACGGGACACTTCCTTCGGCGTCAAAGATTCAAGGTTTATTTGCTGCAGGGAACACAGAAGTCACAGGAAGTACATCGAGTGTAGTTCGGGGAGACTGCTTCAAATTGGTTCTGTGGATCGCTTCTTTTATACAGTTTTTACCCATAGGATAACATGTTACACAAAAGTTTACAACCCGGTTCCCACAATTAGCCCCCAAAGGGGTCGAACATAAGTGCGGAAACATTTGGTGGTTCCCAACTGTAAAAACCCATCTTCCCACTATTAGCAAATTCCAATCGGCAGTAAAACAGATCGAAATAGGAACAAAGACAGGTGCAGAGGAAGACGGAGACAGTGGGGAGATCGGAAAGGGTGTAAAAGGGGAGGTATCGAGAAGCACGAGATACAGGCATCAAAGGGACATGCCTAATGAGATGCACGGCTGAGACAATAAGCCCGTGCGGCAAGATGAGCCTCGAGCGGCGCCACCTGCCTTACAGTAGCATCCCCCTCGTCATAAAGACACTTACAAAGAACATGTGTCTTCCGCCAATATCTGGGGAGTCCCAGGGTCGCGAAGCGGACAGCGTCCGTTCGCTGGCTACTTGAGGGCAAGAGACAAAATGGATGCCGTATCTAAGATGGAACCCGTGGGTACAGATGAAAAACCCACATAACAAACGAACGGTTTAAGTTAGCACAGCGAAACTGCGCACACTTACTAAACTCGTTATTTGCGGTTCATAGATATCAGACTCGACCATGTTCGTGCGAGTCGAAGACACCACTTACAATTGTCACGGAACCTCAGACGCTCCTTTTGCCCTCATGTAGGCAAGCACTAGTCGGAATCATATTCGATATTCATCAAACCATCAAGATGTTGTTGTAGCATAACTCTGTCCAACCGAGTCCCCTTGGTAACAGATGGTTGTCTCATACACGTCGTAGCAGAGAGGCCACATAAGGCAGGACCACACTGTACGCAAAGGCAACACGTGAACAGGAACACTACCACAACCCCGATGATCATCAGAATCTTCCAACCCCAAGTCGACATCAGGCCCCAAAACCATCCAAGTAGCGTCCAATCCCCTACATCCACGTGTATGGATTCGGAGATCTTATGCAACTTCGAGATGGCTTGATAGACAGTAGGAGCATTATCTGGAATGAAAATGCAGCAGCTCGAATGGATCACCTTACATACCCCACCGCGATCTGCTAAGACGACATCTAAAACCATACGGTTTTGTAACGTCATAAGTCTCTCCGCCTGAAGTTCTGTGGTGATATTTCCAAGGGCACTGGCAGTAATATTAGCTGTCGATTCTACCACTCGAGTCAACTGTCTCAGGTTCCTACTATTAACCATAGGTCCCCAAAACGGGAGGAAACCCTTGAAAAAGTCTCCTGCCTCTTGACCGGCAGTATCCTCTTCGCTAATTACGCCTCGTTCAACTCTAGTCTTATGATAATCGGCATCTACAGTGAACGTCGGAGGCAACAAATTTGCAATGAAACATGAGCCCATGAAGTCTGCGGGCAACCATGTGTATGCACGATCATAACAGATAAAGTAGGTACCCTTGGCAGCCAGAAACACAGGGGACGAGAACATTGGCAGAACGTAACTTTCAGTGCAAGCACTTGCTCCAAGTAGGGCTTGCGAACCACGACCCATAAGACAAAGATTACCAGTGTGGGGTACGACCCATATTGGAGGCGAGCTTTTAAGCTGCTTTTCACTAGTGAACATACTATATTCCCCTCTACTTAGGACCCTATAAACGTGTACCTCTTCTTCAGGGATAAGAAAAGGGTCATGGATCTCATCTTCCATATCCTCTATTGCCATCGATAGCAGCCTCTGATACGAGGTAGGACCAGAGTAGGGGGAACGTTGTTCTTGAATGGGGTGGAAACCCAGTGCACTTCGAAACATTGTTTGAAATGCTCGAGCTGACCCTTGGGAACTATACGGTAACACCAGATATGGAATTCCCTTACCCGTAGTATGTGGCATCAATCCACACACCCAACAATTAGTAGTGTTAACCACTAACTGATGCTGATGGAGGAGCTGAATAAAGGAATTGTTGCGGAATTCTATACGTCTAGCCTGCTCGTGTTCCGGTAACATGTGAAAGGAATGAGGAGAAGCAGTCGAAGTAAGGTTAGGGTAAGGAGTAGGAGTAGGGGTAGCAAGTAAGAGGTAAGACATAGTGTAATACACCCCACCCGTCAAAAATGCAGAAGCAGTCAGGAACAATACAAACAATTGGAATATAAAACATTTGGTACGACTAAGTTGCTGCAGCTTGAACCTGTACGCCTGAGCTCCTTCCAAATCATTCAGCTTCGAGAATGCCATTCCCTACGACCGTCCGCAACGTTTCTTGACGCACTTCGTTCTGTGCAGCAATAGTCAATCCCCAGGAGTTCCTAGGAACCGACGGCCTTTAACCTAGCGTCAAGACCTACTGTCCAGAAGGAAGTACGCGCGCGGCCCTACGGCCTTCAATACACAATATGTATATATATAAGCACAATGTCTCTCAGCTGTGGAAGTAAAAAGATACAAGGAAGAAGCTTAATACATCAAAAATTTCAATGATACGAATGTTCAAAATAGATCATGGGAAACGAGGATATTGCAGTTGTCAATTTCAGCAAAGCAAGAAATTTTTATTTGTCCTTAGTGTGAGATCGCAAAGAATATCGATGTTTCCCGGGACGTGTCTGCTCGTCGAACAAAGGATCCGTTGAAGAGACAGCGTCCTGCTGATCAGTTTGTTGATCTGGTCTCGAGTCTTTTGCTGACAAGTGTTCAACAGTGGCTCTCTGCTGCGCTGAGGGTTCTCCAACAAGCTGTGCGTCGCTAAAGGGTACAAACGCCGGCAATGTTTCTGTTTCTGTTGACGCAATGCCTTTCCTTACCCACGGGTCTGCCGGCAAAGGAATAGGGACTCGCTTACAATGGGTAGCATGTACCCAATTTTTCCGCCCCTCGAGACGAACGGCAGTCCTCGTGGCCAGGAGTACCTGGTAAGGTCCGGTAAATCGGGGGTCCAGATTGTTCTTGCGTGAGAAGTTACGAGTAACCACCCAGTCCCCGGGCCGGAGCTGGTGGCCTGGACCCTCCGTCTGCGTCGGCAAGGCGTCGTAAACCTGTTGGTGAATTAACCTCAGTTTAGCAGTCAAGTCATGTAAATAGTCAATCAACATCGGATACTCAAGATCAGAGAATATTCCTGGCCTAGGAACCCCCCACACATTCGCAGGACGGCCGAACACTATCTCATAGGGACTAAGCCCTATTCGGGAGTGTACAGTCGCCCTAGTTGACAGTAATGCTAGAGGCAAAGCATCGGGCCACGAAAGTCCACTCGTAGCCTGAATCTTCGCTAGTTTTAGTTTAAGGGTACCATTGTACCCCTCAACCAATCCAGCTGACTGGGGATGATTGGCGCTATGGAATTTTTGATTAATTCCAAGGCCCTTACACACACTCTTCATCACACTTCCAACAAACTCACTTCCGTTATCTGACCACACGACTCTAGGCATTCCATACCGAGGAAAGTATTCCTTCAGTAGGATTTTCGCAGTAGACAAAGCAGTATTGTCTTTGAGGGGATAGGCCTCGATCCATCGAGAGAATGCGCAAACCACAACCAAAACGTATTTCAGGTTATTGCATCGTTCCATATGGATGAAGTCCAATTGGATCACCTCAAAGGGATACGAAGGAGGAGCAAAACTGCCAGGGGGAGTTGGGGTTCCTTTGCCAGGATTGTACATTATACACACCATACAATTCTTTACCAGACGTTCAGCACATTTCGTAATTCCATCATTCTTCCACGCAGCAGCCAACAACTTGCAAATGCCTTTCGCGCTAATATGTGCTAACCCATGTGCCATTGTCACAACGGCCAGCACATACGCATCAGGCAACATCCATCTTTTCCGATCCGACAAATCAATCCAACAACCATTCGCATCCAACTTTCCCGTACTTTCTTTCCACTTCGTCTTTTCAGTGTCGGTGGCCTCATTCTGAATTGCTTTCACGCTCTCTATAGTATCTTCACACATACTTGATTCTGCAGGCCACCTAACCGAACTCGTCACATACATTCGAGTGCTAAGGTTCCGGGCAGTCTCCTTAGCAATCTCATCTGCAAACGCATTACCACGACCAACATCATCCGTCACTTTACGATGCGCACTACACTTAACAATTGCAACTTGCGCAGGCAAAGTCAATGCATCCAAAAGATCGTTCACAAGCTGGCCATGCTGGATTTTCGTGCCATGCGACGTCAAGAAACCACGCTCTCGCCACAATCGTCCAAAACTATGCGCTACACCGAAAGCGTACTGGCTATCGGTGTACACATTCACACGTTTCCCTTTTGCTAACACACATGCTCTAGTGAGAGCAATCAGCTCTGCAGCTTGGGCAGAATTCTGATTCAATCTTGCAGTCTCAACAACAGTATTTAATGTTACAACAGCATAAGCAGTAGTCACATCGCCATTCGGCAACTTAAAACATGACCCATCCACATACAGAGTGCCATCCGGGTCTTCCAATGGGGTGTTTTTAAGGTCCACTCGACCTTTTGTTTCCTCTTCTGTCCGCAAGTAACAGTCATGTTCTGCTACTTCATCTGACTCTGCACTAATTGGTAACAAAGTTGCCGGATTTAGGACATTACAACGTTTTATCTGAATGTGGCTTGCCAAGAGCGTCAATTCGTACCCAGACAACCTCGCACTCGTCAAGTGCTGAGTTTTCGTTCGATTCAAAAGAGTATCGACTGCATGCGGAACCATCACTGTAAGCATATTATCCATGACCAATCCTGCTGATTGTCGGATGGAGACCGCAGCTGCCGCAGTTGCTCTCAAACAACTCGGCAATGCTCTAGCTACTGGGTCTAAGGTCGAGGAAAAATATGCACATGGACGTTGCTTACCACCAAAAGGTTGCGTTAGAACACTCAAAGCACAACCTTCCCTCTCGTGAACATATAACGTGAACGGCTTGCTGTAATCAGGGGTACCTAACACAGGAGCCGAACACAATGAATCACGTAATTCAGAAAAACTTTTCTGACATTCTTCCGTCCATGGTAAAGGAGTTGAAACATCCTTGCACGTAAGAGCCACCAATGGTTTCGCTAGCAATGAAAAATTAGGAATCCATTGCCTGCAGTATGACGTGATACCTAGAAAGGCACGCACATCTCTTTGGGTGTTTGGCACAGCCATTCGCGCAATCGCTGCAATTCTCTCTGGGGTCAATCTCCTTCCCTCCTTTGACAATAAGTGACCTAGATAGGTTACTTCTTGACAACAATATTGGAGTTTAGAAGGTGACACCTTGTGATTTAACTCACAGAGATGTTGCAGCAACGACACTGTAGCAATTTTGCAAATGTCCTGAGTATCAGCAGCCACCAATAAGTCGTCGACGTATTGGATCAAAGCCGCACCAACCGGCAACCGAAACGCATCCAGTTGGCCCTTCAAAGCTTGACTGTAAATCGATGGACTTTCACAGTAGCCCTGAGGAGCGCGTTTGAACCGGAAGCTACGTCCACCAAGAGAGAAACCGAAAAGGTCCCTGCTCTCTTCGGCAATCGGGATGCTGAAAAACGCATTTTTCAAATCAATCACCGAAAACCATGAAGCAGTAGCTGGAATCAGAGTCAGTAGCGCCGTGATGTCAGGCACAACAGGAAATTGAGGAACCACAATTTTATTTACCTCCCGTAAATCAATAACAAAACGATAAACAGGCGGTTTGGTAGGATCAGTACGTTTAAGAATGGGTAGTACAGGGCTATTGCACACGTTTCCCCGAGTTTCTTCGATAACATCTTTCTCGATCAAGTCATAGATGATCGCTAACAATGCTCGTTCACCATCAAGGGAGATACGGTATTGGGGAATACGTGGCAATCGCACATTAGATTTCAACTGAACAACATAAGGGGAGATATCAAGTAGGCCCACATCATTTGGACCTGTTGCCCACAAAGACGCAGGAAGAGAACTCAATTCCGGTGGAAGCTTATCAAGGGACAAATACATGGGAGAGACAACCCTCTCTCCTAACGTAAGCTTTACACCCGCAGGAGAACAATACAAAGTTGCATACAAACGTTTAAGCAAATCCAGACCCAAAAGATTCTCACCACAACCAGTAGTCAAAATCAACGGAGCTTCGAGCTCACGAGGCCCAATTTGAAGGGGCAAAGGGCGTGAAACTGGATTGCTAACGGGGGCGCCAGAGAATCCAACGGAGACATTTGTTAAGCCAGACAAAGGTGCGCCAGGGAGTTTCGAATGCATGATAGAACTTTTCGCTGCACCAGTGTCCAACAGAAAAGGCTCAACGACGCCCGATGTAGCAACTGCGACGTAAGGCCCTCTCTGATCAACCGGAACTGATACCACTCCCTCTCCTTGTCCTTGGCTATCCTAGTAATTACTATCGTCAGTTCCCTGATCGACGTAATAATCGTCTACATTGTACTGCGCAGATCGTCCTTGCGATGATCCACGTTGATCAAAACAGTTATTAGAATTTGATGAATTGTCAGAGCGATCATTCTGAGCACCACGACCTCTACCACGTGATGCGTGCTGTGAACCACCACGGCCTCCTTTAGACGAATTACCACTATTACGTTCATTTAAAGCAGGACAAGTGAATTTAATGTGCCCCTCCTGTCTACAATAAGCACATTGATTGTACCCTAATGAAGATCTTCGGAAAGAGGAATCATTACGCGACTGCGATCGATTCGATTGCGACTGGGATCTATTCTGTTGGGACGCATTCTGATTAGAACGTGGCGGATACGCTTGCTGTAACAACACTTTAGTTTTTAGCTCTTTCGTCTTTTTATCAGCACGGTCATTTTCCTCTTTCTCTCTATTCTCGTAATATTGTGCCGTAGCCAATATCTGAGCTGAGGTAGAAACGGCCCATGCACTCTCTGAATTCCTTAATTTATTGCTTAAATCGGGCAACAAGTTCGACACGAATTTATCCACAAACAACCTCTGTCCACCCTCAGTACCCATATCCTGTCCACTATGATCAATGAATGCTTCCTCGAACCTCGTAAAGAAATCGGAAACACTCTCATCTTTCTTCTGCTTACAGGCTGACAACTTGTCCCAATTTACCCTCATAGCTGGCATAAGTGTTTTCATTAGTGCAATGATTCGCTGGGGGAGAGCAGCAATCAACTGATCGGGTTTAGTAGCAGCCACTTGTCCAGCGTCTGCCGCTGTAATGGCAGCCCAATCACCACCTAATTCATTTGCGTGATCTTGGTGACGAATCTTGGCCCATACCGGTTGCGGTACGACGTTGCCAAACAACATATCGATATCGGCAAGATTCATTATCGTAGCATCTACGAGCTGCGATAATTCCTTATAATACCCCGTAGGATTTTTACGAGGATCGGGCAAAGATTGTTTCACCTGAAGCACTTCCGATCGTTTCCATGGGAGGTGTATCCATACCCGCTGGAAATGCGGCGGAACAATAGGAATAGCAGCAGCATCGCCGGGCATCCACACTGGTGGAACTTCCCGCATAGGGTATTGGCCAGACTCGTCTTGTTTTTCAATGTCCTCAACGAACAATGCGTGAGGAATAGGAGCGGGACGAAGAGATAGCAACCGCTCAATAGCACGTCGGACATTAGTATCGACTATCAGTCCAGTTGCGAACTGAAGCCGAAGTTCAGACAAGGCGGTTAGCACCTCGTCAGGCGCAACGGCCGCTATCTGATCATGTAGGAACTTGCACATTTCGTCAAACACGTATCTCTGAGTTGGTATGTTGAATTGATTAAACGTTTCGAGAACAATACGAGGTGGATTTCTAAGAGGGTTTACCATCCAACCCATCGCCATATTATATAGCGCAACGCGTTCTCTGTTACCAGGAAGCTGACTACGTCTCTGAGGACCGTCAGATCCAGCAGACCCAAAAACAGGTCCGAGCGACTGAAAGAAGTTTGTCGCAAGGGGAGAATTACGATTACGAGTAGAGGGAGAAGAGTAAGACACAGGACTCACAAGAGAAGGAGTAGAAACAGTAGCAGCAACAGGGGTTAACAACACAGGAGCAGTAACAGGAACAGGAGTATGTGGAAGCGGAGGAGCAGTAGGAATAGAAACAGACAAAGGAGCAGGAACAGTCGGAAGAGCGGGTGCAGGTTGAGGAACAGGTGGAGGAACAATAGGTGGAAGAACAGGTACGACAGGGACCACGGGAGCTGCGGTACCCTGTACGTACGGAGGTGGCGACTTCATAAGATAGGACATTAAAGGATCCTCAACCGCCTCTTCCTTCTTATCCGACTCCGTAGGCAAAGCAGGATAGCATTTATCTATGGACATACGCTGTAGCCTCTCAAACACTTCCTTATCCTTATCCTCCTTATCACGCTGGAACTGCTCAGCTTTCTTCACTATGGTAGCAACATTATCTCGCTGACTACGTTTATTTTGTCTGATCTCTTTCTGTCGGGCTTCTTTGCGCCACAACCGAAAGGCATCAAACATGGCCGGCCTAGATTTACGTTCGAACAATTTTATTTCCAAATTATCTAAGATCGACGCTTCGAAGCTACCGTGAGGTGGCCAACGAAGGTCGCCGTCTTTCTTTGTATATTTAATCCAATAATCGTTAAAAGCAATCGGGCCTAGCCCATGTTTGCTATATAAATCATAAGTAGGAGTTCCAACCGGAGGTATCGGACACGAATCCTCCAGCCGGGAATCCGCACCACAAGGTCTGAAACAACTGAACAAAGTACTGCGACCAGGCATCTTGCACACTAGCCGAGTTTCACAAACTTCAAGGGTTACGGGATTTACCAAGTCCCAGCAAAGAACAAAACCCTCGGTTTTTGGCGGCTGCAGTCGTCAAACAATACAACAACAAGGTACGCTAGCAAAGTGTCACCGACAAAAACACTCACACAGCGTTTACAACAAAGACACTCGCTAAAGTGTCAACAACCAAGAACTCTGGGAGCGACCCACAAAATACTTAACTCAAAGATCGATGGCGTCCTCAGGAAGGCCCGTCAATCGTCTCGCTATACCACGGTCTACGCCAGGCGCCAAAACAGGTCTACAGTCAGGGCAGCAGTTCGTCGCAGCCGTCAGGAGGCGGGAATCTTCGCGGGAAAAGTCTTCGGGCCACTTATTTCGACAACAAGATCGATGAAGCGGGGTGCACCTTCCCTCGGAGATTTCACACGAAGTTCCTCACGATCGTCGGGCTTGGACCGGTACCACTGATGCAGCCCCACGTTGGGCGCCAACTGAAGGACTGGGTTCTTTTGGACCCAGCGGTGCCAGGGCACAACACCTGAAACCTTCGTGGGTAACCTGCTCCGGCGTACAAATCACAGAGACACGGGACACTTCCTTCGGCGTCAAAGATTCAAGGTTTATTTGCTGCAGGGAACACAGAAGTCACAGGAAGTACATCGAGTGTAGTTCGGGGAGACTGCTTCAAATTGGTTCTGTGGATCGCTTCTTTTATACAGTTTTTACCCATAGGATAACATGTTACACAAAAGTTTACAACCCGGTTCCCACAATTAGCCCCCAAAGGGGTCGAACATAAGTGCGGAAACATTTGGTGGTTCCCAACTGTAAAAACCCATCTTCCCACTATTAGCAAATTCCAATCGGCAGTAAAACAGATCGAAATAGGAACAAAGACAGGTGCAGAGGAAGACGGAGACAGTGGGGAGATCGGAAAGGGTGTAAAAGGGGAGGTATCGAGAAGCACGAGATACAGGCATCAAAGGGACGTGCCTAATGAGATGCACGGCTGAGACAATAAGCCCGTGCGGCAAGATGAGCCTCGAGCGGCGCCACCTGCCTTACAGTAGCATCCCCCTCGTCATAAAGACACTTACAAAGAACATGTGTCTTCCGCCAATATCTGGGGAGTCCCAGGGTCGCGAAGCGGACAGCGTCCGTTCGCTGGCTACTTGAGGGCAAGAGACAAAATGGATGCCGTATCTAAGATGGAACCCGTGGGTACAGATGAAAAACCCACATAACAAACGAACGGTTTAAGTTAGCACAGCGAAACTGCGCACACTTACTAAACTCGTTATTTGCGGTTCATAGATATCAGACTCGACCATGTTCGTGCGAGTCGAAGACACCACTTACAATTGTCACGGAACCTCAGCGGTGAGATCCCTATGTAGGTCAGCCAAGAACTATTTAAGTTTGAGTTGATACCCATATCTAGAAGGATATGCCAAAGCTTGGATCTATTTACCAAGTCAAAAGCAGACACAAGATCCATAAATGCCATCTCAAACGTTCCCTCTTTAGCTATACTATATTTACCTGCTAGTAGATGTAAATTAAGGCTCCTAGTTTGATTTGAACCCATGTATTTGTGTAAAGATGTATGATAGCATTGAGTAGTTTTGCCAGAAATCCCATTCATTCCATTTTTTTCCATAGCATGGCCCTTGGGATCTTGTCGAAGGCTGCTTTGAGGTTCATGAAGCATGTATAAAGTCTTGTTGATTTTGAGATCTCTTGCTCATCCAAGAGGGTGACTGCTGATAAGTTGGTTAGGATGCTCATATCAGCACGAAAACCTGTATGCATTTTGGGTACTCGGTTGATGATGGTTGTCCAATCTTCTACTTCAAGCAACACATTTGAGGCGTATATCTTGGCCTACACATCTGTTAGTGCGATTAATCTGTAGTTGATATGGTTGGAACACTCCCCTGCTTTGCATATTGGTTGGAATATGCTACCTCACCATGAGTCAGGTATGATGCCAGTTTCCAGAACATATGTAAACAAGGGGGTTGGTTTTATAGACCAGAAACTAGGCATTGGGTAGTCCATTTAGCCCCAGTGCCCCCTCTGATCTGAGTTTTTTATGATACGCATGACCTGATTTTAGGCCACCTGACAGATATCAGTCTTTGGGGTTACCCCCTTTAGTGGGGACCTGATTGAAAGTACATCTCTTTCTATAGAGATGGCTTGATTTGCCAAGTTGTTGTTGACAACTAGTGACTGGTGGTAGATTTTTGATTTTGTTAAAAGTTGGCTCACAGCTTGGTTTGGCATTGCTGGAACAGGAGCTGGTCTTTACCTCTTGATTAACATTCATGGTTACATCTATAACCCCAGCTGCTTCCCCGGATTTAGTATGGCTATCCTCCTTAGAGTTAAAAATGGTTGTTCCCTTCTTGGTTCTGCATGTCTTTTCGATGTACTATGCTGTGCTCCTGCATTATCTAAGGTAAGTATATGGTTTGTCCAAACAGATTCTGAGATATCT
Organism: Lissotriton vulgaris; assembly: GCF_964263255.1. NCBI lineage: Eukaryota > Metazoa > Chordata > Amphibia > Caudata > Salamandridae > Lissotriton > Lissotriton vulgaris. The sequence continues at coordinate 1,277,933,830 of NC_141689.1, forward strand.
GTGTTGTGTTGCGGATTGTGCAGTTTATTAAAATATTTATTTTGACCCAAAAAGCTTTAAAGTTTCTTTGCTGTTTAGAATGCAATCGATTTATCCAAATAACCAAGTTATGTTTGTATTTTTCTATCCTGATCTCATTTTTTACGATCGTTTAATTTCTGCGGTTTTAGCAATTGAATCCTGGCTAGGCTGGTGTCAGCAAGAGCGCTTGATTCTAAGTTCTTTATTGAGATTTTTCTTCATGATCTTTAAGGTTTGAGTGAACAATGCTACTCCGGTACTTACTAAGGCCAAGATTTTAGTGAATTCCTCCCAAACCTCTGTCTGCTTTAGGTTATCTGTAGCACATGACAGAAGGATAGTGCTAGTCATAACGGCTTCTATTGACTCTTCCTTCCATTTAAAATGCCTTAAAGTATAAAGCTGAACTGCCAAGACAAGAACGTTGGCTTTTTTGGTCCTAGCAGGGATGATATCCAAAGTAAAAAAAATGGGCAAAAGTATTGCTCTCTGATTTGTCTTCTATTGAAAAATTTGAAATGTACTTGTACAAACCTGGTCCTACTAAGCTAAAATCTATAGTGGAGCACGACCCTTCGGTTACTCTTGTGAAAGCTGGTGGGCAGTCCAAAGGACAATATCCATTTAGTGTGAACAAATCCAGGTCCTCCAGCGCTAAGAGACATGTTTTGCCAGGCAAATTCTGTCTTGTTTAATGGGCCTGTTTTTCCCATGTTTGTCCAGGTAATTTGCGGTCAGGTCTATGTAATAGAATGCCTGTTGAAGTCCCCTGACACTACAATGCTCACTTGGGGATATGTGGGTTTTAGAGCTTTGAGGGGTCCTACCAATGATTAGATTTTTTCACCTTGAGCTTGGGGGCTGGGTGTATGGAGATGTTTAGAATTATTGAAGTGAGGTAAGGTGTAGAAGCTAGTTTAATGCACTGCATCCATGTTGTATCCAAGACCACTTCTTCATGTTCCCAGAGAATATCAGTGGAGATGTAAATTGATAGACCACCCGTAGCTCTCCCAGAGCTTGCTTCTTTTATTGCTTTGTTGTGGTATTCCTAGTAGTATACTATTGGGATATCAGTAAGCTGCCAAGTATTCTTGGAGGAATTTTACGAAATATCCTTATCCGCCTTGCTCTTTAGGTCATTCACGTTCCAGGGGTACATTTTACAATTAGCTGGATCGGTGAGGCATTGAGACATCTCTCATGCTTTCCTGTTGTTTGTTCTTCTGTGGGGCCCAATGTGCTGATTTTCTTTGCAGTTGGCAATTTGGTGCTGGGGATTTTTGAAGAGGATGTATCTAATTATTTGTTGTCCTTTGTCTGATATACTAGAGTTGTACGGTCCTGTTGATCCCTTCAAGATGCTTAGTGTTGATTTGGATCCTTATAATGGGCTAGGATAACCTGTCACAAAAGATTATTTGTGCTGTCGTATTTGTTTTGCTATTTTCGTATCTGACCAGCTTGTAATTGTGATACCAGTTCTTGGTTTTTCAGAGTTTGATTTAAACTCTATTCTTTAAGGGTTACTAGATCTGATGTGGGTCAGACCTGGGAGGGCTTCTAGTAATCATAGTATTGCACTCCGCTTTAGGATGTCGTGGGCGTCCCTCAATATGTAGTGAGGAATCAGCTTGATATTTACATTGCCCTGCATCTTGATAGCATGTTTTGGGGTCTCTGCTGGTGCTTCAATTTGCTATCGATGGATTTTGGGCCGTATGTTATATGCTGTTTATCGAGCGGGTGTACTTCGAAGCTCCGTTAAATGGACTACTCATATGCTTCTTGTTAATGTGTTTCTTGTGTCTGTTGGGATTGTCTGTCCAAATTCATTTTCAGGCCTCTCAGTTGTGAGTGGCTTCCTACCTCTATTAGTATCTAAGATGCTGACTTCTGTAACTTGGGGGCTTCTTGCTAATATAGCATTGTTGCTCGTATTCTTGACTGAAGTCTTTATTTTGTGAAGGTCTCTGTGGGCAGTAAGCAAGTTTGGGTGGAGCTAGTCTTGAGACTGACATACCCTTTTGACTTATACTCCTCGAGGACGTCTGGGCGTTTGAATATGTTATACATTGGGGTGACTATGGGTGTTGGTTTAATTTGTTTTGTAAATTTATTGATAGCTAACTGCGTGTGGTTATTGTTACTGGGTTCATTGCAGTCCACTGTATTGTGATCTTCATTTGATTATTTTACTCTTTTCTCGTCAGTATTCTAGTCAGAGATTTGCATTTGTGTAATTAATGTATGAATATGAATTTTTTTCCCTTTACTTTTCCTCGCTTCCCTCAAGCATTTAAGTTCCTTCTTCATGAGGGAGGGATGTGAGCTGGAATTTGGTGAGGCTTCTACTGTTTTTTCCATTATGGTTTGCTGTTTTATGGAAACGTGTGTTACTCCTTTTATTTGTATTGACTCCATCTCAACTATGACTTTGATACCAGACTACATTTTGTGACGTTTGTGACAATTTTTTTTGTGCTGCCATGTTATTTCAACGAATGTAGGTTTTAAGAGGCCCTTACTCAGCCATGGGAGATGTTTTGTGAACTCCCTTACCTTCCCACTAATTCTGCCATTAAGGTAGGAACCATGGCAAGTTTGTCTATTATTAAAGGGCAATGAGATGCATGGTAGTGGTGACGTGATCCTGCTGTACGTTTGTTATCAAGGTGTTCAATGACTGCAGCTTTTGTTCAATCCCTTGTACAAGGATTGCTAAAATATTTAATAAATCGACTTGTGTGTCCAATTTATCTGCATGGTATGTCATTGGAGTTCCGATTATTTCCATGGTATTTAACAATTGATGCCAAACGGAGGAGTCTGGAGGTTTGTTTGTTGCCTCAGCCATGGATGTTTAATCTGATCCTTTGACTTTTTGGAAGTTTCCTCCGTAAGTCCTTGGGAGCCGTATCGTATTTACAGACTGACAAAGCAGGAGCTTTTGTTTGATCGAAAGGTGATGACTCTGGCTGTTCAAACGGTCTTAGGATGATTTCCTGCCAAACTGTAGCATCGTGAATGTCTTCCTTTTGTGCAGTGGAGTCGATCCGATTTACAGACTGCTGAATTACATGATGAGTATAAGATAACTGTTGTGTCAATAATGGTTTCATTGTTTGGTGTTGCCTTGAGTTCACTTGCCTATGTACTAGGACCTTCAAGAAAGCATCTGCGAACAGCCCTGTTTTCACCACTCGATCACTAAGACCTAACTTTTTGTTTCCCTCTTTTCTTTTTGGGCCTTCCTTGATTTCTGGCTAATTTTGTGGTGCCTCTGTTTTTCCCTGATCTCATTTTACACCCTATTTGGTTGTTTGATGGTTGAATAGTTATTGTTGATTACTGATTCCCTGTAGGAGCATCGCTACACATCTTCCCCTGCCTGCAAGGACTATAAAGTGCTTGGAAGCTTCCAAAGTTCTCCCAGTTGCAGATAACTGACTGCTGGGGGTTGGACAGGACAGAGGTATGGTGACCCGGATGGGCGACTGACTGTATAGTGCAATACTACGGAGGAATGATTTTACCCCTTGCACAGAGGGATTCCAATGCACTCTTCTTCTTTCGCTGCAAGTCGGCAGTTTGATTTGAAAATAGCTGGCCACAAGCCTGCCTGCTTGAAGGTCCTGGATTGGAAGGCCAGGGCTGGTCCATCTTCGAATCAGGCTCAGTTTGAAAAAGATGCTGGTTCAACCGGGTAAAACTGAAAACCTGGAAGCCTAGGAGAGAAAATGTAGGCAGGAGCAGGAAAACAAAGCACAAAGCACAAGCTGCTGATGGTGCAAATGGTAACAATTGTGGTTGCGTTGGTCACAGTAGTTAATTTCTGATTTAAAAAATATGTGCACAAGCAGCTGATGGTGGCGATTGCGGTGGGTTATATCCAATTTTTGAATGAATTGCACTGAAATTGTAGCACCTGCAGTTAGAGAGCGGGGAACATGAGGTGTATCAGCAAGCTGCGCCCGACTCCAGACGATCAGCCACAGTGGACCACCTGGGGCTCTTGTTCTGCAGCTGCTGACTACGGCGGCCACACTCTCAGCGCACATGACACTCACCGCTGTAATGGCAGAAACAGGAGCAAGAGTGGGGATAGGAGATATGGCTGGCTGTCCTCTCGCTGAAAGCTCCTGCAGCTGGAATCTGCTCTGCTTTACACAGCTCAGTTCACAGCCGACAATTTGCTTTGCCGGGACTCCAAAACGCTGACACATCACCACGTAAGGTGATGTAAGTAAGTACATTCACTATATAAGCCTCAGGCACTTCACAGATGTGGTCAAGGGCCACTGGCCTCAGAATAACAACGTTATTAGGATGAGCTAAATTGTAAAACTGCAGCAGCCAGGCTACATTGGCAGGCCTCAAATCATGTTTGTCATGTCATACTATTAAATGGAACAGTAGTGTTTTAGTTCATAGGTGACATTTAGGGGTAGATTCCAATTCAGCAAAAAAAACATCTTACGAGTCGTATTTGTAGCCGTTTCCGTACAATTCGTAAAAAAACGTCCGAATTGCGTAGTACGATCAGTTTCCAAAGATTCCGTACGAATGTTTACGAACCGTATGAAAAACAAGCGAAGAACCGTACGACACGGACTAGGCCAGTGAACCGTACGATTTGTCAACATGCCGTACGTCCCGCAAAGTACGATCTGGACAGGAGAACGTGAACGCCATTCGTACGGGAAAATGCTGTTGTGTATGAAGTGCGATTTGTACTGAAAACATCGCGTATAAGCGACCCGCACAATCAAATAAAAATAGAACCCCCTTCAACGAAGCGCACGCGTACCCTGCGAAAACGTCACGTATGAGAGAGCCACACAATGAAGTTCGAAACAAACCCCCATCAACGAAGCGCACTCGTACCCCGTAAATATGTCGCGTATGAGAGAGCCAAACAATAAAGTACGAAATGAACCCCCATCAACTGAGCGCACGCGTACCCCAGAAATACGTCGCGTATGATAGAGCCACACAATAAAGTACAAAAACGACCCCCCCTTAACGAACACCACGCCTACCCCCTAAATCCGTCGCGTATCAGATAATAACACAATACAGTACGAAAACGCCCCCCCCCCACAATGAACCTTACGCGTACCCCCTAAATACGTTGCGTATGAGAGAGCTACACACTAAAGTACGCAACGAATCCCCCCAACAAATAAACTCACGCGTACCCCTAAAACACCACAAGGAGCGTGCAAACGAGTTGCACAACACCACAAAACATATCTCCTGTGTACAAACCATTGCAAAACAAAGTCCTGTCCACAACCAAACTGACAAGCAGAGGGCCAAAAACAGACCCACCCTTAATAACGCACCCACCAAAAATTCAAACTAAGCCACACCCACAAATGGACCAATAAAAAGGGCCCAGAAACACAAATCAGCATCCTTTGCAACATACAAATTTACCTAGAGACTGACAACACACTCACGACTGCACGCATCCCCCTCACACATACCACCAATCACATTCAGAACCACACCCCCTCTTCACATTCAGACCCACAACGCCCCATCCATACACACCCTCACCCCCCCAAACACATTCACCCCACAACATGTCAGGACCAAAGAATCCAAAGTTCACAAATCAGGAGATGGAGATCCTTGTAGATGAGGTCTTCAGAGTCGAGCCACAGCTGTTTGGCGCATTGGTCAGACAGACCAGCAAAGCTGAGAAAACACGCATGTGGGAGAGGATCGTCAATAAGGTCCATGCTGTTGCACCCATCAGGCGCACCAGGACAGTTTGCCAGGCCCGGTGGTACGATCTGCAGAGGATGGTCAAGCGGAAGATGGACGAGGACTACGCCCAGAGCCAGTACACTGGAGGTGGAGGTTCCCGCAGACCAGTACAGTACCAGCCCTGGAAGGAGAAAGTCATGGCCCTGCTACCAATGGTGGAAGTACATGAAATTGAAGGAGTCGTGGAGCCTGGTGAGTATACAAACAACTCATCTTACATGGTGGGACTCCCAGCATAGGCCACACATATGAGGGGTGGGTGGATAGGACTAGTAGAAGCGCCCAGACATAGGGGGTGGGTGGATAGGACTCCCAGAATTGCCCAGATATAGGAGGGGTGGGTGGATAGGACTCCCAGAAGTGCCCAGACATGGGAGGGGTGGGTGCAGAGGACTAGTAGAAGTGCCTAGACATAGGAGCGGTAGGTGCACAGGACTCCCAGCAGTGCCCAGACGTAGGAGGGGGGTGTGGATATGACTCCCAGAAGTGCCCAGAGATAGGATGGGTGGGTGGATAGGACTCCCAGAAGTGCCCAGACATGGGAGGGGTAGGCGGATAGGACTAGTAGAAGTGCCCATACATAGCAGGGGTGTGTAGTTAGGACACCCAGCAGTGAGCAGTGATCAGACATAGGAGGGGTGGGTGGATAGGACTCCCAGAAGTGCCCAGACATGTGTGGGGTGGGCGCAGAGGACTAGTAGAAGTGCCCAGACATAGGAGGGGTGGGTGGATAGAACTCCCAGCAGTGCCCAGACATAGGAGGGGTGGGTGCACAGGACTCCCAGCAGTGCCCAGACATAGGAGGAGTGGCTGGATAGGACTCTCAGAAGTGCCCCAACATGGGAGGGGTAGGTGCAGAGAACTAGTACAAGTGGCCAGACATAGGAGGGGTGGGTGGATAGGACTGCCAGCAGTGCCAAGACGTGGGAGGGGTGGGTGCCCAGGACTCCCAGCAGTGCCCAGACATAGGAGGGGTGGGTGCACAGGACTCCCAGCAGTGCCCAGACATAGGAGGGGTGGGTGCACAGGACTCTCAGCAGTGCCCAGACATTGGAGGGGTGGGTGGATAGGACTCCCAGAAGTGCCCAGACATGGGAGGGGCGGGTACAGAGGACTAGTAGAAGTGGCCAGACATAGGAGGGGTGGGTGGATAGGACTCCCAGCAGTGCCAAGACGTAGGAGGGGTGGGTGCCTAGGACTCCCAGCAGTGCCCAGACTTAGGAGGGGTTGGTGCACAGGACTCCCAGCAGTGCCCAGACATAGGAGGGGTGGGTGCATAGGACTCCCAGCAGTTCCCAGACATAGAAGGGGTGGGTGCACAGGACTCCCAGAAGTGCCCAGACATAGGAGGGGTGGGTGGATAGGACTCCCAGCAGTGCCCAGACATAGGAGAGGTGGGTGCACAGGACTCCCAGCCGTGCGCAGACATAGAAGGGTTGGGTGCACAGGACTCCCAGCAGTGCCCAGACATAGGAGGGGGTGTGGATAGGACTCCCAGAAGTGCCCAGACATGGGAGGGGTGGGTGGATAGGACTAGTAGAAGTGCCCAGACATAGGTAGGGTGGGTGGATAGGACTCCCAGCAGTGCCCATAAATAGGAGGGGTGGATGGAGAGGACTGCCAGAAGTGCCCTGACATGGGAGGGGTGGGCGCAGAGGACAAGTAGAAGTGCCCAGACATAGGAGGAGTGGGTGCACAGGACTCCCAGCAGTGCCCAGACATAGGAGGGGTGGGTGCACAGGACTCCCAGAAGTGCCCAGACATAGGAGGGGTGGGTGGATATGACTCCCAGCAGTGCCCAGACATAGGAGGGGTGGGTGAACAGAACTCTCAGCAGTGCCCAGACATAGGAGGGGGTGTAGATATGACTCCCAGAAGTGCCCAGACATAGGAGGGGTGGGTGGATTAGACTCCCAGAAGTGCCAGGACATGAGAGGGGTGGGTGGATAGGACTAGTAGAAGTGCCCAGACATAGGAGGGGTGGTTGCACATGACTTCCAGCAGTGCCCAGACATAGGAGGGGTGGGTGGATAGGACTCCCAAAAATGCCCAGAAATGGGAGGGGTGGGTGCAGAGAACTAGTAGAAGTGCCCGGACATAGGAGGGGTGGATGGATAGGACACCCAGCAGTGACAAGACATAGGAGGGGTGGGTGCACAGTACTCCCAGCAGTGCCCAGACATAGGAGGGGTGGGTGCACAGGACTCCCAGCAGTGCCCAGACATAGGAGGGGTGGGTGCACAGGACTCCCAGCAGTGCCCAAACATAGGAGGGGTGGGTGGATAGGTCTCCCAGAAGTGCCCAGACTTGGGAGGGGTGGGTACACAGGACTCCCAGCAGTGCCCATATTTAGGAGGGGTGGATGCACAGGACTCCCAGCAGTGCCCAGACATAGGAGGGCTGGATGGATAGGACTCCCAAAAGTGGCCAGACATAGGAGGGGTGGGTGGATAGGACTCCCAGAAGTGCCCAGACATGGGAGGGGTGGGTGGATAGGACTAGTAGAAGTGCCCAGACATTGGAGGGGTGGGTAGATAGGACTATTAGAAGTGTCTAGACATAGGAGGGGTGAGTGGATAGGACTCCCAGCAGTGCCCAACAGTATGGGGGTGGGTGCAAGGCCTGAGGTCCAGAAGGCTGCACGGGGGATGGTAGGAGGGTGCAAGGGGGATGGTGTATATGGTAAATCTTTTGCCACCCCAATCACCAATACTGTGTACGCACACGCCCAATTACACTCTTCCCATATGGTCCAGGTACACACACATGGACCATGCTCATTGTACAGGCACTGATAAAGTGCTGACAACATAGCTGACACTGGGCCCTGGTGTACACAGTACAAGGCCCTCCTGTGACCAGTGAAAACACTAACATCAGGACAACAAGGTCAGATATCTTGCACAGTAACTCACAACCACAGTCATGGCAGCATGCTCCATGGGGGGACAGTCACACCATGAGTGAGGCACAGTTCCAATTCACACTCCAAATACCAGCACAGCCTGTCACACACACCCCTTACCTAAACATAGCAAGGTGGGCCAGGCAATGTAGTGCCCCACTGTCGCAAGCGTCATGTAACACAACAAATCCCTATCAGATGAAGCATTCAAGCAAGAAATGCACAGGGCTGATTCACAAGTCCCTTGCACTCATATCACGATGCCGTAGCTACACCTTACTGATGCCGTGGACCCACAAATATTAGTGCAATGGTGCTGGGTATTGACAAGGTGATGCACCTGGGAAATGTACAACATTCTAAAGCACTGCGCCAGAAGTAGGTGTACTGGTTGTGGTGTGGTGGGCAGTGGCTGTTTGTCATGGCACAGCAACACCTCCCAAAAGGGGTTGAATGAAATCTTAAACATTTCACTCTGCCACTTGTATGGGCATGCTACCTCAAAACCCTGTGCATGCCTGAAGCAGACATAAGGATTGACACAGCATTGTGCAGATAGGCCCACACAGAGCATTGCTGGAGCTGTGTTGTACCAGCAACACAACTCCAGCAATGTGCCACTTCTATGGCACGGATACAGGATGCAGTTGTTTGGTATTTCCACAATGGTGATCCGCTGTGTTAATGTTTTGCATCCATGCTGGCATAGCTGTGGTGCACAATGACAGCCAAATCCCTGCTGATATGTCTGGCTGTGCCATTCATTGTAAATAGACCCTCACATTGAAATGTGCAATGAATACAGATCAATGTGACATCACAAGTGAACAGTGAGAAAAATCATAAGCAGGTTTAACAGGGATATGGACAATGTACATGAAAAATACATATTCCATTGAATGCCATTAACATAATCTGTCTCTCACACCCACAGGGCAACATGCGCAATCTAACCCCAACCAGGGGGGAGATGGATCATAGTCCCAGGCTCCTCAGGACCCTGACCCACCAACAGTGACGCCTCTCAACACTCCATGGATGACCCCGACCAACCTGGCACCTCTGGATCTCAAACCCGTGCAGCAGCTTCATCAGGGGCATCTGCGCCAACCACCACACCCATTCCTGCCACATCCCAGCAGACAGCTCTGAGCCCTGCCCACAATCCACAACTGAGCCAGTCTGAAAATGAGGGAAAGGTTCGCCGGGCACCCAGGAGTCAATACCCACCCACTGTCAACCCTCAGGGGTCCCGGCCCCCTGATGTGCCCACAACAGCAGGCTAGGCTTGTGTGGGCAGCGGTGGTGGGAGTGGTTCAAGGCGGAGGCGAGAACCTGACCAGGAAGCTGCAGGGCCCGGTATGTCTGAACTCAGAAACATCATGGAGGACTACCGGCGGGACACCAGGGTGTTCAGCTAGGGAGTGGGGGCCCTCATCGCTTTAAAAAACAGGAGGCCGAGCAACACGCCAGTCAACGACGACAACTTGGACGGAGGGAGGCAACACTGGCTGAGCTCTTGGCGGTGCATAGGGACATTAGCCACTCACTCTGTCGGGTTGCTGACAACATGCAGCACCCTCCCTGTGTCAACAGGCCAGAAACATCTAGGCAAAGACTGCAAAGAGGCACAGGGAGGGAGGAGGAGGTGGAATCATCCGACGGAGAGTCCCAGGGATCGTCAAGGCCTGCACATGAGGGTCCCCCAAGGAAGATGGGTCGTCCACGGAGAAGACGTTGAGAGGTAGAGGGCCATGCGCATCTCCCAGGTCACCTGGTCTGGCATCTTGCTATTGTGTGCATTAGCATCACCTTATTGACTGTCTTTCTCTCCCACATGGATTTGCTGGTCACAGTGTCACCAATGATGCCAATCACTGTGGTCTTGACTCTGTTGACTAAAACTGCAAGGCATCACATCTCCCTCTGTGAACTTTGGATTCCCCACATGTTTGTACAGCACCTAACACCTACTCACAATTCACTCACAAGATTGAGAATTAAAAATGGCAAACACAATACGTATTAATGATGAGTTATTTTTGACGTCAGTCTATGACATATGTGTAGGGATATGCCAAAGTATGCCAGAGTGCTGAACAAACTCAAGCCATCCATACAGTGGGATCTGAGTCTGGTTGTGGACACACATAGGTCACAATGCATGATCAACTACATCCATGGTGGCAAATACTCACACGTGATGGTTACTACCTGCTGAGGGGGGGGGGCTGCCTTGCCATACTGCTCAGACAGACAGTTACGGAAGAGTCTCATGAAGGTGTACAGGTCATGGGTAATGTGTCTGTCTCCAATGAGGGGCTACCAGGCCTCTTTGTTGATGTGGGTGAAATATCACCCGAATGCACTTGGACTGTGGAAGTGATGAATGTTGCACAGAACAACGCAGGCTGGATGGACTACAGGCAACGGGGTGTTGGATGGGAGACGTCCATATATTGTGTTTTTTGGCCAGTGGTTGTGGAGTGCCTCCTGAGTGTGGCTGAGGAATCTGGAGGTGATCCTCTTGTTGAGTGTGAGCCAATGCATGCCTCTCAGGAGGGGTGTGATGTGACTGCATCGGGGGGCGTACAAGATTACTTGTGCCAAGGCATTCTAGATGTGTTGCAGCCATCTCAGGTGCTTGTTTGTTGTTCACGCATAGAGGGTGTTCCCGCAGTCCAGTGTGCTGCTGACGAGGGCCTGGGTGATGCTTATTCCTGTGTCGGAGGGGATCCATTTGAAAATCCTGCAGAGAATTCTGAGGGTGTTGAAGAATGACGCGGAGACAGCGTACACTTGCTTGGTCATGGAGAGGGTGGAGTTGAGGATGACCCCCAGGTTGTGTGCGTGGTCGGTGGGTGCTGGGGCTGTTCCTAGTGCTGTTGCCCACCAGGAGTCATCCCAGGATGATAGTTTGGTGCTGATGATGAGGATCTCCATCTTCTCTTTAATCAGCTTCAGCCTGCTGACCTGCATCCATTCTGCAATGGCCTTCCTTCCCCTGTGGAGTTTGGCTTTGGCGGTGTGGGGGGCATTGGTGAGGCTAAAAAGCTTTTTCAGGAAGCGATTAAACGCTATCACAAGGCTATACATCAGGCCCGCTCGGCCTTTCTCACCAATGAGATCAAGGCCAGCAATATTACTGTCAAAAGCATCTTCAAAATACTCCATGATTTTAAAACTAGGAAAGACCCCGCTATGGCATGTATCACGTCTGAGCGGCAATGCGAGGAGCTAGCCACTTTCTTTGTTCAAAAGGTTGAAACCATCTATAAATCCTTTTTCACTGCCCCTACGGACCTTGCTCTTACTGCTATTCTTCGGCCCAATACTATCTTAGCTGCTAACCCTCCTATGTCCCACGACGAATACCTTACGTTAAGTAAGAGGGTCAAATCGGGCTCCCCTATCGATCCTAGGAAACCTGTCCAATTCAGAGATGCTCTACCTGTGCTATTGTCACCCATATGCCAGATCATAAACTCTTCTTTCTCTACAGCAGTAGTGCCCATGTCTTGGAAAACTGTGATTGTGGTCCCCTTGCTGAAAAATCCTACTCTGGACCCTGCTAAGCCAGAAAACTTTCCGCCCCATATACCTGCTACCCTGGGTAGCAAAAATTGCTGAAGCCCACGCTAACAACATTCTTTCTCGTCACTTGAGCTATATTGGCGCCTTAGATCGCTCCCAGAAGGGGTTCCGCCCAGGCCATAGCACCGAGACCACACTTATAACAGTGCGTGAACATCTTCGTACCATCTTGGATGGGGACAGACTGCGGCTCTCATCCTGCTTGACCTCAGCGCAGCGTTCAATACAGTCTCCCATAAGATTCTCTTGTGTCGCTTGGAAGAGGTGTGGGTGGTAGGTCCGGCCCTGGAGTGGTTCCGTTCTTTTCTGACAGATCATTTCAGGTTGCGGCCCTCACCTTCCTCTCCCATGCTCATGCCATGAACCAGGGGGTTCCTCAGGGCTCGGCTTTAAGCCCGGTCCTGTTTAACCACTATGTGCAACCTCTGACGGCGGTTGCAAGAGACCATGGTTTGACCATGATTTCGTATGCTGATAATACTCAGCTGGTGGTGGCCCTCTCTGAAGACCACACTCGGGATGCCGTGCAGTTTCAGGCTCGCCTTGCAGCGGTTGCGCAGTGGATGACCACTAACTGCTTGCAACTTAATGCGAACAAATCACAGGGGCTATTAATGGGGAAAGACAAGGGATTTTGGAGCAAACATTGTTGGCCGGATTCTATGGGTTGTGCCCCCACCCCTAAGTTGGCTGTGAAAAACCTAGGGGTCTGGTTTGACACCAAGCTGGATTTCCAAGAGCACACCAAGAAGATCGCTGGCTCCTGCTTTGGTCTCCTTCGAGGCTTACGACCATTGCTTGTTTTTTTTCACCCTACCACCCGCCAGCTGATAGTTCAGGCAACTATCTTGTCCAGACTGGACTACGCTAATTCACTTTTATTGGGAGCCAATAAGGCAGAAGTCATGCACCTTTTAAGGGTCCAGAATGCAGTTGTGAGAAGTTGGCCTGGTATATGATGCTCACTAGTTCTAGTGATCACCTTGTACCATGCCAAGCAACCCTTATGATGATTGGTTGTAAGTCATCCTTATAGACCACCAGCTATCCTAGTAGCGTGGACAAAGCAGTCTTAGGCTAAACTCTGTAAAGGCATGTGAAGCAAGCTGTTTTACCATACACAATCCCCTTGAATACCAAATGAAAGGACACCACACAGATATATATTGAAAATATATATATATATTATTACTACAAGTATCCCCTATACTCTTTATGAGCACAGAAGCAAATGCGACAAAACAAAACACAGTTTAAATATACAAAAGTTGCTCAATATGGATGAGCCCTAGGGGCCACCTAAACCATATACTAAAATAGTGGTATAAGAATCACCAATCGGAAAGGAAGTAGGCCTAGGGCCTGGGGAATCGCTGGAGCTGTTCGGGACTAACAGTGAAGAAGTCGGGAAAGGCCCGCGGGACTCGGGTGCAGCGCTTAAAGCACACGCATACACCAATGCAATGTCAATGGTGCGTAAAAGTTATAAAGTTACAGTTTAAGGAACCTTCCGACTGACCTAGAAGGACAAAACTTTAGACCTAGGCACTAGAGGTGTGTACCAGTGTAGGAACACCGGCGTTGCTGAGTTACCTCACCCACAGGAAGCGGGTGCACAGGTGCGAAGTAGTGTCGGGTTTCGTCACGCAGGTCGATGGTGCGTGGAGATGAAGATGAAGCAGGCGGGTCATCATGGAGAGTTCTGGTGGATCCAAGGGTGGATCTGAAGAGGTGAAGATCTGAAAGCAGAGGGGACAATGTTCAAAGTCACTAGCCAGTGACTACTGTGGAACCAGAATGGAACCAGGTGATGTCGGGGGCAAAGAGGCGATGAGGTGTAGCTTGTCTCCTCAGCCACGTGGACACGGAGAGGTCGAGGACTCCAGGAGTCGATCACGAGCTGTTCCACGAAGGGTCTAGCTGTTGGCGGTGTCGGCAACTTGATTGGAGCAAACAGGCCTTGGCTAATGCAAGCCACTCAGGAAGTGAAGAAAGCTTGTCACTCGGACCAGCAAGGTCAGAGAGGGTGCTCCTTTTCAGGGGAGCGAGGGCCAGTCTGCTGCCACCAGACCAGTGGTGTTGTTTGTAGGTTTTGTTGCCAAGATGGCCGCTAGCCATGTGGCAAGTGGCCGGGATGGCGCGTCGAGTGGCAAAGTGCAAAAGGGCCCCACGCAGATCGTGGAGATGCAGGGGGGCTGATCTTCGGTCTTGATGCTGCTCGCTGATGGGGCTTCTCAAACCCCAAAACACAGCATCGAGGGTGCCTCGGGTACTGCGCAGTCAGCTTCTCGGGGGTCTTTTGAGATGTCCTGTCCCACGTCTCTCGGTGCCTCCATGGGTCTCTTCTTTTCAGGGACTGTGGATCGGGCTCTGAGATGTCTGGGAGTCTGGGTCTTGTTGGGCTCTGGGCTGGGGCTCCAGCAGGAGGCGGCGGCAAAGCAGACGTCGAGTTGCTGGATGGTGCCTGTATTCACAGGGTGGTCACTCTTTGGCCACAAGGGAGATGCTCTTCAGTCTTCTGTGCAGCAGAATGTTGAAGTCCAGTTTTCTTCTTAGTTTCAAGTCGAGTTCAGAATGATCTGAAGTCTTAGGACACAGCTCCTACTCTTATTCCAAATCTGGGGACCGGATCACCTGCTAGGTCCCTCCTCTGGGTGGGACCAGGAAGGGGGGCGGTTACACCCCCTTTCCTTTGTCCAGATCCGCGCCAGGACTGGGGCTGGAAAACCCCAGCACCGGTTTGGACTGGCTTATGCACAGGGATACCTTGTGTGCCCCAGGCATGTCTCTTTCTATTCAGCCCTGTCCTACCCAATACACAAAATCCTGTCTGGGGTGGTGCTCGCACCTCTCAAGGCAGGAAACCCTTTGTCCAAGCCTCCCTCGCTGGAAGGACTCCCAGCAGCAGGAGGTCAGACTTGTGTCTGTGGTGGCAGCATCCATTTTGTGATGCTGAGGCTCTAGTTTAACTTTAACCGGCGTTCAGGTTATGTACATGTCGTGTCCCTCTAGAAGGGTGGAATGCTACCCCCGTTGCCAGAACTGGCAAGGGGGTAGTATCCCAATTCGTATGACACCTTACTCGACATGTTTTGATTAAGCCAAACCAAAGTTAGCAAGTAACCGCGAGGATTATAATGCACTTAAGAGTATATGGTATGGCAATATCCCGGAACAGCTAAGGGAGTTGTTCCCGACAGCTGCAGACAGGCTCAGCTCGTGCCAGAGCACCATCTCACATGAAACCAAGCACTCTGCCTCCAGGATTGTAGAGGCCTTCCATAGGAGTGGCTTATAGGTTAACATGTGTCCAGTTAGGTTAGATATAGGTATACTATATCTAAGCAAGAGGTGATTACACCAACTTACCCCAGCTGATTGATCAGCCAGTTGTGTGAAATATGGAGGCCAGGCCAGGGGTGGCACAATACATGCTGCAGCCCCTGGTAGGCCTTGGAGGCACCTATGCCCTGGGTACCTTGGGTACCCTGTTACAGGGGCCTATAAGGTGAACCAGTTCCAATTCGTAATGCACTTAGAGTGCTTTGGCATTAATTTAGAGAGAGAACAGCAGGCTGTGGGTCTGATTAGCAGGCCCACAGCCACATTAAGTTATAAACCAGTGAAGCAAAAAGCAAAAATTTGGGGTGACCATTGGATAGCAGACCCTACTCTCCTACACAACCCCCCCCCCCAAACGCAGGGTCATTAGACTAACCTTGACCAGTTGTGTCTTCATGTTCCAAGTGGAAGTACCTGGAGAGACCATCTGCGTTGCCATGGTCAGTCCCTGGGTGGTGCTCCACTGTAAAGTCCATCCCCTGTCGGGAAATGGACCAACTGAGTAGTTTGGGGTTTTCACCCTTCATCTGATTAAGCCATAAGAGGGGCCTATGGTCGGTCTGAATCTTGAAGTGAGTGCCAAACAAGTATGGTCTCAACTTCTTTAGGGCCCACACCACAGCGAAGGTCTCCCTCTCAATAGCTGACCAACAATTCTCTCTGGGGGTCAGCCTTCTGCTAATAAAAGCAATGGGCTGGTCTTGGCCATCTACATTAAGTTGTGAAAGCACAGCTCCCACTCCCAACTCAGAAGCATCTGTTTGGACAATGAACTCTCTTGAGTAGTCAGGACTCATCAGGATAGGTGCAGAGCACATGGCCTTCTGCAGGACTTCAAATGCCTTTTGACAGTTTACATTCCACTGAACCTTTTTCGGCATCTTCTTGGATGTCAGATCATTAAGAGGAGTCGCAATGGACCCATAGTTCTTAACAAGCTTCCTGTAGTACCCAGTCAGGCCCAAGAAAGCTCTGACCAGAGTACGGGTAGTTGGAGGGGACCAGTCCTTTATGGTCTGGATCTTACTCTCCAGTGGTCGAACTTGGCCTCCACCTACAAGGTGGCCCAAGTACACAACCTTACTCTGCCCTATCTGGCACTTTGTGACCTTGATAGTGAGGCCTGCCTTTTGCAGGGCCTCTAGCACTTCCTTCAGGTGGACCAGGTGATCCTCCCAGGTGGAGCTGAAGACAGCAATATCATCCAGATATGCTGCGCAAAAGTCATCCAACCCAGTAAGGACTTGATTCACCAACCTTTGGAAGGTGGCAGGTGCATTTTGCAAACCAAAGGCCATCACCACAAATTGGCAATGACCTCCTGGGGTAGAAAAGGCAGTTTTGGCTTTGGATTCCTCAGCTAACCTGATTTGCCAATTGCCAGCTGTCAGATCAAATGTGCTCAAATTTTTGGCAGAAGCCAACTTGTCAATGAGCTCATCTGCCCTTGGAATAGGGTATGCATCTGTCCTGGTAACATTATTGAGCCCTCTGTAATCCACACAGAACCTAATCTCTCTCTTGCCATCTTTGGTGTGAGGTTTGGGGACTAGAACCACTTGGTTAGCCCAGGGGCTCTCTGAAGGCCCAATAACACCTAATTCCAGCATCTTTTGCATCTCAGTCTTTATACAGTCCCTGACATGGTCAGGTTGCCTGTAAATCTTGTTTTTCACAGGAAGACTGTCACCAGTGTCCACCACATGGGTACACCAGTTAGTCTGACTGGGTGTCAATGAGAACATATGTCTGTATGACTGCAAAACTTGTCTACAGTCATTTTGCTGATATTCAGTGAGGCTGCCATCTAAGGCCACACCATCAACTGAGCCATCTTCAGGGTTCTGAGTTAACAGGTCTGGGAGAGGGTCACTCTCTTCCTTCTGCCCCTCATCTGTAGCCATGAGCAAGCCCATGTCTGCCCTGTCAACATATGCCTTCAGTCTGTTGACATGGAGCACCCTGTGGGGTCTTCTGGGAGTTCCTAGGTCCACCAAGTAGGTAACCTCTCCCTTCTTTTCAACAATAGTATGGGGTCCAGACCATTTGTCTTGGAGTGCTGCTGGGGCCACTGTCTCCAACACCCAAACTTTCTGTCCAGGCTGATACTCAGTCAAGACAGCCTTTTGGTCATGCCAAGCTTTCTGTATTTCTTGGCTAGCCTCAAGGTTTTTGGATGCCTTCTCCATATACTCAGCCATCCTTGAGCGGAGACCAAGTACATAGTCCACTATGTCTTGTTTAGGCTTTTTGAGAGGTAACTCCCATCCTTCCTTCACCAGAAATAGGGGTCCTCTTACAGGGTGCCCAAACAACAATTCAAAGGGGCTGAAGCCAACCCCCTTTTGTGAGACCTCTCTGTAAGCAAACAGAAGGCAGGGTAGAAGGATGTCCCATCTCCGCCTGAGCTTTTCTGGTAATCCTTTGATCATACCCTTTAGGGTCTTGTTGAACCTTTCAACAAGCCCATTGCATTGTGGATGATAAGGAGTGGTGGACTTGTAGTTGGCACCACATTCCTTTCACATAGCTGTTAAGTATCCTGACAGGAAGTTGGCATCTCTATCAGATACTACCTCCTTATGAAACCCCACTCTTTCAAAGGGAACCCCCACCACAGGTAGTGGTATCAGGGGGGCCTTTGTTGTGCTACCTGCTTTACCACTGGCTTGGCAGGTTACACAGGAGAGACAAAACTCCTTGGTGTCTTCAGTCATGTGAAGCCAGTGAAAGTGAGGGACAAGCCTGTCCCAAGTCTTATTCTGGCCTAGGTGTCCTGCTAAAGGAATATCATGGGCCAAGGTTAGAAGGAAGCCCCTAAATTGCAGAGGTATAACCAACCTCCTGGTTGTACCAGGCTTGGGGTCTCTACCCTCTGAGTAAGGGAGCCCATCATCCCAATATACTTTATGGGTACCTTGAGCATTCCCAGCAGCCTCAGCAGCAGCCTGCTGTCTGAGGGGTTCAAGAGAAGGACAGGTTAACTGAGCCTGCCCCAAGTCTGCCCTAGAAGGTCCCCCTGTCCCCAGAAACTCAATCTCTTCAGGTTCAAGTTCTTCAGGGACAGTTCCTTTAGGGGTCTCAAGATCATCGTCCTGTGAAGGCTGATCCTCACTTGTAGGCAGTTGGGAAGGCACAGCCTTTACCCTCCTGTTCTTTTTCTTGGAAGGTGCTTGGTCCATTGTTCCAGAATCCAAGACCTGAGGGTCAGAGAGGCACTTTTTGGCCTGTGACCTGGTCACAGCAAGTACATGTGATGATATCCCTAACATCTCTGCATGAGTCCTGTACTCAACTTCTGACCATAGAGAGCTCTCCAGGTCATTGCCCAACAAACATTCAACTGGGAGATCAGCACTAACCACAACTCTTATTAGGCCAGTTACCCCTCCCCAGGAGAAATTAACAATTGCCACACTATGTGTAGTAGTGACATTGCTGGCATTGGTCACCAGGTAATTGACACCTGGTATGTATTGTCCAGGGTCCACAAAGCTAGGTGTCACCATAGTGACACTGGCATATGTGTCCCTGTATGCTTGAGCCACTTTTTCATTAATCAAATGTGGCTGTCTGTACTTGCCCAGATTTCTGGGACTTATAGTAGGGGGCAAATCTATGTCCCCATCACAAATCAGAACAGCCTGTGTAGGGGTTCTGACTAGGCCAGAATCTCCCTCAGTTCCCAAGGTGATACCCACTATCCCCTTAGTTTGTGGACCAACACTGCTGACTGTACTAGTGGGTGCAGGTGCCTTAGGGGCTGCAGTGCCGGGGGCTCCACCCTTTTTACACTCACTTGTCCAGTGAGAGGTGTTTTTTCATGTACTACACCAGGGTTTTCTTTGACCTTATTTCTTCTTCTTCTTGGAAGTTTGGGACCCACCCTCTGTATTAGTTTGGGGCCCTGTTGAAGACTTCTGGTCTTTAGCTTTCTGCCCCCACCCTTCTGGTCTGTTTTCTTTTGGTCACCACCCTGGTTCTGGTTCGTTTGCTTAACTCAGGTTCTAACCCATTTGTCTGCCCTCTTTCCAAATTCTTGGGGAGAGGTCAGATCTGAGTCAACCAAATGTTGATGCAACTGCTGGTTCTGACAATTATTTAAGATGTGTTCTCTCATAAGCAAATTGTACAATCCTTCATAGTCTGTAACCTTACTTCCCAGCAACCATCCCTCCAGAGCCTTAGTGGCACATTCAACAAATTCAGACCAGTCCTGAGTCTGTGTCTTCTGGGTCTCTCTGAACATTAACCTGTACTATTCAGTGGTTAAGCCTAACCCATCAATCAGAGTACTCTTCAGGACCAGGTAGTTTCTAGAATCCCCATCACTAACTGTGAGGAGTCTGTTTCGGCCTCTACCTTCAAAGGAGAGCCACAAGATTGCTGCCCACTGCTCCTGAGGGATCTGCTGTACTCTGCAGGCTCTCTCAAGTGCAGTCATCCATTTGTGGATATCATCCCCAGCTTTGTAGGGGGGCTCAATATTACTCAGGTTTCTATTATCATAGGACCTGTCTTTATCCTTGGGGATAATGTTGCCACCAGTGGATCCTAGTCCACTCTCTCTAGGCTGTCTTGCTCTAGCAAGTTTCTCTTGGGCCAGGGCAACTTCTAGTTCATGCTTCTGGATCCTAAGCTCAGCGTCTCTCATTCTTGGCCTCATGTTCCCTTCTCTGAGGGCTAGTCATCCCCCTTCTGGAGTGACCATGAGAGCCTCTAGAAGCTTTGGAAGTATTGGATTCACCTGAGTGATTCCTCCTCCGCCTTCGCTCCTGGTTAAGTCCATTTGGGGGTCTGAATGGGTTTAACCCTGACTCAGTCCCAAATAGGCTTAAGTTAGCCTGGCTAAGCCCTCTGGCTGGCACCTGACTATTTCTGCCATCATCTGAATCACTGCTCTCCCCTTCTGTCTCCTCTTCTTCCTCTCCTCCTCCGGCTGAGTATCTCCAGTGACTTGGTCATCCTCATCTATCTGGACTACAGGGACAGGGGTGTCAGTATTGTCATCAGGGGTGTCAGGGGTGTCAGTATTGTGTCAGTATTGTCATCTTCAGTGGGAGAGCTTCCTTCAACATTCCCTGTGGGGTCTGCTTTAGAGGTCTTTAGAGCTTCAGACTGGTCTAAAAGCTCTCTGAGGTGGTCTGCTGTAGGGGTTGGACCCGTTTTAATACTTCTTAAAGTACACAGCTGCCTCAGTTCTTTAAAATTGAACATAGCAAATTTGGATGGTGCCTTTGGAGGATCACTCTCAACAGGGGCAGGTCCAGTGGACCCCTTTGCTCCAGACATTGCTCTAGTGTGGGTGGATATGTTGCAATCTACCTACACTGGTGTTTACCTACTAAACCTATCTAGTATTTGTAGTCAGGGTGTGCTACTCCCTATCCTCTACAACAACTAAGTTCAGTAGAACTTAAGTATACTAGTCTTGTTTTTTCTCAAAGATTGTAATGGTAAAACAACAGCAAGCTCAAATCCCAACCGCTGTTCACCAATGTGAGCAATTTGCCTGGTATATGATGCTCACTAGTTCTAGTGATCACCTTGTACCATGCCAAGCAACCCTTATGATGATTGGTTGTAAGTCAACCTTATAGACCAGCTATCCTAGTAGCGTGGACAAAGCAGTCTTAGGCTAAACTCTGTAAAGGCGTGTGAAGCAAGCTGTTTTACCATACACAATCCCCTTGAATACCAAATGAAAGGACACCACACCGATATATATTGAAAATATATATTTATTTATTACTACAAGTATCTCCTATACTCTTTATGAGCACAGAAGCAAATGCGATAAAACAAAACACAGTTTAAATATACAAAAGTTGCACAATATGGATGAGCCATAGGGGCCACCTAAACCATATACTAAAATAGTGGTTTAAGAACCACCAATGGGAAAGGAAGTAGGCCTAGGGCCTGGGGAATCGCTGGAGCTGTTCGGGACTAACAGTGAAGAAGTCGGGAAAGGCCCACGGGACTCGGGTGCAGCGCTTAAATCACACGCATGCACCAATGCAATGTCAATGGTGCGTAGAAGTTATAAGGTTACTGTTTAAGGAACCTTCCGACTGACCTAGAAGGACAAAACTTTAGACCTTGGCAGTAGAGGTGTGTACCAGTGTAGGAACACTGGCGTTGCTGAGTTACCTCACCTACAGGAAGCGGGTGCTGTAGTACTGAAAATTCTGGACCCGCATCATAAACATCGTCGTATCATGACGATTTTGGTATCAGCAGACCGGTAATGAGTTAAATACTATACATGAGCATTTGCGTCATGATCGAGTGACGAAATCACCCTGAAATCAGCATTTCCGTCCCGAACCCTCGGGTTCCATTTTGTGAACGGCATCCATTTTGTGATTGCCCTCACATAGCCAAATGACTAATGCCAAAACCGAGTCCGAAGGACACGTACACCTTTGCTGACTCCTTTGTGACCCGGCAAGCTGACTCCACTGCCCGAAGCCGAACCTTTTCCGCCAGGTCCTTTCCCAGTGGCCGAGCGAGATTAGTATCAAGGCACAACATATCATAAACCTTTCATCGCACACAAACCATGCCTAATCTCATACACACCTGTCCCTGTTTTCTTGCTTTATGACTTGCTTTACGAGGAAGGGGTGCCCGATTTTATTGGGAGTCCGTCGATATCTGATGAAAATACTGGGCCTTGCCGGGTAATCAATTAATGGCTGGATGAACTGAAATGTGGGCTTGTCATCATGACTCTGCTTTTTCTTTGTAGTGAAAATATGCGTATGGTCAACTGTAAAATAAGGAATGTTTGCCTGAAGCATATTATTTTGTATGTAAGGAGAAGACTGGCTTTGTAACTTTGAGCAGTCTCCTGAGAACATACATGCTGTTGTACTTCTAGGATACCTGTTACTGGCTGCAGCCAATGAATATGATCTTTGACTTCACCAAGAAGACTCTGAGTTTTTGTAGTCTGAAACAGGAAGGACTTGAAGTCTTTGGGTGTTGTTCCCTGGCACCGCTGGGTTCTTAAAAACCCGGTACTTCAGTTGGCGCCCAAGGCAGGGCGGTATCAGCGGTACCGGTCCAAGCCAGAGGTTCGTGAGGAGCTTCGTGTGAAAATTCTGGAGGACGGCAAACCACTTCATCGACCCCTGTATGTCGACGTGGTCCGAAAGTCTTTGCTGCGAGGTTCCCCGCGTCCCGACGGCTACAAAGGACTGCTGCCCTGACTATCGCCCTGTTTTGGACCCTTGATGATTGGTAGAGCGAAACGATAGACGAGTCTTCTGGTGACGTCATCGACACCTCAGTTAAGTATAAGTGGAGTGTCTCCCAGTCCTTAGTTTGATTCTTAGTTTTTGGTATCCTTCGGGATTGTTTTGTTTGGAACTTGCAAGCGCCAAAACCGAAGGACTCGTGTATTCACGAGAATATCGTATTCGATAATCCTTTGAAGTTGGAAGCTAGACTAGAGAGCGAAGATGCCTGGTCTTAGCAGACTTGGAAATTTGTTTTGTCTTGGTTGTAAAAGGGATTCCCGATTGGAGGACTCGTGTCCGGTTCCTCCGATTGGAACTCCAACTTATGACCTATATGTGAAACATGGCGTAGGCCCCATCGCATATAATGGAATATGGATCCAATACACCAGGAAAGATGGTATTTTAAAATGGCCCCAAAATGGTAGCTTTGACACAGAGATTCTGGATAATCTAGAGGTTAAACTCTTTAAGAAGAAATCCCGGCCGGCAATGTTTGACTCTTTTCGCATATGGCACAAAGAAGCCAAACAGAGAGAAATGAAATTAGCAAAGAAAAATAAATGAGGTATGTCAATGGTACAAGCTGCTGTTGCGTTTAGGGATAATGAGGAAGAGTAGGAGAGTAAACAGATGCTTAGGATTAGGAAATTAGCGGTAGATAAGTGCCACCCAGCTTTGCCACGTAATGAACAGGAAGCAAAAGATCTCGAGAAAGATCCTTTAATGTCGCATCTCTTGAGTTCACCACTCCCTTATGCACAAAATGCTACGGCACAAATGCCACCAGTTGTGGCTGTGCTACCTCCGATTGTTGTGCCCCCTGCGATTCCCCCACAGCCAGCGCCTCTTCCGTTGGCTACTGTTCCTTTGGCGCAGCCTCCTCAGGGGCCGCCAACTTTGCCTCCTCCTTTGCTTGCTACTCCTACGCCTGTTTCTGATACTCCTTCTGGTCCGACTTTGGATTCTTCTGCTATTGTTCTGTCTTCTCTTATTCTTTCACCTTTTCCTTCTGCTTGACAACGAATGACTACTGCAGTTATTGGTTTCTTTTCTCCTTGGTTGGGACAATTGGGTATGTCCCCTGTTACTGAGCGTAGACAGTCAGTTGCCTAATATGGATGAGCGTACGACTTTGGATCATATGGCGCGTAGATGGATTATGTACGATACAGTATGATCTTGAGGGCGTTATGCATGTTTTTCTTCAATGGGAAGCACCGAAGCAATGGTACGTTTTCGATACGATGTGTGCTTTTCTTGTTGAAAAGTGGGACGAGGAAGCGGGACAAGCTCCTGACAAATTGTACAACATACGTTCCGAATTTGCGAAGGGAACTATTGTAAGTCCATCCGACGTTGGAAAAGCGGTCGCGATGTTGTTGTCATTTAGGAGTGAATCACCTTCTCGACAATTGTTCGAACCTGATCCTTCAGTTAGGAGAAAGGCAAGGCAATATCCGATGAGAGAGGTTCCTCCGGTGTGGAAGGAAGAAGTTGCTGCTGGTCCAGGTAATGTTCCACCTCTTGTACCGGCTCATTTTCAGCGCGTCTGGGTGCATGATCCTTGGAAACGTGCCGAAGTCTTAGCTATTAAGCAGTCTTTGCCTGATCCGCGCAAAAATCCAGCAGAGTACTATAAAGAGTTGACTCAGACAGTGAGTTTGTGTATTATGAATTTGGCGGACAGTGTCAGCTCATAACCTGACAAACGAGCACTAGTTAAGTGCTGTGTCTTGGTCCTATTTAACAAAGTGTCCACCGCATGTGGAACCATCACGATCCTTGGAGCTCGAAGTGAGCGTTTTCAAACTTTTACGCAATGTACGCTTGAGACACTATTTTCAAAATGTGATTACGACCCCTTCACGTGATGATGACATGTTGAGAGGACTACGTCCCCACAGCACCTTCATGGCTCCCGTGAGCCATAAAATAATCGACACATTTGAGAATTTAGTAAAATGTGACATCGCAAAACTACCATTCCAATCCAAGGTGAAACGTGATAATCTGACCAAATCTGAGAAAAACATCATTCAGAAGATTGCTAGCAACTCTTCGATTGTCTGCCAAACTGCTGACAAGGGCGGTGCCCTGGTGATCATGGATGCGACATACTATGCTGAACAAATTGACAAACATACCTCTGATCCCAACACTTATGCTCCGTTACCTTCTGATCCGACCAATGAATTTGCTTCAATCCTGGTTAAAATCATAGGTCAGGCATTTGACAATGGTACCATCAATGATAGAGCAAGGCGTTACCTGACACCCATCAACCCGAAGCCACCTGTATTATACATGTTGCCTAAGGTGCATAAGCACCCCACCAAGCCACCCATGAGACCTATCGTCTCCACCAGGGGGAGCATGCACGAGAATACTGGGAAGTTTCTCGATAAATATCTCCAGCCTTTTGTGTTGAACACAAGATCCCATGTCAAGGATACGACTGACTTTTTGATCAAGCTTCAACAAGCTGTTACTAATTTAGAAGATCAAGATCTGATACTGTGTACAGTGGACGTTTGTTCACTGTACACCTCGATACCTCACAACCTAGGCTTAATGGCTGTGGAACATGAACTTTCTCATTCTAATCTTGACTCGGACTTGCAGGTACTGTTGATGGAACTATTGGTCTTCACCCTGTACCATAGTTACTTCACAGTATCTGATAAATGGTTTCATCAACTCTGCGGGACGGCCATGGGCAATTGTACGGCGCCGTCGTACGCGAATACCTTCATGAAATCTTTTGAGGAATCTCATATATTGAATCAAACTGCCTGGATCAATTTTGGGAAACTATATTTAAGATTTATTGACGACATTTTCATGCTATGGTCTGGCACTGAACAAGCGCTCTTGGATTTTCTGAATACATGGAATCAAATCAATGACCGCATACAGTTTACTTGGTGTTTTGACAGATAAAGCATCCATTTCCTCGATGTGAAGGTTGAAAGACATGCAGGCACAGTGACCACCACCATTTTCCGAAAACCTACTGACCGTAACTCAATGTTACACTACCAAAGTTTTCATCGATTTGGGCTAAAAGAGAACTTACCTCTTTCACAATTGATGCGCGTCAAACGCATCGTCACTTCGGATGAGACCTGCAAACTTGAGATGAACAATATGGTCGAGAGCTTCAAGGCTCGTGGCTACCCATCACAAACTCTCCTAAAAGCTGTCACCCATTGTGGGAATATGACTCGTGATGAACTATTACAGACTCAAACGAAAACTGAAAATACCAGGATGGTTGTAGTATCCAAGTACACAGTATTGAGCAAGTTGTTCAAGAATATCATTTCTAAACATTGGACACTATTAAGCCTGGAACCTGATTTTCAGGGAGCCTTTGCACAACAACCTTTGTTTGCTTACACAAGGGGACGAAACCTGAAAGAGATATTATGCAAACCCAAATCTGAATGTCCACCAGTGAATTACAAGGGCCTACGTCCTTGTTATAACTGCAGTAACTGTCATAATTGCATCGTGGGGAATATCGTGAACCACCCTATGAAGGGTTATCCCATCAAACTGCGAGTCAATGCCACATGCAACTCTGCGAACGTCATTTACCTATTGAAGTGTCCTTGTGGCAAATGTTATATTGGACACACTGAACGGACACGCTTGTTGGAACATAAGAGCAACATAAGGACTGGCAATGTGAAATCCACTGTTGCTGCACACTTTTTGGATCATAATCACACAGTTGCCCAGTTGAAATATCAAATTCTTGAACAAGTACCATTGACCCATGACAACAAAAAAACCTTATTGAAAAGGGAGAACTTAATTTTTGTGTTATCTGTGATTTATCCCTGTGTTATCTCAGAATTATCTGCATTTTCGTTTTTTGGTTTATCTCTCTGAGCCTTGATTCCCTTGTTTTACACTGTGTTTTACCCATGTTTTTTCATGTTTATTGTTTGCAGGAGTATGGAGGTATATTGTGAACATTTGTTCTATAGTTTGTTTGCCATTCCAAGATGGCGCCCATTTCGGGACGCCCTAGTGTCCATCTTCTATGTTTAGCATTGTTGTTTAAATCTGTAGTGTACCTGGCGCGTTTGTATCACTGATGCCGAGTGTGGTTGTGCGCTTACAGCGTTCCCTGTAAGTACCTCCTGGTGGGGACTGTTTCCTAATATGCTGGCGATAATTGCTCGAACTTTGTTCACGCGCTGCGCGCTATAATACACTGGTGTGCATTTGAGCTTCGTTTTGATGTTTATACCACACGTTTGCTTAGAAGTCCTCTATACGCTCTTGGGTCTTACTGTGTATTGGAAGTTTGGGTTGCTGTCGGTTTTTCACCGCGTGACGAACATTTTGATTCACTGAGTAACCTTCACACGTGGAGTGTTTTTTCCTTCTGTTTTACTTGGCACACGTACTTTGGAAAGGGTGGTTCTTTCACTCTATCATACTTTATGGTTTATTTCATTATCGTTTTTATTTCACTCTCGTTTTTAACACGTTTGGATAATCCAGCATGTTCACATATTCAGTACTGTTTATTCTATGCTTGATTCAGACCTGTTGATGGTATTTTCTTTGTTTGTAGAGCTATCCCCTGAGGAAGGGCTACGCTATAGCCCGAAATGCATTGGGATCATTGACTATTGAAATTTAATTCTGTGGATGATATCTATTACCAATGTTTGGAACATGATGACTTATACATGGAGCAGAATGTATACTCATTAAAAACACTAAGAATCAGTGAATTTTGTGGATTGAACTTTTACATGAAGTGGAATTCAAATCTTTAGACCTCTGTGTCATTTTCAAGCAGTGCATTGGGGAGTCTACCCCTCATCGGGGGTAGCTTTGTAGGAACCATCACGATCAACATGTTATTCATCACTAACTCAGCAGACTGTCGAATAGAAACAGCTGCTGCGGCTGCGGCTCTCAAACAACTCGGCAACGCCTTAGCTACAGGATCGATGAAAAATACGCGCATGGACGTTGCTTGTCCCCAAAAGACTGTGTCAGCACTGACAATGCACAACCTTCCTTCTCATGGACATCCAGTGTAAAGGGCTTACTTTAATAATAATAATTCTTTATTCGGTTAATCACGAAGAAAACCATAAAAGAAGCAATCAGCATAAAAAGACCATACATACATAAGTTAAAAAGACATTTCATGGGAACATTTATACAATAAGGAAAAAAAGAAGCAGATATCATTTGTTTAAAAAGGAGAAAAGTTTTTGCTTCAAAAGATCATCATCAAATCATTAAATTATTATTATTATTTTTTTTTTTTTTTCCCTAGTGCAATTTGCTAAAGGTTTTTTCTATGGTTCAAAATACATTTTAAAAAGTTTAAGACCAGGTAACAGACTTCTTCAGACTCTAAGGTTTGCAGTCTAAGGAAGGCCGGTCGACATTGTCTGAGGCCCCATCGCCTGCATAGCGGAAATATCCAATATTTTCTGTGGGGATGATAAAATTTACAGAAAAAGATGACATGGATATTGGATTGAGTTGATTTCGCATCGCAGGGACACAGAGGCAGATTTGAGTCCCAAGCCTTGTTTAGAGGAAAAGCAACCAGTCTGAAAAAGAGGTTCAATCTGAGCCTGGTAAGCAGCATCCTCTCGTATGTTTTGGTATCGAGAGTAAGATACGGTTGAATGCCAAACGTTTGCTGGACTGTGTTCGCGTGAACCACTGAAGGTTTTGCAGACTCGGTTGACAGTCTTAGTGTTTCCAGATGTCGTAATACAAGTTCCTTAAGTTCCTTTTTTTGGGAGAGCAGCTATCGATTCTGGGTGGAGGTAATATTTTTCGAGGCCAAGGTCAGTGAAGAAGTTTCTAATGTAGCGGAGCCATTTTAGTCTAAGGGCGTAGTCAAGTGACATTGTGTCGGCCACTATCGACTGTGATAGCATGTTAGCATCCGAGGTCCATATACGCCTCCACAAAAGCAATGGCTGAATTTTTAGAAGATCCTGCAAGTAAGGAATTCCCAATTCCATGTGGGAGGCGTAGGTTGATGAGCCTTTTGGGGTGACGAGAAGAAATCTTATAAATAGGTTTTCGATTTTTTGGAGGGCTCCGACGTCTGTGTGGCCCCAGACCCCTGCTCCATAGAGAGCGATCGCCTGGCACTTGGCATTGTAGATTCTTAACAGTTCTACTGGACGCCTCCTTCCCAATTTCCGTGAGAAGGTCTGCAGGGCTGCTATTGAGCGCTTAAAAAGGTGGCATCTCGCTTCTACTGCTGGTTTCCATGTTAGCTTGTCGTCGATCATAATCCCGAGGTATGGATATTGTGTGGCGATCTCCAGTGGTTGGCTATCAAGAAAGATGGTTTTTTTGCCTTTCTTCGCCCCCCCCCGTGATCATGACGAAGGTTTTTTTTACATTAACCTTTAGATCCAGGGCGTTCATGAAGGTGGTATATCTGTTTAGTGAATGCTGGAGTTCACGTGGGGTTCGGGCCAGGATGACGGCGTCATCCGCGTAGAGGAGCACTGGAATCGGTCTCTGTTTCATTTTTGGGAGGTCCTGGGCCCCCCTCAGCATCGCCTCCTCCAAGCCATTTGTGTAGAGCGAGAAAAGAAAGGGGGCCAGGACGCAGCCCTGCCTAACTCCTCGCTCCACACCAAATGATACTGTCAACTCACCGTTCTTTCCGAACCGGACTCTTGCCGAGGCCCCGGAGTACAGCTCTCTAAGAAGGTCCAGCAATGAAGGGTCCACATTCATTCTTCTTAGAACTGTCCATAGGTTGGAGTGTGCAACACAGTCAAAAGCGGCAGACAGGTCTACATAGACCATGTATACCGTCGATTTCTTTGCGTGCGTGTATTTGGCCATTATAAGGCTGAGGTTAAGTGCCTGCTCAACTGTCCCAAGGCCTTCTCTAAAGCCGAATTGTAGGTCCGAGATGGTAGCCTTTTCCTCACTCCACAGTTGCAGTCTCTCCAGAATGACCCTCCCCACCACTTTGCCGAGGGAGTCCAGGAGGGATATGGGACGATAGCATTTTGGGTCCTGTCGGTCCCCTTTCTTGAAGATGGGGACCATGATTGATCTGGTCCAGGAGTCCAAAACGCCCAAAAGGGCTTACTGTAGTAGGGGGTACCTAACACAGGAGCCGAACATAATGCATCACGCAATTCGGAAAAACTTTCCTGACACTCTTCAGACCACAGAATGGGATTCGGTGTATCTTTACAAGTTAATGCCACCAAAGGTTTGGCCAACAAGGATAAATTCGGTATCCATTGCCTAAAATATGATGTAATGCCCAAGAAAGCACGCACTTCTCTCTGTGTCCTTGGCACACTCAATTTTGCAATAGCCTGAATTCAGAGGTGCAATACACTGAATCCAGCCACGTTGTTGCCGGTTTCAGTCGAGACAGAGAATGTTGAAGAGCCACATGATTGTTTTCTTAGAACTGAGGAAGAAACGAAAGGGAGGATAGATCTCAAAGACACTCCTCTTCCAGAGTGCAATGGTACTTTGTGGGTTGATGGTTCGTGTTTCAAGCTTCCGAATGGTGATACGACTGCGGCATATGCTGTTACGACTTTGCATACGATTGTTGAAACTGCACGTATCCCACATAATTCAGCGCAAGCTGCAGAGTTGATTGCACTTACGAGAGCGTGCATGTTGGCGAAAGGAAAACGAGTGAATGTGTACACTGACAGTCAGTATGCCTTTGGCGTTGCTCATAGTTTTGGACGTTTGTGGCGTGAACGTGGGTTTTTGACTTCGCATGGTGCTAAGATTCAGCATGGTCAGTTGGTGAATGAGCTTCTTGAGTCACTGACCTTGCCATTACAAGTTGCGATTGTGAAATGCAGTGCACATAAAAAGGTCACAGATGATGTTCGGCGCGGAAATGCGTTTGCGGATGAAGTCGCGAAAGAAACTGCAAGGAATGTGATGACTCGAATGTATGTTGCGGGTCCTGTAAGATGGGTTCCGGATAGAGGTATGTGTGAAGATATGATAGAGAGTGTGAAGTCTATTCAAGCTGAAGCTACAGAGAAAGAGTTGAATGAATGGAGAGAAAGTAAGGGTAAATTGGATGCGAATGGTTGTTGGGTCGAATTATCAGAACATCAGCGATGGTTGTTACCCGATGCGTATGTGCTTGCAGTGGTGACAATGGCCCATGGAATGGCTCATATCAGTGTGAAAGGGATTTGTGAGTTGTTAGCTCCGGTATGGCAAAATGCTGGAATTCCCAAGTGTGCAGAGAATGTGGTTAAGAATTGTATGGTATGTCTGAAATACAATCCTGGTAGGGGAACCCCAACTCCAGCTGGTCATTTTGCGCCTCCGACGTATCCGTTCGAGGTTTTGCAGCTAGATTTCAACCACATGGAAAGGTGCAACCATCTGAAATACATACTCGTTGTTGTTTGTGCCTTTTCAAGATGGGTAGAAGCATATCCCTTAAAAGACAATACTGCCCTGTCCAAATCTAAAGCCCTTGTCAAGGAATTCTTCCCTAGATTCGGAATGCCGAGAATGGTTTGGAGTGATAATGGGAGTGAATTTGTGGGTCGAGTGATGAAGAAAGTATGTGAAGGGCTAGGCATCCATCAAAAATTTCATGCTGCAAATCACCCCCAATCAGCTGGACTAGTAGAGTGCTATAATGGCACGCTAAAATTGAAGCTGGCCAAGATTCAAGCGAGTTCTGGTCTTAAATGGCCTGACGCTCTGCCTTTAGCACTCCTATCAACCAGAATGACTGCGCACTCACGAGTGGGACTTAGTCCCTATGAAATTGTGTTCGGCCGCCCGGCCAACATATGGGGAGTGCCAAGGCCAACCAAGTTTAACGAGATAAAACACCCTGTACTGCTTGATTATTTGTACGAATTGACGGCTAAATTGCGTGTTTTACACCAACAGGTCCACGACACCCTGCCTCAGGTCTCTGAAACTCCAGGACATCCGATCGATCCTGGATCCTACGTGCTGATTAAAAACTTCCAGCGAACAAAGAACGACCAGCCCCGGTGGACCGGCCTTCATCTCATCCTTCTCTCAACGAGATCAGCTGTTCGAGTGGAAGGGAAAAAGCACTGGGTTCACGGCGTACATTGCAAGAGGGTCCCTTTGCCTCTAGCGTACGACCGGTGGACCCAGGAGGGGATAGCTGACTCTGAGACTGAGACTGTGCCTCGTTATCTGCCTTTTAGCGATGCACGTATAAAAGGAACAACTTCTGAACAGGAAAGCAATAATATTTTGCAAGAAGCTGTGCTACCGTCAATTCGATTGAATACTACAGAGCCTGAACTCTTGTTTCAAAACCAGACAGTACCCGGGAAAACCCGTTATAATTTAAGGTCAAGAACTATGACTATGGACAAATAAAATCCATTTTCTTCTATTTTTGAAAGTGCAGCTCTCTCTCTCATCTGAGAAACTTGCTTATTTTTGTTTTTCGAAACGCCATCCGGGTTCCGCTGCTAGGGTCGCGGTTGCCCAAGTCTTTGGGGTGCAGCCAAAGACGTTAGGTCGGCGGTTCTGGTTGGTCTAAGGGAGTTGCCCTGGACTGACAGAAGCATTCCTTAGCATAGAACACCCTACCGCCGTGGGCAGCAATTATAGAGGATGGAGTTTTTCAAGATGGAGAGACCTGCCGAGAAAATGAACTTTAAATCCAAAATGTGTATATTGATGACTAAGACACGATTTTTAATATTATGTATCTTTATGTTGCTTGGTGTTATGACTTTTTTAATAGGATATGTTTTATTCACTTTTCAAGTGACATTTGCACCTACTACACAACCCTTACCTCCTTCTACTGTTTCCTTGCATTCTTTTCACCCTCTGCCTGAACACGAGTCCGCTAGAAGATCAGAATTTGCCAATAACTCATTCATTCAGCTTTTACACCAACACCAACTGGTAATGAATACGACTAACTGTTGGGTGTGTGGTCTTATACCACATACTACCGATAAGGGCATCCCATACTTGGTTCTCCCATTCAGCTACAATGGTTCTTTGTGGGCGTTTCAGACAATGTTCATATATGCCATCGAACCATATCCTCCACGTTCCACAAGAAGTAACTTGAGCAAAAAGGCATTGGTAGTGGAATCACAAATATGAGCAGAGACATTGACTCTTATAGAACCATTCCCGGAGATGAGTTGCAAGCATACACTTGATGGAACATAACAGGATATAGAGTTGCTTTGAGTGAGAACCAGCAAGCAAAGAGATCCTCCCCGATTTGGATTGTACCCCATCAGGGTCACCTATGTCTGCAAGGTAATGGCAAAAATCCCAGAGCTCAGTTAGGGAGAAGTGTCTGCGCTGAAACATATGTGTTTGCATCTCGAACTTCCGCCTTCGTTCGTAGCAGCTAAGGGTACCTATTTCATCTGCCATGATAGAGCCTATACATGGTTGCCCCCTGACTTCTCGGGCACATGTTTTGTTTCGTTCCTGTTGCCTCCCACCTACACGGCCACAGCAGATTACCATAAGACAAGGATGGTTAGAGGTGTCATGAGTAAAGATGACACTGTCGGACAAGAATTTGGAGACTTCATAAAGGGTTTTCTGCTGTTTTGGGGGCCTATTGTGAACAGCAGGAACATAAGACAATTGACAAGGGTGGTTGAATCCACTGTAATTGAAAAAGCCGGTGCCCTTAGTAATTTGACTGCTGAGCTCCAGTCGGATCGCCTTATGACTCTTCAAAACAGGGTTGCATTAGACGTCATACTTGCAGACCGAGGTGGGGTATGTAAAGTGATCCAATCAAGTTGCTGCATTTTCATCCCAGATAACGCCCGACAGTCTACCAGGCCATCTCCAAACTGCATAAGATCTCTGAATCTATTCACGTGGAAAAAGGAGACTGGTCATTGATGGGGTGGTTCTGGGAACTGATATCGGCCTGGGGATGGAGGATTCTGATAGTCATTGGGATGATCTTAGCCATTCTTTTCCTGTTCTGTCTGTGTGTACAGTGTGCTCCTGCAATATGTGGCCTCTGTGCTGCATCGTGTGTAAGGAAACCTGTATCAAGAAACGAGCTAAGTAATAGGATGATGCTACAGCAACATCTCAATGACTTTGTGGATAAAGACCTGGACTCAGACTAGCATGAGTATAGGTTAATTGCCTATGTAAGGGCAAAAGAAGTTATAAGGTTACTGTTTAAGGAACCTTCCGACTGACCTAGAAGGACAAAACTTTAGACCTTGGCAGTAGAGGTGTGTACCAGTGTAGGAACACTGGCGTTGCTGAGTTACCTCACCTACAGGAAGCGGGTGCTGTAGTACTGAAAATTCTGGACCCGTGTCATAAACATCGTCGCATCATGACGATTTTGGTATCAGCAGACCGGTAATGAGTTAAATACTATGCATGAGCATTTGCATCATGATCGAGTGACAAAATCACCCTGAAATCAGCATTTCCGTCCCAAACCCTCGGGTTCCATTTTGTGAACGGCATCCATTTTGTGATTGCCCTCACATAGCCAAATGACTAAAGCCAAAACTGAGTCCGAAGGACACGTACGCCTTTGCTGACTCCTCTGTGACCCGGGCAAGCTGAATCCACTGCCCGAAGCCGAACCTGTTCGGCCAGGTCCTTTCCCAGTGGCCGAGCGAGATTAGTATCAAGGCACAACATATCATAAACCTTTCATCGCACACAAACCATGCCTAATCTCAAACACACCTGTCCCTGTTTTCTTGCTTTATGACTTGCTTTACGAGGAGGAGGTGCCCAATTTTATTGGGGGTCCGTCGATATCTGATGAAAATACTGGGCCTTGCCAGGTAATCAATTACGGGCTGGATGAACTGAAATGTGGGCTTGTCATCATGACTCTGCTTTTTCTTTGTAGTGAAAATATGCGTATGGTCAACTGTAAAATAAGGAATGCTTGCCTGAAGCATATTATTTTGTATATAAGGAGAAGACTGACTTTGTAACTTTGAGCAGTCTCCTGAGAACATACATGCTGTTGTACTTCTAGGATGCCTGTTACTGGCTGCAGCCAATAAATATGATCTTTGACTTCACCAGGAAGACTCTGTGTTTCTGTAGTCTGAAACAGGAAGGACTCAAAGTCTTTGGGTGTTGTTCCCTGGCACCGCTGGGTTCTTAAAAACCCGGTACTTCAGTGCACAGGTGCGAAGTAGTGTTGGGTTTCGTCACGCAGGTCGATAGTGCATGGAGATGAAGATGCTGCAGGCGGGTCGTCCAGGAGAGTTCCAGTGGATCCAAGGGTGGATCTGAAGGGGTGAAGACCTGAAAGCAAAGGTGACAATGTTCAAAGTCACTAGCCAGTGACTACCGTGGAACCAGAATGGAACCAGGCGATGTCGGGGGCAAACAGGCGATGAGGTGTAGCTTGTCTCCTCAACCACGTGGACACGAAGAGGTCGAGGACGTCCAGGAGTCGATCACGAGCTGTTCCGCAAAGGCTCTAGCTGTTGGCGGTGTCGGCATCTTGATTGAAGCAAACAGGCCTTGGCTAATGCAAGCCACGCAGGAAGTGAAGAAAGCTTGTCACTCGGACCAGCAAGGTCAGAGCAGGTGCTCCTTTTCAGGGGAGCGAGGGCCAGTCTGGAGCAACCAGACAAGCGGTGTTGTTTGTAGGTTTTGTCACCAAGATGGCCGCTAGCTATATAAAATTTCTTACTAAATAAAATAAATAAATAAATAAATATGATCAGTTGGGTGTTGTTGGCGTAGGAGAATATGTTGAGGCTGTGTTGTTGAGCAACGTGGGCGAGTGGTGCCATGTAGATATTGAACAGCGTTGGGCTGAGGGATCATCCCTGTGGGACGCCGCAGATGATCTCGGTGGTCTTTGAGCAGAAGGTTGGAAGGCGGGCGCCCTGAGTTCTGCCGGAGAGGAAGGACATGGTCCAGGCCAGGGCCTCCTCTTGGATCCTAGCGTCGTGGTGGCGTGCTGTTAGGGTGCAGTGGCACACCATGTCGAAGGCTGCTGATAGGTCCAGATGGATGAGTGCGGCTGTTCCTCCTTTGTCCTTCAGGATACAGATGTCATTGGTGGTGGCGCTGAGGGCGATCTTGGTGCTGTGGTTGCTGCAAAAGCCAGACTGGGATTGGTCCAGGATGTTGTTGCCTTCGAGGTAGTGGGTCAGCTGTCTGTTGACAATTTTATCTGTGACTGTCGCCGGGAAAGGGAGCAAGGAGATGTGCCGGAAGCTTTTGAGGTCATTGGGGTCCACCTTGGGTTTCCTCAGTAGTGTGTTGATCTCGGTGTGCTTCCAGCTCTCCGGAAAGGTTGCAGTTTTGAAGGAGAAGTTGATTGTCGATCGGAGATGGGGTGTAATGGGTGTGCTTGCTTTGTAGAAAATTTGGTGAGGGCATGGTTCAGATGGGGATCTGGAGTGGACGGAGTTCATGGTCTTAATGGTGTTTACTTTGCTGATGTTTGACCAGGTGGTCAGGCGAATGGTGCGGGTGGGGGTCGCAGGGGTGGTGGTCTGGGCAGAGGATGAGGGGGTGTCGGTGTTGAAGCTGTTGTTGATGTTGGTGATCTTGCACTGAAAGAAGGTGGCCAGTATATCTCAGAGGTCTTGTGATGGTCGAATGTCGTTGGTGTTGGAGCTGGGGTTGGAGAGGTCTTTCGCGATGTAGAAGGGCCCTTTGGTTTTGTGTGCGTTGTTGTGTAGGCAGTCCCTGAAGGCGGCCCTCTTGTTAGTCCTGATGAGTTGGTGTTGTGTGTGGGTGTTGTGCTTGTGGTGGGTGTGGTGTTGAGTTATTGAACTACCATATCGTTTTCAAACGATATGGTAGTTCAATAACTCAACTACCTACATATCACAATGGTTCTTAATAATAGTGACTAGTTTTCTTGTTTTGATAATAAATTGCACAGTTTTGATCTAGTCATTATTTAAAAAAAAAAAAATGTTCCCAACTCCCTTTTTTATTTCTGGACACTTCTGTAAATACCAGAAGTAGCCTCTGGTGAGGCAGGCATCCTGCACGTTAATCGTTGACCCAATGACTATGCCATGACTCCTGATGGGGCGGAAAAAAGATATACCGCTACGATAAAATTCCAGGAAGTCTATGAGGGTTCTCGATAAAAAACTATTTGGTTTTTTGCAGAAACTAGTGTCCATTCTCTTTTGATTATCAATTACTTACATAGGGGAACCGAATGGACTCTGTATCCTCTTCCCTCCCTTTTGATATCTAATAAATGAATCCGAGTTTTGCCAGGCTGTCAATCAGGGCAGTGGAGTTGGTGTTTTTGTTGTTTGAAGTTCATGTCCCCGAGGAGGATGTAGTCTGTGGAGGTGAGGCCGTGGGTGCTGATGAGGTGGGAGATGGTGTCGCTAAACTGTACTCGGGGTCCGGGTGGGCTGTAGATGACAGTTACTCAGAGGGTGGTGTTGGGGTTGTTGTGGACTGGAAGTGCATATGCTCGGCGGCTGTGAGGGTGTCGTTGGTGTTGTTTGTAACTCCGAGGGAGTCATTGTGGATGATGGCGATTCCCCCTCCCATTCTGTTGGTGCGGTCTCTGCTGGAGATTTTGTACCCCTCTTGGATGGCAATGGTGATGTCTGGTGCGGAGGTGTCGTTCAGCCAGGTCTCCGTCAGGAAGGCGACGTCGGGGGTGGTTGAGTCTAGGAGCTCCCAGAGTTTGATGGCGTGTTTGCAAGTGGAGCGGGTGTTGAGGAGGAGGCAGCAGAGGTGGTGGGTTCTCTGTTAGATGTTTTTGTGGGCCGAATGCTGTAGAAGCTGTAGTTGTGGCAGCTGAAGGGCCCTTGGGTGTGCTCCGGGGTAGACTGGTAGCAGGAGGGATCGCATCCGGGCTTGAGTGCGTGGAGGGTACTGGATTCGTAGTGCAGTCTGATGTTGTGGCCACTTTGGGGTCCAGGGGTCTTCCGCTGTGCGTGGTCCCGGCGCAGACGGTCCTGCCTTTGCCATGGAGGTGGTGCAATGGTGGCACAGACAATCTGCCGCCAGCCTTAAGAATGTACGGATGGATGGAGGAGCATATTGGAGGCCAGTGTGTGGCACAATCTGGGCACTGGGTGTTCCAGTGTGACTGGGGAACACATGATGGCAGAAGGTGTGAGACACCATGGAAAAGTAGCACACAAAGACAAGTATATTTGCTAAGCAACATGTGACATGTGTATGGAAAGGAAGGAGTGTCTGGTTACTCATGGGTCACTGTTAGAAAATGGGTGAACAATCACCAAATATGACGGGCACATGGTCATGCATAAAAATGCCAAGCGGGGCACAGGACAAACAGTGTCTGCATGTGTTGCATGACCATTGTGGGTATCAAGTTAAAGACAGTACATACACAACCATGTATGCCAATCACATAATGGACCATGACCTATCACAAACACCATGCATGTTGACACAGGACACATAACCAGATATGCACTAACAGTGTAAAGTATGCCATAGATGACTCATACAGACTGACAAGACATCTGCGGTGACAGTAATGGGGCTCAATGTACACTTGGAAATACTTTTCCAACTGAAATGGTTCAAGTTCGTTCTGAGGCCATGCTGCTGTACCCAATGGACATGGCCTTGGCATTGCTCTGAAGGAAATAACTGTCATGCAACGAGGGTACCAGTAATGCTGCTGAAACTATCTCCACACGACTGCCCGGGACTGTTGGTATCTTTGACCATCAGATTTGTGCGATGCTGAAAGCGGTCCATCTCCAGATAGCCCATTCGTCTGAGAATGATTAACAGACTCAATAGGGTGATCAGGTGAGGGAAGGAGAGGATGGGAACAGCAGGAAGGGAGATCTGAAACAAAGGTAAACAAGCATAACTATTCCACAATTCTTGGCACTGCATCACATTATACCGCATGGCTTATACTGTAACAGTAACACCTGTGTACTTTAACCACAGCCACTGTAGCCTATTTGTGAACACAGGTTTTGAAATGATACTACATATGAGGTTTGAACTAGGACACATAAAAGGTAGCAGAGTTTGTCACCTAAATGAAGGGGGTCTAACGCTCACCAGGCTGCTTCAATGCAATTAGAACCATGAGATCATCAAGTTACTTACAGTGTATGATTGAGGCTCCAGGAAATAAGTGAATTCAATGTGTAGCACTGCTACTCACACATAGCCAAACAACTGTATTCAACACTGGGAATAAGTGAGGGTCATGAATGTTACATACACATCACCCGCAAGAGCCGTACTTAGCTCATTCAACGAGAAAGGGAATTATTGAAACACAATCAAGCCTAACAAGAGCCAGTCATTGGCTCTTCCAACTGTGCCTTACAATGCCAAGCATGACCAGCAGATGTGACCAAACTCTACAGAGAGCAATGATGCAGAAAGACAATAAACCACCCCTACCGTGACTAGGATATGCAGCACGGCACAAGAGATTGCTGGGATTATCGTCAACCCACTGGTGTAATGGAAGTGTTTACATGTTCCACAGCACTACCTTGGTACGGCATCAGTGCAACATTCCTGGGATAATGGAAATTGAAAGTTAACAAGAACTTACCAAAAAAGCTTGCTCATCAGTGTTCTTGACCGGCACAGATGTAGCGATGTGACAGTGACATCACATACTGGCACAAGGGGCAATGCATCCATACAAACAGACTCACTGGACAGTTGTCAGACCATCTGGGACATACACTGGCCCACACCTTCACAACATGTTAATAGGTAAACCAAACTGTACTAGCCCACAACATAAATGTGATGAGGCAGACACATCCTGCTGCACACAGTGATGCTGCAATTCCACACAGAGCCTCATGTTGTGATGTCACACATAATGTAAACCGGTGACATCCGCAATGTGTCTGGGCCAAGGTTTACACACATTGATGCATTCACCAGAGTCATTACTCAACAACAGATTACTGACAAGAAGGGTGACTGTCCAGTCATGGGTGTGTTGCAACATGCATCTTGATCCATGTTTGTGACACATGTGTGTATGCTTCTACAACATGCACCGAAACAGTTGCTACACATTTCCAAAGCATACCGACCCAAAAAATAGCCTGTTTAGATATCTTACCCAAATGGACCTTTCCACATGTCTGTGCATGGAACGCTGATTTGACACACGTTGCAATCATCAGGATGAATAGCAGGAGTACCAAGGTGACACGAACAGACAACAGGCAGAGCAACCTGGGAATGACAGGCACACAAGGGTACACATTGATAATATTTTCCATACAGACATGGTCATGTAAAACAAATCGCAATGCTGTAGACATGTACATTCTGAATTCACTCATGGCACATATGCGTGTGACATGACATCATCACTTGTGTGATACATCACAACAATATCAAAGTGACTTCGCAAACAGTCAGCTGGACACACTGTATGCAACACATGCCACTCAATGCCACTAGCTCACACACGAATGCTCAGTGACTCACCATTAAGAGAAGAAGTTGTGTATGAGCCGACTCCGGATATCATCCTCCTCATCCTCCTCCTCACTTTCCTCGTGGCCAAGGCCGGCATCCTCAACGGGTGGATGTTCCAGCTCCTCAGGATCCAGGTAGAGTGGCACGGCCTTTCAACTGCCATGTTGTGCAGCATGCCGCACACAATGAAGATGTTACACACCTTGACCGGGGCGTAGGAGAGGGATCCGCCAATCTGATCAAGGCACCGGAATCGGCTCTTCAGGAGTCCAAACGTACGCTCTCTCACTCGCCTGGTCTGTCCGTGTGCATTGTTGTACGGCTGGTCTTCAGCTGTTCTTGGGTTGCAGAGCGGTGTCATGAGCCACGGCATGTTGGGATATCCCGCGTCTCCTAAAAATATACACTGTGTTATCATTTGGGTAATGCCAATCTGTCAGAGCAAACAAGAAATGAAACATATAGGACAAACAGAGTATACCCACCAACAATACATGTCTGATCGTTGCGCAGCTGCAGCATCATCTGTGGTATCCTGCTATGCCTCTTGATAAATGCATCATGGCATGATCCTGGAAAACGTGCACAAACATGGGAATTCATCATGTTAGCAAGACACACCATCAGGGCATTTATTGAGTGGTAATGTTTCCTATTGCGGTAGGCCTGCTCCTGAGCCTGTGGGGGCACCAAAGCCACATGTGTACCATCAATGGACCCAATTACATGTGGCACCCCCCCCAGGGCACATAATTCACCCTTTACATCTCTTAACTCTTCAGGTCTTGGAAATTTGATGAATTTATCAATGTGCTCTAACATGGCAGCTAACACATCACGTAGAACACGGCTGAACATAGTTTGGGACATACCCCCCACATCTGCAATGGTATATTGAAACGTACCTGTGGCAAAAAAATGTAGGGCTGCCATCACCTTTAGCTTTGGTGTCAGCGCAGTTGAATACCTGTGTCGCGTTTGGAGATGTGGTTCCAGCCTGTCCGTCAAGTTCTGAATCAAAACACTATTGAATCTGTACCGTCTGATGCAATCACGTTCCCTCATGGTCTCAGAGTCGGGAAAAGGCCTTGGTAGAGGGGGTGCCCTGCAGGACATATTTTGGAAGAGTGGATAACAAATGTCAGACAACAACTAGTCCAATGTACATGGCACATGCAACACTGCTACTACACATCAAGTTACTATGGGGTGTGGCGTATGCAATACATCCTGGACACATATGCCAGCTTCCTGGCACTACAAATAAAACCCAGACATATATGTTGTTTTTGACAACAAAATACATGCACACAATAGAGCTGCTGGGCTGCTCTGAGTGATCAGAGCAAGATATCACAGGAGTGACACACGTCACCAGACCTGCATTAGAAGGTTGTCATCCCATACAGATAGCTGACTGCAAGGCACAGAGCCAGGTTACAGGGAATATCCATTGGACATATCCTATAACTTGCTAATAACGGTGTGTATGTGACAATGCAACATCACAGCTTTTGTCACAATGAAGTCATGTATCTATGGTGATCAATGATGTATGATGCCATCAGACACAAAAGCCATTGTCAAAGCACATGTGGCATGGTGTGCGTACCTGTGAAACTATTTCAGTCACAACAAAGACCCATAATAGATGCACCAACAGCTGATGCACTTTTATCTATCTTTACTATGACACACACAGTAAATTGTCACATACGGGACCTGATGAGCGTCAAATAGTCAAGTGCGAAAGTGCCACAGTCCCTGGCATCATGAGACAGGTGCCCATAGTGATGACTGTGCCAACCAAGTGTTGATGTGCATGACAACATGTGCATGATGATACCTATGGGACTAGTGTAAAGGTGATGTGTAACACATAATGCCCCATCACACATCACATGTCTCAATAGGTCATCACACATCGATTGTGCAATGTGATCTGATATCCTGTGCTATATCAGTGCCTAGGACACCTAGGGCACGCTCATGTAAGTATGCAATGCCAAGGACTAGATAGACATCATTGTGTGAACTGTACAGCTACATCCCTGCCATGTGTGCGTGATGTTTCACTATTGTAATGGTGGCATACGCGAGCGACCCGTACCCCGAGCTTGCGTGTGTGTGTACGTGATGTTTCACCATTAAAAAAGTGGCATACATGACGTAAAACGCAACGTACTTGTGTGTGGAGGCAAAAAAATACATAGTGGACACCTAGGGGACGAGTAGTAGGCCCAGAATGCAGGCTGGTTGTCATGGATACTGAGATTTGAGTGTGTGCTACAGGTGTCCTGCAAAAGTCAGTTGGGCAAAAATATACAATGTTGCAATTCTGTTGTGGAGCTGAAGCTCGATTTTTAAACCATGCAAATGTGTGTCAGGGCCTTAGGTTGAATGTTATTGGATGAAACGTAGAATGCCAAGTAATATGGCCTACCACACTGTACTCCTGATACTGAAAGCCCCTCAGCAGAACAGATTTAAGGGTGCATGTAGCTGTGAGAGGGCACTTGCCTGCACAACATTGGAGTGGACTATACTGCTGTCGTCTCTGCATTCCCTGGACTCTGATTTTGCTGGCCAAGGAGAGGGCACCTGCATTCAGTGAGGAGGAGAACCAGGCCCTGCTGGATGCCCTCCTACCAAACTACAGTAAGCTGTATGGGAGGCCAGGGGAGCAGGTGAGTGATGGCTGCACTAGCTCTGACTGTCCACCTGTTGTGTTACTGGCACTACAGCCAACGTATCATTGTTGAACAGACATG
Source organism: Lissotriton vulgaris (assembly GCF_964263255.1). NCBI lineage: Eukaryota > Metazoa > Chordata > Amphibia > Caudata > Salamandridae > Lissotriton > Lissotriton vulgaris. Next base: position 1,277,976,939 of record NC_141689.1, read on the forward strand.
CAATGTGGTTTGGAAGTGAGTGCGGGGTGTGTACATTGTGGTGTATCCCATGCAGAGCATGTTATAATTTAAGTGTGTCTACTCCTTACTTGCATTGTGCTAACTGTGACTTACAATGAATATGGAGTTACACTATCTGCTGTGCCACACCTTGAATGTTTCTTTGCCATAATTTAGTGGCCGGTAATAGTGTTCAGCCCAGAGTGACAGCTGAATGTACTCACTGATGTTTATGTTTCTTGGGGACTTGTGGCAATGCTGTACAAATGGTGTGTTTAAACTCATGGACATTGAAGAGCGTAAATGTTACTTGTCACCTGGCTGAGTGTGTATGTGATGTTTTGCACCACAGCTGCATGGCGTATGTAGCAGCAGTACCCATCTGATGTGACAAGTATGCCGTGTTAAAAAAAATATATAAGGAGGCCCCATTTCGGTAATTATATGGGACCAGGGGGGTTTAGTAAGAAAATAAGGGCTGTCCCGCTTTTACAGGCCAAGAGGCCTTTTGTACCCGTGGAAGTATTGTTTGTACCTCTGGGTACTGTAAGATCTAATGGGACAGGGGTCTATATTTCTCATGGGGTTTACCACAACCAGCAACAAATATCTGATAAAAAGCTAAAATACCATGCATGAATAAATTCAGCAGATGTATTCGCAATTATGACAATGTTCTAATGTGTACACAGAGTGACAGTATTATAGACTGATGCAAAATAGTTTCTAGTAAAAACTTACAGTTTTATTCTTATTTCATACAAACTGAATCATATCGTAGTGGTAAAAACAACAATAAAAACAACAATGAAAGCAAACATAGGGGTAATTATTCAACATAATCTTGTACAGTGCATCCTAATTAAAATAAGGTACATAACATCAAAATTCACAAATTCATTTTACTAATTAAAATAAGGTGCATATCATCAAGAATCACAGGTTAAGTTGGACCATGTATATGGTATATGGTCCGCGCCATTTGTTTCTAACAGTGCTTCATCTTGAAGTGTACACGCTGTATTAAAAAATGTGTCTATGTTGTTTGTGTGCATTTCCTTGTGGGCGTTCTTTCATGCAGGCACATATGTGTTATGTTCACACGACGGATATTTAGAACATGCAATACATGTGGATTATTTGAAGTATGCAGAGTCCCAATATGCCAAGATTTTAATACATTACATCTAACCAAAGAGTACTTTCTGTGCTCTCTGTGTGGTGTAACTTTGTAGGGTGAGCTGTGTCACTTTGCCATGAGGGCCAACACAACGGTCATTTATTTCTTAACTTGAGGTGGCATAACTTCATTTTGTAGGTGAGCTCTCATGTACACAAATGGACCTTCCTCAGTGTGACTCTCACTCAAGTTATGGCCTGGTCAGTTATTTGGATCCTTGCGTCCAAATAGCATTGTGTCTATCTCAACTGTACAGTACTAGTCAAAAATATGTGCTGAGTTATGTGGCTGCTACTTTAGATGCATGTCATGATTTGCAATGTGCACAAATTATTTTCTGGTCATGTGTCAGATGTGTACAGGTGGCTGATGCATTTTGGTTTCTTCTCCTTGCCAACAGCATCATCAACCGAAACCGGAGGAGACATTAGCACGGACCAGGAGGAGGGACCCAGCCACAGTGCCACCTGCACAGAGGAGTTGGAGGCAGGCAGTGGCACGGAGGGTGAGGGGAGTCAGGTGACCGGACCTTTGGAAGCTGACAGCTCTTACAATGCAGACGGCTCAGCTTCTGACTCCCAGGAGGAGGGGGAATATGCAGCGACAGCAGCTTCCATCCCTGTGTCTGTCCCCGCCTACTCCAGACCCATCTCGACCCTCCCAGTTGCTAGTGTCCCTTCTGTCCGTGCTGCCCCCATGTCTCCTTCACCCCTAGGCACCGCAGCCCCTGCCCCTGTCTCTCCAGCTGCCCTCAGTGCTGAGTCTGTGGACCTATTTCCGGCAGATTCTTGTTGGTGAGACATCAATGCTGACTGTCCTCCATGGCCAAACTCACATCATGACACAGTTGTTGTCATTCATGGAGGACATGTCAGCTAACATGTCTGACCAACATCGGAGTCTATCGTCCATAGACTCCACACTGACAGCAGCAGTTGCCCTCCAGCAGCGGTCCATCCCCCCAACTCCTTCGGACCCATCCACATCCCCCTCTCCCATACCTGTCCACAAAACACGCAGACACACCAGAGCAAGCACGCACACCACCAGAGACACCAAGCACACCACCACGGACGTCTAGGCGCAGTTCTCCAGGCACCCAATCTCAGGGAGATGTATTCACTCCCAGAGGGACAAGGGACAGACAGCAGTCACGCAGACACAGACACACTACACCATACTCACATCCCTCTACCTCCACTCCCATTGTGTCCCCGGGTGCGGGTGGTGGGCTGTCAGAACTGGCAGCAGCTTGCAGTAAAGAATATGTTGCCACCTTTCCGGTCCAGGAAAGACATGGCTTGGCAGTTCGGGCTGGACTGTTCCCATGAGGCACAGGGTCAAGGCTGATTTGCATATGGCCATGTCTGAACTGGGGTGGTGTGGAGTGCCAAATAACGATGGAATTAGGCCCCGATCTCTGTACTGGGGTGAATGTATGACATTGTTCTGCATTCTGTCCATCAACTGTTGTTTTTGTATTCGTCACCCCGAGTGGGATGGGTATGCTCAGACGTGAGTCCCATGCTCACCATACCACTGGAGTCAAGCTATCTTAGCTGAAGACGGCTGATAGCCAGAAACCGGTCCTAGGATGCTTGATTCCGGTCCAGGAAAGACATGGCTTGGCAGTTCGGGCTGGACTGTTCCCATGAAGCACAGGGTCAAGGCTGATTTGCATATGGCCAAGTCTGAACTGGGGTGGTGTGGAGTGCAAAAAAACCATGGATTTAGGCCCAGATTTCTGTACTGGGGTGAATGTATGACATTGTTCTGCATTCTGTCAATCAACTGTTGTTTTTGCATTTGTCAGCCCGAGTGGGATGGGTATGCTCAGACGTGAGTCCCATGCTCTCCACACCACTGGAGTCAAGCTATATTGGCGGAAGACGGCTGATAGCCAGAAACCAGTTCTAGGATGCTTGATTCCGGTCGAGGAAAGACATGGCTTGGCAGTTCGGGCTGGACTGTTCCCATGAGGCACAGGGTCAAGGCTGATTTGCATATGGCCATGTCTGAACTGGGGTGGTGCGGAGTGCAAAAAAACAATGGATTTAGGCCCAGATCTCTGTACTGGGGTGAATATATGACATTGTTCTGCCTTCTGTCCATCAGCTGTTGTTTTTGCAATTGTCACCCCGAGTGGGATGGGTATGCTCAGACCTGAGTCCCATGCTCTCCACACCACTGGAGTCAAGCTATCCGGGCTGAAGACGGCTGTTAGCCAGAAACCGGTCCTTAGATTCTTGATTCCAGTCCAGGAAAGACATGGCTTGGCAGTTCGGGCTGGACTGTTCCCATGAGGCACAGGGTCAAGGTTGATTTGCATATGGCCATGTCTGAACTGGGGTGGTGTGGAGTGCAAAAAAACAATGGATTTAGGCCCAGATATCTGTACTGGGGTGAATGTATAACATTGTTCTGCATTCTGTCCATCAACTGTTGTTTTTGCACCTTTTGCACTGCAGCTGCCACTGAGGAGGATTCTTCCCCCCTGCACCCACAACACCTACCCTTCCCTCTCCTGTCCCTGCGGTGCCGGTCACTGACCCAGATGAGGGCCCCCATGGTCCACAAACCTTTAAGTCCAACATGTGCAGGCAAGGTTGGGGGTGACAACCTCCCCAACATACCACCAAAAGAGACAATATTATGCCTGGCCATTGGCCTTCTTTGAGCCTGGACTCATTTATGATATAATTTTCATTTTGGAGCTGTATAAAGCTATTTTTTCCATTCAGAACTATTGCATTTCAGGTACTTGCTTTAGGTGCTGTCTGCCTAGGAATTGTTGTAATGTTAATGTTTTTGTATTGGAAAAGATGTCTATTTTCTGATGGTAATGAGGTGGACCATGGTATCTCTGTGCCATCCGAATGTTGCAGCAAATTAACTTGATTTGTGTGTGTGCAGTTTGCATACAGACATTGTCCAAAAGAGTGTCCCTTCTTCGGTGACACATGAGATCTTCACTACAGACAGTTGCTCCATTGTTGTGGTTACTTTTGTGCAGAGTTCCTTCTTTTTTTACATTCCCTTCAGCAATGGCCATGCCTGCTCACAGATGAGTTGTGCTCATTGGTCTATGCCATCCATGCTACTCACTGTACTTGTGTTTGTATTATGTAGTAATGCCATCATGGACGCCATCTGACTCTTTCACACTATGCAGATATATATGGTCACAGCCTTTCTTTTATGTTTGGATTTGTAATGCTGGGGATTTGTGCACACAACTCACAATGTATTGCTTTGTATCTAAGGTGTTTCAACCCAGTTCCTTCCATGAAAGAGTCGATGTTTCACCACCTGGACATTCATATCAGGTCCGGGATATACATGACAGTGTGTTAATCCTTTTTGCTCTATTTGTTTGGTGGGCTGTTACATGACTATACAATACAGAGTCATGAAAGTAGGGTGTGTAGGTTGCCTGCAACCTCCATGGGTGGATCAGCATGTGTGATGAGACATCACACTCACATGTGGTGTGTCACACAGTGTGTGAAAGGTAGGAAACCTCCATGGAGTGGGACACTGCTGTTAGTGATTTGTTGCTATGGCACTATCAGGACTGTCACAGGTTGGGCTGTAAACATACACACAAGTAGTTGTTGTATGATGATGATAATGCACCCCCTTTCAATGAGCACTGCTAGAAGTCCTCTATACCCACCCCCATACTGTTGGGCAATGCTGGGAGTCCTCCTGACCCACCCCTCCTATGTCTGGGCACTGCTGGGAGTCATATTCACACACCCCTCCTATGTCTGGGCACTGCTGGGAGTCCTCTGCACCCATCCCTGTCATGTCTGGACACTGCTAGGAGTCATATCCAGACCCCCCTCTTATGTCTGGGCAATGCTGGGAGTCCTCTGCACCCACCCCTGCCATGTCTGGGCACTGCTGGGAGTCATATCCACACCCCTCCCATGTCTGGGCACTCCTGGGAGTCCTCCGCACCCACCCCTGTCATGTCTGGGCACTGCTGGGAGTCATATCCCCACCCCTCCTATGTCTGGGCACTGCTGGGAGTCCTCTGCACCCACATCTGTCATGTCTGGGCACTGCTGGGAGTCATATCCACACCCCCTCCTATGTCTGAGCACTGCTGGGAGTCCTCTGCACCCACCCTTGTCATGTCTGGTCACTGCTGGGAGTCATATCCGCACCCCCTCATATGTCTGGGCACTGCTGGGAGTCATATCCACACCCCCCACCTATGACTGGGCAATTCTACTAGTACTATCCAGCCACCCCTCCCATATCTGGGCACTTCTGGGAGTCCTATCCACCCACCCCTCCTATGTCTGGGCACTGCTAGGAGTCCTATCCACCCACCCCTCCCATGTCTGGCCACTTCTACTAGTCCTCTGCACACACCCTTCCCATGTCTGGGCACTTCTGGGATTCCTATCCACCCATCCCTCCTATGTCTGGGCACTGCTGGGAGTCCTCTGCACCCACCCTTGTCATGTCTGGGCACTGCTTGGAGTCATATCCACACCCCCCTCGTATGTCTGGGCACTGCTGGCAGTCATATCCACACCCCCCTCCTATGTCTGGGCAATGCTGGGAGTCATATTCACACCCCCTCCTATATCTGGGCACTTCTGGGAGTCATATCCACACCCCCTCCTATGTCTGGGCACTGATGGGAGTCTTCTCCACACTCTTCTCCTATGTCTGGCACCTTTTACTAGTCCTATCCACCCACCTCTCCCATGTCTGGGCAATTCTGTGAGTCCTATCCACCCACCCCTCCTATGTCTGGGCACTGCTGGGAGTCCTATCCACCCACCCTCCCATGTCCGGGCACTTCTACTAGGCCTATCCACCCACTCCTCCCATGTCTGGGCATTTCTACTAGTCCTATCCACCCACCCCTCCCATGTCTGGGCACTTCTATTAGTCCTCTGCTCCCACCCCTCCCATGTCTGGGCACTTCTGGGAGTCCTATCCCCCCACCCCTCCTATGTCTGGGCACTTCTACTAGTCCTCTGCACCCACCCCTCCCATGTCTGGGCACTTCTGGGAGTCCTATCCACCAACCCCTCCTATGTCTGGGCACTACTGGGAGTCCTCTGCACCCACCCCTCCTATGTCTGGGCACTGCTGAGAGTCCTGTGCACACCCCCCTCCCATGTGGAGGAGTGTGGCTCAATGGTTAGAGCGGCAGACCCTGATGCAGAGTTCTTGCCAGGGACCAGGGTTCGATTCCCGCCTCGGCGGGGTCTCGGGCTCAATTTCCTCAGAAATGTTAATTCTCGCCTCAGTGCCTATTCTAACCACGGGCCCCACGCTGCAACTCTGGGCAATAGCTTGCTTAGCCTCCACACCGGCCCCAACAGCACTAAGGATGCCTGGCTTCACCCTGGGGGTGCCCAGGAGTGGACACTTCACAGGGAAAGCCAGGAGGGGTTCCACAGCGGTATGAGTATCAGCGCCAGGAAGCCGAATAGGCGACACCGCAAGGTGACGTCTGGTGACAGTGCGCTCTATAAGTACCATGATATTTACATTTACATTTACATGTCTGGGCACTGCTGGGAGTCCTCTGCACCCACCCCTCCAATTTCTGGGCACTGCTGGGAGTCCTCTGCACCCACCCCCATACTGTTGTGCACTGCTGGGTGTCCTATCCACACACCCCTCACATGCCACACACCGTACCCCAACATTAATGGCGTATGTGCGGCTCATTTCACTATTTCAATGGTGAAATACGCGAGCGTGTAACGCACCGTACCACAACATTCATGGCGTATATGCGGCTCGTAGCACTATTGCAATGGTGATATACCCGAGCGTGTGACACACCGTACCCCAACATTCATGGCGTATGTGCCGCTCGTAGCACTATTGCAATGGTGATGTACGCGCGTGGAGCACCGTACAGGTACACTTTCGTTGTTGTGGTACACTGTACTCACCGTCTGCGCCCGTCGTCGGTTTCTCTGCACCAGGTCGTAGGCGTACAGGACTGGAAATCAAGTAATAAAATCACTAACCATTTCATGGAAAGAAATCACAAACCAGAGGAAATTACATGGACTGTAATAGAACTGGTCAGTATTGAACGATTCCTATTGGAAAAAGAGCAGAGATGGGTGTTTCGCATTCTGTCACACAAAACCGGGCTGAATGACGACATACCCTGGAGCCAGCTATGATGAGCTCCTCCGATTATCCAGACTAAGACCCACTCAATCCTTATTGAACCCCGCAGCCCTCGAGGGCGTACATTGTTATTAGACCTATTACCAAAAACTGTAGCCCTTTAAACACACATTTTGTTCACCAACTGTGATTTTATAACCATCATCACTCATGAAAAACCGATTCATTGCAAGAATTGACACTGTAGAAAGACTTCTGTTTTACTCTTCGATTGTGCCACCAGGTGGCAGCCATCTTGAGAGGTTAGCGCACTAGCATCAGCGCGGTAAGCCGCACCCACCAGAATGACAACGCGGAAATGCAGGGTTCTTAAACAACAGCGGACACACGAATTGGGCAATCCTCGGAGTAGCACGGGGGTAGGAACAATGATTTCTAGACCTGCCGGACATGTGAGTAATAGACTCTGACCTCGAGTCTTTAATAAACGGGTCAACGGGGGCAGTACAAACGACCTAAATATCTCGTAAATAACCAGCATATAATACAAGGTGCGGTTTTGTTTTCACAGTAAACCGCGCAGAATACCCCTCGCCTGCAAACTCATGGGGCTCTGAACAATACTGACAAAAGTATGTATTGATCCCCTCGACATAGTCGTGAGTTGAGTGTAATGCTTATTGTTGTTTAACATGTAGACAATGCGAAGGAGGGTCCTCTTTCCCCCTTTTAATTGCTGGTTTGTTGGAAATGCATGGAGTTATGAGTGTTGGTATGTATGATGAGATGATAGTGTACCCACATTTTGAGGTCACTATACGATTCCTATCGAGATAAACTTTAGCGAAAGACAGCTGAACCCGATAGATGTAAAGCTCTCACCTGTTTGATTCTCTACAGGGACATGATCGCTTCAAGAGATTTAAAGCGATTTCACCACCATTGTGGAATACGATTATCTGTTTGCATTTTCATTCAGATTGTGATGCCAATTTACGCATACATGTTGGTTTCTCTCTTTCTCTTTTCCTTTACAGAGACCACAACGGGTCCATTTTTCATTGAATTTTTTGCTTCACCTGGGCCTACTCATGCCCCGAAGCTCAAACAGCCAGCTGATTTTTGCTGTATTGTTTGTAGGACAGTAGGCATATCTTCTTAGAAATGAGTACTTACAGGTAGGGATCACTATTTTGGTCCTGATGAGTAAGCAGTAGGGGACTGCTTTCGAAACATGTCGACTAGGTAGCTAGCTATGGCTCTACCTCACAACCCCTTCTTAATGTTCCCAGCTAGAGAAGTTAATAAAGTGTATTTTTTTCTACTATGCCAGGGAAGTTTTAATCTTTTTTCAATTTTTTCACACTCACTAGTGTTAGGTCCCTACACTTTCACTGATACCCATACACCCACACATAGCCACTGTCACAACTTAAGTGCTCCCGCGTAGTCGTCTGGTCGTAGCACGCCCCGTCCCGTTATAGGGGCGGGAAGACCCCTATGATGAAGCATGACACTAATGGTTTTTTAGTGTGTGAGGGGTATTTTAACAAGCACACTGTGCTCTCATCTTTCCACTCTTAAGAGAGAGCCTAGTACCTTTTCCACTAGTAAAAATTAAAATAAAAATCATCACTTCACTTTTCTTTGATAGAATCTCTTTGGTTATGTAAAGTCCTGCTTGGAGGGTGATCCTATCAATACCTCTACGCTCCTCTTTTTGGTTTGGAGGTACTCGTGCATAAGCCAGTCCAAACCGGTCCTGGGACTTTCCAGACCCAGGCCTGGCAAGGATCTGGACAAAGGAAAGGGGGTGTAACCACCCCCCTTCCTGGTCCCACCCAGAGGAGGGACCTAGCAGGTGATCCACCCCTCAGATTGGGAATAAGAGTGGGAGCAGTGCCATAGCACCTCAGATCATCCTGAATCAACTTGAAACTAAGAAGACGACTGGACTTCGACATTCTGCTGCGCAGAAGACTGAAGAGCATCTCCCTTGCGGCCTAGGAGTAGCCACCCTGTGAACACAGGTACCATTCAGCAACTCGACGTCTGCTTTGCCGCCGCCTCCTGCCAGAGCCCGAGCCCAGAGCCCAACGAGACCCAGACTCCCAGACTTCTCACAGCCCGATCCATAGTCCCTGCAAAAAAGGGACCCGTGGAGGCACTGAGACACGTGGAACCGGCCATCTTGAAAGACCCTGGAGAAGCTGACTGCGCAGCACCTGAGGCACCCTTGATGCTGTGCTTTGGGGTTTTAGAAGCCCCACAACCGAGCAGCTGTTGCACAGAATATCAGCCCCCCAGCATCTCCACGATCTGCGTGGAGCCCTTTTGCATCGTGCAACTCGACACACTATCCCAGCCAATTGCCATGTGGTCAGCGGCCATCTTGGCAATGAAACCTACAATTTACACTGCGGGTCTGGTTGCTCTAGACTTGCCCTCACTCCTGTAAAAAGGAGCACCCGCTCTGACCTTGCTGGTCCGAGTGAGAAGCTTGCATCGATTCCTGCGTGGCTTGCATTAGCCAAGGCCTGTTTGCTCTGATCAAGAAGCCGACACCGCCATCTGCTAGAGCCTTTGTGGAACAGATTGTGACCGACACTTGGACATCCTCGACCTCTTCATCTCCACGTGGCTGCAGAGACAATCTTCACCTCATCGCCTGTTTGCACCCGACATCGCCTGGTTCCATCCTGGTTCCACGGTAGTCACTGGCTAGTGACTTTGAACATTGTCCCCTCTGCTTTCAGGTCTTCACCACTTCAGATCCACCCTTGGATCCACCAGAACTCTTCACATCGAGCCGCCTGCAGCATCTTCAGCTCCAAGCACCATCGACCTTCGTGACGAAACCCGACACTACTTCGCACCTGTACACCCGCTTCCTGTGGGTGAGGTAACTCAGCAACGCCAGTGTTCCCACACTGGTACACACCTCTAGTGCCTGTGTCTTAAGTTTCATTCTTCTAGGTCACTCGGAAGGTTCCTTAATAACTAACTTTGTAACTTTTACGCACCATTGACTTAACATTGGTATATGTGTGCACTTTCCGCACTGCACCCGAGTCCCGCAGGCCTTTCCCGACTTCTTCACTGTTAGTCCCGAACAGCTCCAGCGATTCCCCAGGCCCTAGGCCTACTTCCTTTCAGCTAGGTGGTTCTTATACCACTATTTTAGTATATGGTTTACATGGCCCCTAGGGCTCATCCATATTGTGCAACTTTTGTATATTTAAACTGTGTTTTGTTTTAACGCTTATGCTTCTGTGCTCATAAAGAGTATAGGGGAGTTTGTAGTAAATAAATATATATATATTTTCAATATATATCTGTGTGGTGTCCTTTCATTTGGTATTCAAGGGGATTGTGTATGGTAAAACAGCTTGCTTCACATGCCTTTACAGAGTTTAGCCTAAGACTGCTTTGTCCACGCTACTAGGATAGCGGGTCTATAAGGTTGACTTACAACCAATCATCATAAGGGTTGCTTGGCATGGTACAAGGTGATCACTAGAACTAGTGAGCATCATATACCAGGCAAATTTCTCACATTGGTGAACAGCGGTTGGGATTTGAGCTTGCTGTTGTTTTACCATTACAATGTTTGAGAGTATCATTTGAAAGATCATACAGGTACCTGCTAGGTACATATTAAAACAAGACTAGTATACTTAAGTTCTAATGAACTTAGTTGTTGTAGAGGATAGGGAGTAGCACACCCTGACTACAACTACTAGATAGGTTTAGTAGGTAAACACCAGTGTAGGTAGATTGCAACATATCCACCCACACTAGAGCAATGTCTGGAGCATAGGGTTCCACTGGGAATGTCTCTGTTGAGAGTGACCCTCCAAGGGCACCATCCAAATTTGATATATTCTCCTTTAAGGAACTAAGGCAGCTTTGTGCCTTAAGTGGTCTTAGGACAGGGCCAACCCCTACTACAGACCACCTTAGAGAGCTCTTAGACTAGTCTGAGGCTCTAAAGACCTCCAAGGCAGACCCCACAGGGAATGCTGATGGAGGCTCTCCCACTGAAGATGACAAGACTGATACCCCTGTCCCTGTAATCCAGCTAGATGAGGATGACCAGGTCACTGGAGATACTCATCCTGAAGAGGAGGAGGAGGAAGAAGAAGAGGAGACAGAAGGGGGGAGCAGTGATTCTGACGATGGTAGAAATAGTCAGGTACTGGTCAGTAGACTGAACCAGACTAACTTAAGCCTATTTGGGACTGAATCAGGGACCAACCCATTCAGACCCTCAGGTGGACTTAACCAGGAGCCTATGAGGAGAATGAATCACTCAGGTGACTCTAACAACTCCCATGCTTCTAGAGGCTCTCATGGTCACTCCAGAAGGGGGATGACTAGCCCTCAGAGAAGGGAACATGAGGCCAAAATGAGAGAGGCTGAGCTTAGGATCCAGAAGCAAGAATTAGAGGTTGCCCTGGCCCAAGAGAAACTTGCTAGAGCAAGACAGCCTAGAGAGAGTGGATTAGTACCCACTGGTGGCAGCGTTATCCCCAGGGTTAAAGACAGGTCTTTTGATTACAGAAACCTGAGTAAGATTGTGCCCCCCTACAAAGGTGGGGATGATATCCACAAATGGGTGGCTGCACTTGAGAGAGCCTGCAAAGTACAGCAGATCCCTCAGGAGCAGTGGGCAGCAATCTTGTGGCTCTCCTTTGAAGGTAGAGGCCGAGACAGACTCCTCACAGTTAGTGATGGGGATTCTAGAAACTACCTGGTCCTGAAGAGTGCTCTGATTGATGGGTTAGGCTTAACCACTGAACAGTACAGGTTAATGTTCAGAGATACCCAGAAGACACAGACTCAGGACTGGTCTGAATTTGTTGAATGTGCCACTAAGGCTCTGGAGGGATGGATGCTGGGAAGTAAGGTTACAGATTATACAGGATTGTACGATTTGCTTATGAGAGAACAAATTTTAAACAATTGTCAGAACCAGCAGTTGCATCAACATTTGGTTGACTCAGATTTGACCTCTCCCCAAGAATTGGGAAAGAGGGCAGATAAATGGGTTAGAACCAGAGTTAAGCAAAAGAACCAGAACCAGAACTAGGGTGGAGACCAAAAGAAAACAGACCAGAAAGGTAGGGAGCAGAAAGCTAAAGACCAGAAGTCTTCAACAGGGCCCCAAACTAATACTGAGGGTGGGTCCCAAACTTCCAAGAAGAAGAAGAAAGAAGGTCAAAGAAAACCCTGGTGTAGTACCTGTAAAAACACCTCTCACTGGACAAGTGAGTGTAAAAAGGGTGGAGCCCCCAACACTGCCGCCCCTAAGGCACCTGCACCTACTAGTACAGTTAGCAGTGTTGGTCCACAAACTAAGGGGGTAGTGGGTATCACCTTGGGAACTGAGGGAGATTCTGGCTTAGTCAGAACCCCTACACAGGCTGTTCTGATTTGTGATGGGGAACTGGATTTGACCCCTACTGTCAGCCCCAGTAATCTGGGCAAGTACAGGCAGACGCCTTAGATTAATGAAAAAATGGCTCAAGCTTACAGGGACACATGTGCCAGTGTCACTATGGTGACACCTAGCTTTGTGGACCCTGGACAATACCTGCCAGGTGATAATTACCTGGTGACCAATGCCAGCAATGTCTCCACTACACATAGTGTGGCAATTGTTAACTTTTCCTCGGGAGGGGTAACTGGCCTAAAAAGAGTTGTGTTTAGTGCTGATCTCCCAGTTGAATGTTTGTTGGGCAATGACCTGGAGAACTCTCTATGGTCAGAAGTTGGGTACAGGACTCATGCAGAGATGTTAGGGATATCATCACATGTCCTTGCTATGACCAGGTCACAGGCCAAACAATGCCTCTTTGAACCTCAGGTCTTGGATCCTGGAATGATGGACCAAGCACCTTCCAAGAAGAAGAACAGGAGGGTAAAGGCTGTGCCTTCCCAACTGCCTACAAGTGAGGATCAGTCTTCACAGGAAGATGATCTTGAGACCCCTGAAGGAACTGTCCCTGAAGAACTTGAGCCTGACCAGGTTGAGTTTCTGGGGACAGGGGGACCTTCTAGGGCAGACTTGGGGCAGGCTCAGTTAACCTGTCCTTCTCTTGAAGCCCTCAGACAGCAGGCTGCTGATGAGGCTGCTGGGAATGCACAAGGTGCCCATAAAGTATATTGGGATGATGGGCTCCTTTATTCAGAGGCTAGAGACCCCAAGCCTGGTACAACCAGGAGGTTGGTTATACCTCTGCAATTTAGGGGCTTTCTTCTCACCTTGGCCCATGATATTCCTTTAGCAGGACACCTAGGCCAGAACAAGACTTGGGACAGGCTTGTCCCTCACTTTCACTGGCCTCACATGTCTGAAGATACCAAGGAGTTTTGTCGCTCCTGTGTGACCTGCCAAGCCAGTGGCAAAGCAAGTGGTACCACAAAGGCCCCCCTGATACCACTACCTGTGGTGGGGGTGCCCTTTGAAAGAATGGGGATTGATATTGTAGGACTAATGGATCTCCCTACAGCATCTGGGCACAGATTCATACTGGTGGTGGTGGACCATGCCACCAGGTACCCAGAGGCAATTCCCCTTAGGACCACTACAGCTCCTGTTGTGGCCAGGTCCCTACTTGGAGTTTTCTCCAGAGTGGGGTTTCCTAAGGAGGTAGTATCTGATAGAGATGCAAACTTCATGTCAGGATACTTAACAGCTATGTGGAAGGAATGTGGTGTCAACTACAAGTTCACATCACACTATCATCCCCAGTGCAATGGGCTTGTTGAGAGATTTAACAAGAACCTAAAGGGTATGATCAAAGGATTACCTTAAAAGCTCAGGCCAAGATGGGATATCCTTCTACCCTGCCTTCTGTTTGCTTACAGAGAGGTCCCACAAAAGGGGGTTGGCTTCAGCCCCTTTGAATTGTTATTTGGGCACCCTGTAAGAGGACCCCTAAGTCTGGTGAGGGAAGGATGGGAGTTACCTCTCAAAAAGCCTAAACAAGACATTGTGGACTATGTACTTGGTCTCTGCTCCAGGATGGCTGAGTATATGGAGAGGGCATCCAAAAACCTTGAGGCTAGCCAAGAATTACAGAAAGCTTGGCATGACCAACAGGCTGTCTTGACTGAGTATCAGCCTGGACAGAAGGTATGGGTGTTGGAGCCAGTGGCCCCAGCAGCACTCCAAGACAAATGGTCTAGACCCCATACAATTGTTGAGAAAAAGGGAGAGGTTACCTACTTGGTGGACCTATGAACTCCCAGGTAGGCATGGGCGGAAAATCCGTTCCGCTCGCGGATTTTGCGGATTTTCGGGAAATCCGCAATCCGCGAGATTTGCGAATTTCCTGCAAAATCCGCAAATCCGCGAGCAGCGGATTTTGCTCGCACTGCTCGCACTGTTCGCGTGAGTTCGCGCCCCGCGAATAAGTGCGAAATTGCAGAAATACGATCTAAGCAAAACTGAAAGTAACTACTTACCAGGTTCAAAAGTTCAGGCACATCATTAGTAGCCATTTCCTGTAGTGCTTCCTGAGGGGCCCCTCCAGAGTTCAGTTGCCAGTTGAAACTATTATGTGACCCTGCTCTGAACCTCAGAATAGTTACACATATGCCACAAAGGTCATGAATTACAGCTAAGGGAGACAAGCAGGAGCCAGGCTGGAAGTTAAAATCCATTAATCAGCCCCTAAATCATTATTGTCAGTTGGGGCAGGGCAGGTGTTGTAACTAATTTTGCAACAATGAAAGCACTTAGCAAGTGCAAAAGATCACTAATCAGGGCGCACTAAGGAAGCAGGTGCCAGCTAAAAAAATATTCTGTGACACACTAATCAGCCCCAAATTAATTCAGGTCACTTGAGGCAGGGAAGGTGTGCTTTGCTTTGCCGAAAATAATGTACACTGGACAACCAGAGGGTGTGGTGATGAAACAGAGGGTGGCATGGGTGGGCCAGAGGGTGGCATGAGTAGTCAGAGAGTGGCAGTGGTGACAGAGAGTGGCAGTGATGAAGAAGAGTGTCCCAAACAGGTTGGACACGTAGAAACAACAAGTTCGCAAAACTTGCGACCCGACAGGTAAGTTCGCAAATTGCGAAATTGTAAAAACCCTCGCGAACTGGCAGAAACACGGGCGAACACAAAAAAAAAAAAAATCCGCAAATTCGCGGGAATTCGCGGATTTTGCGGATTGCGAGTTCGCAAATCCGCAAATTCGCGGATTGCCAATCCGCAAAATCCGCTCATGCCTACTCCCAGGAGCCCCCACAGGGTGCTCCATGTCAACAGGCTGAAGGCATATGTTGACAGGGCAGACATGGGCTTGCTCATGGCTACAGATGAGGGGCAGGAGGAAGAGAGTGACTCTCTCCCAGACCTGCTGACTCAGAACCCTGAGGATGGGTCAGTTGATGGTGTGGCCTTAGATGGCAGCCTCACTGAACATCAGCAATATGACTGTAGACGAGTTTTGCAGTCATACAAACATATGTTCTCATTGACACCCAGTCAGACTAACTGGTGTACCCATGTGGTGGACACTGGTGACAGTCATCCTGTGAAAAACAAGATTTACAGGCAACCTGACCATGTCAGGGACTGTATAAAGACTGAGGTGTAAAAGATGCTGGAATTATGTGTTATTGAGCCTTCAGAGAGCCCCTGGGCTAGCCCAGTGGTTCTGGTCCCCAAACCTCACGCCAAAGATGGCAAGAGAGAGATGAGGTTCTGTGTGGATTACAGAGGACTCAATGCTGTCACTAGGACAGATGCACACCCTATTCCAAGGGCAGATGAGCTCATTGACAAGTTGGATTCTGCCAAATATTTGAGCACATTTGACTTGACAGCAGGCTATTGGCAAATCAGGTTATCTGAGGACTCCAAGGCCAAGACAGCATTTTCTACCCCAGGTGGGCATTATCAATTTGTGGTGATGCCCTTTGGTTTGAAAAATGCACCTGCTACCTTCCAAAGGTTGGTGAATCAAGTCCTTACTGGGTTTGATGACTTTTGCGCAGCATATCTGGATGATATTGCTGTCTTCAGCTCCACCTGGGAGGATCACCTGGTCCACCTGAAGGAAGTACTAGAGGCTCTGCAGAAGGCAGGCCTCACTATCAACGCCACTAAGTGCCAGATATGGCAGAGTAAAGTTGTATACTTGGGCCACCTTGTAGGTGGAGGCCCAGTTCAACCCCTGGAGAGTAAGATCCAGACCATAAACGACTGGTCCCCTCCAACTACCCAGACTCAGGTCAGAGCTTTCTTGGGCCCGACTGGGTACTACAGGAAGTTTGTTAAGAACTATGGGTCCATTGTGACTCCTCCTAATGATCTGACATCCAAGAAGATGCCCAAAAATGTTCAGTGGACAGTAAACTGTCAAAAGGCAATTGATGACCTGAAGAAGGCCATGTGCTCTGCACCTATCCTGAAGAGTCCTGACTACTCAAGAGAGTTCATTGTCCAAACAGATGCTTCTGAGTTGGGAGTGGGAGCTGTGCTTTCACAACTTAATGTAGATGGTCAAGACCAGCCCATTGCTTTTATAAGCAGAAGGCTGACCCCCAGAGAGAAACATTGGTCAGCCATAGAGAGGGAGGCCTTTGCTGTGGTGTGGGCCCTGAAGAAGTTGAGACCATACTTGTTTGGCACTCACTTCAAGATTCAGACCGACCATAAGCCCCTCTTATGGCTTAATCAGATGAAGGGTGAAAACCCCAAACTACTCAGGTGGTCCATTTCCCTACAGGGGATGGACTTTACAGTGGAGCACCGCCCAGGGACTGACCATGGCAACGCAGATGGTCTCTCCAGTTACTTCCACTTAGAACATGAAGACACAACTGGTCAAGGTTAGTCTAATGTCCCTGCGTTTGGGGGGGTGTAGGAGAGTAGGGTCTGCTATCCTATGGCCACCCCACATTTCTGCTTTTTGCTTCACTGGTTTATGACTTAATGTGGCTGTGGGCCTGCTAATCAGACCCACAGCCTGCTGTTCTTTCTCTAAATTAATGCCAATGCACTCTAGGTGCATTACGAATTGGAACTGGCTCACCTTATAGGCCCCTGTAACAGTGTACTCAGGGTACCCTGGGCATAGGTGTAGCCAAGGCCTACCAGGGGCTGCAGCATGTATTGTGCCACCCCTGGCCTGGCCTCCATATTTGACACAACTGGCTGATCACTCAGCTGGGGTAAGTTGGTGTAATCACCTCTTACTTAGATATAGTATATCTATATCAAACCTTAACTGGAAACATGTTAACCTATAAGCCACTCCTATGGAAGGCCTCATCAATCCTGGAGGCAGAGTGCATGGTTTCATGTGAGATGGTGCTCTAGCATGAGCTGAGCCTGTCTGCAGCTGTCGGGAACAACTCCCTTAGCTGTTCCGAGATATTGCCATACCATATACTCTTAAGTGCATTATAATCCTTGCGGTTATTTGCTAACTTTGGTTCGGCTTTATCAAAACATGTCGAGTAAGGTGTCATACGATTTGGAATACTATCCCCTCAACAGTTCTGTCGACGGGGATAGCATGACACGACATGTACATAGCCTTAACCCGGTTAAAGTTAACCAGAGCCTCAGCATCTCAAAATGGATGCTGCCACCACAGACACAAGTCTGACCTCCTGCTGCTGGGAGTCCTTCCAGCGAGGGAGGCTTGGACAGTATTTTGTGTATTGGGTAGGACAGGGCTGAATAGAATCAGACATGCCCGGGGCACACAAGGTGTCCTCGTGCATAAGCCAGTCCAAACCGGTCCTGGGACTTTCCAGACCCAGGCCTGGGGAGGATCTGGACAAAGGAAAGGGGGTGTAACCGCCCCCCTTCCTGATCCCACCCAGAGGAGGGACCTAGCAGGTGATCCACCCCCCAGATTGGGAATAAGAGTGGGAGCAGTGCCATAGCACCTCAGATCATCCTGAATCAACTTGAAACGAAGAAGACGACTGGACTTCGACATTCTGCTGCACAGAAGACTGAAGAGCATCTCCCTTGTGGCCTAGGAGTGGCCACCCTGTGAACACAGGTGCCATCCAGCAACTCGACGTCTGCTTTGCCGCTGCCTCCTGCCGGAGCCTGAACCCAGAGCCCGATGAGACCCAGACTCCCAGACTTCTCACAGCCCGATCCACAGTCCCTGCAAAGAAGGGACCCGTGGAGGCACCGAGAGACGTGGGATCGGCCATCTCAAGAGACCCCCGAGAAGCTGACTGCGCAGCACCTGAGGCACCGCTCATCTGCTCGCAATTCGAACCGCTTGCGCGCATCTCTGGGCATTATCTCTGTGCATTGTTGTGGTTAGCATTCTCATAGCACTTTGACTGCGTGCACCTCTAGGCATTATTTCTTGCACTATTGTGTTTACATTTTCATTGACTGTGTTTATATTTTCATAGCGCTTTAACTGCGTGCACCTCTGGGCATTTACTCTGTGCTTCATTGTGTTTAAATTGCCATAGACTGTATTTAAATTTCTATAGCGCTTTGTCTGCGTGCATTTGGCTGTACATTTCCTTGTGTTGATTTTACCATCAGCATAGCGCTTTCACTCCGTGCTTGAATACGCTTCCACTGCGGCAGGACCCTTAACTATATCTGGCCCTCATAACGCCCCTTTGCCCCCACTGCCTGTGCCCCTTCGCGCCCTGCTTGCAGCGTTTGTTGTTATTGTTGCTGCCATTTTGTCTGTTGACCCGAGCCCTCCTTCGACCTCGCTCCCGCCTCCCAGCTGCCCCTCCCACCCACGAGAGCTACAGGCCGTCCTCAGCCTCTCGAAGAGCTGTGACCATCTTGCCTTCCACACGAGTGGTCGCTCCCCTCGCGTCCTCCTCACCTGATACTTCTGGTATCGTAACGCTCATCTGCTCGCAATTCGAACCGCTTGCACGCACCTCTGGGCATTATCTCTGTGCATTATTGTGTTTAGCATTCTCATAGCGCTTTGACTGCGTGCACCTCTAGGCATTATTTCTTGCACTATTGTGTTTACATTTCCATAGACTGTGTTTATATTTTCATAGCGCTTTAACTGCGTGCACCTCTGGGCATTTACTCTGTGCTTCATTGTGTTTAAATTGCCATAGACTGTATTTAAATTTCTATAGCGCTTTGTCTGCGGGCATTTGGCTGTACATTTCCTTGTGTTGATTTTACCATCAGCATAGCGCTTTCACTCCGCGCTTGAATATGCTTCCACTGCGGCAGTACCCTTAACTATATCTGGCCCTCATAGCATCCCTTTGCCCCCACTGCCTGTGCCCCTTCTCGCCCTGCCTTGCAGCGTTTGTTGTTGTTGTTGCTGCCATTTTGTCTGTTGACCCGAGCCCTCCTTCGACCTCGCTCCCGCCTCCCGGCTGCCCCTCCCACCCACGAGAGGTACAGGCCATCCTCAGCCTCTCGAAGAGCTGTTACAATCTTGCCTTCCACACGAGTGGTCGCTCCCCTTGCATCCTCCTCACCTGATACTTCTGGTATCGTAACGCTCATCTGCTCGCAATTCGAACCGCTTGCGCGCACCTCTGGGCATTATCACTGTGCATTATTGTGTTTAGCATTCTCATAGCGCTTTGACTGCGTGCACCTCTAGGCATTATTCCTTGCACTATTGTGTTTACATTTCCATAGACTGTGTTTATATTTTCATGCCCTCGCCTTCGAGAACTACATTCTTTTAGGAGACTTCAACTACCACCTTGAAAACAAACACAACAGCAACACCACCGCCCTTCTGGACAACCTGGCCAATCTCGGACTCAAACAACTCGTTAACACCCCCACCCATGTACCCGGACACACGCTCAACCCTATCGTCACCTCCAGCAAGCACATCTCCTTCGATCGCACCACAGCCCTCCACTGGACGGACCACAGCTGTGTTCACTTCAGCTACAAAACCACCCTGACCCACAACCGCCCACAACCCATTCCTCGTAGAAACTGGAACAAAATCACTTCCGACCAACTCCTCACATCACTCAACCAAAACCCTCCCGCCCTCTCATTGGACCCAAACCAAGCAGCCACCAATCTCAAGCAATGGATCACCCACAGTGCTGACAAATTAGCACCCCCTCAAAAACACCAGATCAAATCAGTCAACAAAAAGGCTCCCTGGTTCAACGATGGCCTTAAAAAATCCAAGAAGCTATGCCGCACTCTGGAGAAAACATGGAGAAAAAACCCGACCACAGACAACATGTCCACCCTTGAGGCAGCCACCCGCAAACACCACAAACTGATTCGATCCGCCAAGAAATCAGCATTCAAAGATCGTCTCGACAACAACTCTCACAACAGCAAGGAACTTTTCAACATCGTCAAAGAATTCACCAACCCCACCGCAGCATCCAACGACATCACTCCATCCCAAGAACTCTGCGACGCGTTATCCTCCTTCTTCTACAACAAAATTGCCGACATCCACAACAGCTTCGAGAACACTCCCAGCGTTCAACCCTCCCCACCGCCCTCAGATCCAACCCCGCCAACTAACAACCTTAGCGCCTGGAACCCAATCACCACTGAAGACACCATCCGCCTAATGAACTCAATCCACTCTGGCTCGCCAACTGACCCCTGCCCCCACCACATCTTCAACAAAGCGGACTCCATCATCGCACCCCATCTCCGTGATGTCATCAACTGCTCGTTCAGATCTGCCACCTTTCCAGATAGCTGTAAACACGCCGAACTCAGCGCCCTCCTGAAGAAACCCACAGCAGACCCCTCTGAACTTAAAAACTACCGGCCCATTTCCCTCCTCCCATTCCCGGCCAAAGTCATCGAGAAAGCCGTCAACAGCCAGCTCGCCGCCTTCCTTGAATCCAACAACTCCCTTGACCCATCTCAATCCGGATTTCGAGCCAACACAGCACCGAAACTGCCCTCATTTCAGCTACTGACGACATCCAAACTCTACTGGACAACGGTGAAACAGTGGCCCTTATTCTACTCAACCTCTCCGCCGCTTTCGACACAGTCTGCCACAGTACCCTTATACAACGCCTCAGCAACATTAGAATACAAGGAAAAGCCTTGGACTGGATCACCTCATTCCTTGCTGGGAGAACTCAAAGAGTCCGACTTCCCCCTTTCAACTCTGAGGCCACCGAAGTCATCTGTGGTGTACCACAAGGATCTTCACTCAGTCCCACCCTCTTCAACGTTTACATGAGTCCACTTGCCTCCATCGCGCGTCAACACAACCTTAACATCATCTCTTACGCCGACGACACCCAGTTAATCCTTTCCCTCACCAAAGACCCCAACATCGCCAAAACCAATCTTCACGAAGGTATGAAAGAAGTAGCCGAATGGATGAAACATAGCCACCTAAAACTCAACTCAGACAAAATGGAGGTGCTCATCCTAGGATCTTCCCCCTCTGCATGGGACGACTCTTGGTGGCCTTCCGCTCTGGGAACAGCACCCACCCCCACAGACCACGCACATAACCTTGGCTTCATCCTAGACTCCTCTCTCTCGATGTCCAGACAAGTCAATGCAGTCTCATCCTCTTGCTTCAACGTACTTCGCACTCTCAAAAAGATCTTCCGTTGGATCCCCCTGGAGACAAGAAAGACTGTCACCCATGCACTGGTCACAAGTTGACTGGATTACGGCAACACTCTATATGCCGGAATCACAGCAAAATTACAGAAAAAAACTCCAACGCATCCAAAACGCATCAGCGAGACTCATATTAGACATCCCTCGCCAAGATCACATCACCGGACACCTAAAAGACCTCCACTGGCTTCCCGTCAACAAAAGAATTACATTCCGCCTTCTCACCCACGCACACAAGGCCCTCTACAATCTAGGACCCGAATGCCTCAACACTCGCCTGTCCTTCTACAAACCCACCCGCCAACTAAGATCGTCCAATCAAGCCCTTGCCGCGGTCCCGCGCATCCGAAAATCCACCATGGCTGGCAGATCCTTCTCCTTCCCTGCCGCCAAGACCTGGAACTCACTCCCCACTTACCTCCGCCTTACTCAAAATCACATCGCCTTCAGAAATGATCTTAAAACTTGGATATTTGACAAATAATGAACCCCTACCCCAAGCGCCTTGAGACCCTCTGGGTGAGCAGTGCGCTATACAAATTCCAGAACTTGAACTTGAACTTGATGCTGAGCTTTGAGTTTTGAGAAGCCCCTCAACCAAGCAGCCCTTGCACCGAAGATCAGCCTTCGAGCATCTCCACGATCTGTGTGGGGCCCTTTTGCATCCTGCCACTCGACGCGCCATCCCGGTCACTTGCCACGTTGTCAGCGGCCATCTTGGCGACGAAACCTACAATTTACACTGCGGGTCTGGTTGCTCCAGACTTGCCCTCGCTCCTGTAAAAAGGAGCACCCGCTCTGACCTTGCTGGTCTGAGTGAGAAGCTTGCATTTATTCCTGCGTGGCTTGCATTAGCCAAGGCCTGTTTCCTCCGATCAAGAAGCCGACACCGCCATCAGCTAGTGCCTTCATGGGACAACTTGTGACCGACGCCTGGACATCCTTGACCTCTTTGTGTCCACGTGGCTGCAGAGACAATCTTCACCTCATCGCCTGTTTGCACCCGACATCGCCTGGTTCCATCCTGGTTCCACGGTAGTCACTGGCTAGTGACTTTGAACATTGTCCCCTCTGCTTTCAGGTCTTCACCACTTCAGATCCACCCTTGGATCCACCGGAACTCTTCACATCGAGCCGCCTGCAGCATCTTCAGCTCCAAGCACCATCGACCTACGTGACGAAACCCGACACTACTTCGCACCTGTGCACCCGCTTCCTGTGGGTGAGGTAACTCAGCAACGCCGGTGTTCCCACACTCTAGTGCCTGTGTCTTAAGTTTCATTCTTCTAGGTCACTCGGGAGGTTCCTTAATACCTAACTTTGTAACTTTTACACACCATTGACTTAACATTGTGTATATGCGTGCACTTTCCGCACTGCACCCGAGTCCCGCGGGCCTTTCCCGACTTCTTCACTGTTAGTCCCAAACAACTCCAGCGATTCCCCAGGCCCTAGGCCTACTTCCTTTCAGCTAGGTGGTTCTTATACCACTATTTTAGTATATGGTTTAGGTGGCCCCTAGGGCTCATCCATATTGTGCAACTTTTGTATCTTTAAACTGTGTTTTGTTTTAACGCTTTGCTTCTATGCTCATAAAGAGTATAGGGGAGTTTGTAGTAAATAAATATATATATATATATTTTTTCAATATATATCTGGGTGGTGTCCTTTCATTTGGTATTCAAGGGGATTGTGTATGGTAAAACAGCTTGCTTCACATGCCTTTACAGAGTTTAGCCTAAAACTGCTTTGTCCACGCTACTAGGATAGCTGGTCTGTAAGGTTGACTTACAACCAATCATCATAAGGGTTGCTTGGCATGGTACAAGGTGATCACTAGAACTAGTGAGCATCATATACCAGGCCAAATTCTCACAGAAGGTAGCAAGTATTAAAATGAATTATGCCGAGGATTTTGAGGACACAACTGAAAAACGGAGAGTGGGCCCAGACAATGCTAGACAGTGCAGCAGAAGTGACCATAGCTCACAAGATCCTGATGAATCTTCTGGAGACAGTGGACACAAATTAATACATTTAGGTGGAAACTGCAGACACACGAGTTGGAGTGCCCCATAAACTATATGAAATAACATTACGTATAGAGGGAGATAAAACAAGGAAAATAAAAGATCTCTTTTGGGAGAATCTTTCTAAAGGCTATGACATCCTGTTAGCTGAAAAAGACTGGCCACCAGAGTTTGTCAGGGAGTGCCCTCATGGCGAAGAAATGATTATGCCTGCCTTCTCAAATCACATCCTGATTCATAAAAAATACACATTTGCAAGCAAATGGGCAGTGGCCCAAGCTCCTGCATTATACAAAAATCATGTAGGATGGGATGAGGACTCTCCTCACCACAAAATCCAGTTAAAAAAACAACCTACTGCACAAAGGCAGTACCCAGTTAAACAAGAAGCTAAAAACCAAGTCAGGGAGATCTTAGATCAACTTGAATATCAAGGGGTGATTGAAACATGCACCTCACAAATGAACAATCCTTTATTTCCTGTCTCCAAGCCAGACGATTCATATCGCCTAGTTTTGTACTACAGACATTTAAACTCCTGCTGCAAAACGTTTGCAGTACAAAACTCTCACAGTGCAGCACTAATGAACAACATCGTGCGCAAAAAATATAAAACGACATTAGATATCTGTAATGGATTCCACTGTCAAAACATTGCACCTGAAAGCAGGTATTTGACCGCTTTGTCAATAATGGGGTCGCAAAAACAATTTTGCCGACTCCCACAGGGATTCAAAAATAGCCCAGGATTATTCTCAGCAAGGGTAACAGAATTACTGCAAATATATGATGATGAGGCATTATCATATGTCGATGACATCTATCTTACAGACGATGACCTGGAGACTTACTTAAAAAGAGTGAACACTATAATTCTTGGGTTCGCTTCAGAGGGTTACAAATTCAACTTTAAAAAGTCAAGAATTGCCCATCTAACAGTCCTATTTTTAGGATATGAATTATCAAGTGAAGGCAAAAGCCTGGCAGACAACTTCCTAGAGAAGTGTGCAGTACTCCAAGCACCAAAAACGCTGAAAAATTTACAATCAATTCTAGGCCTCCTGAATTTCGGTAGAACATACATTCTAAATTATGCAGAGAGGGTTAAACCTCTCTATGAATTAATAAAACCTGATTTCAAACCAAAAGATTGGACTCAGAAACACACAGAAATGTTAAGATCATTACAAACAGACATGTTAGCTAAAACAAAACAGCAAACTCGTGAAAACGTACGCAACCTTGTAATCCGAGTCATCCCAGGAAGATGCGGATTCACATACCTGACCTCTAATGAGGGAGAAACGGTACCTATAGCTTACAAATCACATTTCTACACTCAAGCTGAAATGAAATTCAATTCTACAGAAAGAATTCTGACAGCGGTTCAAACTGCTGTAGCAAGAGAAAGAGCCCTAGCCCAAGGCAAGAGAATAACTGTGTATATAGCAGAATCAGCCCTTGAGGCATTAACAACTCCAAGCAATCTGAATACAGTGGCATTAGATCCAAAATGGATATAATGGGAAAATTCTCTTGCTGCAGAAGACGTGAAAAACTATTTTGAACCGAAAATGAAAAAACTAGATGATCTAGAATACCAACAAGTATATCCTCTGCCAATCGAAATTCTGCCTCTCGAACAATATACCTGTGTAATCTATATGTCCAAATTTTCACACCATTACGATGTAGAGAAAAAATCCTACAGTGCAGCGTGCGCGATTGTTAAAGGTCGCTGGCGCTCTGGTAAATTCAAACCGATGATTACCAAAACTGAATCACTCAGAAACTGTTCAGCTCAGCGAGCTGAAATAAGATCTTTAAAGATGGCGCTTGAAAATGCTGATCGCGAATTCCCCACACTAATAGTGTGCGATTCGCATTACTGCGTCAAGTCATACAACAGTGACATGCAAACATGGAGCAAAAACGGTTACAAAGATAACACAGGTGCCACAATAAAGCATAAAACGCTTTGGGAACAAGTAGTTCTTTTGCAGAAAGAACTACAAAAGACTCACGTGATACATACACTGAGTCATCAAGGTGATGGCGTTCACGTTGCAGGGAATTCATTGGCTAACAGAGCCACAGCGGCAGCGGTTCAACCGGCTTCCGTAGCCACAAAAAAGCGTACTAAAAAACACATAGATGGAGAAGCCATGCTGGCGGTAAAATCGTCGTTAAAAGGCGATTATGCAGCATTACCTCTCAACTATCCACTCAGTAATACATACATAATTGATGCAAACTCTGTTCCTTTTGCTCAAATCCCTGGAGTTGGGGATAGAGTAATTCCAAACACGAACCGGTGAGTTTTCTTGATTGAAGACGCACACATGGGACTGGGTCCGAGGCACCAAGAGATCTTGAAATCTCTAATAGAATTACAATCAGAATAATGGTGGCCGGGGATGAGCTTGCAAATTTACAAATTTGTGATGGATTGTCCAGACTGCAACAGAGATCGCAGTTGTTAACCGGACCAGACTATTGCCAGGACACCTTTATTAGAAAGCATCAGGCGGATCTATACGCAGAATTCCAGCCGGAGAAATGCGTTCCAATAATTATTAAGACTGAATTCACTTAAACATATGGCCCCAGCGCTCGGCTGACGCCAGAACTGTTATAAAAGATTTGCGAGTCTTTATCGGCACATACGCAATTGGCATGCTACATTCTGACCAGGGTCCTCGTTTAGCTCTTGAGCTTACAAAGAAGCCATGACCAGCATGGGCATTGCATTGCGGTACTCTTCTCCCTTCCATCCTGAGGGAAATGCGGTAGTGGAAAGAAAGAAACGTGACATAAATCAATCTATAACAGCGAGGGTATTAGGTTCGGGTGATGGGTGGGTCAAACATCTAATAAGTGTCCAACGTAGTCTTAATAACATGCCAAGAAAGTCTCTAGGAGGTATCAGTCCGTATGAACTTTTGTTTGGTACTAGAATGATTATCCAGGATCTGGATCATCAAACGTCAGTGGTAGAAGAAAGAAAGTTTGATATCAAAGATCGTTTGGCTGTTTCACAGGACTTGAATGAAACAAGAAAGAGTCTAAGTAACATAAAGTTTAAGCCAACAACCACTGAAGAACCACCTGTCCCAGCGAGACCTGTCTGGATTCCCAAGATTGGGGATCTGGTCAGAGAAAAGATCGCGGTGAAGAAGGAATTTAAGCCTTCTTACAGAAAAGCAGTACCTGTCTTAGCTGTCAGCGGAACAAGATCAGTAGTACTACCGCAACTTGCTGGTAAAAAGGAAAACAGAATTGTTTCCATCGACCTGGTGAAACCACAAACATGTGGCCAATAATAAACAGCAGGCCCAGTGGATTACCAAGAAATAGCAGAAGACCAAACTTTGCTACAATCCAAGAGGTTCAAACTGAGAGACTAATCACATTCGATAAACCTGCAGTAAATAAAAAAGGACTATGCAACAAAGCCATGGAACTTGTGCCTCTTGAAACCCAAATTGCAACAATTCTTGATTATACACCAATCTACAACGATGTAGCCTCAGACTGTACAAATGTAACGAAAGAAAATGCAAACATCAATGGAAATCCGGAAGCAATCACACCAATTGACAGAACTGCATCTGGCTATTTTATCAACTTTGATGACTTTTCCGATGATCCAAGTGAACATGGAGAAAAGCCAGCAACAAAAACTTTCAAAGAAAAAATAACTGAGCATTTTCACCAACTAAAAGAAACATATCTGATTTCACCATGGATAGAATTTTGGACTGTGTTAGGTGTACTTTTCCTCCTGCTTTGGCTCATCATGGTTTTATACTTGGGTAAATTTATTGATGGAATATATAGTACAATGGACACAGCAAGTCAGAACATCAACTTGGTCCTAAAGTCTCACAGATCCTCGCACATCGAGAAAAGAGAACTATCATCAGTGAATATCACAGCCAATCCAATACCTGAGGGTATAGCATGGGACAGAACTGACTATGAAATTTATGGCCCGATTGAGCTCTTGAAGTATCCACATCAGTTTAAGGTTTCCTTAAGTGATTTTGTGATACCAAGTTCTTTTTCTGATGATTGGGACTTTGAAAATATTAATAATATGATGTCAGATTTAGTAATGTCAGCTAAATTTTCAGAACATGATTATTTACAGGATTCATCAAATTATGAAGAATTATACTGTTACAATCACTATGGCCATCACTATTTGCATAAATCTGCACAACCTAGAAATGTTTTTACTTATAATAAATGGGAACATTGTCCAACTCCACCAAAAGGAAGTTCGAAGACATTTTATGAGAAAT
Organism: Lissotriton vulgaris; assembly: GCF_964263255.1. Lineage (NCBI taxonomy): Eukaryota > Metazoa > Chordata > Amphibia > Caudata > Salamandridae > Lissotriton > Lissotriton vulgaris. Next base: position 1,278,005,153 of record NC_141689.1, read on the forward strand.
TATTTTAAAATGTTAAATAAAACAGGAATAAAAACAATGTTGACAAATACTAAACTGATTTATTCTGAAATGTTTTATGACAAAATGTCTACATTTGGTTTTGAATTTTGGAAAAATAACATTGAAACAAAAACCATCTGGGGAACAAAAGACTGGCAGGTACAAGGTCTAGAATCATTATTTAGGGCCTGCATGATCCCAGAACAAATAATATTCCTGAATTATACCATTCAACAAACTACTTGTCTTGGTTTAGCTAAGATAAAAGACTTAAATAAACCGTCTATTCCGAAGCCCATACCTGATAGTAATAGTACTACGGATGTGGAAATAGACGTATCCCATATTTTTCACCAAAACAGAACAAATCCTGATTGGAAAAAATGGTTGATCTGGCCCACAGACACAAATAACTGTCAAGATAGATTCCTGAACAAAAGACAGGGGTTCAAACTGACCAGGCCAGACCCAAGATATTCCCAGAGACAACATCCAGGGATAGTTACAACATACAGTGTAGGGAAATTATGCCTTGAGTGGCTACAGAAATCCACACTGGCTGAAATTAAGCAACACTTGACTTTACTTAAAGAAGGTGCTGACTTGCGAGATTTCATACTGGGACCTCGCAAACAGCGCCAAAAACGTTTCATAGTGGCTGGTATATACGCTGCATACAACGAAGCTTGGAAAGTAATGCAAATTGAAACAGTAGTAAAAATATGAGAAATTGATCGTATAAATTTGGAAAAATCACTTTCTGTAGTGGACAATGGGTTAAGGACTCTGTCTTCCAGAATATATTTACTGGACAGTATTGTATCATCTGCCTTTGATATAATAGAGCAAGACTTGCTAATGTTACAACATGGTCAGTCCCAATTGCGTTCTATTGTACAGCTAGGCTGAACGTTGCAAAACATACGTTCAGGCTACGTGCCATGGCGTCTAATCAACATAACGTCATTGTTTTCTATCTTAAACCTTACTGATAAACAAATCAGTTTGGCACAAAAAGGAGCAGACTATACGATTCTGAGCATTGAAAAACTTGAGAGATTACCATTGACTATGTCAGAGAGACCTGTCATTGAATGGATAATACACGGAACAATTACAATTCCGATAACAACTTTCCAGTTTAAATATTGCCAAAAATATATACCAGCAGGCCAGTATGAAAGGTTGGGTAAAGGATACATCAAATCAACCTGGGATTTACCTTACACACACAAATATTATAGTGAAGGGAAAAAGGAGGTATTCCTTAGTGGCAATAATTGTAAAAAATCGCTAAGCAGTACCATTCTGTGTCAAGGTATTAACTTGCATGGAGCTTGCGAAGGGTCTTCAAATAAACTTTCATGTCACCTGCAAGGCACTCCTGCAACACAGATAGAACCATTCTTCAGACAGCTTTCCAACGAGAGCTATGTTTTAATAAATGACCACAGCTGTTGTGGAATGGTGCCAGGAGAATGCTATCTCGTAACTGTTACTACCAGGGTCGTTTGCTGTATGCAAGTATTGTATCCAAACTGCAATATGGCCTTATGTGAATATCTCTTCTATTCGAATTGATACTTTAAGCAGAATGAAGTCTATTCTTTTACAGACTTCTGTGCCGCTGACCTCGTCCAAAGAAACGTATGATCTGCAAGTTGCAAGGACAACATCAGAGATACATACCCTTTTATCGACAAATTGCCCCGTACATTTCATAGTAATGTTAAGTCAAATTTTAAACATGTCTGATACCAGTGGCATCGCACATGCATAAAAGACAATTTTTTCGGGACTGTTAACACCATTTGAAACAGTTCTGGGCATCTTCCCGAATTTCGTCCATTCTGTCTTTGGCGGCCTACCTTTAATTTTGGGACTCGTAGCAGGAATTTTATTTTTGTTCCTTCTGCTCTGATATGGCAAGCCAATCCACAGACACGACTTTGGCAACGATGGAAGAAACAATCCTAGCAGTACGATATCGAGACCGTATCACTAAGGTCCTCGGATTAGCCCGGCTAAGAGATCTGAGTACAACTTGGTTTCTTTCATTCAGACCAATCTGGCAGGATTGCATCTCACCTGTGCTTCGATGTCTGCTATGTGGAGAAGAATGTCTGTTGGACGTCTGTCTTACACTACCATCAGCAGTACCAATGGATATCGACACTTTGCTTTGTCCAGTAACGACTCATGCAACGTGTTGTCCCCAGCGGCTACCTATTCTGATGACAGCATTCGTTGAGACTTCACAATTACGAGTAGGGGGCGGTGAATTACGAGAGGAAAGCAGCACCAAACAGGCACAACCTTCTGTGAGCATTGCTGATCCAAACATCGATGATAGCAATCACGCACAGAACTGCACAGTTACAGTATTTTCAAACTTGGTCGAACTTTCACCTGATGTTGTAGACCAATTTTTTGCAAGCCTGTCTGATATGATGTTCTCCCCTGAACAACGAGAATAACTTTTAAAAACAACAAGCACACAGCGTTCCCTGAACTCTGAATTTGGCCTTCAGTTCTGTTAAACAAAGCAACTGAAAACGTTTGGAACTATTTTTTCCCCTGAAAGCAAAATTATTTTTCATTCAAATCAAAAATATTTACCATTTTTTCCGGCACATGGTACTTTGCTTAAAGTAAAACTATTATTAGAGAACAGAGCTTCTATTTTTAGAGACATTAGAGACAATATTTTACCTCAGCCTCTAGCACATGTATATTATCGTATAAATATGTGATGAAATGGTCTCGAACTTCTCTTCTGTATACAGAGCCATTTAATGTGTAATTTTCGCAATTCATTCAGCTGATATATATATGCATTTAACTGAATGATAACCTTGCTTGGAGAAAACATACAGTACCAATACTCATTTTCGTGTATAAACCATACACCATTTTAAATGCAATTATGTATTTTGGGGTGGGTTGGAAAACACACATGCATCGTATGTTTAATATTGCTTATTTTTTAGTAATGATGGACATTAATACGTGGAGTGGGTGTTGTATTTCTTTCTAGGACCCTAATTCGATATTCCCGGTTCATGCCCTTATGAGGTTATAACAAATAGTATCCTTATAAAGGCATAAGAATCATATCCATATTTAGTAATAGCCCATGCAGTCCAAAACATGGCAAGGCTACTCCCATAGACTCCTAGAAAGCACAACGCGTTCTTTAAACAAACCAAGCCTCCAGCAGCCCCGGAATTCCCCCTGCTTTTGTTTTGATTTGCAAAAGAACTCCTGGAGTCCAGAAAGAACTTTTAGGTATTAGTGACGTCTTTTGTCCAACCTTATGTCAAACCCGGCACCTTTCAGGTATAAATATACCAAAGTTGCCTTAAGCAAACACACGGTGGTGGGGAGCAGAGCGACGTTCTACTTGCCCAAGAGCCCAGCTGTTGCCAGAGCCAAAGGAAAACGCCCCTCCATTCGATGCACTTAGAGAGACGCTGTCTTTTTCTCCAGCCAAGAAAATCCAGCTCCGGTGTTCCCAAGTCACCCTCGCGGGTTGCTGGGAGATCGAGTCCTGAGAAGTGAGATACAAGACCTCCTTCATTCTATAACCAAGGTACGGAGCTGATTAAAACCTTAGAGAGAATTCTTGATTCCGATACTTGGCAAAAACCTAACTTAACTTAAACTTAACTTAAACTTAACTTAAAACTGCAACTTACTTACTCCTTCCCACGTATTAGGCTTAGATCAGGTACACAGAGGTAGGCGTATCTTAGAAGCACCAGTTGAGTTCGTTAGTCAATGTTTTTATGTATGTATATATTTTATCCATTTTAAAGTATCATATGGCTAAGAAACCATATCAATGCTTTTACAGTATTATTTTCATAATACTACTTTTACTGTACACACTTTATAATAAGTATTGCAATTGTGGCAATTCATTTCTCTTGCATGAGAAAGAAGACTGCTCAATAAAATAGCACCTTTTATTGAAAATGCCTGTCTCTCTATTTCTCTGCACTCTGGTGAAATTAAGCATGCACGATTGACTGAGTGAAATAGCTGTCTATTGTTTTCACACGACTCTAGAGATACACTCTTTATTCTGAGGGAGCAAAGTTGTCATGTTTATGCGGTTGTCAGAAACTAATCCCTTCTTGTCTAAATCAGGACAGTTAATCCTTTCCTGAACATTCAAGAAAGTTTCTAGTGACCTCTGAGCTAGCTGGCAAACTAATTAAGTCTAACATAGTCAGTAGAGACCTAGATGACCTCAGTCCTACGTCTACACTGCTGTTTATGTTATTCCAATGCGCAGAGCCTATTGGGAATATAGGAAGTACACTACACTAAGATCTTGGATATTTATGGCACGCTTGAAGCTTTAAACTTTGGTATGGGACCTTATATTCTCCCTGTCTTATTCAAGGCTGGGAGTCTGCCCGGTGAGCAACCCTCGAGTCTATTGTCCTTCCCTCTCTTAACACCTGAGGTGATGACTCAGCTTTTGGACAACACTAAATCGGGCTCTCCTTTAGATTCTTGTCCGCTTAAAGTACTAAAAACCTGCTGGGAATCCATTATTCCCCCTCTTATGAGTGTTATGAACCGTGCTATCCCTCCTCATGGAAGATGGCGGTTGAAACCTGCTTTGGACCCAGGGGTTCTGAAAAATGTCCGTCCTATTTCGCTTCTTCCTGCCCCTGCAAAGATGTTGGAGTCCCATCTCAATCTCCATCTTAGCTCTTTCCTTAGGGACTCTGCCCTCTTGGATGTCTCTCAGCACGGTTTCAGAAGACTTCACAGCACTGAAACTGCCCTTACTGCTGTTGTTAACAACATTCGCTCTCAGGTCGATAAGGGCCATACCACTCTTTTGGTCCTGCTAGTCCTTACGGCGGGCTTCGACACCCTGGCCCCATCTATACTGGTGTCCCGCCTCAGGGAGATAGGGGTCGGAGGCCTTGCTCTGAGCCTTCTTGCTTCCTTTCTCAATGAAAGGGAACAGAGAGTGAAATTGGGCCAGTTTCTATCTGCCCCTAAGCCTGTGCCTGTGCACTGTGGGGTCCCCCAGGGCTCTTCATTGCGCCCTACATTGTTTAACATCTATATGACCCCACTTGCCAGGGTGGTTAGATAATTTGGACTGGAGGTGCTGTTTTATGCTGACGACACCCAAATAATGGTCTCTCTCACTCATTCCGTTAAGGACTCTGCCCTGAATTTCAGGAACTGTATGGAGGCTGTCTCCCAGTGGATGGTGCAGAACTTCCTGAAACTGAACAGGGAGAAAACATGGGTTTTGATCTTTGGGGGAAGTCAGGATATCTGCTCAAGGGATTGGTGGCCTCCCTCACTTGGGGAATGCCCCCTTCCTCGCCAGTATGCTAAGAACTTAGGGGTGCTAATGGACACTGCCCTCTCCTTTGACCGTCCGGTCAATAGGACTGTTTCCACCTGCTGTGGCATCATCAGGGTTCTCAGAAAGATCTTCCATTATCTCTCCCCTGATGCTCGGAAACAGGCTACGGTGGCATTAGTCTCCTCTAGATTGGACTAGTGTAACGCCCTCTATCTGGGCGTTAACAAGAGCCTTATGCATCGCCTCCAAATGGTCCAGAATGCGGCGGCGAAGATGGTTCTGAACCTCCCTAGACTTGCCTCGGCCTCGGCAGCCCGGAAGAAATTACATTGGCTCCCTATACATTCCAGGATTACCTTTAAAATTCTTTGTCTAGCTCATGGAGCTCTATACGGTACTGGCCCAGAGGGGATTATGTCTCTCATTCATCCTTACTCCCCTAGTAGATCCCTTCGTTCCTCCAATAAAAATCTTCTTGACGTCCCCAGGTTTGTAGGAGCAAAATGGGGAGGTAGAGAGTTTTCCTATGTTGTACCCAGATTGTGGAATTCTCTCGACCCTGAGCTCTTAGGGCAACCTTTGTTTGCTCTGTCCCTCAAGGCCCTAAAAACGTGGCTCTTATTTGAAGCGTACCAGTAAAGCCGACGCTGGTGGATTATGTGTTGGATGACCTGCTTAGGTGCCTTGATGACCTTGGGCTAAGTTGCGCGTTATAAGACTCTATTCATTCATTCATTCATTCTATGGTTGAGGTTAACGGCATATCCTTTTGCAAAAGCATGGCTTTCAGTCGCCTCAGCGAATCAAACCGTATAAAGAAAACTTTCAACTAAGGCCATAACTTTGCCTCCCTGACTGTGTGAGTCGGTGCAAACAATACTTGCATATAACAAATAACCCTGTAACTTACTGGGATCACTGACAGAATATCGACAGTCAAAATATCGACTTGGCAAAATATCGAGGTAAAAATATAGAATGCCAGAATATCGACTTCCTATCTAAAAACAGGTAAGTACAAAAATATTGAATCCAAAATATCGATAGGAAAAAATATAGACAGTCAAAATATCGAATTTTTTAAATATCTTAAAAGTAATTTAAAATTAATATAATAATAAATATATTTAATTTAAAAATACTTAAAATACTTAAATAAACTTAAAATTTATAAATAATTAATGTAACTTAAATATATATATATATATATTTTAAAACATATATTACCTACTGGCGGTCGCCAGTAGGTAGTTATAGTTAGGATCTACTTTCCATAGGAAATCCGCAACATTCTATTGGGAATAACTTTGGCGCTGGTGGACGAATCTTCGCGAATTTCTCAAAGTTCGTGGCCCGCTCCGCTCCTTCCCTGAAAGTTTGGGGGGGGATTCGTCAAGCGGGGGCCGAGATAGAAGGGGGGTCCCAAAATGTGTTTTCCCCATCTTAATTTCCATAGGGCGGTCGAACTCACTTTTAGCTCGAACGGCTGAATGGATTTAAACCAAACTTGGCAAAATTGTAGGGACTGGTAGCCCGATGTGCCTTTGCTATGTCTCAAGATATGTGCTTCAGTGGTTTTTGAGTAATTTAGGTTCAAACAAAAATATATATCTATGGCAGCGCCCCGGTACGTGCACCGGGGAGCGCACCGGGCGCGCTACACGACTTGCGTGCGGAAAGCTGATTGGCTCTCGGGTGTATGTAAACATTCCAAACAGTCCGGAGCGGCCGCCATCTTGTGTCTCGGTAGGATCGAGACACAAGTGGTGGCAATAACTAAGGGGGAAATGACCATAAGGGGGCAGAGTAGACCCCCCTGACCCCCTAGGCTTGATGTGGGGGCCATAAAAGGGCCCTGCAGGGCCATAAAATTTTTTTTTTTTTGATTTTCACGGGGGGAGCGCTCGGTACGCGCACCGGGGAGCGCACCGGGGAGCGCACCGGGGAGCGTACCATTGGGAAAAAGAATGACAGTTTTAAAAAAAAGTAGCTGTTTTAAAGAAATGTTCTTTTTGTTGTTTTTTTAAAAATTTTATTTAAGTGCCTACATGTAGGTACCAATGCAGAGACTTAAATGTAATGTACACCGTCTCCTCTGTAGATATCTTGCATGTTGTTATAGAAGTTATTGTGGTATATGGAATTCATACCATAGTCTGTCAGGAAAGCAGAAACAGATCTTTTAAGCACTCCCTGAGAAGTCCTAGGGGATCACGGGTAGTCTATCCTGCTCCCTTATGATGAAAAAGAGATGTAAAATACACATAGGAGATAATATTGAGGGAGAAAGGTAGTAACTATGAGTAAACTTACTATGTAACAGAAAAAAGTTGCACATAATACTATAAGTCTCATTGTATAATATTATCATTTTGGTACTACTTCATGAATTACATATAAAAATGAATATTGTCTCAAACAATTTAAAATTATTAAATATAAATGTATTCCTCTGATTCTTTTTCATAATTTAATAAAACTTGTAACATAATATTGTCCGGTATTTCCTCATAATTATAAGTACATGAGTCCATTTGTTCAAAACATTCTATTAACTGTTGGTCCAAAGAGTCATCCATGAAATCAACTTTATCTTTTTGCTCTTCTGGATTTTCCACCTTTACTTCGATAGAAGTAACATTTGCTTGTTTTTCTCCTTCCATTTTCTTTCTGAAAATTGCATAACAATTAACAATATTAGTAGAGTTAGGGTACTGTTGGGTTTAAGTTTAGACAGGTACTTCTGAGTTTTTAACAGTGAAGTAATTTTTGGGCAGTGTATGGTTTCAGGCAGGAAGTAGAACTATTAAAAAGTGCATGTGATGAAGTCTAAGTAAATTCATAATTATACCAGAGAAGCCTAACTCAATCCATAATTATAACAGAGAAGCCATTCTCAATCTATATCTATTACACGGGGGTAGTATATAACTAACAGAAAACGTTTTCCCAAATTAACTTAAAGTGAACAACATAGTTCCCCTTTCAAATTAACAACTTACCTTTTTCAAAATAGTTGAAGTTTTCTGTGAAAATTCAATCAAAATGTACCTCAGGTAGTATTAGTCAAAATGGCTGTGTTTCCCTGTCATTTTTCTTATATATTCATGTACTTAACCAATCAAATGTCAGTACATAAAAGTAAAAAATGTAAGTAATATTTTAATTGGTTGTAAATTCCAACACTTTCATATGTGTTTTTGTCATGTAATTTACCTCAGTATATTTAGACAGGGTTACAGCCCAAATAGCTCAATGGAATTCCATCAAATGTGGGATAATGGTAGGGACTGGTATGTAGTAGGGTGTATTCTATATTTGGTGAAAGTCTGTCCAGAAGTTTTTATGTAATTTCGTTTCCCACATTTTTTTGAGGAGCGCTCACCGGTGCGCGCCCCCGTACGCGTACCGGGAGCGCTACGGGAGTCCGCCATTTTGTGTTTCAGTCGAATCGCGACACAAGATGGAGGATTACGTTGGGAATGGGTAAAAAGGGGCACAGTAGACACTCTTTGACCCTCTAGGTTTGCTGAGGGGAGTTTCGGAGGGGCATAAATGCACCCCCCAAAAAAGATTTTTTTTACATTTTGCGGGGAGAGCGCCCGGTACGCGCACCGGGGAGCGTACCGGGGAGCGTACTCTGGTGAAAAATAGTGAAAAAAGTTAGAGAAAGATAATCATTTTGAGTGATCAGAGGTAGGGTAGCTCTGAAAAGAGCTTTTGGGTTCTGTGGCTGATTTAGGTACCTACAAGTAGGTTCCAATGAACAGTCTTAAATTTAGGAGGACTATTCTATTCCCCTCATCTGAGAAGTGCACACCATCTCCTCTGTAGATGTCTTGCATGTTGTAACGCAAGTTATTGTTGTATATTGAACCCATTCCATAGTCTCTCATGTAAGCAGAAACAGATTTATTCACATGTTTCCGTGCTTTCTCAAATTGTGGACAAAATTAGTTGGACCAATTCCATTTCTGTCTTTGGCATATATTGGAATATACCAAGGCAGTTTGTGGAAAAAGTGTCATCAATTGATCAAAGGTGTCCTTTGAAAGCATTTCCAGACCAACCCCAGTCATAGTGCCCAAGTCATTTCCACCACATTGCACTATTAAGAGGTCAGGGTTTGGCAGATGCAAAAAGGTTTTCACCAATGGTATCAATTGGTGACATCTCAATCCTCTCTGGCCAATCCACTTGATTTCCACATTTGATAAATCAAGGTTGTGAAAATTTCTGCTAGCTGCATACCTTTGAGCCCAGTGGATGTAGCTATGTCCAATAATCCACACAGAATACATGATGAGAGAAAGTTCTGGTGCAGTCAGATGAAGTGTGGGAATGAAATGGCAGTTGGAACAGTAGGAGTTTACAAAAAAATAATTGTGGAGTTTCCCTGCTCTTGAATCACAAGCAATGATTGGAGGATTCAGATAGTTGAAAACTGAAAGTTAGGGTGCATGGTTGTGTTGTGTGAAAGAAGCAATTTGAATGGTTAAGAAAAAGTCACTAAAAGCAATAATGCCCTGGATAAGCTGGTGTATTGAGAGGTAAAACATCCTTGCTGACTTAATTTGCAACATTGTAGAATAAACTTTTGAACCTGAGAGTTCAGTTAGGAGGGAGTTGCTATGGTAACAGATAGAAAGGTCTGAGAGGGGGAAGGGTGGTGGTTTGAAAATAGTGAGGGAAGAGATTTGATTGGTTGAAATGAGGCATATGTGTGTAGAATTTGAGGTTTTCTTTGCCAGTCTTGGTTTCAGTGTATTGAGTGCACACCCTTTGCTCTGCTAAAGAAAAATTGGTGTGTGTGTCTGACACTGTTCTCAATCTCCCAAAGCATTTGTAACGGTAAGTAATGATTCATTTAATTTAGATAGAGACTTGTTTGCTCTATGGAGAAGATTTGGAAGCAGATAGTGAAGTTTCAGTAGTGAAATTGATTGCTTGTACATAGGACTTGTGTTGTGTTTGTAAAAAGTTATTTAAAAAACGATTTTGGGGTAAATGGAAGGCTTAGAATTTTTAAGAAGAAATTAAGAGTGTTTGCCTCATTAAATAAATATATTTGAACCTTTTAGAATTATGTCACCTGTGTTACCTCAAATTAGGAAGCAGATTGAGACTTGTTCTTGTTGGTTTGTGGCATGTTTTTTGGAAATGCTTGTTATTAAAATATGCAAAATAGAGGAATTGTCTTTTGTGAAACAGTGAGGTTTCACTAGTGAAATTAAATGTGTGTACATAGGACCTGTGCTGTGTTTTAAAAATGTTATTTAAAAACGATTTTGGGGTAAATGGATGGCTTTTATATTTTTGAGAAGAAATTATTAGTGTTTGTCTCATTAAAAAAATATATTTGAACCTTTTATAATGATGTCAGTTGCATTACCTCAGATTTGGAAGCAGATTGAGATTTTTTCTTGTTGGTTTGTGGCATATTTTTGGGAAATGTTTGATATTTACATATGCAAGATAGAGGAATTGTTTTTTGGGAAACAGTGAGGTTTAAGTAGTGAAATTGAAAGCTTGTACATAGGACCTGTGCTGTGTTTGTAAAATGTTATTCCAAAAACGATTTTGGCGGCAAATCAATGGTATTTACATTTGGGCCTTATTTATGATTGCCTTGTGCCATCGGTGCGTCACTTTTAAAATGGGAAAAAAAATGACACACCGGTGGCGCAAGGCCTTCATAAATAAGGCCCTGAGTTTCTTTGCTGTTGGTTTGTGTCTTACTTTTTCATAATGCTTGCTATTAACATTTGCAAGATAGAGGATTTGTATTTTGTGAAACAGTGAGGTTTCAGTAGTGAAATTGAATGCTTGTACATAGGACCTGCGCTGTGTTTGTAAAATGTTATTCCAAAAACGATTTTGGCGGCAAATCAATGGTATTTACATTTGGACCTTATTTATGATTGCCTTGTGCCGTCGTTGCGTCACTTTTAACATGGGAAAAAAAATGACGCACCGGTGGCGCAAGGCCTTTATAAAGAAGGCCCTGAGTTTCTTTACTGTTGGTTTGTGTCTTGCTTTTTCATAATGCTTGCTATTAACATTTGCAAGATAGAGGATTTGTATTTTGTGAAACAGTGAAGTTTCAGTAGTGAAATTGAAAGCTTGTACATAGGACTTGCGCTGTGTTTGTAAAATGTTATTCCAAAGACGATTTTGGCGGCAAATCAATGGTATTTACATTTGGGCCTTATTTATGATTGCCTTGTGCCGTTGTTGCGTCACTTTTAACATGGGAAAAAAATGACGCACCGGTGGCGCAAGGCCTTCATAAATAAGGCCCTGAGTTTCTTTGCTGTTGGTTTGTGTCTTGCTTTTTCATAATGCTTGCTATCAAGATTTGCAAGATAGAGGATTTGTATTTTGTGAAATAGTGAGGTTTCAGAAGTGAAATTGAATGCTTGTACATAGGACCTGCGCTCTGTTTTTTAAATGTAATCCTTGTCAATAATGTAAATCCAATTCAGGTGAAGTAACTTAAAACTTCAGCCTTCTTCTCAGGGGTCTTACTAATAAGTAGTCCATTCAAAAAGCAGCAAAGAAATCAACAGAGAATCTGAAATATGAAAAGACATCTTTATTACAATTAATTGTGAGGCTACGTCGCCCAGTCACACCTAAAGCAACTGAATGAGATAGCCTCCTGAATGGTCTCCGCACAGACCTTTTATACTGTTTATTATGCCCTAGGCAAACATTCTTAGATTTACAGTGCAAACATTCTTGGATTTACAGTGAGCTATTCACATATTTTCATTACAAAAGAAAAAGCAGAGTCATGATGACAAGTACACAATTAGTGTGTCCAGTTCGTGATCAATTACCCGGCAAGGCCCAACATTTTCATCAGATATCGGTGTACCCTCAATAAAACCGGGCTCCTCCTCATCATAAAGCAAAAGAAGAGAAAAGAGCAGGGACAGGTGTGAGCAAGATTTAGGCGGGGGTGTGTGCGATGGAAACAGTTTATGGCCTGTTGTGCTTTGATGCTATCTTATTCGGCCACTGGGAGAGAAACTGACCAAACAGGTTTGGCTTGGGGCAATGGTTCCAGCTTGCCCAGGTCACAGAAAAGTCAATTAAGGTGTATGTGTCCTTTGATATCAAATTCAGCTGTGGTTACAAGCCTATGTGAAGGGCAACTCACAAAATGGCTGCCAAGCGTAAAATTGAACCCAAGGGTTCAAAAACGAAAATGACGATTTCGAGGCGAAATCATTACTTGATTATGACGAAAATGCTTGTGCATAGTGTACTAGCCATTATTGGTCTTTTGATATAAAAATCGTCATGCTACGACAAAGTTTGTTGCACGAGTCCAGAATTTTCAGAACCACAGACGCTCCTTTTGCCCTTACATAGGCAATAACCTAAACCCATGTTAGTCTGAATCTAGGTCTATACTCATCAGATCATCAAGGTGATGCTGTAGTATCATCTTATTACTTAGCAACTCTCTCAGGACAGGTCTCCTTACACACGTAGTGGCACAAAGGCCATATATGGCAGGACCAAAATAGGGAATACCTCTATCTGTAGTGTGTGGTATAAGATCATACACCCAACAATTAGTGATGTTCACTACTAACTGGTGTTGATGTAGAAACTGGACAAAAGGAATTATCAGTAAACTCTGACCTAACCAGTTCATGTTCAGGTAAAATATGAAAAGAATGCAAAGGAGTAATAGTAGGAAGAGACATAGGTTGGGAGGTGGGTACAGATGTCAATTGGGTAGCAACAAAAACAATCCCACCCATAAAAGACAATGTCATTTTAAAAAAAACACTAGAAAACACGTTGTTGAGAACATATAGACAACAGGAGAAGGTGGTGACCACTATTACAAACGAAATCATAATTTTCCACAATCCTAAGCAGAAAGCAAATCCTAGAATTATCTAATAACATTTTATATAGCTTCCTATGCATTTCAGTAATTTATTATATGTTCAATTGAAACAGTGGTGTTCCTTATCAATGCTCTCAGATAAAAAAAAATACTCTTCCACAGAGAGTAGACTTTATTCTGCTTTTACTAAACAGAATAGTACTTTAAAACAATGCCAGCAAAGCAGCAAAAATTAGTTTCCTAACACCTATTATATGCAATCGCACAGAAACCGCTTGAAATCAACTGTGCCCAAAGTCCGTTATAAGCCTCTTTGGAAGGCTTCTATTGTCCATCAAATCCGCTTCCAGTGTCTTCTTCGCGTTGGGCCTCTCGATTTCAGGCCTTTTCATGAAAATGATGTTACTCAGTATCCGTTGGAGTGTCCTTCTGGCAAACACTCATAGCTCATTCAATTAAGTCTCAATGTCTCAATGCAATGCGCCAGTGTCTCTTCTTTGTGGCAGACACTACAAATGATGTGCTCTTCATTGATCATGGGCACAAAGCATCTCGTGCAGATCCAAGCACTACTGAGAAACAGCCTTTCAAGATCAGCAGCACTTTCAGACTCCAACACTCATCATTTAGTGCCAGAGGACGCTCAAGCTGCTCTCTCATGGGCACCAGAATGTAGTGCCTTTTTCCAAACGTGGATCCTTGGGTGCACTGCCTTTCCGCTGGAGCAAAGCAAAAGAGGTGTGTGTGTGGCCAAAACTCGGGCCAAGAGCTCTGGAGTTCTGGACTTTTTGGTTCCGTCCAGAGGTGTCAGGGAACAACACCCAAAGACCCCGGAGTTCCACCTGCCTTGGTGCACAAATGAACAGAAACACGGGCTTCTCGATGGTGGCGTCAAAGACCAAAGGTTTATTACTGCAGGGACACAGAAGTCACAGAAACTACGCATGGGCAGTAACTAGGAGCCTGTTCAAATTGTACAAAGAGGGTTGCTCCTTATATACTAAATTTTGGCCTTCAGGCGAATTCTTCACATGTTGGTACATTCCCAGAACCTTTGTGTCATAAACAATAAATATTTGGCGTACACAGGAACCGTTGATAAAATCTGATACAAAACATCTACGAAGAGGGGTTCCCACTAGTTCATCACAATCCCTTGTCAATATTGCATTCAAGAGCTGGACCGCCTCATCGTAAATTTCGTTACCTCCCCCTAATAAAGATTCAGAAAGAAAGGAACGGAGCCAGGTGTGGAAGATAGGAAAGCGGGATAAGAGATGTTTGTGGGTCGTAAATGGGCAAGGCTACCGGCTTCTGCTGCCTAATCGTGATCAGGACAATGGACACGAAGACCAGTTTAGCAGGACTGGCCTCGGGCAGAGGAGGCAGCCTTTGTCGAGTCATGCAGCTACAGCGTGATCTGGTTTAAGGTGCACGTGTCATGAAAGAGGTGAATCTCCGGCTATGGCTACGTGTCCTTAATCGAAATGAAGTGATCAGAGGTTATTGCGTATGTGAGGGCAAGAAACACAAAATGGCGGCCATGATCTAAGATGGATGCCGTGGGTAGATCAGAAATGTGTTTATAAAAGGAGTGCTCTTGCTCGTAGCGTAGCGAAAACACCAGGATATGCTAAATGGATCATTTGCGGTTCGCTGATACCAATATTATGTATTTCCGACAATATTGAAAACACGGGTTCAAATCGTCACAGAACCTCAGACCCTCCTTTTGCCCTTACATAGGCAATTACTTAATCTATGTCAGAATCTAATTCTATGCTCATCAGGTCAGTGACATGCTGTTGTATCATCATCCTTTCTCGTGCCTTTTCTCCAAACGCAGGTGGTTTTCTAAGACAAGTTGGAGCACAAAGACTACACAGAGCAGGACCACACTGAATAATCAGGCAACATGAGAACAGGAATACTAAGATGACACCAATGACCATTAGAACCTTCCATCCCCACGCTGAGATCAGAGTCCAAAACCACTCCATGAAGGACCAGTTTCCCTTGTCTACGTGAATAGAGTCGGAAATCTTGTGTAGCTTAGAGATCGCCTCATAGACTGTTGGAGCATTATTAGGAATAAAGACACAGCAGCTCGATTGGATCATTCTGCATACCCCACCTCGATCTGCAAGGATAACGTCTAGAACCATACGGTTCTGCAACGTCATGAGTCTATCCGCCTGAAGCTCAGCTGTCAAATTGCTAAGGGCACCAGCAGTTTCGGTAATAGTAGATTCAACTACCCGTGTTAGCTGACGTATGTTTCTACTATTGGCCATAGGCCCCCAGAACGGAAGGAAGCCTTTGAAGAAGTCTCCAGCTTCCTGACCAGCAGTATCTTCCTTGCTGAAGACACCTCTCGCTACTCTGGTTCTGTGGTAATCAGATGAAGCAGTGTATGTCGGAGGCAACAATCGATCAATATAGCATGATCCTGAAAAGTCGGCAGGCAACCATGTATAAGCTCTATCTCGACAGATGAAGTAGGTACCCCTAGCAGTAAGAAAGGCAGGGGAAGAGTTAGCCGGAAACACATAAGTCTCTACGCACTCACTCCTCCCTAGCTGAGCTCTCGGATTTCTCCCATTCCCTTGCAAACAGACCTGACCTCGGTGAGGTACGACCCAGATTGGAGTTGAGCTTTTGCGCTTGCTTTCTCCTAAACTAAGGCGATACTCTGAAGTATTCCAACTTAAATATACTCGCAGTTCGTCTCTAGGGTATGATGGAGTATTATTGACGTCCTTGATCATGTCAATAATTCCCTGGACTAAAGCTTTGTTGGCAGAGTTATATTTAGTGAAACGTGGTGGACGTGGAGGATAGGTTTCAAGGGCATAAGCAAAGATGGTTTGAAGGGCCTGAAATGATCCATTGTAGCTGAAAGGCAAAACCAAATAGGGAATACCTTTATCCATAGTGTGGGGTATCAAGCCACACACCCAGCAGTCTGTAGTGTTAACTACCAGTTGGTGTTGATGCAAGAGCTGTACAAAAGTGTTGTTAATGAACTCTGAGCGTCGGGCTTGCTCATGTTCAGGAAACGAATGAAAAGAGTGTATAGAAGAAACAGTAGAAGTAGCAGGATCAAGGGGAGGTACTGTAGTAACTGGCACAAAAATCAAATTTATACTGAAAACGATTCCACCCACCAACGTTATCAAAACAATCAAGAATGTAATGGCACATTGCATCAAAAAGCATTTGTTGTGAAGGATTCTGCAAAGTCTGTTTCTGCGAACATAAATCACATTTTCTCGTTGCAGCGCAGGAAGCTCCATCTTCTACAATCCGCTCGCGACCACTGATGATGTGTACGTAGATGAAAATGCCTCTATCAGCCCTGGGAGTTCCCAGAACCAACAGAAAGATCGACCTTGTGTCAGACCCCTGCAAATTCAACTAGGCACACAGCCACGACCCTACGGCTACCCAGACGGCAAGGCAATTTTAAAACAATAAAATAATAGCAAACTTCCTGGCTGAAGGAAAAAGTTCAAAATTTTAAAATATCACAATAGGCAGTTGCCTGCTTTATTTGTCCATTTTACGGTTTCGTAAATTATATCTTTGCTTCGCAGGTACTGTCTGATCGGCAAATAGCGTTTCACTGGTAGCTGTTGCAGTGTTCAAGTTCGCAGATGACAGAGTTTTTTCTGATGCAGGGGACAAATGTTCAGAGTTCAAAGGAGTCTTTTCTGAAGGAGAGTCAGAGCTTGGAGTGTCAGTGATTAATTCGGCATCGCTGAAAGGGATGAATTTTGGCGTGCTTTCAAATTCGGAGGAACCAATTCCCTTCTTCACCCAGTCGTCGTAAGGAAGTGGCAAAGGTACACGCTTTACGTGTGATGCATGCACCCAATGCTTGCGACCAGCCACACGAACTACTGTTCTTGTTACGAGCAGGACCTGGAAGGGGCCGACAAATCTCGGCTGAAGGTTCTTCGTCCACGCGAAATTCCTGATAACCACAAGATCTCCTGGTTTCAGCTGATGCCCTGGACTCTCCGGAGGCTTTGGTAAAGCATCGAAAACCTGTTGGTGAATAAGACTCAATTTAGCAGTCAAGTCGTAAAGGTAGTCTATCAACATAGGATATTCTAGAGAACAAAACTCCTTAGGCCTCGGCACCCCCCAAATATTTGCCGGACGGCCAAAGCTTAAGGGTGCCATTGTAACCCTCCACTAAACCAGCAGACTGGGGATGGTTCGCACTGTGGAACTTTTGTTTCAGACCTAGGCCGGCACACACACTCTGCATAACTTTCCCTATAAACTCACTTCCGTTATCTGACCATACAATCCGTGGCATACCGAATCTAGGGAAATATTCTTTGAGAAGAATCTTGGCAGTTGATAGGGCAGTATTGTCCTTTAGTGGATATGCTTCAATCCACCTGGAAAAAGCACAGACTAACACCAGAACATATTTCAAATTATTACAGCGATCCATGTGAATGAAGTCTAACTGAATCACTTCAAAGGGGCAGGAAAGAGGAGCGAAGTGACCAGCTGGAGTTGGAGTTCCCTTGCCAGGATTATGCATCAGGCATACCATACAATTTTTCACCACTCTCTCTGCACACTTACTGATTCCATCATTCTTCCAGACTGGAGCCAACATTTTACAGATTCCTTTAGAACTTATATGTGCTACTCCATGTGCCATTGTCACTACTGCAAGCACATACGCATCAGGCAACATCCAACGCTGCTGTTCTGTCAAATCAATCCAACACCCATTCGAATCCAACTTGCCCATACTTTCTTTCCATACACGTTTTTCCTCCTCAGTTGCTTCTTTCTGAATCTCTTTCACACTTTCCATAGTATCCTCACACATTCCAGACTCAGCAATCCATCTTGCAGACGTAGCAACATACATTCTGCTCATCGTGTCTCTAGCTGTCTGTTTAGCAGTCTCATCAGCAAAAGCATTCCCGCGACCAACATCATCCGTGATTGCTTTATGAGCACTGCACTTTACAATCGCAACTTCAGTCGGCAAGGTTAGAGATTCCAACAAGTCGTTAACTAGCTGACCATGTTGAATCTTAGTCCCATGGGACGTAATGAAACCTCTTTCTCTCCACAAACGGCCAAATATATGGGCCACGCCAAATGCGTACTGACTATCTGTAAAGACATTCACTCTCTTTCCCTTAGCTAAAACACAAGCTCTTGTTAGAGCTATTAATTCTGCAGCTTGGGCAGAATTCTGACTCACTCTTGCAGTCTCCACAATCGTCTTCAAAGTCGTTACTGCGTAAGCAGCAGTCACATCACCATTCTCCAATTTAAAACATGACCCGTCCACATACAGCGTGCCATCTGGATCGGATAACGGAGTATCCTTTAAGTCAATGCGTCCTTTGGTTTCTTCCTCCGTTTTAAAACAACAATCATGTGGTTCGGAATCACTCGACTCTTGATCAGTCGGCAACAGCGTTGCTGGATTCAATACATTACATCTTTTGATCTGAATATGACTCGCTAGTAGTGTCAGCTCATAACCAGATAGTCTCGCACTGGTAAGGTGTTGTGTCTTCGTTCGATTCATGAGTGTATCCACCGCATGAGGAACCATGACCACCAGCATGTTGTTCATCACCAAACCAGCAGATTGTCGAATGGAAGCCGCAGCTGCCGCTGTAGCTCTCAAACAACTAGGCAACGCTCTAGCTACCGGATCTAATGTTGATGAAAAATACGCACAAGGGTGTTGTTTATCACCAAACTTCTGTGTCAGAACACTCAACGCGCAACCTTCTCTCTCATGAACATAGAGCGTGAATGGCTTACTGTAATCAGGTGTACCCAATACAGGAGCTGAACACAATGCTTTTCGTAATTCAGTAAAACTTTCTTGACATTCATCAGACCATGGCACCGGACTCGGAACATTTTTCCCAGTCAAAGCTACCAACCGTTTTGCTAAAAGAGAAAAATTTGGAATCCACTGCCTACAGTAAGAGGTAATACCTAGGAAGGCACGTACTTCTCTCTGTGTGCGTGGAACACTCATCTGCGTAATTGCTTTTATTCTCTCTGGGGTCAACTTCCTTCCCTCCTTTGACAAGAGATGACCTAGATAGGTCACTTCTTGGCAGCAGTATTGCATTTTCGAAGGTGACACCTTATGATTCAAATTAGACAAATGATGCAATAATGAAATCGTAGCTGCTTTGCAAGTTTCCTTGTCATCGGCAGCCACTAAAAGATCATCTACATACTGTACTAGAGCAGAACCTGGAGGAAGGACAAAGGAGTCTAACTGGCTTTTTAATGCTTGACTGTAAATAGATGGGCTCTCACAATAGCCTTGTGGAGCGCGTTTGAATCTGAAACTTCGACCTCCTAAACAGAAGCCGAAAATATCTCTGCTTTCCTCGGCTATCGGAATGCTGAAAAAGGCATTTTTCAAGTCGATGACTGAGAACCAAGTGGCTGTAGCAGGAATTAATGTTAACAAGGCAGTAATGTCTGGGACCACAGGAAACTGCGGAACTACAATCTTATTAACTTCTCTGAGGTCGATAACAAACCTATACACTGGTGGCTTTGTGGGATCAGTTTGTTTCAGAATCGGTAGTACAGGACTGTTACAGACATTTCCTCTAGTTTCTTCAACCACACCTTTCTTAATCAAATCTTGCACAATCAATAAAAGAGCACGCTCACCTTCACTAGATATTTTGTATTGCGGAATTCTTGGAAATTTTACATTTGCTTTCAAAGTTACTACACATGGTGGTATTTCTAAAAGGCCTACATCATTAGGACCAGTCGCCCAAAGAGAATCAGGGAGTGAACACAGCTCTGGCGGGAGTGCATCCATTGACAAGTACATCGGAGAAGTGATATTTTTACCCAATGTAAGCTGTACTCCTTCTGGAGAACAGTACAATGTCGCATATAGTCGTTTTAACAAATCTAAACCAAGCAGATTTTCATTACAACCCGTCGTCAAAATCAGAGGTGCTTTCAAGTGACACGGTCCAACAGAAATGGACAAAGGACCAGATATCGGGTTGTAAACAGGGGCGCCTGAAAAACCTACAGAAACATTTGTTGAGCCGGACAAAGGTGCGCCAGGGAGTTTCGCATGAATGATAGAACTTTTTGCGGCACCAGTATCCAACAGAAACGGTTCGACTACACCTGCTGTTGCTACTGCGACATAAGGCCCACTCTGATCCACTGGAACTGATACTACTCCCTCTCTCTGTCCATGGCTGTCCTAGTACCCAATTTGCTGAAATCCCTCATCCACTTCACAATAATCCTCAACAAGATATTGTTGAGATCTATTTTGCTGAGTAGACTGTCCATTTCGTTGATCAAAGTGATTGGAAGGACGATCATTCGTTTGTGGAGGCATAGTACCTCGCCCTCGACCTCTAGAATTCTGCACAAAACCACCACGACCTCTCTGAGCTGCTGCTGCATTATTTTGCGCTAAGATCGGACATTCATTTTTATAGTGACCCTCTTTCTTACAGTACGCACATTGGTTCCACTGATATTGAGGTCTCGATGTACTATAATCTGTCCTTTGATACGAACCTTGTTGCGTATTAGTCTGATTCATGCGAGGCGGATACGCCTGTTGCAAAAGAACTTTAGTCTTTAAGTCTTTCGTTTTCTTGTCTGATTTCTCCTTTTCCTCTTTATCCCTATTTTCGTAATACTGTGCAGTTGTAAGTATTTGCGCAGTTGTGGAAACAGCCCACGCACTCTCTGAATCCTTTAATTTATTGCATAACTCAGGTAACAAATTATGCACAAATTTATCGACAAACAGTCTTTGTCCTCCTTCTGTGCTCATGTCCTGACCACTATGATCTACAAAAGTCTCTTCGAACCTCGTGAAAAAGTCGGAGACACTTTCGTCTTTCTTCTGCCTGCATGCTGATAACTTGTCCCAATTAACACGCAATGCGGGCATCAGAGTCTTCATTAGATCAATTATCCTACCTGGAAGATTAGCAATTAAGGGTTCAGGTTTTGCACCACCTATTTGCTGACCATCCGCTGCAGTGATAGCTGCCCAATCACCACCTAAGGCAACTTGATGATCCTCTCTACGAATTTTAGCCCACACTGGTTGCGGAACTACATTGCCAAATAACATATCGATGTCTGCTAAGTTCATTATACAAGCCTCAACTGTCTGTGTTAATTCCTTATAGTATCCAGCAGGATTCTTACGTGGATCTGGCAAGGCCTGCTTCACTGCTAGCACTTCAGCTCGTTTCCATGGAATGTGTATCCACACCCTTTGGAATTGCGCTGGAGCGGCTACAATACCTTGGGCCGCATTAGCTTGTACAGCTTCGCGCCAAATTGGAGGAACCTCCCTCATTGGATATTGGCGACTTAATTTCATTTTGCCTTTCTCTAGATCTCTCGGTGAACGAAGTGATGGGTCATTCCTATAACTTAAAATCAATTCCATCGCTTCTCCTATATTATCACCCACTATCATTCCAGCAGCAAACTCTTTCTGAACCTTAATTAAGTCTTCTAAATTTGATTCAACATCGTCTTCCTCTATCTCCTCACGTAACAACGAGCACATCTCGTCAAAGACATACCGTTGCGTTGGTTCTTTCCACTGCATAAATGTTTCTAGCACGTCTCTCGTACTATATCTCCTACTCTTCGAAATCCATCTGAGAGCCGTGGAATCTAAAATTCCCCGTTCCTCAGTACTTGGAAGCTGACTACGTCTCTGAACAGAGTCGGAAGTAGGAGTCTTGATTAAGGTTTTATAGAAAGGTGACAGCATACTAGACACAGAATCAGTGATTCTTCGACGAACAGAAAGTGGAGTCAACACACTCGCAGATGTAGAAAACACAGTAGAGGTAGGAACAGATAATGGAACAGTAGGAGTATCGAGAAAAATAGTTTGTGGAACAGTAGATGCGAGCGAGACAGATACAGGTATAGAAGTCGGCAACCCAGGAAGAGGAGGAGCCGTAGGAACATTTACATTGACCACAGGAGGTACGGGAACCTGATTCTGGGGGACAGGAGCAGGAACACCAGGTTGTCCAGCAACCGGCAATTGAACATTTGGCACAAATTGGGCCGTAGCACCTTGTGCATACGGTGGAGGTGACCGTAACAAATAAGACAGCAGAGGATCGTTTTCAGAATCCTCCAGTATCTTAGCTGTTTTAGATGGCAAGGCAGGATAGCACTTGTCAATCGCTAAATTGTGCTCTCTAATGGCCACCTCTATGGCTTTCTCACACTCGTTATCCTGCAACTGCTTAGTTGCTTGTTCTAGAGTCAACTCTTCTTTCTCTTTCTGTTCTTTCTTTAACCTTTTCATTTCTCTCTGTTTGGATTCTTTTCGCCAGTAACGGAAAGAATCAAACATTGCCGGCCGGGCTTTCTTCCTAAACAATTTCGCTTCTAAATTGTCGAGAATTTCGGGTTCAAAACTACCATGCAGTGGCCAACTAAGGACACCATCTTTCTCAGTGTATCGGACCCATACCTCATTATAAGATATAGGACCCACACCATGTTTACAATACAAGTCATATAGGGGAGTCCCAATCGGAGGAACCAGACATGAGTCCTCCAATCGTGAGTCACTGTTGCAACCGAAACATGACAACATACAGTTTCTCCGACTTACCATTTTTCAGTCCGGAACACAGAACAAACAAAACACGAAACAGATATGTGCACTTGAACCAAGAACTTAGGCCTACCAAAACGAACTGATGTATCGATACCCAAACTAAACCAAATAGATTATCGTAACCAGAACAACCAGTGATAATCTTACGAGACTAAACCAAACCAAGAACCAAAAAAGGATTTTAACAACCCTCACAAAGTAACTAGCTAGCAACCACTAAATACTTAACTGAGGCACTGAAGACGTCACCAAGGAGAAACCCGTCACGTTTCGCTGTACTAAGGACTGCACCTCGGGTCCAAGACAGGGCGACGGTCAAGGCAACGGCCCACTGCAGCCGTCTTGAACGGGAACCCTCGTGGAAGAGAACTTCGGGACACTTTTGCGATATGCCGGGATCGATGAAGTGGGGCGCCTCCCTCAGGAATCTTCACACGAAGCTTCTCGAACTCTTCAGGCTTTTGGACCGGTACCGAATGACGTCGCCCCACGTGGGTGCCAATTGGAGTTCTGGACTTTTTGGTTCCGTCCAGAGGTGTCAGGGAACAACACCCAAAGACCCCGGAGTTCCACCTGCCTTGGTGCACAAATGAACAGAAACACGGGCTTCTCGATGGTGGCGTCAAAGACCAAAGGTTTATTACTGCAGGGACACAGAAGTCACAGAAACTACGCATGGGCAGTAACTAGGAGCCTGTTCAAATTGTACAAAGAGGGTTGCTCCTTATATACTAAATTTTGGCCTTCAGGCGAATTCTTCACATGTTGGTACATTCCCAGAACCTTTGTGTCATAAACAATAAATATTTGGCGTACACAGGAACCGTTGATAAAATCTGATACAAAACATCTACGAAGAGGGGTTCCCACTAGTTCATCACAATCCCTTGTCAATATTGCATTCAAGAGCTGGACCGCCTCATCGTAAATTTTGTTACCTCCCCCTAATAAAGATTCAGAAAGAAAGGAACGGAGCCTGGTGTGGAAGATAGGAAAGCGGGATAAGAGATGTTTGTGGGTCGTAAATGGGCAAGGCTACCGGCTTCGGCCGCCTAATCGTGATCAGGACAATGGACACGAAGACCAGTTTAGCAGGACTGGCCTCGGGCAGAGGAGGCAGCCTTTGTCGAGTCATGCAGCTACAGCGTGATCTGGTTTAAGGTGCACGTGTCATGAAAGAGGTGAATCTCCGGCTAAGGCTACGTGTCCTTAATCGAAATGAAGTGATCAGAGGTTATTGCGTATGTGAGGGCAAGAAACACAAAATGGCGGCCATGATCTAAGATGGATGCCGTGGGTAGATCAGAAATGTGTTTATAAAAGGAGTGCTCTTGCTCGTAGCGTAGCGAAAACACCAGGATATGCTAAATGGATCATTTGCGGTTCGCTGATACCAATATTATGTATTTCCGACAATATTGAAAACACGGGTTCAAATCGTCACGGAACCTCAGCTCAAGGGACTGTACACTGACAGAGGTTTCCAGCACATAACAGGTACAAAGCTCAAATGAACAGAAGCTCTTGTTCTGCGGCAAACAAAGAACCAGCTCCTCTTTTTTTTTTTTTTGCAACTCCTTCCGGTAAAGCAAATGCCTTGCTTGGGAGGTACCATTGATGTCACGCTGATGATCACTGTCCAGCCTCATGACTTTCTCGTTGCAGAAGTTGTAGAGCCAAGAAATCTGTCATTCATCTGTAGCGGTCACTGATGGGGAGTGGGCTTAGTCTCGATCACAGGTCTGCAGGGTATCACTCTTCCTTTGACTCTGGAAGATCCCGCAGAACCTAGTGATATAGGAGATGTAACACAATTGCTAGTTTCCTTCAAATCAGGCACAAAAAACAGTTCATGGGTTTTAACGAGGGGACTGCAAACAGGTGGCCTGCAATCTGCAAAGGAGTGGCCACACGCCATGGGACAATTTTGGTCTAGAATACACTGTCATTTTCAAAAAAAGGCAATAGGAAAAAACAGTGTCTCTAGGTTTTTCAATTGGGTTTCCATGTGAGAGCATATCCTTCATCATCTAAGGGTAGATAACTACACGAAAATTCAAACTAAATGGATGTCGTCACATATGGTGGCATTGTCTAATGGTGCAAATACGTATTTTCCTCAATGATTAAACCTAGGTGTTCCTAAATTCCTTATTCTTAGAACATCTCAAATAGAGAAATGACATAATACAGATTATCAAGGACATGAAGAAAAGTCCCTTTAAAAATGTGCATTAAGTGCACTATGCAATACAAAGGGTAATGATCAAATGTGCAGACAAAGGACAAACACTAGAAAGTCCTGATATTTGCATGATTAGAACACATCGGATGCCACCAAAAATTAAAGCAGCAGGAACACAAGAGAACTGAAAAATTAAAATGGACATTGAAAATTCGTCGTGTTCAAAAGGTTAAACTTAAGATATCTCCTATTGAGATGGAAAACGTGTCTTACTATAATATTGGGTCAGTTAACCAGCCTATCACTACCCCGACAGTCAGTCTGAAAAAAACATTGAAGTAGGCCTAAAGAAAATTCTTAAAAACCAGTCTGGTTATACAAAAGGGAATTATACATAACATGGGGGGTCCCTGATACATCACTGTAGTCTAGAAATGTGCACAAAAACAATACACCCATATAAATGGGCTGACTGGTGAAAGGAATATGGAGAAGGGGAAATGGAAGTAGGACACAACTAAAATCCCCACTAGGAAGAACAAGAGTTTGCTTGGGTGCCTCAGGCATGTGACACAGCACCAAGAGTACGGGGGCTACACAAAAGACCAAAGTTACACAGATTAACTCTACAGCTGGCAACTACACCATATACGGTAACCTTAGCTAATGTTCCTGTTCTCTCTTCAGGAAGAAAAAATGAAACCTGGTTTCCTTTCAAGGGACAAAGCCATATGCTATTTGGGAAACAGAACATGATTAAGTAATGCAATATAGAAATTAGGTCACCATATGCAAGAGTCACAGATCTATAATTTTATCCTTACGTCCAATCAGGATACATAATTTTAGGGCTGCCTGTTCATTTAAGGGAATGTGCAGTAAGTGACTAAATCAGATGACACACTTTAAACCTGTATATCTTTTAGTTTTCTTCAATATCATTATAGCCAATTTTAGGCATGCACTAGTAAAAGTGCTGCCTGTCTTCCTCACAGTATGAAAACCATATCTGTGAAATTTATCATTATACCAAATTCGTCCAGTAGTTGTGCAACTATACGTATCGTCATATGGATCCCTTCACAACACAGGGGAACTTGTAATAGTAACAACATAAAACAAAACATACACAAAATAAAACAACAGCATCATGGCACATGTACTTTATGCACTGTAAACCTGCAGCCCAAAAAAAAAAACAATATTTGGGCCTGTACCCTCCTTTTGACAGTAGAACACAACGCAGTTGGAGTCTACTGTCAAATATACTGTCTCTCTTCTAACATACAGGACCAACTAAAATATTTCACGACAGGGCCAAATACACAAATGAAAACATGAGCATATTTTTTTTAAAGAAATTATGCAAAAACACATTTCCCTTCAATTAACCAAACTCACGTGTCTTGTCAGCCTCAGAACAATCCATGAATAATCTGTAGGCAGAAGCAACAAGAAAAATACACAACACACAAGAAAGACATTTTTGCTAACAAACGAATATCAATTATAACTTTTAATCAGAAGACAAAACATGATACACATTTAAGAAAACACAAAAATAAGTTTCCATTACTTAACTGTTACCATCTTGTCAGTCACCGTGCAACATGAAGCCCTTTTAATTTTCCAAAAGTGCAATTCTTTCACTGACACTCTGTGTTAGCCTTGCCCCACAATTTGTTCTCACTCGGGCATGTAGCCTTCAACATTTGAATAAAGAGCTTCCTCTTATTTTCTGCCTAAAACTTAATGTAATGCCTAATTTTCTGTCAAAAATAAAAGCAACTAGCAAATATTATTTTTCTTAGCGTGGAGACACAAATGTATCAGTTTTGCAAACCATTTAACACGACCTTTGGGATTTCCAAAGAAACCCCTTTTTATTTTCCCTTGTAAATTAAGTTCTTTCATTTTATTGATGTTCTCACGGAGAAACCAGAAACCCCACCTCTAGAGGCCCATTCAGAGAGGTTATTCTGCATTCCTCGGAGGCAAAGTCCTAATTAAGAGGTCGCAAATGTCAACATGACGGCCTTCTCCATTATTTACAGGGAAACTAAAAAGATAACATCTCAGCAGCGCTGAGCCAGCCTCTGCAATCTCTCAGCCCTCAGCTCCTGCCATACTGACGCTGTCAAAGCCAGAAGGCCTAACCTGTAATAATTCACTCTATTTTGAAAAATAATTTCTCTTTTCTAGGCGCTAAAATTATCTCTATTCCCAGATCATTAAACTACATTAACTGTCAATTTTTCTCAAAAACTAAAGACACACAGACCAGCTGTTTAGAGTAAATGCTTGTTGCAATCCTATGGTACACACTTGATCAGTCTTAAATTAAAAAAAATAAAAAAACTTTCCGTAGGCCTAGCTGAAGCTAGAACCTTCAACCCTGATATTAAAACAAGCCTGTGTACTGGCACATTACCCACTGAATCATAAGAAGGCACAACCTGGAAAATATATATATCAAAACCTAAATGTATGCTTTTGCTCAAGCCTGAGACACTTTAAAAGGTACTCTGAATGAAAGCAAAATGCAGTTTAACCCCTTCCATGCTCATGACGAGCTCAGCTCGTCATGAGGCACAGTTGAGCTGTGCTGATGATGAGCTGAGCTCGTCATGACACCAGCAAAATGGCAATTTCCAGCACAGGGGAAAAATAACCACAGCAGCGATGTGGTTAAACAGTGCTTTTACTCAAAATCGACTTTCATATTTTGGGCAATAAAAAATGAATATCCTGCAATATTCTTGCATAATATGCATTACTAGAATGTCTATTACATAACCCATGAGTCAGGCATTTGAAGATAATAACTTATACTTTATAAAAATGAGCTTGCTTGTGCCTATGCCAATGGAAAATTACACACACGAATGTTTGTCATTTTAGTGATGCAACATAACTTAAATCAAATTTTAATGCTAGGAGGTCATAGTATGAGTGTTAAGCTTTATAAATACTAAAAAACGATTTTTGTAGCACTAATTTTTAATAATTATTTTTCATAATTAATAAAGTTTTTCTTCTAATAAAACCAATTATTCCTTTTTTGTGATTTTTGTACATATAAGAGCCCGCTGCATCCCTTGCCTATGATTTAGATGCATTAACTCACAAACCTAAGCGCATATGCCTAACTTAAAAGGCGTCACATTCCTGCGTCACATTTTTGCGCCACATTTATCTAAATGGGCAGTTATGCAAAATTCCACCCGTGTATAACTGAAAAAGTGCTGGCTGAATGAACATTCCAATCAAATATACTGCAGCTAAAAGGTTTGCCTGTGAAGATCTAATACAGTGCATTTAAGGAAAACGCTGTAAATTTATTTATTTTTGCAAAAATAGGTAATTTCGTTTTTGTTTGGGGCCTTATTTATATCTATTGAATGTGACCCACACACACACATTGAGCTTATTTCAAACATAAACAGAAAGTGTTGAAACGTTCAGGACACACAATACAGTGCTGTCATAAATTGCGCGAACGCTATGTACATACAAAAGTTACACTAATGAGAAAAAAACACATAAACATTTAAACATACATCAAACCCATAAATCAACACTCAGGACGAAAACAGGACAGCCCAGACTGTACTTAAACCAAGTAGCTGTAAGTCATATTTACAAGGAACATTTCTCAATAGTGTTCTAAAAGACTGTATATCACAATTTATCAAAATTCCCCCATGGTCAGATCATAATTTCTTTTCAGGCTTCGCTCTCACAATTTAACCATCAAAGTTCACATTTAGTATAGGAATAACAGTCTCATATTTTTCATTTGAATCTCTTTTATTTCTTTTTTTCAATTTTATCAAAATTATTTAAAACAATTATCTTATTTATCTTTTTTTTAAACGTTTTACAGAATCCTTTTTTTTAGTTATATAAGTGTAATTCATCAGTTCATTAACATTTGTTACAATCCAAATACTTTATACAATGTAACCTCAGTTATCATCATCTATGCAATCAAATCATGTATTTGTTTGTTCTGAAAAGTGCAAAGTGTAAAGATACGGTAAGATCAACTATACCCCTAACACACATAACAAGTCCCTCGCATACATCACATTCATACAGTTTCACACGCTTACAAATTCTAAAACAATCTCTAAGTTTGGAAATAACAAAAGATCTTAAAAGTTTCCTAACGCCAGGTCTACGCGTTTCGGTGGGATATGACCACCTTCCTCAGGACCAGCTTAGAAATCGTTTTATCCTTTCATTCTTCTTTGTGTGCAGGGTATCTGTAATTTAAAAAAAATATAATATCATATTCCTATACCTGTATCCCTATACCAGGGTTTAACTCTACTTGAGTATTTATCATTACCCTATATACAATTAGTTGAGACATTAAATGGGAGACATCAATTCACACCTGAAGTTGGCGACACCATGAGCCTATATCCTAAACATTTTGTGTTATCTATTACATAAAAAATTATCTACAGTGGAATAATTTTACATGTCCACTAGGTTGTATTTTATCTCTCAAGGTTCTAGGGGACACTGACGATAATCGTCCCTTTCATTGTGCGTAGGTACCGGTCCTAGTGATATTACCTACTTGTGCTTTTTCTGGACCTAACATTATCTAGTCTATATGTGGATTTTACCTTCCAATTAAATCCGTGCAAAGCCTTTACCACACCTTTACGTTAGTGGTCGATGTAAATGATCCCAATATAACACCTGCGGAGGAAATGGAATGTCACGTTTTGGTTTTAATTCCTTCTAAGTATAGATTGATGGCATTTGTCCGCTGATGCTCTTACCACTAATATCGCTGCAAGTGTCCTGTATATGGTTCTTCCTTCTGGCTTAGATAATACTACAGTTTGTTCTTGTGGACTCCCTGTTTTAAAGATAATATTATCATTGGTACATATATTTCTTAGTTGTTTCACATGAAAGTATCATAGATTAAAACCATTCTTACCACAGAGTATCTTGTCTTTAGCGTTTGAATGGGCCTTTTCTTGTGCTTTTATTTTCGTTTTTTTCGGCAAAGGGGGCGCAGGTTTGGTATATCTTTTAGATTTTGATTTCTGTCCAATCTGGGAGACAATAGCAACTGATCAGTTTTTTTATTATTATTTTATTGTCCCTTTGGTTAGACTGATAATTTAAATGGATATGGCTGACTGACCTTAGTGTTTTGTGGACAGGGGCTACCTTTCGAATCTTCTTATGTGTCTCCTTTCATACGTATGGCTTCGTTTTGCTGACTGAATTGTGGCAATCGCTACATCAAAGAAAAATACATCCTTTGTTATCACAGAGGTTCCCTTTTCTAACCTTTAGATACTCTCGATAATGACCGTTTTCTAGCATGTACGTATCTCTGCTCATTTTGCAAAAAGGGGGAAATCTCTAGGTTTCACACAAGGGCGTTCCGCTATATCTCCCTACAACCCGTGTGACCCGTAGTGTCGCTCGCTCGCGTCTTAGGCGTATGAGCTCCCTTAGCGTTTTGCTAATAACAATTAACAGCCCTCCGCGCGTCTTAACTCACTCCGGTATTTTCTTTAAATGCGTTCAGCTATATCTCCCTACAACCCGTGTGTCCCGTAGTGTTGCTCGCTCGCGTCTTGGGCGTGTGAGCTCCCTTAGCGTTTTGCAATTAACAGCCCTCCGCGCGTCCTAACTATCTCCGGTATTTTCTTTAAATGCCCGTCCATAGCGCTTACCTCCTCTGAGATGCGGTCTTCCTTCAATGGGTTCTTCCTGCCGATTCTCCCCTTACACGGCCTGCGAGCCCGCCAGTGCCGGTGTGATCTTAAATACTGTCCCACATACCCGCTGCTACCACTTTCGCCCCTTTGCCGACCCGGAAGAGATTAACGTAGTTTCCGGTTAGGTTTGTCTGCGCCATCTTGGAAAGGGATCGAATGATTCCTAGTCTCCCTTTGTCATATTCTTGTGTTTTGGTGTGCGCCATCTTAGTCGGGTCATTAATACATTGGTCTAATTTAACGTGTTCTATATATTCATGACAACTCCGTGAGGGATCTTATGGTCTTTTCCACACATTATACCGCTTCTAATAGGGAGACCTCGTGGTTCCACATTTCTCATCTTTTTATTTATTTAGGCTACTACGGATTAACTAGGTTATTAGTTTATATTTCGGTAACACCCAATAGAGTTATCAAGGTAACTTATTTAGGAACTCTCTATTTTTATACTGGATTGCCTGCTTTTAACACTAACATCCATAGAAACCATTGTTCTAGGTATGTTTGGTTACAAGCCATGAGATGTTTTCATTCAGTCCTTTACGTACACTATCAAAGTGATAAATCCAAAAACACTCGCGTCTTCTCCGAGTGTATTCCATTGTCTGACCTATTCGGGGTTGGACTTTTTCAAGGATACACCACCGCAAATCACTTTCATTGTGATTTAGGTCTATACAATGTTGTACTAGTGGTGCTGATGTTTTCTTCAATCTCACTGCAGATTTGTGTTCGCTAAATCGGAGGCGAAACTCCCTGCCTGTTTCTCCAATGTAGGCAAGGCCACAAGGGCACTTGATTTTATACACAACGTTACTACTCCTGCAGTTTGTTAGTGATCTCAGGGTTACTTCAAAGTTATTATAAGTAATCAGTTTGGTTGTAATTGTTGCCTCACAAGCATGACACGATCCACATCTGTGGTTACCTAGTACAGGGTTTTGTCCTGTGATTGAACTCTGATTGCTCCTTATTTTCTGTTTATTCCTAGTATGGACCAGCCGGTCTCTTAGATTTTTATTCCTCCTATAGGCTACTAGGGGTTTTGTCCTAAAGTTATCACTTTCCTCTGTTTCTAATATGCTCCAGTTTTTATTAATTATATTTTTGATTTTATAATTTAGAGAGGAATGATTAATAACACAAGTAATGCGATCTGTCGATTTTCTTTTTGTACCGCTAAGTAGAGAGTCGCGATCGAAATATTTAGCTCTTTTGAAGGCTTGTCGAATTAGGCGATGTGGGTAACCTCTATTGAGCAGTCTGATTTTCAAGTCTGTTCCATGGCGTTGGTATTCTGTTAAGTTAGTACAATTCCTGCGAATCCGAAGGAATTCGCCAAAGGGAATGGAATCCTTTTGGCAGTGTGGATGGAAACTGCCAAACTGTAATATAGTGTTTTTGGCAGTGGGTTTTCTATATAGACTTACTTCTAGCTTCCCGCTCTTTCCATTTATCTCGATATCAAGGAACTCCACCTTCTCCGTGTGGTAGTTGGATGTAAACTTCAAATTAGGGTCACTGGAGTTCAACCAGCCTATGTAATCCTGCAACTGTTCTTCTGTACCATGCCATATGAAGAAAATGTCATCTATGAAACGTCGCCATAAATGCACATTCTCAAAGAAGGGGGCGACTTCATTATACACATGTTGTAATTCCCACTCGCCCATATAGGCATTCGCTATACTCGGCGCACAAGATGCCCCCATGCTGGTGCCCTTCACTTGTTTGTAAAGGGCACCATCATAATCAAAGAAATTATTTAGGAGGACAACCTCCAGACATTGTAGGATGAATCTATCCGGTCGGTTGTCGGGGTATCTTTGCAAGAGCGAGGACACTGATTGTAGCGCTTGACATTGAGGTATGTTGGTATACAACGCCTCAATGTCAAGCGTTACCAGTATGTCCCTCCTAGCATCAAAAGCAGTGCCCTCTACCTTCGCAATCATATCACCCGTATCACGGACAAATGATTCGTATTTTTGAGTCAGGGGGCACAGAAATTTATCAATATATTTCGACAAAGGTTCCGTGCTCGAACCTATGGTAGAAATAATCGGTCTCATTGGGGGGTTGACTTCATTTTTGTGAGTCTTAGGCAGACCGTACAGAGCTGGGGTTACTGGATTGGTTTTATTCAAGAAAATTAGTTCATCCTCACAGATGAATCCCTCTTCAAATGCATTATTAGTCATTTCTCTTATTGTTGTAGTAAGTCGTTGTAATTCTCTAAGGTGGGCCGGCCTGTAGTGTTCTTCTACACTCAGCATTTCCTGCATCTTTATATCATAAACATTCTTATCAAAAACTGTGATCCCCCCACCTTTATCACATGGTTTTATAATCAAGGCATTATTTTTTTCGATGTTGTTGAGAGCCAAGTTTTCCTGTTTTGTGAGGTTAAAGTTAGGTTTATTTGCTCCTGTGAGAAGGCGAGTGATATCTTTTAGAACCATTCGCTCAAAGATCTGGACCTCCGGTCCTATTGTATCTAAAGTTGGTGTAAAACTGGAAGGTGGTTTACACCCTGATAGGTTGAGATTCTCATCCTCTCTAGTTCTAACTTCAAAATACTTTTTCAGCCTAACTTTCCTGAAGAACGCAAATAGGTCTTCGTGAAGTTTAAATTTATTGAGTGGGGCACAGGGGACAAATGATAGGCCACGACTTAGGACAGAAAGCTCTTCTTTGTTTAAATCAGAGGACGATAGATTGTAAATTGGCATTATATCTCCTACTCTGTCACTGTTTTTATTTTCTCCTGAGTTTACCACCAATATTGCTGGTTCCTCGTCTTCACATATCTTTGTTGAGGTTGAGGGCTCATCGTTTGGTGATCTCCTGTGTCCTGCTGCCAATGTACGTTCCTCCCCCTGTAGTTGCCTCTCGATAAAAAACCCCGAGACTGAGTGTTCTGGTAACCCCGTCTGCCTCTGTACGGAGGTCTGGAGTTGTAACGTCCTCTCCCTGAGTCCAGATAATAGTCTGGATCTGAGTCAGAGGAGCCCGTATCTGAGAAATTAGTATAGTTTCTCTTGTAGGTGTTGTCATAATTTGGATTATGACTGGCTTGGTGCCCCCCTTGATAGTAATTGGGGTTTAAATATGGATAGATCTTTTCCTTTGTAAACCAGCGAACATCCTTTTTTAATTTTTCAGTTTTCTTATTAGTTAGATAAGTGTCAAAATCCTTCATCTCTGATTGGATCTTTTCAAGTTTATTTCTTGCATCTTCAACTGCGTTTGATGTTTTTAGCTTACCTTCCAGTTCCTCTATTTCTTTGCTAAGTGATGTTAAGAGATCTTTTACCGTCTCGATGATTAACATCATCCAATCTCTGGAGCAGCGGTTTGAAATCAGGGACCACCGCTCCAGGAATTTACGAACTTCAATGAATAGGGCTGGGGCATTGCGGACCCTGAGGCCTGATGGGATAACTCCCTCTTTCAAGTATGCAAGCATATAGAATGCATGTGATTCTATACGTTTCATTTTCTTTTTTAGATTTAGAAGGTTTTGCCATTCACTGTTGTCTCCTAATGTTGTACCTGCAGGATTATTTTCGTTGGTTACTAGTCCCAATAGGGAGCTGAATTCTTCGTCCGAGAATCCAAATGTTTCCAATTTGTCCATATTGGTACAGGATCTCCTAGTCACTATTGTGTTTAAGTTTTCAACAGGTCTGCATCAGTTGCTACTTAACAGTCTATATCTCAATGGTGCCACCATGCACGGTGCAACAGTGTCTCTCAGTAATGTTGAACAAACTAGGATGGGACAGAGTTCCAATCTTAGTTATAGTTCTGTATCCCACAGTTCAAAAACCGTGAACACAATAGTGTAAATGTCGGGACCCCCTCTATATATATTTTGGTGACCGGGTAAGAGAGAGGAATACGCTGTATATCACAATTTATCAAAATTCCCCCATGGTCAGATCATAATTTCTTTTCAGGCTTCGCTCTCACAATTTAACCATCAAAGTTCACATTTAGTTTGAATCTCTTTTATTTCTTTTTTTCAATTTTATCAAAATTATTTAAAACAATTATCTTATTTATCTTTTTTTTAAACGTTTTACAGAATCCTTTTTTTTAGTTATATAAGTGTAATTCATCAGTTCATTAACATTTGTTACAATCCAAATACTTTATACAATGTAACCTCAGTTATCATCATCTATGCAATCAAATCATGTATTTGTTTGTTCTGAAAAGTGCAAAGTGTAAAGATACGGTAAGATCAACTATACCCCTAACACACATAACAAGTCCCTCGCATACATCACATTCATACAGTTTCACACGCTTACAAATTCTAAAACAATCTCTAAGTTTGGAAATAACAAAAGATCTTAAAAGTTTCCTAACGCCAGGTCTACGCGTTTCGGTGGGATATGACCACCTTCCTCAGGACCAGCTTAGAAATCGTTTTATCCTTTCATTCTTCTTTGTGTGCAGGGTATCTGTAATTTAAAAAAAATATAATATCATATTCCTATACCTGTATCCCTATACCAGGGTTTAACTCTACTTGAGTATTTATCATTACCCTATATACAATTAGTTGAGACATTAAATGGGAGACATCAATTCACACCTGAAGTTGGCGACACCATGAGCCTATATCCTAAACATTTTGTGTTATCTATTACATAAAAAATTATCTACAGTGGAATAATTTTACATGTCCACTAGGTTGTATTTTATCTCTCAAGGTTCTAGGGGACACTGACGATAATCGTCCCTTTCATTGTGCGTAGGTACCGGTCCTAGTGATATTACCTACTTGTGCTTTTTCTGGACCTAACATTATCTAGTCTATATGTGGATTTTACCTTCCAATTAAATCCGTGCAAAGCCTTTACCACACCTTTACGTTAGTGGTCGATGTAAATGATCCCAATATAACACCTGCGGAGGAAATGGAATGTCACGTTTTGGTTTTAATTCCTTCTAAGTATAGATTGATGGCATTTGTCCGCTGATGCTCTTACCACTAATATCGCTGCAAGTGTCCTGTATATGGTTCTTCCTTCTGGCTTAGATAATACTACAGTTTGTTCTTGTGGACTCCCTGTTTTAAAGATAATATTATCATTGGTACATATATTTCTTAGTTGTTTCACATGAAAGTATCATAGATTAAAACCATTCTTACCACAGAGTATCTTGTCTTTAGCGTTTGAATGGGCCTTTTCTTGTGCTTTTATTTTCGGTTTTTTCGGCAAAGGGGGCGCAGGTTTGGTATATCTTTTAGATTTTGATTTCTGTCCAATCTGGGAGACAATAGCAACTGATCAGTTTTTTTATTATTATTTTATTGTCCCTTTGGTTAGACTGATAATTTAAATGGATATGGCTGACTGACCTTAGTGTTTTGTGGACAGGGGCTACCTTTCGAATCTTCTTATGTGTCTCCTTTCATACGTATGGCTTCGTTTTGCTGACTGAATTGTGGCAATCGCTACATCAAAGAAAAATACATCCTTTGTTATCACAGAGGTTCCCTTTTCTAACCTTTAGATACTCTCGATAATGGCCGTTTTCTAGCATGTACGTATCTCTGCTCATTTTGCAAAAAGGGGTAAATCTCTAGGTTTCACACAAGGGCGTTCCGCTATATCTCCCTACAACCCGTGTGACCCGTAGTGTCGCTCGCTCGCGTCTTAGGCGTATGAGCTCCCTTAGCGTTTTGCTAATAACAATTAACAGCCCTCCGCGCGTCTTAACTCACTCCGGTATTTTCTTTAAATGCGTTCAGCTATATCTCCCTACAACCCGTGTGTCCCGTAGTGGTATAGGGATACAGGTATAGGAATATGATATTATATTTTTTTTAAATTACAGATACCCTGCACACAAAGAAGAATGAAAGGATAAAACGATTTCTAAGCTGGTCCTGAGGAAGGTGGTCATATCCCACCGAAACGCGTAGACCTGGCGTTAGGAAACTTTTAAGATCTTTTGTTATTTCCAAACTTAGAGATTGTTTTAGAATTTGTAAGCGTGTGAAACTGTATGAATGTGATGTATGCGAGGGACTTGTTATGTGTGTTAGGGGTATAGTTGATCTTACCGTATCTTTACACTTTGCACTTTTCAGAACAAACAAATACATGATTTGATTGCATAGATGATGATAACTGAGGTTACATTGTATAAAGTATTTGGATTGTAACAAATGTTAATGAACTGATGAATTACACTTATATAACTAAAAAAAAGGATTCTGTAAAACGTTTAAAAAAAAGATAAATAAGATAATTGTTTTAAATAATTTTGATAAAATTGAAAAAAAGAAATAAAAGAGATTCAAATGAAAAATATGAGACTGTTATTCCTATACTAAATGTGAACTTTGATGGTTAAATTGTGAGAGCGAAGCCTGAAAAGAAATTATGATCTGACCATGGGGGAATTTTGATAAATTGTGATATACAGCGTATTCCTCTCTCTTCTCCGGTCACCAAAATATATATAGAGGGGGTCCCGACATTTACACTACTAAAAGACTGTATAAACAGCCCAACAGCACTAGCTGTATGTGCAGGAAAACCAAAAGTACACTCAATTCACTAGCTGTAGCTGGCAGAACACCAAAAATCGTTCTGCATATCGAAATTCATAAAAATTGCACGGAGCAAAGGATCCTTGTTTTGTATTATGTCATATTTTAATTCCCTGGGGATACAAAATCACCAAGGAAGATATATGTTTGTAAATGTAACCTATTTAACCGGCTAATCCAAACGTATGCAAAATTGGCCAACACAAATCTTAAAATTTGCTAAGATCAGGCATCTTATAGCTCACTAATCTAGCTTCAAACTTCATGGGGTTATCTCTATCGATACACTTGTAAATATACAAGACCCTTGGTTATTGAAAATTGCAATCTTCAAATAGAACTAAGGAACAACAAAGGACTGGGAGCGACCCACTTATACAAACCTATACAAACCTATCAAAGCTCTACCAAAGAAATAGTTGTCTAGATTCTAACTGCCAAGTTCTAACTGCACTTACAGTCTCTTTTTTTTTTTTTTTTTTAAACTTACACCAAAAATGTTACTCAGTCAGAGCAAAGATGGAATTCGCCTGAGCTCACGCTGCTCGGCTGCTCACGCCGGTCGCGTAATGCTCGGCTTGCTGCCCTGCACTGCCTTCAGAGATGCCAGATCATCACGCACACCAGCTCTGCTCCTCGCTGCAAACACTGAGGCTGCTTTTTTCGGAAAGGGGCTCTGCTCTGGTGATCTCGTGCCGGCCAAAGGTTAATCGATCTGCCCTTCCTGCTCGCAAAAAGCTGGTGATAAAAACACGGGACGCTTTGCATTTTTCTACAAAGTCGACCTTCTGCCTGGCTTTCTCTGCTTCCCGAGCAGTATTTTATGAGGTCAACGAACTTTTGGACTTCTGGATTGTTGTTCTCAAAGACCTCCGTGGAGCGAAGCTGCTTGAATCCAGCAGGGCCACCATGAGTGCTTGAGGGGCTCGAAGAGGCTCAAAGCAAAGGACTCCGATTACCGCCTCGGACCCCAAGGACATCAAAACTGCCAAAGATGCTGCATCTGCCACTGAGGGAGCACCTAAACCTAAAAATGAGGTCAGTGGGGATAAGAAGACGCTGGCAAAATAGTGGGGCAAATCAGGGGAGGGGCTCCGCCCAAAGATTCAAAAAGCACTGAGTCTGTTCAACCCCCCCTGCAAAAATCTTTTTGGGAATTAAAAAAAATGTGCTAAATCCTAATATGAAGCCCCCCTCCCCCTGCATCAATCACCCTCAAGCAGATAACGTAAAGGCAGGGGCACTTCCTGCTGGGAGCGTAATGGATGGCGCTGCCCCACGCACTGTACCAGACAATGACTCAGCTGAATCAATAGAACCTACAGGGGTGCACGCTGGGTCATACCTAGTCCCGGTGTCAGCGCTCCCTCTTGTAGATACCACAACCCTTCTGCCACAGCCTATCCAACAGGCACAGGCACTAGATAACATACTTGGCGAGAATAGTATGAAGGCCCCACTGCTCATCCCTGACTCTGACCCTGGCGAAGCAGGGACTAATAAAGTGATCCAAAATCTGACGGTGCCCCCCGGTTCCCAGATGCCCTGGACACCCGAAGCAGGAGGGAAATCTTTACTCCATGTCAGACAGCACTCCAAATTCTGGCTCTGAGGAATCCAGCGAGAGGGACAGCGAGGTTTCACTCCAAGACACAGGCACGGTGCAGCGATCTAAAAAGCCCACCACCAAAAATAAACGCCGCAGTCAGCTAAAGTGGGATTATTCCGACTCTCAGGTATCATACCCCTTAGAATAAAATGATTTAAACTCTACTCAATGGGGAAGTACCAGCAACCTTCAAGCCGACACCTCTGAACCTTCTCTAGCTGCCATTCTGACTTCCATCAAGGAGTTCCACGAAGAAGTCCGGGCGGATAACCACATTGCTAAAAATGCTGCCAAAAAGCTGCAGGGTGGGCTGAGGCGGTTGAACAAAACCTGTGCAGACATTAGTGACCGGGTCACGATGGTAGAGGCACAAACAGAACACTTGGAAACTGAAGCCCTAGCTACCAAACAGCAGGGGGAGTCTAATACCGCCTGCATGATGGATCTGATGACAAAGATTGAGGAGCAGGAAAACCGTCAGCGCCGGAACAACCTCCGCCTACTTGGTATTCCGGAGGGGAAGGAGGGGGACGGCCCCAGGCTCTTCATAGTTAAATTACTAAAGGATTCCTTTCCAGACCATCCGGGATGGGATTGGGACCATGAAGTTCAGAGGGCGCACCAGTTCCCTTTTCATCAAAAGCGACAACACAGCGGTGGCAACTCGTCAGGAGGGCAACCTAGGGTATTTCTCGTGTACTTTGGGAATTTCCTCCTTAAACAGATGATTTATGACCAGGCCCGCTTTAACTCCAAAAAAGGTGCAAATGGCGTAATTTTCTTTGCGAAACCAGATTTTTGCCATCAGACTGTCGAGAGGAGATGGCGAATGAGACAGCTAATCTCCCCTTTCCAG
Organism: Lissotriton vulgaris; assembly: GCF_964263255.1. NCBI lineage: Eukaryota > Metazoa > Chordata > Amphibia > Caudata > Salamandridae > Lissotriton > Lissotriton vulgaris. Next base: position 1,278,045,032 of record NC_141689.1, read on the forward strand.
CAGCTGGGGGCGGAAGTGTATCTTATGGTCCCCTCAAGGCTCAAAGTAATCCTAAACGGGAGCACCAAGATTTTTCTCTCTGAGATTAAAGCGGGGGAATATTTGGAGGAACTGAAACTCAGGAAGAAGTAACATTTGTACACTCTGTCCAATGAGTTAAACTAGACCTAAGCCGAACCCTCTTTGACCCTGACTGTGGCAACTTCTTGACAGTATTTGATATTCGCTCTATTTTCTGCTATGCAGTTTTTTAATTTCTCTATGTTATTATCACACTATTTTACTTTTACACTTTATCACTTTATCACTGAGCACAGTCAAAAAAAAGAGGGCATGCGGCTGAACTGATGAACTAGAGCTTAAGTTTCTATCAATCCGGCGTGGCTGGCAGTCGGGGCTCAAGTTGATTATCATCACTCAGGCTCTGCCTGATTGCTCAGAAAAAGGGGGGGGGATGGGAAAAGCACATCAAGAGAAGAGTTCTGCACAGAAAAATTGAGCACGAGTATGTTGATCTTTCCTGCACATACACATGCACATATAAGATACACTTGTCTTGGTACAAAACAAGTTATTAGGAGTCTGAAGAATTATTATCCTTTGGTTCTTTTTTTGTTGTTGCTTTTTTTGTTTATTAAACAGCTAAGCTAAACTCTTTAAGAATTGTCTCTGTGAACATCTGCGGGTTAAACGATCACTCTAAAAGGCAGAACGTGGCACTTGGGCTTCGCTCTCTGGGGGGGATATCAACTGCATACAGGAAACTCATATCGAGGGCTCCCAGAAACACTTATTAGATTCTTTGGGTTTCCAAGTCCTGGGGGCCACTACACAGGGTTCCAAAACTAGGGGGGTGGGGATATTGGCAGAGAAAAGACTTTTTATCTCTTCACCCCGGGTCAAGGCTGATTCTTTAGGCAGATGGGTGATTACTGAGTGTCATGTTTCTAATAACCTCCCTTTTACACTTTGCTCAATCTACGGGAGTAATGTAGATGACCCAGGAGTCATCAACTTGGTTTCAGGGGAACTAGCTCACTGGCGCACCCCTATTGTTCTCTGTGGTGATTTGAATTTGCATTTACCCTCCAACTGGGATAGCGTTAGCCACTGGAAATACAAGGGGAGGAAACCCCTGGTATATCAGGCCTTGATAGATCTTGCGCAGATGCATGGTCTGAGAGATTGTTGGGCAAAACTGAACCCCTCCTAGCCAGGGTACACTTTTTTTTCTGCTCCGCATCACACCCTTGTTAGGCTGGATTACTTTTTCCTTTCATCCTCAATTATTAACAATTACACTATTGAAATGGCCCCACGCTTTATGTCCGACCATAATCCCCTTTTCATTAACATTAAAGTCTGGGGAAAGCTAGAGAGGCCTCCTCCTGGAGTTTTGAAAAAGCTTTACTACAGGACCAGCTGTACAAAACACATATGCAAGGGTGGCTAGAGGAATTCCTGGAGATTAATGTTGGCTCTGCCCCTCTTATGACAGTCTGGGATGCTTTAAAAGCTGGGATCAGGGGTGAGACTCTCGGATTCTCAGTGCGTAAAAATAGAAACGAGAAAACGGTGATAAGTAGCGGGTGGCCGAAACCAAATTGACTCACTGCATTCAAACAAGACAAGACATTGAGACAGTGCAGAAAGAGGTAGTGCTGGTTAGAGCCGAAATTGGGGCAATTTTTGCTGAAAAAACTGCAGCAAAATGGGCAAGCACCCGAGAAAAAAATTATGAGTGCAGTGACAATATCGGGCATCATCTGCCTGTTAGGACCAGACAACAGGTCTCCTGCAATGAGATACGTGCAATTAAACTCCCATCAGGGGAAGAGACTAACAACATAGATCACATAAGAAAGGGTTTTCAGGACTTCTACTCCAAGCTCTATACGGAGGAGAACCATGGTCCCAGTGACTTAATCGCTAATGAGACCACCAACTACCTTAGCGAGATCAACCTCAGTTCTCTTTCCTTAGAGGATAGGGAAATGCTAGACATAACTCCTACATGGGACGAGATACTGGAATCCCTTAATAGCCTGCCTGATGGGAAAGCTACTGGGCTGGATGGAATCCCAGTAGAGTTCTATAAGATTTTCGCTCCACAAATTAAGACAATTCTTATAGAAGTAATAACCTCTATCTTCAATGGGACTTTACCACCAGCATCCTGGTCCATAGCCAGAATAGCTATTTTCCCAAAGAAGGATAAATCTCCAACAGAGATGAGTTCGTATCGACCGATAACGCTCATTAACTGTGATTCAAAGATTTTTTCCAAAGTGCTAGCCAACAGGATTTCTTTAGTGGTCGAATCATTGGTCTCAGAGTGGCAGCATGGGTTTATCCCGAAAAAAGGAACCACAGAGCATGTTAGGAGGGCCATTACTCTTTTTGATGCTGCACAGGCTGCTGGAGACCCGTGGTCACTCACACTCTTGGACGCTGAGAAAGCCTTTGATCGGGTCTCCTGGCAATTTCTGTGGGCAGTCATAAAGAGAATGGGATTCGGGCCAAGGATCACACAGGCAGTACAAGCCCTTTATGTAAAACCAACAGCTTGTGTTTCCGTTAATGGACAACTTACCGGGCAGTTTGAGATCTCCCGGGGCACCAGACAGGGCTGCCCATGTTCCCCTCTGCTGTTTGCCCTCTATTTGGACCCCTTTATCAAGCAAATAGAGAGAAATAATGAGATCCTCCCAGTCAACCTACAAGGCAGCTGTACTAAGATCATGGCTTACGCAGATGATCTGGCCATCACTTCACCTGATCCCTTAAACACCATAGTGGCCCTTGAAAATGAGGCGCTAAAATTTGGGAGGATTTCTGGCTATGCCCTGAACCAAAACAAAACCCAAATAATAACCAATGGCCAAGTACCCTGGACCGATTATAGAGTAGTTCCCAAAGCCAAATATCTGGGGGTCTCTATCTCATCAAATCTGGATGAAATTGTCACAGACAACCTAGCCCCCTTGGCATTACATACTAAAAGGGCTCTAAAACAAATCAACAATCTACATCTAACCCTTGTTGGCAGATGTAATGTCATAAAAATGAAATATTTTCCTAAACTTCTATATTTTTTCCACACAATACCTCTGGAATTCAGTAAATCTAACCTACAAAAATGTCAACAAATATTCACACAGTTTATTTGGTCATATTCCCAACCCAGGAGGGCTTTAAAGCAGCTCTGTCTACCAAAAGAGCGAGGGGGTTGGTCCTTTCCAAACATCACTCTTTACTATTGGGCTTCGGTTTTACAATTCAGCGCAGAATTGTTAAAAGAGGCTCCATCCTCGCACACTTTAGGGCTTCCCACGCCCTTCCAGCTACTACTGGGAGAACAGTCCTGGGGCTGTCTTCTTCGGGAAACCACCTACGGATACTATAAAAGGGTGAGATTCAAGACATTACTAAACTCTTTTAAAACCTTCCGCAGTATCCGAAAATTCTTAGGGCTGGGCAGATTCAACTTCTATACTCCCACGCTGAACAATGGCAGCTTGCCTGCTATCTTCGGCAGGGCTTACTTCTCAGACTGGCATAAGGCCGGCATACTGAAACTGGGAGACCTTATCACTTGTGAAGGGGTGGTCCCTTTTTCTGAGCTATTGTTTAGATTCAAACTCAAAAAAGAAGACACATTTAAATATCTCTCTGTATCTGACTTTTTGTCTAGGAAAGCAGGGGGGCCTCAGGATTCAGGGAAAGTGACCTGCTTAAAACTTTACGCAAGCCATTAACCCCCCGAATTGGCCTGCAATATAATATCATAAATAGGCAGACCCCAGACGACTTACAGAACATAGCTGATAAATGGCACAACAAAACTAACACTCCTAGCACCACTTTTTTTAACTCACTTGCCCTCTCACAGAACATTTTAATTTCAGCCAAACTACAGGCGCAGCACTTTAAAACCATCTTCTTTTTATATCTCACTCCTAGTAAAATTGCAAAGTGGGGGACCGGCCAAGGCACCCTATGTCCTAGATGCTCGGAATTTGTGGTCAACTCTATCCATATTTTTTCTACATGCTTGAAACTCTCCATCACCTTAAACCGAATACAGGAATTTTTAAGGGAAGACACAACTCAGCCTATCACACTGAATACAACTATTATTCTGCTAGGAACACAGACAGATACTTATAAATTGAAAAGAGATGGTTTAATTTTTATTGCGATGACATCTCAAATGACATCACTGATGACATCACTGATGACATCTCATTTGACATTACTGATCACATCACTGATGATATCATTCATGTGATAATACGATGAACCTCTTCAGACTCTAATATAACCTTAGATACAATCAGTGTAAACAAACACTCACAGACTGTCACTCATCCATGGAGTTACTCACACACATAGTCAGTCATGCAAAGAATCAATCACACCTCCATTTCCTCAACTATACAGTTATACAAACTTTACTTATTCAAACATATACTAACACATATTTACTCTCTTATACAATCCCTGATACAAGTTCACAATGATCCATACAGCCACTCACACATTCACTGGTTCTTAAGCAGTTATTTATATATGTCAACTCTCACATGTACTGTGTTTTACATATGTACTTACTTTGACATGTAGCACTGAGATATCCATTCACTCACCAATACACTCATGCACACAGTCAACCGCCCATACAGCTGTTTCCACATGCACTTTTGAAACCATACATCTAGTGAATCAACTGCTCACACATCTATGCACAGAGTCATACACCTCTCAGCCACCCACACACACACTCAGTCTCCCATACAAATACTTGGGCAACCAATCAATAACCCATATAGTTACTCATATAGCTACTTATTAACACATGCAACAGTTTACAGAACAACAGACATAATGATGCACAAATTAAGACAGTTTAGTCACTAACCCATGCACTCAGTGAGACACATTTAATCACTCACTCATACAGTCAGTCATGCACCTACTAAATCCTTCATCCAGACACTTATAAATCCACTCATTCTTCAATATGTAAGACATATTTTAACTTTACAGAAACATACAGTCACTGGATGTTGTCATCAGTGATGTCATCAGTGATGTCATTTGAGATGTCATCAGTGATGTCATCAGTGATGTCACTGACCATGTCATGAATGATGTAATATGTGACATCATCAGCAGTGGATTGCGGGTGCGCGATGTATAGTTAGTGTAACTAACTATATATGGAATTTCAATGGTTTTGTGTGAGTAAAATAAGGTTTTGTAAATGCGAATTCCTAACTATATATGGTCTATCACCTATGGTTTTTTCAGTGAATTTTCAAGGTTTTGTAAATGCTAATTCCTAACTATATATGGTCTATAACCTATGGTTTTTTCAGTGAATATATATATATACATACTTATATAAACCTATATCATCTGTATATCTATATAAATACAAACATAAATGCATGCATACATATACTTATATGCATACAGATGCATGTTATTTACATGAAAGTTGAAAAAACACTAATAAAAGCAAAGCTAAAAAGCCACCTCCTTACAAACAGAATGGCTTTAACTTAAACGAGGGCGAGATCTATTGCATTTTCAATGCTTGTTTACTTTGGTTCCATCAAGAAGGCATTCAGATGTGTCACACATTTGCCATAAATTCTGAATGTTAGCACTCTAATTGCACATTAGATCACTGTAGTAAAGCTACTGCTCACCAGGGACGTCTGCTGCTGGTATTCAAAGTGCATGTTTCAGTCTGCATGTCAGAATTTTTTTAATGAAATAGAAGAGGATTTGAGAAGTCACTCAAAATGATCCCTAATTTTTCTTTCTGAAGCACTAATCATACTTTCTATGGCAAAATTAACCCCCTCATGTTGTTCCTTTTTAAATTGAGTGTTTTCAGACTTACCACTTCATTCCAATCAAGATGGCTTCTGGTGTGCCATACTTTTGTCATAAGTAAGACTGTTAGCGCTCTAGTTGTTCTTTAGAACACTCTGGGACATTCTGTTATTGGGCTATACTTGGGGTACATCTGGGTGATATTTGGGCTACATTTAGGCTCTTTTGTCTCTGGTGGCCCACTTGGGAGACTGTATGTCAGAATTTTTTTAATGAAATTGAAGAGGGTTTGAGAAGTCACTCAAAACGTGCCCTAATTTTTCTTTCTGCAGCACTAATCATAATTCATATGGCAAAATATACCCCCTCATTTTGTTCCTTTTTAAATTAAATGTTTTAAGAGTTACCACTTTGTTCCAATCAAGATGGCGTCAGGTGTGCCATACCTTTGTAATAAATAGGACTGTTAGCGCTCTAGTTGTTCTTTAGAACACTCTGGGACATTCTGTCATTGGGCTATACTTGGGCTACATCTGGGTGATATTTGGGCTACATTTGGGCTCTTTTGTCTCTGGTGGCCATTTTGGGAGACTGCATGTCAGAATTTTTTAATGAAATAGAAGAGGATTTGAAAAGTCACTCAAAATGTGCCCTAATTTTTCTTTCTGCAGCACTACTAATACCTTCTATTGCATAATATACCCCCTCATTTTGTTCCTTTTTAAATTAAATGTTTTAAGAGTTACCACTTTATCCCCATCACGATGGCTCCAGGTGTGCTATACCTTTGTAATAAGTAGGACTGTTAGCGCTCTAGTTGTTCTTTAGAACACTCTGGGACATTCTGTCATTGGGCTATACTTGGGCTACATCTGGGTGATATTTGGGCTACATTTGGGCTCTTTTGTCTCTGGTGGCCATTTTGGGAGACTGCATGTCAGAATGTTTTAATGAAATAGAAAAGGATTTGAGAAGTCACTCAAAATGTGCCCTAATTTTTCATTCTGCAGCACTAATCATACTTTCTATGGCGAAATATACCCTCTCATGTTGTTTCTTTTTAAATTAAATGTTTTAAGAGTTTCCACTTTATTCCAATCAAGATGGCTTCAGGTGTGCCATACCTTTGTAATAGGTAGGACTGTTAGCGCTCTAGTTGTTATTTAGAACACTCTAGGAGGCTGCAGTAGAACACAAAGGAATCAACCGACAGTCTCTGTCCTTGTTGGATGTACATGTTTTACTGAGAATGTCAGACTTCATTTTCACATGACTGAGAAAGATAATGTGAATTTACAGCAAATATGCTTTCAGTTTAGCTTATAGATCCCCTTCCAAACCACTGTGGGAAAATCATGAGATATTAGTTTTCTTTCAAACAATATTCATGATATCACAGCAGAAGGTTTTTTCACATGGTAAAATCACCTTAGAACCCACCACAATTCCTAAAACGAGTATGGTACCATCAATAAATGATTTATAATGTAACTAAAGTCCTAAAACCCTCTATTAACTACAATGCTTTTTAATGAGGTGCTATCATGTATTCTTGGATGAAGTGCTGACAGCCAATCAGATCAGATGTGTGGTTAGGCTCCGCCCAGATATATATCTTTTTTTGAACCTAATTTACTCAAAATCCACTGGAGCACATATATTGAGACCTAGCAAAGGCACATATATATATATATATATATATATATATATATATATATATATATATATATATATATATATATATATATATATATATATATATATATTACCTACTGGCGGTCGCCAGTAGGTAGTTATAGTTAGGATTTTTTTCAATGTTAAATCTCAAAATTCTATTTGGAATAACTTTGGCGCCGGTTGACGAATCTGCCTGAAAATTTCCTCAAAATGGCCTCGCGGCGCCCTGGTCCTTCCCCGAAAGTTTGGAGGGGATTTGTGAAGAGGGGGCTGAGATAAAAGGGGGTCCCAAAACATGTTTTCCCCATGTTAATTTCCATAGGGCGGTCGACCTCACTTTTAACCCGAACGGCTGAATGGATTTCAACCAAACTTGGCAAAATTGTAGGGACTGGTAGCCCGATGTGCCTTTGCTATGTCTCAAGATATGTGCTTCAGTGGATTTTGAGTAATTCAGGTTCCGAAAAATTTATATATCTATGGCAGCGCCCCGGTACGCGCACCGGGGAGCGCACCGGGCGCGCTACGCGACTTGCGCGTGGAATTCTGATAGGCTGTCGGGTGTCTGTCAACATTCTAAACAGTCCAGAGCGGCCGCCATCTTGTGTCTCGGTAGGATGGAGACACAAGAGGTGGCCAAAACAAAGCAGAAAATAACCATTAGGGGGCAGGGTAGACCCCCCCTGATCCCCTAGGTTTGATGTGGGGGCTATAAAAAGGCCTTGCGGGGCAAAAAAAAAAAAAAAAAAGTTTTCGATTGTCGCGGAGTGTGGCCCGGTACGCGCACCGGGGAGCGCACCGGGAAGCGCACAACAGAGAAAAAAGAATGCCAGAGTTAAAAAATGTTGCCAATATTTTATAAATGGGAGGTAGTTCTGAAAAGAACTTTTTTTTATTATTTTTGTTGTTTTATATATTTTTTATTATTTTTCTGAACATTTTTTTATTTTTTTGTGTTTTTGAACAATTTTATATATTTTTTTTTTTTTTTAAGGGAACAAACAAAAAACAGGGAATTGGAAATGGCTCAACAGAAGCAAAAAAAAGAAAAGAATTACTGTTTTCTTTCCTTGCTGCATTGGTGGTTGTCTACAGCATTATTTATTAAGGTGACGCTAAGTTCACCATAGCATAATGTTTTGCCACAGAAAATGCAAAGAAATTTGAGCTTGCCAAATTTTGGCTGAATATTTGGCACCATTTGGCATTCTTCAGGACCAGAAAGTGAGGGTACAGAAGAGGAAGTGCTGGCCACAGGGGGTGGGTTGTTCCGAAGTTCCTGGGCTTCAGCCTGGGCCAAATTATTGGGATGCCACCCCTCCATGTGGCGGATCATGGTAAAATTACCAAAAGAATATTTCTTTGAGGGATTGCCCCTGGAGAGAACTTTGTCACAAATAAGATAGGTGACTTTGGGGACGTTCACCTTTTTTTGGTCATCTGGAAAAGAAAAAAATTGCCAAATGAAGTGCACTTTGACGTGCCTTTGTCTTGGTTCTTCTGGGAGGAAGCGCCTTCGTTGTTGATCCTCCTCCTCTTCTTCCTCCTCTTCTTCCTCCTCTTCTTCTTGTCCTCCAAGAAACTGTGGTGGTGGACCGTCTTTTCTTGGTGGTAGGGGTGGTGGTGGGGGTGCACCAGCTGCAGCAACAAGTGATGCCATTGTTTCATCCAAAATAGATCTTGCTCTCTCAATGAAGAAAGTAAGAATGAGGAAAAAAGGAGGGGGCTTTCATTATTTGGAGAAAAAAATGATGAGAACCAATGAAAAGTGTTATTTTCAAGTCACATTACCCGATGCGCTTACGTTACGAGCTCCGGCGCGCTTACGTTACGCGCTCCGGGCCGTGCCGCGGAGCGCTTCCGGGTGCGTTTACGCAGCGCGTCAAAAGACACATCGCGCAGCTACGAGATACGTCACGCTTACGCGACGCGCCATAAGACGCATCACGCTGCTACGCAATACGTCAAGCTTACGCGACCGTCACAATGTTGTTTTCAAGCGCGACATTGGCGCTAACGGGACGCTTCCCGGTTCGTGCACCGGGGCGCTTCAAAATACTTCGCTTTCCGGGGCGCTAACCGGGGCGCGCACCGGGAACGCTCCAAGACAAAAAAAAATATATATGAAAAATAAAAATGTGAAAAATTGAAAGGACTGGTAGCCCGATGTGTGTTTGCTATGTCTCAAGATATATGCTCCAGTTGTTTTTAAGAAAATTAACTTTTAAAAAATATTTATTGGGCTACTTTGGGCTTTATATATGTTAGAGCCCAAATGTAGCCCAAATGTAGCCCAATGTAGCCCAATGTAGCCCAAAGATGGCCACCAGAGACAAAAAAATACAAATATAGCCCAAATATCAGCCAGATGTAATGCAACTATAGCCCAATGATAGTATGTACCAGAGTGTTCTAAAGAACAACTAGAGCGGTAACAGTCTTACTTATAAAGTGAGACTTTTAGTTAGGAATTCGCATTAAAAAAACCTTTGAAATTAACTGAAAAAACATAGGTTTCACACCAGTTATAGTTAGGAATTAGCATTTAAAAAACCTATGAAATTCACTGAAAAAACCATAGGTTTCACACCAGTTATAGTTACCTGGACATTTTACTGGCATAAAACCATTGAAATTCCCACATTATAGTTAGTTGGACTCACTATAACTTGCGCGTGTAATGCACTGCTGATGACATCACATATTACATGACTCATGACATGGTCAGTGACATCACTCATGACATCACTGATGACACCATCATTGTGACAGAGTGACTGACCTCCTTTCACTGTAAAGTAACCCTTGAAACACATATTCAAAAATAGAAACTAACATTTACAAAAAAGTAGAGATACCTATACCAGTTACAACAACCAATTCAATAATTCCACCATTTACATACACATCCACTCATTCACCAACAGTTCTATATAGTCAGTCATACATATACTCACTTATCATATGTAGTGAGACACCTATACATCCGTTAACACACCAACAGTCTTCCATAAGTTGCTCACACACATATTCACACATGCAAATAAAATATTGAACATCCATTTTTTTGCATATACAGCTATACACACACACTAACACCTTACTTCTAAGGAAACTTACACATACTTACTCTCTTAAACAATCACTTATAGAAACACATACTTATTTAAACAAGAACTCTTTCAATCTCTGACTCTCACATATATTCACTTATGTACACCAATACTCACATATACTAGATTAAAACAAATGTAATTACTGATAAAGACACTAGTAAGACAGTCATTCACTTAGTAACACATACATATACACACTCACTAACCCATACAGTCCGGCACATATGCTGTCTTTAAAACACATACAAACAGTGAGTCAGTCATTGATGCATCTGTGTGCTAAGTAACACCCCCACCAAATCATACAGACATTTATACTGATACTAAAAAAAACATCTAATAACCCATAGAAACACACATGTAGCTACTCACCAACCCATGCACCCACTTATACACAAAGTGAAACACTGATACAAACATTTAAATATTTAAACAATACTCGCTAATATATGTATTCACTATGATACACTTAATAAGCCAGTTAACCAATCATTTTAAAAAAAAAAAACATCCATTAGACACTTATTTAAACATTTATTCTTCCATTGACCTTTTTCAGAAAGGCACACATATATATATTCACTGAAAAAACCATAGGTTTCACACCAGTTATAGTTAGCTGGAAATTTTACTGACATAAAACCATTGAAATTCCCACGTTATAGTTAGTTGGACTCACTATAACTTGCGCGCCTGCAATGCACTGCTGATGACGTCACATATTACATCACTCATGACATGGTCAGTGACATCACTCATATGACCTTAAAATAACACTTTTCATTGGTTGCTAACAGTTTTTTTTAAAAAGAATGAAATCCCCACCCATTTCCTTCACTTCTTTCACTTTTGTGACTGCAAGACCTGCCTTTTTGCTCCTGGATCTTTCTTGGTTTTACCATGGCTGCCAGAGAATCCAGCAGTGATGAAGAACCTGAATTCATCAATGAAGAGCCTCCTCAACGAAAGGTGAAGGAACATTTTATTTGGAAATTTTTTAAAATACCACCTAACCAAAAAAAGGTGAATGCTCCAAAAGTGGAGTGCAGGATTTGCAAAGAAGTCCTATCAAGGGGTAACCCCTTAAAAAAATTCTAATTTGGAAACTTCACAATGATCCGGCATGTGGAGAGGAAGCACCCCCAGAATTTTGCCCGGGAAAGTGTCAGGGCTCTGGCACAAGAGGTTCCTAGTGATGGGGCCTCTACATCCACCGGAGGAGCAACTTCTTCTGGGAGGGGGCAATCGCAGGAGATGGTGCCAAACATTCAACCTGCTTTTAACCATGGTGCCCTCAGATGCAGATACTGCAATCAACTGCGCAGAAACGGCTGCTCCCCTCACCTCCCTCTCCTGTTGGTATTGTTAACCTACTGCTTATCAACTCGCCGCACTGTTCATTTCTTGCATCAGCTTTGTGCAGCGCTCTCATTACTGCTAATTAACCTGCCGCACAGTTTAATTTCTTTCATCTGCCTTGTGTAGCGCTCGTGCACTGTTTAATTTATTTCATCTGCCTTGTGTAGCGCTCGTGCACTGTTTAATTTATTTCATCTGCCTTGTGTAGCGCTTGTGCACTGTTTAATTTATTTCATCTGCCTTGTGTAGCGCTCGTGTAACATCATTAGCATTGTCTGTATATGCTTAGCTTTGTTTAGCGCTTGTGTATCATCATTAGCATTGTGTTGTCCTGTTAAGCCTGTGCAGCGCTCGTGTAATAACAACTCACTTTGGAAATCTGTAACTCTAGGGGCAGCGCTCGATAACGCTACTTGGCATTCACTTTCACCACTAGCGCTTTCACTGCGGTGCACACCGAGGTTTGCAGCGCTCGAGATAATTGACCTACGCACATTTGTTTACCCTGCAGCCATTTTGCTCCGACCCCTTGGCCCGTCCCAGACCCTCCCTGCACCTAGACCCCGCCTCACTGCTGACCCTCCCACCCACAGAGGTAGAGCCTACGCTTGCCCTCGTGGAGAGCTGTAGCCATCCTGCTCTGCGCAGAAACGGCTGCTCCCCTCACCTCCCTCTCCTGTTGGTATTGTTAACCTACTGCTTATCAACTCGCCGCACTGTTCATTTCTTGCATCAGCTTTGTGCAGCGCTCTCATTACTGCTAATTAACCTGCCGCACAGTTTAATTTCTTTCATCTGCCTTGTGTAGCGCTCGTGCACTGTTTAATTTATTTCATCTGCCTTGTGTAGCGCTCGTGCACTGTTTAATTTATTTCATCTGCCTTGTGTAGCGCTTGTGCACTGTTTAATTTATTTCATCTGCCTTGTGTAGCGCTCGTGTAACATCATTAGCATTGTCTGTATATGCTTAGCTTTGTTTAGCGCTCGTGTATCATCATTAGCATTGTGTTGTCCTGTTAAGCCTGTGCAGCGCTCGTGTAATAACAACTCACTTTGGAAATCTGTAACTCTAGGGGCAGCGCTCGATAACGCTACTTGGCATTCACTTTCACCACTAGCGCTTTCACTGCGGTGCACACCGAGGTTTGCAGCGCTCGAGATAATTGACCTACGCACATTTGTTTACCCTGCAGCCATTTTGCTCTGACCCCTTGGCCCGTCCCAGACCCTCCCTGCACCTAGACCCCGCCTCACTGCTGACCCTCCCACGCTCCGCCCCTTCCACCATCCATTTATGGCCAATGCCTCCACGCGCAGCGTCCACGCGCTACGGACACGCCGAAGGTGAGCCAAAGGTAAGCCCGTCTACGCCCGTCCGCGCCTGGACCGCGCCCAGCGCCAGACCCCCTGCCCCTCGCGCTGCCCTGCCCTCCCGCATTACCTACGATGCCGCCACCCTCCTAGCCCTTAACCCCGGTCGCGCCCCCAACTGCGTCCAAGCCGCCCCTGGACAAACCCATGGACCTTTCTCCTGCTTCTCCTGCAAATTCAGCGGCACCGACAACATCTCCGGTACGACCACACCAAAGATTCCCGACCCCAACCACCTACAATGCATCCTTCTCAACACCCGATCAGTCCACAGGCACGCCATTGACCTATGGAATCTACTAGACACCACTTCTCCGGACATCGCCTTCCTTACGGAAACATGGATGAATGCTTCCTCCGCACCAGACATCACCATTGCCATCCCGGAAGACTATAAGATCACTCGCAAAGACCGTACCAGCCACACAGGAGGAGGAATCGCTATCGTCCATAAGAAATCAATCCGCATCTCAACCAGCTCTGACGCCAACCTCGCCAACTCCGAACACCTTCACTTCCAGATCCACATCGACCCCAAAACCACACTCAGAGGCACCCTCCTCTACAGACCACCAGGACCCCGCGCAAAATTCAGTGAAGACATCACGGACTTCATCACCCCACACGCGCTCCCCTCCAAAGACTACATCCTTCTGGGAGACCTCAACTTTCACCTTGAAAAGATCAACAACCGCAACACCGCCACCCTCGTGGACAACCTCGCCAACCTCGGACTTAAACAACTAGTCACTTCCCCCACCCACATCGCAGGTCACACACTCGACCCCATCTTCACCTCCAGCAACCACGTCTCCTTCAGCCACACCACGGACCTCCTCTGGACTGACCACAGCTGCGTTCACTTCACCTACAACAAACCAAAACCCAACATCCACCTCCAACCCACCCTGCAAAGGAACTGGAACAAAATCACCACGGACCAAATCTCCGCATCGCTCCTTCTAAACACCCCAGCCCTCTCTTCTAACGCTAACGAAGCCGCCGCCAACCTCACCCTATGGCTATCCAACACCGCTGACACCTTGGCACCACTGAAAAAACGTCAAAACAAACCTGGCAGCAAGAAGGCATCATGGTTCAACGATGATCTCAAGAAGTCCAAGAAACTCTGCCGCTCCCTTGAAAAGGCCTGGAAAAAAGACCCAACCACCAGCACCAAGGACGCCTTCAAAAACGCCACCCGCACTCACCACCAACTAATCCGAAAAGCCAAGAAAACAGCATTCAAGGATCGACTTGACGACAACGCTCACAACAGCAAGGAACTTTTCAACATCGTCAAGGAATTTTCCAATCCCTCGGCCAACTCCAACGACATCACCCCCTCTCAAACCCTCTGCGACTCCCTAGCCTCATTTTTCCACAACAAGATTGCAGACATCCACAACAGCTTTGACAACCAACCCGGAAACCAACCCACCCAACCACTTGCTGATCATCTTCCCCCCGTGAACACCCTTAACGACTGGAACCCAATCTCCACTGAGGACACCATCCGCTTGATGAATTCCATCCACTCAGGATCCCCCACAGACCCATGTCCTCACTACATCTTCAACAAAGCAGACTCCGTCATAGCACCGCACCTCCGAGACGTCATCAACTGCTCCTTCAACTCCGCCACCTTCCCGGAAGACTGGAAACACGCTGAACTCACCGCCCTTCTGAAAAAACCCACAGCGGACCCCACCGAACTCAAAAATTACCGCCCCATCTCGCTTCTTCCATTCACGGCCAAAGTCATCGAGAAAGCTGTCAACAACCAGCTCGCCGCCTTCCTCGAAACCAACAAATCCCTCGACCCCTCACAATCTGGCTTCCGAGCAAAACACAGCACTGAGACCGCCCTCATCGCAGCAACGGACGACATTCGAACTCTACTGGACAACGGAGACACAGTCGCCCTCATCCTCCTCGACCTCTCTGCAGCATTCGACACAGTCTGCCACAGCACCCTTTTACAACGCCTCAATAACATCGGAATCCAAGGAAAAGCACTTGAATGGATCACCTCGTTCCTCACCGGAAGAACCCAGAGAGTCCGCCTTCCACCATTCAAGTCCGAGGCCTCTGAAGTCATCTGCGGCGTACCACAAGGATCCTCACTCAGTCCCACCCTCTTCAACGTATACATGAGCCCCCTCGCGGCCATAGCACGCCAACACAACCTCAACATCATCTCGTACGCGGATGACACTCAACTGATCCTTTCCCTCACCAATGACCCCAGCACCGCCAAAACTAACCTACACGAAGGAATGAAAGAAGTTGCCGAATGGATGAAACAAAGCCGTCTGAAACTGAACTCAGACAAAACAGAAGTCCTCATCTTAGGTACATCCCCCTCTGCATGGGACGACTCCTGGTGGCCGGAAGCCCTCGGAAAAGCACCCATCCCGACAGACCACGCACGGAACCTAGGCGTCATCCTGGATTCTTCACTCTCAATGAACAGACAAGTCAGCGCCGTATCCTCCTCCTGCTTCAACATTCTTCGCATGCTCAGAAAAACATTTCGCTGGATCCCCACCGAAACTAGGAAAACAGTCACCCACGCTCTGGTCACGAGCCGACTCGACTACGGAAACACCCTCTACGCAGGTACCACCGCAAAACTCCAGAAGAAACTCCAACGAATCCAAAACGCCTCAGCAAGACTCATATTAGACATCCCACGCAACGAACACATCTCTGGTCACCTTAAAGACCTCCACTGGCTACCCGTCAATAAGAGGATCACTTTCCGACTGCTTACCCACGCACACAAATCACTCTACGACATCGGTCCAGAATGCCTCAACTCACGACTGTCCTTCTACACCCCCTCCCGCCAACTACGTTCTTCCAGCCAAGCCCTCGCCACTGTACCTCGCATCAACAAGACCACCATGGGAGGCAGATCCTTTTCATACCTGGCTGCTAAAACATGGAACTCACTCCCCGCTAACCTTCGCCTTACCCAGAACCACCTAGCATTCAGAAAGCAACTTAAAACGTGGATATTTGACAAGTAATCCTCCTCCCCCTTCCTAAGCGCCTTGAAACCCTCCGGGTACGTAGTGCGCTATATAAATTCTTTGACTTGACTTGACTTGACCTTTGGAGAACAAAGGGTACAGCTCATGGTTCGAGCATTAGAAAACCATCGCTGCCCTTTCCACCCCTAATTTTGTTTGGTCTTTTTGCTCCTGTTGAGCAGTTTCCATTCCCTGTTTTTGTTCCTGTTTTGAAAAAAGAAGAAAACAAAAAGTTCTTTTCAGAACTACCTCCAATTCTCATCAAAGAGCTATATTCTTTAAAAAATGAAAAAGAGTAAGTGAAATGGAGAGCATTGATAATGGAAAGGAAAATGAGTAAGAAAGAACAGAAAGGTATGAGAGGAGAAAGGAAGTGAAGTAGGGGGACTGAAAGAAGGTGAGTGTTGGGAAGGAAAGTAAGGAGAATATAGGGAATGTTGATATTCAAAGAAAATGTTGAAAAGGAATGGGAGTGGAAGGGTAAGAAAATATACATTGCTGGAGTTGAAGGCTGAAATCTCATTTATGAAGCCATGCGTCACCTTAACACCACAAAAGTGACGCATTGCTGGAGTGCGTCACTAAAGTGACGCAACTCCAGTAATGCGTCCTTTCACATGGGGAAAGCACCATGTGAAAGGTCTTGCGTCAGTCTTACACCTGCTTTGAGGAAGGCGCAAGATTTTGACGCAACAGCATCATAAAAGTGACGCAGTGAAATCTCATAGATTTCACTGCGTCGCTATTACAAAGCTTTTTGCGGGGGAACGCCCCCTCTGCATGCATTATACCTGACGCAGGTATAATGTGGCGCAGGGTTTTAAAAAGTGACCCATCTACCTAGATGCGTCACTTTTTAAATATAGCGCAACGAGGCGCATTTTTTTACACCGCTGGTGCGTCACCAAAAGTGATGCACAGGCAGCGCAAAACTGTCGCAAGGCCTTCATAAATAAGGCCCTGGATTTTCCCTGTGCTTCGCTCCCCGGTGCGCTTCCCGGTGCGCTTCCCGGTGCGCGTACCAGGTGCTCCTCCCTCGCAAATCGAAAAAAAATATTTTATAAAAATGCCCTGCGGGACCCTATTTTAGCCCCCACATCAAACCTAGAGGGTCAGGAGGGGGTCTACCCTGCCCCCTTGTAGTCATTTCTCCCTTTTTTTTATGTCACCTCTTGTGTCTCGATCCTACCGAGACACAAGATGGCGGCCGCTCCGGACTGTTTAGAATGTTTACAGACACCCGTGAGCCAATCAGCTTTCCGCGAGCAAGTCGCGTGTCGCGCCTGGTGCGCTCCCCGGTGCGCGCACCGGAGCGCGCCTATAGATATATATATTTTTTTTAACCTAAATTACTCAAAATCCACTGGAGCACATATCTTGAGACATAGCAAAGGCACATCGAGCTACCAGTCCATACAATTTTGCCAAGTTTGGGGGAAATCCATTCAGCCGTTCGGGCTAAAAGTGAAATCGACCGCCCTATGGAAATTAACATGGGGAAAACCCGTTTTGGGACCCCCCTTTTATCTTGGCTCCCGCTTGACGAAACCCCCCCAAACGTTCAGGGAAGGACCGGAACGCTGCAAAGCCATTTTGAGGAAATTTTCAGTCAGATTCGTCAACCGGCGCCAAAGTTATTCCAAATAGAATTTTGAGATTTAACATTGAAAAAAATCCTAACTATAACTACCTACTGGCGACCACCAGTAGGTAATATATATATATTAGAAATAGGATTTCGACTCCAGTTCATTTCCAATGGAAATCAACCGGCACTCACGGATATCGTTTATTTCAGGCTACTTTATTTAATTACAGCAATTTTATCAACGCGTTTCGGGAGTCAAGCTCCCTTGATCACGATATATATATATTATTAACAAAACATATACAATATTTTTTCCATAGGATAGCGAGAGGGTTAAATGTACTATTCCCACTCCAGAGAGTGCAACAGTAGGGAAAGCATTGGATAGCGTAGGGGTAAAAATTACTATTCCCACTCCAGAGAACCCAACAGTAGGGAAAGCGTTGGATAGCGCAGGGGTAAAAATTACTATTCCCACTCCAGTGAGTGCAACAGTAGGGAAAGCGCTGGATAGCGTAGGAGTAAAAATTACTATTCCAACTCGAGAGACTGCAACAGTAGGGCAAGCATTGGATAGTGAGAGGGTAAAAATTACTATTACCACTCCAGAAAGAGCAACAGTAGGGAAAGCATTGGATAGCGTAGGGGTAAAAATTACTATTCCCACTCCAGAGAGCGCAACAATAGGGAAAGCATTGGGTACCGTAGGGGCAAAAATAACTCTTCCCACTCCAGAGAGTGCAACAGTAGGGAAAGAGTTGAATAGTGTAGGGGTAAAAATTACTATTCCCATTCCAGTGAGTGCAACAGTAGGGAAAGCGTTGAATAGCGTAGGGGTAAAAATTACTATTCCTACTCCAGAGAATGCAACAGTAGGGAAAGCATTGGATAGCGTAGGGGTAAACATTACTATTCCAACTCCAGAGAGTGCAACAGTAGGGAAAGCGTTGGATAGCGAAGGGTAAAAATTACTATTCCCACTCCAGTGAGTGCAACAGTAGGGAAAGCGTTGGATAGCGTAGGGGTAAACATTACTATTCCTACTCCAGGGAGTGCAACAGTAGGGAAAGCGTTGGACAGCAAAGGGATAACAATTACTGTTCCCACTCCAGTGAGTGTAACAGTAGGGAAAGCGTTGGATAGCGTAGGGGTATAAATTACTATTCCAACTCCAGAGAGTGCATCAGTAGGGAAAGCGTTGGATAGCGTAGGGGTAAAAATGAGTATTCCCACTCCAGTGAGTTCAACAGTAGGGAAAGTGTTGGTTAGCGTAGGGCTAAAAATTACTATTCCCACTCCAGTGAGTGCAACAGTAGGGAAAGCGTTGGATAGCGTAGGGATAAAAATTACTATTCCTACTCCAGAGAACGCAACAGTAGGGAAAGCGTTGGATAGCGTAGGGATAAAAATTACTATTCCCACTCCAGTGAGTGCAACAGTAGGGAAAGCGTTGGATAGCGTAGGGGTAAACATTACTATTCCAACTCCAGAGAGCGCAACAGTAGCGAAAGCGTTGGATAGCGTAGGGGTAAACATCACTATTCCCACTCCAGTGAGTGCAACAGTAGGGAAAGCGTTGGATAGCGTAGGAGTAAAAATTACTATTCCAACTCCAGAGACTGCAACAGTAGGGCAAGCATTGGATGGTGAGAGGGTAAAAATTACTATTACCACTCCAGAAAGAGAAACAGTAGGAAAAGCATTGGATAGCGTAGGGGTAAAAATTACTATTCCCACTCCAGAGAGCGCAACAGTAGGGAAAGCATTGGACAGCGTAGGGGTAAAAATAACTCTTCCCACTCCAGAGAGTGCAACAGTAGGGAAAGCGTTGGAAAGCGTACGGGTAAAAATTACTATTCCCACTCCAGTGAGTGCAACAGTAGGGAAAGCGTTGGATAGCGTAGGGGTAAACATTACTATTCCTACTCCAGATAGTGCAACAGTAGGGAAAGCGTTGGATAGCGTGGCGTTAAAATTTACTATTCCCACTCCAGTGTGTGCGATAGTAGGGAAAGCGTTGGATAGCGTAGGGATAAAAATTACTATTCCTACTCCAGAGAGTGCAACAGTAGGGAAAGCGTTGGACAGCAAAGGGATAAAAATTACTATTCCCACTCCAGTGAGTGTAACAGTAGGGAAAGCGTTGGATAGCGTAGGGGTATAAATTACTATTCCATCTCCAAAGAGTGCATAAGTAGGGAAAGCGTTGGATAGCGTAGGGGTAAAAATGAGTATTACCACTCCAGTGAGTTCAACAGTAGGGAAAGTGTTGGTTAGCGTAGGGCTAAAAATTACTATTCCCACTCCAGTGAGTGCAACAGTAGGGAAAGCGTTGGATAGCGTAGGGATAAAAATTACTATTCCTACTCCAGAGAACGCAACAGTAGGGAAAGCGTTGGATAGCGTAGGGATAAAAATTACTATTCCCACTCCAGTGATTGTAACAGTAGGGAAATCGTCGGATAGCGTAGGGATAAACATTACTATTCCAACTCCAGAGAGTGCAACAGTAGGAAAAGAGTTGGATAGTGCAGGGGTAAAAATTCCTATTCCCACTCCAGTGAGTGCAACAGTAGGGAAAGCGTTGTATAGAGTAGGGGTAAAAATTACCATTCCTACTCCAGAGAGTGCAACAGTAGGGAAAGCGTTGGATAACGTAGGGTTAAAAATCACTATTCCCACTCCAGTGAGTGCAATAGTAGGGAAAGTAAATACTTTATATATAAATATAAATAACATAAATATTAATACCAATTACAAAATAATTAAAATATTTTACAATTTTATAAAATATATCAATTCTTCATTTAAATTACAAATAAATCTTAACTAATAAAAAAAATACCTATTAATTCTAATTATTTACCAATTACCAATAAATTAATTTACCATATATAAAAATAAATAAAAATTAGACACAAAAAAATATTTGAAAAACAAAATTACTTACAATTAAATTACTTCCCAAGCTATTGCCCTATAAACACACAACCCACTACAGAAAATAATGTAATAAAAGTAACATATTTATCAATTAATCAATTACAATAAATTACAAATTATATTTTAATTAATTAGCAATTAATAATTAATTAACAATTAATTCTAAATAAATAACAATAAATAAAATAACATATTTAATTAGTTATAATTAAATTACTTCCCACCCTATTCCCCTATAAACCCACAACCCGCTACAGAAAATAAATTACTAAAATTAACACATTAATCAATGAATCAATTAAAATTAATTACCAATTATGTTTTAATTAATTACCAATTAATAATTAATTAACACTTAATTTTAAATAAATACCAATAAATAAAATAACATATTTATTTAATTATAATGAAATTACTTCCCACCCTATTCCCCTACAAACCCACAACCCGCTACAGAAAATAAATTACTAAAATTGACATATTTATCAATTAAGCAAATAAAATTAATTACCAATTATATTTTAATTAATTACCAATTAATAATTAATTAACAATTAATTTTAAATAAATAAAATAACATATTTAAATTTTATAATTAGATTACTTCCCACCCTATTCCCCTATACACCCCCAACATGCTACAGAAAATAAATTACTAAAATTAACATGTTTATCAATTAATCAATTACAATTAATTACCAAATATATTTTAATTATTTACAAAGTAATAATTAATTCACAATTGTTTCCAAAAAAATACCAATAAATAAAATAACATATTTAATTAATTATAATAAAATTACTTCCCACCCTATTCCCCTCTAAACTCACAACCCGCTACAGAAAATAAATTACAAAAATTATCACATTAATCAATGAATCAATTAAAATTAATTACCAATTATGTTTTAATTAATTACCAATTAATAATTAATTAACACTTAATTTTAAATAAATACCAATAAATAAAATAACATATTTATTTAATTATAATGAAATTACTTCCCACCCTATTCCCCTACAAACCCACAACCCGCTACAGAAAATAAATTACTAAAATTGACATATTTATCAATTAATCAATTAAAATTAATTACCAATTATATTTTAATTAATTACCAATTAATAATTAATTAACAATTAATTTTAAATAAATAAAATAACATATTTAAATTTTATAATTAGATTACTTCCCACCCTATTCCCCTATACACCCCCAACACGCTACAGAAAATAAATTACTAAAATTAACATGTTTATCAATTAATCATTTAAAATTATTTATCAATTATATTTTAATTAATTATCAATTAATAATTATTTAACAATTAATTCCAAATAAATACCAATACATAAAATAACATATTTAATTAATTATAATTAAATTACTTCCCTCCCTATTCCTCTATTAACCCACAACCCGCTACAGAATTATATTACATAAAAATTCAAAATTAATATTAACTTACCTTAAATTCGATATTTTTGTTGTCTATATTCTGTCTAGTCGATATTATGTCCATTCTATATTTTTGATTCGACATCATGTCCATTCTATTCAATATTAAAATTTTCTAGTCGATATTTTGGTAGTCTATATTCTGTCTAGTCGATATTATGTCTATTCTATATTTTTTACTCAATATTATGTCTAGTCGATAATAAAAACTCGATATTTTGACTATATACCAACTTACTGTGACTAGATATGCAATGCCTGAAAGCATCCCACAACAACATTCATTCAGCATTAAATAACTCCCATTTGAGAGTAGCCTGAACACTGGATTAGCTGTGTATCCCTTTAAATGACAGGGTAGGTTTGCAACTATCCTGGCAGATTAGAGACCCACTTAATGAAGTTTTGCAGTCTGTACCACTGAGAAACACCTCCGGGACCCCATTCCCACATCTAAATCTATACGGTAGGTCCCAAGATTCATGGATGAAGTCCTTATCCATTGCTTCATATCTGCCTACCTGGTGTTTTTCTAGGCAATATGAAAATTGGAAAGTTGTTACTGGCAATGGTGAATGGTAATTGGTCTAATTTTTTAATGTGCAGCATTGTATATATTGCATCTCTTTGGGCCATTTTCATCTGTCTTTCCGATGGATTATAAGCAGAAAACAGAGACATACTGTTATTATATCGCCTGGGCACGTGAACAGAGCACAATGATTGTAGCGTCCAGCTTAATAATAGAATGGATCTCAACTGTGATTGCCCATGTTGTAGGATAGACAGGTCCTGTTCCATTATATCTATAGTAGAAGACACAATATTGCCCAGTGAATAAATCCTGGATGTTAGCATGGTCATACCATTCTCAACCACTACCAAAGACTTTTCTACGTTAACCCTATCAATCTCACACAATCTCTGCGTCGCTTCCTGTTGAGAGATTTTCCAAACTTCGTTGTAAATAGTGTATAAGAAGCGTTTGTGACATAGCCACCGGGCATAAAATCCCTTAAATCGACGTCATCTGATATTAAGGACAAATGTTGTTTCACCTGGAACAGTGTTGAGGTTCTTAACCATTCTAGGCATACCTTCCCAACATTGTAAGATGTCACCACCCCGGATGTTCCAGTTGTACATAGTGTATGTCAGGCCTATGGATACGAAACCCTATGGTGGAACCCTTGAATCTTAACTGAAACCTATTTGTGTTGATAGGCCAAACTAACCATCCCTTCCAATTGGGGTGTGATGAATTATGTAAAATGCCATGCATGATGTCATGTAATGTACCTTCACCATTATCTGTATAGTTTTGCCTTCCCTCAAAGTGTGAAAGCTAGCGAATAAGAGGTGTGTTCAAGTCCTTAATATTTGCTAACCTAAGACAGGAAGTCTGTTGCACAGTGTCGGTCAGGAAGATAATCTGTTGTGGTTTGAGGCATACGCTAAATAATGCCTCAGTTCCCTGAACCTGCGATTCCTTAGTCCCCAGACATATTTTATGTCTGTAGTGTCCTTCCATAAGTAGAAACCCTGTTCAGTCAGTTGGGAAATAAAGGATGTAGAGTATATCAGGTTTGTGTTAGTAGGCATATTTTTGTTTGCAGATGTATTCACAAGCTTATAATAATATGAGCATGGATCACCTGTATTAAACCCAGAAAAATAAGCAAACTCTTGAGCAAATGTTTGTGAACTACCTTTTGGTGGTGTTGGGCAAGGTTTCCCATTGGTGGTATGCAAAAACATTACATGGTGTACTTGACTTATCTAGAAAATGATGACCATGGTGTTGGTAATAGTGCATGGTATCAAAATCAGATGTATCATCATACATTTCATTTTTCGAGAATGCAGCAGATTGTTCTGATTCAGACAGCCTACTAATTGCAGTTTCAAAATCCCAATCGTCTGAGAATGTACTGGAGGTGATGATATCATTCAAAGCAATGTTAAATACATGCAGTATTTTCAAACGTTCAGTGGGTCCAAATCCATCCTGTGAAACACTATCCCAAGCTATTCCTTCAGAAACTGGAATCGCTGTAATGTTCACAAAGGACAGGTCTCTCTGTTCACGATGAGATGAAGTATGTAGTTTTAGTACCAAGTTCACATATGAAACAGCGGAGGGTTCTGGGAGATAATGTCTATTCACAAGCAAGAAAAAGACAGTTACTAAACTTATCCAGATGACTAGGAACAGTGTACCAATGGCAAACCAAACCTGTAGCAGGAAGAAACAAAGTAAGTCTTTTTCAGATAAAGGTAGAAGTTATATACTTTTTCTTTGCGGGAAAAAGTAGCTGGAGGTGACTCATGTTCACTCGAATCCAGTGAGAAGGTATCAAAATCGATGAAGTACCTGGATGCTGTTCGAGCTATCTTTGGTAGGTCAGAAGGTTTTGTTGAAGTGGCAGATGACTCGTTTTGAGGCATATTCACATAGATGTCTGTTTCATTTGAATTTATTGTTGTTCAATTTCAATAGGCACAAGTTCCATTACATTGTTGGCAACTTTGTTACTTCGCAGAGTAGAATCTTCAAATGTTATTAGTCTTTCTGTCTGAACTTCCTGTATGGTAGCAAGAA
Organism: Lissotriton vulgaris; assembly: GCF_964263255.1. Classification (NCBI taxonomy): domain Eukaryota; kingdom Metazoa; phylum Chordata; class Amphibia; order Caudata; family Salamandridae; genus Lissotriton; species Lissotriton vulgaris. The sequence goes on from NC_141689.1 coordinate 1,278,070,032, forward strand.
GAGATCGTGGCTACCCAGGAGCCCACGTGGCCTGCTATTCAGTATCGGCCACATAGTGTGGTTTGATCAGGTCAATGGAAATAAATCACTTTTCTGTTTTTGCTGCCAAGAGGGCAGAAGAAGAACTGTTCTTGTTCCTTCAATAGCCAGGACAGGTAAAGACGCTCTGTATCAATGCCCAAATTATTTCTTGTCCACAATCTTTTCTCTGACGAGATCCCCGATCTTAGGGACCCAGGCAGGTCTCACGGGAACAGCTTTGACTTCACCAGTGGCGGTGTGTTTTACTTGGACGTAGCTTTGTAATGCCCAAAATTCATTGAGTTCCTGTAAAACAGCCAAACGAATATTCATGTCAGATCCTTTGTCATCCACCATTGTGCTGCCACAATCAAGGTTGGGTTCCCATATTCTTATCTCAAACAGGACCTTATAAGGAGTACGGCCTCCGAGGGAGCTTCTTTGCATGTTATTAAGGCCCCTCTGGACCCACATATAGGTGATTGACCCAATTGTCACCCGTGCCTTATACCCTTGCTGTTAAGGATGGCTTAAAGTCCCGGTTTTTCCTTTCCACAATTGAATTTCCCTTTGGATTATATGGAGAAGAGTACCGTAATGCTACACCCGAACTTCCCATGATTTCCTTGAAAGCCCGAGAGCTAAACGTTGGGCCATGGTCAGAATGTAATATGCCAATTGCGTATGTCCCTATGAAGGCTCTCAAATCCTTTATAACAGTTCTGACGCCAAACCCACAGAAATCTACAGCAGGAATCCACTGCCACCAAAATCTACTTGTAAGCCCCGTCGAATTGTGGGGAGCTGCAGTGGTCAAAATAGACACATGTGAGAGGTCTGTCTGAAATTAGTAATGGTGTTTGTGGTGGGTGTGCTGCCGTTGAACCCTTCATCTGATAAGGACAAATGTTTTTGTCTGTTTCATTAAACCTGGCCACCAATAGTGTTGTTTCAATAGTGAAACTATCATAGTAATCCCTGCATGTGATGAGCCCAGACCCTAGTGTGCAGCTAGAGTTCAATATAATCTGTGATCCATGTTTAGTATTACTCTATCTCCCACTCCTGGACTTTGAGCATACATTATATTTTGTGCATCTAACTTGTAGGAGTACTTGAGTGAAAAGCATTTTGGCACAGCTGAGCAGTTTTTGTGTAAAGCAATGGCAGCTACCATTATGTCTCTGTCTGTTCTCATGAGAGAATGAGAGATTGCAGCAATGGCAGCAGTGTGCACTGTCATCTTGTTGGCTTCCCTCACCCATGAATTCCCTTGAACGTGCACGCCAACACTTGATGACTCAGCATATGAATCATGTGAACTCACAGAAAGCCTTTTTTCAGCTCTACCACTTGTTCCAAAAGCAAAGTATGTATTGCTGTGCTACCTTTTGGGTCATTACACCTATTCTGGCCCCAAAAGTGAAGATATTTATTATATGAATGGACACAGTAAAATGAATCGCGCACAATGAGTGTGGGTAATTTTCGATCTGTATTTCTTTTTTGTACTCAGAAGTTTTTATTGGTTGTTTTACAACAATGAATACACAGAACATACATAATATAATGTAAAACACAATACTACTAATAAACTATACAAATCAGGCACATTGATCTAAAATATACAAATTAGGCACATTCATCTAAACTATATTATACTAAACTATATTATAAAGCAAAATAAAACTCCACTTCTAACAACACTGCAGGAAGACTTCTACTTAGTTATTGCAATGACATAGTACATATTGTTCCCTGTGGAAGTAAATAGCAGTCATATGTAGGTACGGCTATGGAGCGCCCCTAAGTCCCCCTATCTCCAAGGATTTCAGCTCTTGGTGATTTGTGCGATTCAAAATATGTATCAAGGCTATCCCACATGTGTCTGAGGGGGGTTTCCATGGTGAGTTTTGTAGGGCGATTGTGTCAGCGCACCTAAGGTTGGATACCCATTTCAACCAGCATGTAAATGACACTTTATTTGTGTACTTCCAGTTATTTAAGATCACTTTAACTGCTGCCATCAAAAGAAGATCCTGAAGGGCCCTGTCATTGTCATTTAAGGATTGGACTCCGAGGAAGCCAAATACCAGCATAGAGGCTTCTCTCTTAAGAGAGCCTGAAAATAGTTTAGAGGCAAAATCAAAAATCCTATCCCAGAATGTTGTTACGCACTTGCAGTAAAACAACAAATGTGCTAGGTCCTCTGTTTCCTCTCTACAATTCCAGCAATTGGTATCCTCCCTGATCTTATGCTGGTGTCCAGTGTGCCTTCTGAAGTAGCCAGAATGTTGTCTGCGATAGGGCTGACAAAATTGTATCCCTAGTGACTGAGTTCCAAGTTTTAGACGAGATCTCTTTGGGGATCGGAGAGGAGGAAAGTGATTGTTAATAGTCTGCGACCTTCTTGTTAAAGCCAGATTGCCTGGGGCAAAGGTCTTTGTATATCCTGGAGACCTGGTGGCCCAATTTATTTATTGTCTCTATGTATTGTGGGAGAGATGGGGAAGGGAGTTATAGGTTTGCTTTTGCAATTACAACCTTTATTTTTAAGAAGTTATAGAGCTCCATAGGGTGTAGGTGAATTTAGTCTGTAGGTCGTTGAAAGTAAAGCGGGATGTTGTGTCTACTACTTGGCGAGGGAAGAAGATACCGTTGTCGATCTATGTACTGAAGTAAATAGACCTTCCCCTGTATCGGATCCTACTGTTGTCCCACAGTGACTCTATGTTTGAAAGTTTTATGCTAACCTCAAATTTTTTATCTAGTGTCGGTAGAGCATGTTTCGTGTATTTGAATATAGATTTTGAGCACCGAATGTTTGTGAGGTTGGAGGTAAGTAGGACAGCTGGGGCCAGGTTGCTGAGTAGTGGTTTTTCAATTTTAAGCCAGACTGGAGTATAACCCACCAGAACCTGTTTGGCTAAGAACACTGTTTGGTAGAGTTTAAAGTCTGCCAGGTTTACTCCTCCAAGGGATCAATCCAGCCTTTTCAGGTTTATTCTGGCCGTTTTGCTTGCCATATGAACTTGGAAATGAGTATGTCCAGCTTCCTATGGAACTCCTCCGTCAATGTGAGGGGGAGCATGGATATTAGGTAGTTCACAAGGGGTGTGACCATCATCTTGATGGTTTCGATTCTACCCTACCAGGTTATGAATCTAGGGGACCATGCATCTAAAAGTTTTAACATTTTCTCTAAGGTGATGGCTTTGTTCCTTTGTAAGGATTCCAGAAAATTACTGCCGAATTCTATCCCTAGTTATTTAATAAAGCCCGGTTGCCAGGAAAGGCCCGAGCAGGGCCGGACTGGCCCTAGCGGGCACCGGGCAATCCCCGGGTGCGCCGCACAGGTGGGGGCCAGTTTTTGGCCCCTGGGGGCCGTTTTTGTTACAGGGTCGTTTTTGCGTATAGCTGCAAAATCGGCCCTATAACAAAATTGGCCGAAAACCAGCCCTGGTAAAGAGCTCTGTCGCACCCCCAACACCTGACGGGGGGCCGCCCGAGCACTTTGTCAGGGCTGGTTTTGGTTTCCAGTCCGGCCCTGGGCCTGACTCTCCTATTATCTGTCTAGTGCAGTAGATATTAAGGGGCTTGACTTCTGATTTGTCTCTATTCATCTTATAGCCAGAATGGGATGCGTAGGTTTCTATGGATTGCATCAAGGCTGTAACAGAGGAGCATGGGTCCTCAGTGACAATGAGAATGTTGTCCACATAGGCGGCCAGTTTCACCTGAAGGTCTAAGGTAATGGCAATTGACGGGAGAGTTTTCTGCTTTGCCTGTTCCAGTATATGGCTGAGCAAGTGGGTGATGTTGTTAGACATTCTACTTTTAAGGAAGCAAACTTTGGAATTTCTAATAATTTTAGAGAGGACTACATTCAATCGTGTTGCTAATATTTTGGCATAGATCTTGCAATTCACGTTAATTAGTGAAATTGGCCTATAGTTCTTGGGTAAGAATGGGTCTTTCCCCTCCTTTGGCATGACAATGATCGTGGCTTCTTTCATTGATTTGAGTGTATGTCCTTCTCTGGCTATGCAGTTAAAGACTTTCAGCAGGGTTGGTTGTAGAGAGTCGCTAAATGATTTGTAAAAGGCCGCCGTGAAGCCATCCGGAGGCGGGGCCTTATTGCCTTTCAGGGATCTAATAGAATTAGCTAATTCTGTTTCTGAGAACGGTTTACCCAGAAAGTCACCATCCGCCTTTGATAGGTGTGGGAGACTTAGAGTTTCTAGGTATCTGGTGCACTCTTCCTAGTCTATTGTTTGTTTATTTTTATAAAAATCCTCATAAAAAGATTTGAAAGCACTCAGAATCTCCTTTTGTTTAGTATGGGTAATGTTAGTAGAGTCTTTTATCGAGGGGATGGTAAATTGTCTCTGCTTGTGTTTACGGGAGGAGGTTAGCAGCTTCCCTGCTCTATTCCCATCACATAGTTTTAGAGCCATAAATTTGTTGATCCACAGCCCGCTCTTTTACTTACAATCTTGTTGTATAAGTATTTTTTCTTTACGAGTTGGCCAAGTATTGCCTATTGCATTGGAATGTGCTGATTCCTGGGATTTAATCACTTTTGCTAAGGTGGTGAGTTCTGAGTTTAATTTCTTGCTAATTCTTGCTTTAATTCCAATGAGTACCCCTCTGATGGTTGCCTTAAGGGCATCACACAGTGTGAAATGATCTGAATCTGGAAGATGATTGTGAATAATGTAGTCATGGATCTCAGTCTCTATCTGTTTTTTATCGGTTGGATCAGAAAGTACCTCCTCATTAAAATGCCAGCTTTGGGTGGGAGAGTGGGATGTGTACCTGCAAATTTTATACTAATACAGGAGTGGTCCGAAACCAGTATAGGAGCGATGTCGGTTTGGTCAATGAGGTGGGTAAAGGAGGCTGGTCTTAAAATATAATCGATCCTAGCGTAGGAGTGGAATGCATAATAGTGTTTGTCTGGATGTTGGAGGTGCCAGGAGTCCTTGAGGTTGAATTTTGAACAGATTTTTTTAGGGGCCTCATAGGATCGGGTAGATTGGTACTTACATTTTGATTGTCGGTCACTTATGGGGTGAAGAGGTAGATTGAAATCACCTCCTACAATGACGAGCTTGTCTCGGGAATGGTGCCTATTGTATCTGATACCTTTTCCCAGATGCTAGGCTCATCCGAGTTAGGGACATAAATATTGATGACGTGTATGTGATCCTCCCCTTTTTTAGGTGAGTAATTAACAGTCTCCCTTCATCATCATGTGTGTGTGAGATATTGGAGATATTTGATTTTCTGGCTATAAGAGCGATGACCCCTTTTTTCTTATGTGCAGCTGGTGAGCAGAAAATATGGGAGATCCAATTGTGTTTAATTAAGCTAACATCCTCCTCTGAGAGTTTTGTTTCTTGGAGGAGGATAATGTCTCCCTTTGTTTTGGCTATGTAGTCAAAGATTTTCCTGCGTTTGACAGGGTGATTGAGCCCCTTTACATTTAGGGATACTATTTTTATGTCTTCAATTATGTTTCTGTTTTGAGCCTTCTTCTTGTATGTTGTTGACTACAAGGATGAGCATATGAATTAACATATCTTTGAGGCTAAGGTATGGCCCCCTCTGTGGAACCCGCAATAATGCACCAATTCTATTATTGGTATGAGTAGATACACATTGGTAACAACTGTTTGTGCGGGTCAAAAGGATCTTTGCCAAGGCTTCACTTGTCATTGCAACATGTTTAAAAATAAAAGATAATGAGAAAAGTACATGTAATACATATAATACAAAACCTACATGGAAGAAGCCACATTTACCCCCTTAGTCCTGTCCCTCCTCCCCCACTCCCTCCCCTTGAGGGAATTTAATGCCTGTCATCATGGGGATCCAGGATTCTAGAAATGCTCCGCATGATTCTGCCGCGTCTTCTGAGCCCTCTTGTATACCAAAAATGTGTATTTTTTCCATTCTGTTGCAGTCTTACAATTCGGCTGTGTGCCTTTTAAGCTCGGTGGTAGTGGCTCTGAGTTCCTATATTTCTTTACTGCCCTGGGGGGTGATATCCGCCACATCGCTTATTCTCTGCTCCCTGTCTGTGAGTTTAGAATTGATTGTGTGCATTTCGGCTCTGATGGCAGTGAGCTCCAACTGCATAGAGTCAGTGTTTTGCTTAGTGGACTTTGCCAGGTCATGGACATCCACTAGTTTCCTGAGGATCATGTCCATTGTGCTGTGCATATCCCCTTTAGCTTTGACCGGAAAGTCTGGGATCAATGGTTCAGCCTTTGATTTTTTGGTCAGTTCTCTGGGTTCTTTGTCTGCCATTTTGCCTTTGGGTCTGGGCTCTGTGTATGCGTGGAAATGGTGAAGACCTACCGCTCCTGCAGGTAGAGGAATAAGAGTAGGTGATGTCGTCACTTAGCTTAAGGAGTGTGCTGGGTAGCTCTGGGTGGCCCTGATGGCCCTGGATAGCTCTGAACACGCTTGATTACATAGGCCCGGTCAGACAGTTGAGGTTGTTAAGTAGCTGATAGATCAGGGTAAATCAGAGAGGCTCCGACCAGTCAGCAGGCAGAAGTGGAGACCTTCAATATAGCCCCTGTCAGTATCAGCAATGACAGGCGGCCGCAGTGCTCTGGCTCAGTACTAGTCGGCAACGTGCAGACTGAACAGACTGTGTATACTGCTAAACAACGGTTTTATGTTGGCTCTATGTTGGTATTATGAGGATATTTAGTTTGAGATGGCTGCAGGATATGAGGGTTAAGTTCCCCTTTCTTTATACGTGGAGACGGGCCATCAAATGTAGCATGTAAGATATTGACATTGGACAGACCTTGAGGTGTAAAATATAAGTAGCAATTGTAGTCAGGGGTTTAACAGCCACATGGCTTCGTTTCTGTTAGTCCCTGCAGACTCGACAACTTGGGCCAATGTAGGACAATCTGGTTACTTAGGCGCCATTTTAAGGTCAGGCACCGCGCTGGAAAATAGCTTATTTAGTAGGTAGTACCCCCACACAATGCAGCGCTTGGACACATTACTCTACCGGATTCAGAGGGAGCCGCCAGACAAATGGGTTACGTCGCCCAAATTGTAATAGTTGGTCTGAGCGTCTCGAGTAAGTGCCATTACTGGGTCATTTCAACGCAGCGAGGGTGAGACCGAGCTTCAATTTGATCATCAGTGCGTCACCTTTCTTGTGCACCCACCTTCGGTTTGTCAGTAATGGGAATTTGTCACGGCCTCACTATGCTCCTGACCGTTGGCTTGCTGACTTGTTTCCTTGTAACTGTTCGTTACCCAGATGTCGTCATCTTAGTTCTCACATCGGGGAAGTGCAGTGTTTTCCGCTAGGGAATCGTGGCGCAAGGCAACAAGGACCACCATTCTCGTTGTGACCACACACTCCCCACTCATTCCGAAGTCAAGATCAGGTCTCCGCAGCCAAATCTGAGCAGTTTAACACCATATCTGCATGCAAACACTCTCCTCTGTGCTCCGAGTGATGGGATCAGGCAGCCATACCCACTGCATCCAAGCTATGCCCCCCTTGATCCGTATTTCTTAGTGCAAGGACTAGGGCTTTTAGTTCTGCCAGTTGTGCCGTGCAATCTCCTAGATACTGCATCTGCGTATTGCTAGGACTGTACTTGCCACCCTGCATATGTCCCTTTACAATCGCACAAGCTACACTGTACTGTTGTTTACTGCCGATGACAGGATGAGCAGAACCGTCAGTGTAAATTATATATTTATACTGATCTAGAGGCATTATTTCATTCGGGAGAGGATATTCTTGTTCATACTGCAGAAATGCTTGCGTTTTTAATGTAAAATCAAATATGTAATCCACATCTGTTGCATTGAGAGAATGAGCCCATTGTATCCATTGTGGATGTAGTGCTTTTGCGTTTGGAATGCTAGCTTTTGTAACAGCCTCTAAGGTTGGTACTGGAGTGACAATAATTATTAGTTTCCCCTTAGCAGGTGCTCCTTCTCTATCATGTCAGTTTGTATGGAACGTAGTATTTCTGTATGTTCATGTGTCCAGTGTTGGATTGAGAAAGCAGATCTGATTAAATAGTTGAAACGTTTTAGTTTTTTCTGCGTAATCTAAAGTTTATTCTCTGCCAAAATGTAGAAATCCTGAAATGAATTGTAAGTCTTTGAAGGTTGGAGCAGCGCACACTTTTCTAAAAAAAAGTTAGCTGCAAGGCTTTTTCCTTCACTTGAGAGCTTGTATCCCAAAAATAAGACTTTGATGTGGGCAATTTTTTATATTTTTTAAAGTTAAATTTGTAGCCCTCAGAGGTGTACCCCATCATTATGTTTTTCACCCTGGTCATGTGATCCAATAATTCATCATCCGTCACATAAATATCATCTACATAGGACAATGACTCCTCATCACAATTTTGAAGCAACTCTGTTACTCTTGTTGAAACAGGCCCGGGCTATTTTTATACCCTGGGGAAGTCAACAGAATTGACACAGAGAGCCTAGGGCTGACAATGCCGTCAAATATCTGCTTTCAGGTGCTATATGTTTGCAAAAGAATCCATTTGATATATACAGTGGTTTGTATTTTTTTGCACAATATTATTCATTAATGCAGCACTGTTTGCATTTTGTACTGCAAATGTCTTTGTGCATGTGTTTAAATGCCTGTAGTCTAAAACTAGACAATATGAATTATCAGGTTTCATTACGGGAAACAAAGGATTGTTCATGGAAGAGGTGCAATTTTCTTTTAAACCTTGATATTCATGTTGATCTAAGATCTCCTTGACTTGTTTTTTCATGTCATTGGTTGGTGGGTACTGTCTCTGTGGAGTGGGAGTAGTTGTTACTATGATTACTTGGTAAAGTAACCAAGCATCCCATCCTACATGATTGTGGTATAGTGCAGGAGCCAATCCTACTGCCCTCTCCTGTGCGTATGAATGTTTCAGTAATTCTGGGACGAGGTCAGAGAAGTCTGATAAAATCACAGTTTCTCCTTTTAGGCAATCCATAACAAACTCAGGCAGTCAATCTTTTTCTGCTAAAAGAATGTCCTATCCAAAGAACAGGTTCACCCAAAAGAGACCTTTAACTTTCCTGGGTATGTCCCCCTCCATATGTAGTGTTATTTCGTATAACTGGTGGGGGAGACTTACCCCAGTATCAGGTGTTTCCTCTGTGATATTTTCATTCAACACCACTGTCACCAGAAATACTATCAGATTCTGGTGAGTTATTGTTATGTCTGCTGGCTGTCTGGCATCATCAGGACCCATTCCCCATTCAGAAGCTGAGTCCTCAGTAGCATTGGCATTTCTCCCTTTTTGTACTTTAAGGCCTGCTACCATCTTCTTTTTAAATTGAGGTTTTGATTTTGTTTTATCTTCTTTTTTATATTATGGTCTGAACTGAGATGCTTGTCTCTTGACTTTGTTTGCTCTTCTGATCTGTGTTCTGACCGTCCTTCCCTCTTGGAGTTTTTTGATGAACCCTATACGGAACAAGAGGAATGTGTATCAGTATCCTGATTCCTGTCAGGTTTTTTTAATGTTATCATGATTTCTAAGGTTATACCTCCTTTCGGCGGGCTCCTGCTGAGGAGACCTACCCCTAGACTGTAAGCTATTCTCTCTATTTGTTTATTTTTTATTTTCCATCTCTTCTTAAAAGAATCCAGTATTTGCTTGCCAGTGTCATTTTCAGGACTTCCCACCACTTGTGGTTTTGTAGCTCTAGCTCCCTAATTATATCTACCTAATTTGATGTACATATCTTCGATAATTTTAGGTTATTCTTGCTTCTGTTGTGCAGGAGTGCATTCCCTCAAACGCTGACGTATAGCTGCTGCCTCCCCTTTTATGTTTGCTAATATAATTGTGGATACCAGGGAACAATTGACTTGTAATTTTGTCCTCAAGTTCAGAGCAGGTTCTGCTCCATACTCATTCTGTATTTGTCTTATTACTTATGTTATCACTGCGATTGAAGGGATACCATGAGTTTTGGTATAGATGGCAGCAAAAACTTTTCCCTTAAGAGGTACAGTCCTCTATCGGGGGACCTATCCCCAATGGCAAGCAAATTGTCAGTATTCTGTGTTTTTCTTGTGGGCCTGTGTGTGGAAACACTGCCTCTAACTGTGTCATTTTCAGTGCTATCCAGAATGGCATTTGCTCATGCTTAGTGGGTATTCTTCCCATAACTGTGTTCAGTGTTTGTGGGGTCATTTTAGTTGCAGTCCCTTGTAGCTGACAAGCTGGCGTGATTTTAGTTGGTTGAAGTGTGATGGTTCTTATCACAAATTGTGTCAAGTTTCTTTTAAGTTGTATTAGTTCTTTGTGAAGTGGACTTAGGTCTGCTATTGGTAATGTGTCAACATTTGGATGCAGTGTATAAGCCACTAGGACGGCCAACTTGCGGTAGGCCATGTCATATAGTTCCTACAAATCTATATAGGATCTGCATGTTTACACAACATAAGCTGTGGTACTGGTGTTCAGACTGATTCCAGACATCCCCACACAATATGTTCTCTTGTATACCAGCTAGCTTACAGTGCCACTATGAACTCCTCTTACCACAGAGCCAATACTTTCAGGCAACTATCGAACATGACAACCCTAACCCCACAGGGACCGTGGCTACTGTACAGTACTTTTCACTCAGTCAATCATGCTCATTTTGTCTCAGAGATATGTACAGAAAATATAGTGGGGTCGTTTTCAATGAGTATTTATTGAACCAGCATCATTCTAGTATAAAATACGTGCGCTGTAATAACAATGAGACAGAAACAGATGTATACTGGTATAAGCACCAACAGAGTACATAGAAGGTAGTATTCTACCACAGTGCCAAACAATGAATATAGGCAAGCATATAAATTCATGACAGTAATAATGCGTACTCCTACAATGCAAAGTCCTAACTAGAGGTACCTAAATATATGTAGTTGTATAGCCAAGAATGCCCTAAAGATAGAGTCAATCCTGTTACCTGATGTGGGAGAGTGAAGGACCCCAACTTGGTCTCGAGATGAACATCCTGCAAGGGATGTCAGACCACTGCATGCTGGAATGTCTGTGTGCAGGAACCCCAGTGTCTCATGTCAACATCGAAGTATTTTTCATGGCCTGCTCTGGCAAAGATTTAGTGCTTATATACACAAAATGTACCTTCAAGGGCTCTACTTTGCTGTGTCATGTCAGCCGAGGATGACGATTGAGATGAACGTTATGCATAGTTATTATGCAGAAGATGGTACTCCTGCTGTGATTCTGTGAACCCTCATCCATAATAAATTAGGCTAGTTTTCAAGGAAAACCACACAACATTTTTGCAGCACCTAATCTAGGTAAAAGGTTAGCACCCAACCCATTATGTAGTACAATGGCAGAATAAATGTATGTGAAAGGTTAGGAGACTACTCAGGCCTATTTGGGGTACATTGTGAATCATAGCAGCATTTGATATGATTTGGTCCCTGAAGAAGTTGATATCCTACTTGTTTGGGGCTCCCTTCAAGGTTTAACCTGAACACAGTCCGCTCTGATCTCTGATGCAGATGAGAGGGGAAAACCCCAAACTGCTGATGTGGTCCATTGCCCTACAGGGCATGGACTTTACCATGGAATATTGACCAGGGACTGATCATACTCCTACAAATGACCTTTACAGGATTTTCCACTTAGAAGATGAGAGATACCAGGGGAAAGGTTAGTTTCTCATCACATTTCATCTGGGAGAGGGGGGGGTCTTAGAGGAAATAGCCCTTCATGGATGGTCAACTCCAATTTTAGCTCCAATGCCAATAGTTATTAGTCCTGGGCGGTAAATTCCGTTCCGCTTGCGAAATTGATGGAATTTGGGTAATTTTGAGTTCCGCAGAGAACGTGAAATTGCCCACAATTCTACTTTCTGCGGTTTCGCAGAATTTTTTGCTTGTTCGCGTTCTCAAAATGCGTGTTCACAAGATATTTTCCCCCGAGCACGCAAACAGCGATCTCGTACCGGAAAAAAGCATTGCAAACAAGCAATTCCGTGTGTTCGAGGAATTTCTGCATGTTCGCAGAGATTCCTTACCGTTTTGAGGAATTTTGCATAGCGCGACTACGCACATTTTACCCACCCCTAATAGTTATGACTGTTGTTGCTCAGGAGCCTGCTGCCCAAGCCCCACTGACACTGCTCACTCTCTAAAACTGTTATGTGCGAATTAGCAATCCCAATTGAAATAATTGAATACTTGAAATAAATTATTGACAGGAGGCTTGTTATTGCAAAGTTCAGGAGAAGTGCAAACTGCTTGAACTTGACTTTTGACTCAACATGTGTGGGAAAGTCCATGCACTATGTTTGGTATGTGTAAGTTACCCCTAAGGAAGGCCTCCTTAAACCCAGGAGGTACAGAACCTTATATTAAAAGTGTGGACATGTTAGTGCAGGCTCATAGGACCCTCTAGTGCCTTTTACCATTAAAATATATTATAAGTGATAGATGGCCCATAGGAAAACATGGGCTGGCACCTGGGAAAACCAATCCTGAGGTTGGCAGCTCCATTATGGTACTGGCTAACTATGTTATATTTGGTAATTACCAACATGTCTACTCATCCCTGACATGACTCACCTTGGGCATGCGTCCAGGTGTCTACCTTAGAGGTTACCCACCTTGTTGCCCCAGCTTCTCTGTACTCTGGCTGGCAAGCCTGCATTTCAAGCATTTGCCACAGCCAAGACAGGATTCTTACCTCCTTTCAGGCAATGATATCACTCCAAGAAATCAGTAACAAATATTTGGGCAAGAAGGCGGTAACTCCTCTCTCTTCCCAAGCAGGCTAGTGAAGTTGCACATCAAAGCGGTTAGCTTCAGGGGCTGCACTGCCTCTGATATGCATCAAGACTGACTCCCAGAGGAGGAAACAGCCCTCCATCTGTCCCCGGTACATTTGCACCAGAATAGGCAGAAAATGGGTAAGTTAATGAGGTGTACATCCCTAGAAGGCTAACCACACCTCCAGACTGATCAGCCTGGTCTGCACACTACCATTAGATGTCTGCTATCTTTAGGCAGAGCAGAATAAAGGGTTATGGGTGGCAAAGAAGAAAAGGTAACCCATACCCCCAGATGTGGTTACCTTTGGGGAAAATTAGCTGCAGGAACTAGCAGCCCAGTGACTACTTGCTCCCACACCCCTAAATCAAGGATTTAAGGGGCACCCTTTACAGCAGAACCACCTGATTTCTGCTGAACAAAATGCATCGAAGAGGACAGACAACAGGACTTGCACAAAGCAAAGGAGGGTTAATTTGCACCTGTGGCAATGCTGCTGGAACTGGCTGACTGGCTTTTCCTAGAATATCTCCTGGTTCCTCAGGCAGAGGGACCTCTCTGGAAGCCAGAAGCACCATCATACTCCCTTGGACTAGTACAACTAGTCCTCTGCAAACTGCAGATAAAATAAAGCTCCAGATCTGAAGAATTGCTTTCTATCGGGCCCTCTCAGGAATGACCAAATCCAGATGGTCTAGTGCATTGTTGGAACTGTAGTCCCTGTTTCCCACATGTTACAGGCAGCTTCTGAAATCCCTTGAACATTGCACATCAAAGTTACATTTTGCTCACTTACCGCTGCCAAGGCTTTTTGGTCTCCATTTTGGTGTCTGACCCTTAAATTAAATGCTGCATCTGTAAGGAGCACCATTAGACATTGACCTGAGATCAGCAATGGCTTTGTTGTTGTGTTTTTGCATATTATTCTTTTCCCCCATAGCACTGTTACAGCTGTACAAGCAGCTCCCCTCTGGCTTCTGGGACAGCCAGGACAATTCTGCACCCAGGCACGGGCCAGGTAGACTTGAACTGACTGTCAAGGCTTGATCCTGGGACCCCCATCACCTGTACAACTCAACTCGACCTGCAAGTGACCAGTTGTCAAAAATGGTTTTTCCCATTGACCGAAATGTAACATTTTCACTGTATTATTTCGCACTGATGTCATATATATTCAAAAATCCATATTCCTAGTTATATGTATGCTATCCCCTTCACTTTGGTGTCTAAATTACAGTGTAAACAACAGATGTTTAGGCCTATAATGGTAATAAGACTGCAGCCAACATCACCCAAAAAGCTACAACACGTTCTGGCTGTCATATTAAATGTACATATGTAAGAAGGTTGCATGCCATGCTGGAGTGGGCACAGTATAGGGGTTAGTACTCTGGAATGCTGAACACATGTTCCTCTAATAAAGTATGACTGCTCTTTGCCACACGACCAGGACTAAGCTAAGGATTTTTTATTGTGAATCCAACAACAACAACAACTACAGCATTTGTATGGTGTGCTACATACCCGTGAGGGTCTCAAGGCATTAGGGGGAGGGGCTGCTACTGATCGAAGAGCCAGGTCTTGAGAAGTCCTCTAAAGGCCAGCGGGTACTGGGTCTGTTGTAGGTTGGTAGGGAGAGTGTTCCAGGTCTTGGCAGCAAGGTAGGAGAAGGATCTGCCGCCGGCGGTGGTTTTTCGGATGCGAAGAACTGTGGCGAGGGTGAGGCTGGCCGAGCGGAGGCTGTGGGTGGGGGTGTAGAAGCTGAGTCGGTCATTGAGGTATGCTGGTCTAGTGTTGTGGAGGGCCTTGTGTGCGTGGATGAGGAGCTTGAAGTTGATCCTCTTGTCGACGGGGAGCCAGTGCAGGTCTCTCAGGTGGGGGATGATGTGGCTGCATCGTGGGATGTCGAGGATCAGTCGAGCCGCTGCGTTCTGGATGCATTGGAGCCGTTTTAGGAGCTTGGTGGTTGTTCCTGCTGTAGTGTAGTTCCTAGTTTCCCACTAGGCCCTGCGCATTGGAATAACATAAACAGTAGTATCGACGTGGAACTGCGGATATTCCAGGCCTCCACTGACTATGCTAAACTTAATTGGGTGTGTTACCAACTAGCTCAGAGGTCACTGGAAACTTTCTTCTCTGCATAGGAAGTGATCAGCTTCCCTGGCACAGACAAGAAGGGATTCAGCTTTCCAACAACCGTGCAACATGACAACTTTGCTCCTCAGATCAAGAGTCAATCTCTAGGGTCGTGTGAAACAATAGACATGTATTTCACTCAGTCAGGTTAGTGCAGTTTACTTTCACGAGATGTAGAGAATAGAGAGACGGGCGTTTGTCAATAAAGGGTTAACATTTATTGAACAGTCTTTCTTCTCGTACAAGAGAAATGTATTGCCACAATTGCAAGACTTGTTGTTATAAAAAGTACGTACAGTAAGATAAGAATTGCGAAATAATACTGTAAAAGCATTGATAGCTTGATAACCTGAATGTATTCATTCGTGTCCATTGTCTCCAGATGACTCATCAAGATCTTGCGCGCTATACTGATTTCTGCTGCACTGTCCAACATTGTCAATGCCCACTCCCCGTTTTTCAACTGTGTCCTCAGTATTCTCGGCATGGTTGATTACTCTAATACTGGCTACCTTCTTTTTTTGAAATTGAGATTTTTTACTCTGAGCAGGTTCCTTGTCATTGGACTTGGTGTGCTCTCCTGGGTCTGTCCGTCCTCTTCTTCCCGAATTCTGTGGAAAAGATCGAGAGGGACGTGTATCAATACTTTGATATCTATCAGGTTTTTTCAGATTATCCCTATTTCTAAGGTTATATCTTTTCTCAGAGGGCTCCCTCTGGGGAGACTGGTGTTCTCGAGTCGGAGTTCTTTCCCTCCGTCGAGGAGACCTTCCTCTGGACTGGAAAACTTTTTCCTTGGGAGTGGATTGTTTATTTCCATCCCAGCTCTTTTTAGGAGTGTTTGAATTATTTTTAATAAATAATTTTACTAACTCTCTATAAGCTTTTGTTAATTCTCCTATGTTAACTAAGAGATCTTCTTTTGACATTTTTTCAATGTCCGGATGTGGTGTGTAGCTGGCTAGAACCGGCCACGTTGCTCCTGGTCTACCTAGTGGACCGAGCCTGGTAATGTGATCATTATGTTTTAGGGTGCCATTAAACCAGAGCAGGTGCTCTTGAAATTTAAGTGGAATTTCAATCTCCTCGAAAGGAGCGTACTCTTCCGGAGGTTCCTCTATTTTGTAATAGTGAAACTCTTTTGTTGTAGCGTTTGCCGCTGGAAAGTTTATCCATGAATAGAATACCTCTGTCTGCCGATACTCGTGAGCCTCTATCACGAAAATTACTGTACCACCTTGTGGTGTCAGTCCGTTCTCTATAAGTTTTAAAGTTATAGATTTTCTTAAGTGGACCGGGATGATAATTGCATCCAGGTCTGTGTGTTCGGGACCTTGCTGAGTCGCAGGCCCCAGTGGTTCCGTTTTCTCCTGGCATTGTTAAAATGCAAGGTTTGCAGAGTTGGTCTCCAAGGAGACAAAGATTAGGTGCACAATATTTTGGAACACTGTATCCTTCAACGTTGAATAAACCAGAACTTTACATAGGAATCTCTTCCTACTGAGTTCGGGCGGATTTTAACCTTTCACCCACTCCAGACGTCTATTGGAGTATTTACGGGAGAAAGGGGTCTGTGTGAAATATGCACGACTGAGTTACTCTAACGTCTTGCGTTAGTTTATCACCTTACCAAACGTTGGGCGCCATGTAGTGTAGTTCCTAGTTTCCCACTAGGCCCTGCGCATTGGAATAACATAAACAGTAGTATCGACGTGGAACTGCAGATATTCCAGGCCTCCACTGACTATGCTAAACTTAATTGGGTGTGTTACCAACTAGCTCAGAGGTCACTGGAAACGTTCTTCTCTGCATAGAAAGTGATCAGCTTCCCTGGCACAGACAAGAAGGGATTCAGCTTTCCAACAACCGTGCAACATGACAACTTTGCTCCTCAGATCAAGAGTCAATCTCTAGGGTCGTGTGAAACAATAGACATGTATTTCACTCAGTCAGGTTAGTGCAGTTTACTTTCACGAGATGTAGAGAATAGAGAGACGGGCGTTTGTCAATAAAGGGTTAACATTTATTGAACAGTCTTTCTTCTCGTACAAGAGAAATGTATTGCCACAATTGCAAGACTTGTTGTTATAAAAAGTACGTACAGTAAGATAAGAATTGCGAAATAATACTGTAAAAGCATTGATATGGTTTCTTAGCCATACAATGGTTTAAAAGTAATAAAACATATATACATTCATATATACATTAGGCTAACATACTCAACTGGTGCTTCTAACTAAGCCTACCCCAGTGTGCCTGACCTAAGCCTAACACGTGGAAGGGAAGTAAGTAAGTAGCTTTAAGTTAAGTTGGTTTTGCCAAGGTTTGCTTCAAGAATTCTCATCTAAGGGTTTAGTCAACACCATACCTCTGAATAGAATGATGGAGGTCTGGTATCTCCTTCAGGGGGCACTCAATATCCCAGTCACCCGCGAGGGTACACCGGAAACGCTGGAGCTGGATTTCTCAGCAGAAGAAAGGCAGCGTCTCTCTTCAGCGCGTCGGGAGGAGGAGGGGGGACAGCGTCCGCGGCAGCTGGAATCTGCTGGGCTCTTCGCAGAGGGACGGCTGTTCAGCTCCTAAGCTCACCACACCATCGTTCGCGCTTTAGCAGCGATAATGGTATCAGTAGCTTCACCACCAAGGGACAGCAGCAGCATCAGCGTACTGTATGCAGCAGCAATGGGACACCAGCAACAGGGTGCACGACAGCAATTGCTTAAGGCAACGTTGGTAGTATTTATACCTGACAGGTACCTGGTTTGACGCAAGTTTGCTGGACATAAGACGTCAATTAAAGATGTCACTAGGAAGTGATAGCTATCAGTGCTCATTAGAGTTCCATTACTAATCAAAACACAGCAAGCGGGGATTTCCAGGTTTGCTGAGTTTTTATCTTGTTGAAGAACTCGGAGTGTTAATCTAGGAATATCAGATAGTGACTTCTGCTCTGTCATTGCACTAATTGGTTGCAAAGGAAGTGGCAGAGAACTATTCTGGAATGTGGCTCTGTTCGTGTGAGGCCAGAGATGACTTTCTGAATATCGCACTTGAACGGTTATGCCAATATAGGGAATAAATGGATTTATAGCCGAATAGGGGCATAAGGTCACAGTATCGATCAGGAACCTAGATAAACACGCAACACTGCGTAGAGGGTGATCCCATAGTCCAGTCTGCTGGTGACGAGGGCGTGGGTGATGGTCTTTCTCGTGTCGGAGGGGATCCATTTGAAGATTCTGCGGAGCATTCGGAGGGTGTTGAAGCAGGACGAGGAGACTGAGTTGACTTGCTTGGTCATGGAGAGGGCGGAGTTGAGGATGATCCCTTGGTTGCGTGCGTGGTCGGTGGGTTCTCGGGCTGTTCCCAGCGATGTAGGCTAACAGGAGTCGTCCCAGGCTGAGGGGGTGGAGCCAAGGATGAGGACCTCCGTCTTGTCTGAGTTCAGCTTCAGTCTGTTGTGCTTCTTCCATTTGGAGATGGCCCTCATTCCTCTGTGGAGGTTGGCTTTGGCGGTGTGGGAGTCTTCAGTGAGGGATATGATCAGCTGGGTGTCGTCGGCGTAGGAGATGATGTTGAGGTTATGTTGTTGTGCGACGCGGGCGAGTGGTGCCATGTATATGTTGAACAGTGTCGGGCTGGGGGAGAATCCCTGTGGAATGCCGCAGATGATCTCAGTGGTCTTGGAGCAGAAGGGTGGGAGGCGGGCGCTCTGGGTTCTGCCGGAGAGGAAGGATGTGGTCCAGGTCAGGGCCTTCTCTTGGATTCCGGGGTCATGGAGGCGTGTTGTTAGGGTGCGGTGGCAAACCGTGTCGAAGGCTGCTGATAGGTACAGAAGGATGAGGGCGACTGTTTCTTCTTTGTCCATCAGGATCCTGATGTCATTGGTGGCGGCGATGAGGGCCATCTTTGGGGCATTGTGATAATATTACATGGTGACATCTAACCCCCACACCACATAATGTTCCACTTTCCTTCATGCTTAACAACTTGAATGGGTGTACCATAGTACCCCTCATTCACTTAAAGATTATTCTTTTGCTGCTGCTTGCTAAACACATTAATCTACCCTTGTATTCAAGACTTTCTTTTCTATCCACTGTATTGTCTCTTTGTCGTTATCTCCTATTTGCATAATGCATTGTCTCAAATCAAATTTCAGTAAGATGCAATGACAATTCTCAAACATTTGCTGCTATCAGTGTTCCATTTGCAGGATTTTTGTATAATACTCTCTTTCCTTACTCAGTGTTATAATAAATCTTACAGCACCAAGAGGCTATTAAACCAAGCTGTATGTTTTTGTAATGATATGTAATGTACATTGCTTTTGTTAAGTACTCCTCTAAGCTAATGATGTTAAAAGACATCTAGCAACATTGAATTGACTTATGCATCTTATACCTTTGATTTCTGTATACCGACTGTAATAAAAAATGTTAAAGTGAAAAAAATACTGTTATTGAACGTGGCAGGAAATCTGATTATAGAGTACAGCAGCACTGAATTTCCTAAGGGTATGTTTTGATGAAAGAGTATATGGTATAACATCATAGAGATATAATTATGTATGAACTTGTGGTCTGAGAGAAAATTATTATTCACTAATTTAAAATCCGGAGATCTCACTGATAAAATAAAGGGAAAGAGCTGGATATTTTGCTGTGGACCTGGGCTTATAGATGAAGGAATATTGCATTACCGACAGAAGAATGTGTATTAAAATGTATTTGGCCAAGCGAACAGAAAATTATTTTGAGGTGGCCATATTAACAGGAAATGAGTAGATGATTGGATGGCATATTAAATGCCCCTGAGAATGTTCTGAACACTGCTGATGCTGTGGGAGATTTACAAGTTACATTAGAATAGTGAGTTTAGATGCTGGTAACAATAATCCACTACTGAACCTACTGTAGGTAATAACTAGTTATTAATTGGGGAAAGCTATGATCACTACTTTAGCTGTTATCTGAAATCACCATCAACTTGAATTGGATGAATTGCCAAAACATCTTATAATCCCTATGGAAGGATTGGCCTATGTGACCTCAGACTGTTTTACTGGGCAACTAAACTTATTGTAGAGAACGAGTGGCTTTCTCAATACTACAGGAGCCTTAAATGATGGTGGATTGACTGGTGATGGATCTGGGAAGGTATATACCTTGGCTGTGTAGCCGGGTTCATGTCCCAATATGCCCTCGTGACAAAAGTGATGATCCTCCTCTGAAAAAAGCCACAAAAAGACTGGGCTGGGGCTGCAGGTTGACCCTAGAGACCCTTTTTGGGAATCTAAGGTCTAGAAGAACTGAGAGCATTAGAAGCTAAGAACCATTGGAGCTTAACAAAATCAAACTGGGAGACGTGTTGGACACACATCCTTCGCTCATTCGAAGAATTACTGGAAAAGTACAAGTTGGCTGACAGCCAAAGTTTGTGATACACACAAATCTAGCATGCTTTAGCAAACTATAGTGACACTTTGAGAGATGTGGCAGAGGAAAAACCACTGGACAATCAGGTACACACTGCCCCCTACATAGATATTCCAATTCAATTCAAAATATCTTTATTTCGGTAAAGCTTTACCATAAAAGACGTTTGTAATATGCATTTTAAAACTGGTTCTAATAAAATGGTTTATACAGCAAATTGTAAAATTTATAAAATCAACTTTTACAAAAATCCCTATATGCAGAAAATTCAAGTCAGAGCCCTGAGGCATTTCCTTCTAATAGTCCAGAGAGCGCCCAAGTACTTGGCCATAGCAAACACAATGTGGTCGGACAGATCAGTTTTTAGGACTCTGAAGGTGGCCATACACCTCACAAATCCCAGATTCCTGCATAGGGGAGCAATCCAGTACCTTCGGATCTCTCGATAGGCGGGGCAGAAAAAGAGGATGTGAAGTTCAGTTTCATCCGAAGTTCTGCATGCTGGACGGATACTGCTTGCGTCGTCACTCCAATCCAATCCAATCCAATTCAATCTTTATTTCGTTGCATTGCAACATAAAAGATACAATAAAATATACAGTACATTATAAGACATACAACAGTAAAATCTTCATCATAAGGGCACCCTAGTATTACATTACTTCTACATTTCATCAATTTAACACATTGACAAGTATTTCATCAATAGAGCACATAATATATAATTCAGTTTGGCACAGTATCAATAAATATTAAAATATTTTAAAAAAGTAAAAAAGTTAAAAAAACATTAAATTGAATTTACAACCAAGGTTAAAATGCTATACATTGGCTTTCTTCATGATTCCGGGGAGTCTAGTTTAAAAAGGAAGAGATAGTTTCCTTCTAACAAAATAGGTGGACAATAGGAATTTGCTAATACCGAACACGATTACTTGACTGGTGTCCATGATTAGGATTCTGCCTGCTTCCCTATGGGAAGATGTACCAAGATTGCGGCACAGGGGGACTATCCATTTTTTCCTAGCTTTGTCATAACTAGGGCAAAAGAACAATATGTGGAAGATTTCCTCCCTTTGGTTATCGGTGCACAAAGTACAGTGCTCTTTATCAGACTTCCCCCATCTTTTCTGTTACTTTTATCCTCAACGTTCCATACCTAAATTTTAGATATAGGGATTTTGCCAGTGGGGGTTGAATTTCATCTAGAAATTGTTCGAATAGAACCTCATTTTTTGCCAGTAGAAATTTTTCAGTAAGGGGGCCATGGGTTCTCGAATACACAGAATCATAGTTCACATATGACCAGAAGCTTAGTTTAACAATTTTCTTGGAGTTTAGGTTTAGAGATTCCGGCTCGTTCCAAAAGTGTGCTAATCCGAGCTTGGTAAGCCAGTTTTTCACATGCTTAAACCAAAAAATCTTATTATCTCTATCCAACTCTAAAACTTCCTTCAGGCCATTTCTGTAGTCAGATAGTTCCATGGTTGTCCATAATCTAATCCACATCAGCAATCGTCTCAATATAGCATGCTGGTCTGTGTGTTTGATGTTAAGATCTAAATATAGGGGTATCAGGGGGGTGTTAGTTGGAATTTTTAATAGTCCCCTGACAAATTTGTTTTCCAGTACTTCAAAAGATTTTTTACATACTGGACCCCAGATTTCTGCCCCATACAGGGAGGCGGATTATTTGAACCTTATATCTAAAAAGCTCTATCGCGGGAGTAACAGCTTTGTTTACACTTTTGTTATATCTCTGTGTGATTGGGAAGCAATTTTGTCTGAACACCAATTTAGATTTTTCCAATTGTGGGCCCCAACCCATTGCAGAGTCCATCAGTACCCCCAGGTAGGTAAAACTGTGCTCGTAGTCTAATCTTTGCCCATTCAACATTAAATTCTTTTTAAAAGTTTTGTGCGGGTTCAAAGCCATGTATTTTGTTTTTTTTATGTTGATTTCTAATCCTTTATGGATACAGTACTGTTGGAACCTGTCTAATAGGATCTGTAGGCCGTGTGGCGTTTGCGATATTAGGATTGTGTCATCCGCGAAGAGGAGGGACGCAACGCGTTCCCCTCCCAGTCGAGGAGAATCATTATCGCAATCTTCCATGTAGGTTGCAATGTCGTTTACATAGAGGGAGAATAGGGTGGGCGCCAGGACGCAGCCCTGCCGCACTCCCCTTTTTATTGGGATTGGTTTTGTGAGTTCCCCGTTTGGGCCCCATCTAACCTTAGCGTAATTCTCCCGATGCAATCCTATTACTAGTTTTAATAAGTCGCTAGGCAGCCCTTGCCTATTCAGGGTTTCCCAAAGTAGATCTCGTGGGATGAGATCGAATGCTGCTCGTAAGTCGACAAAGGTCACATACAAGTGACCTTTGCGCATGATGACATACTTCCAATACAAGCAGCATAGCCTGAATACTTGGTCTATAGTACTTGTTTTGCTTCGGAATCCCGCCTGGTATTTAGATAAAATTGACTCCTCTTCCAACCATATAAAATTGACTCCTCTTCCAACCATCGTCGTCACTCCATTTAGATGTAAAAGTTCTGATAGGGAGGGACCCATGTCTCCACTGTAGGTATAGTTTCCTCAGTATAGAGGGGTAAACTTTATCCAGAGTTGGTTCCATATTATAATTGGCCTTGTAGGACAAAAAGGAGACTGTCAGAGTCCCGAGATTTTGTTGATTGAGTAGCAGGGATAGTTTGCTATCACGGTATGACTTGACTAGCTCCTTTTTGGAGAGGAGTTGGCACGTTTTCAAGGGATCGGACCACATTGTTGAGAGACCCAAGGCCTCCAGTTCCAGTTTGATGGAATTAAGCCATTTAATTTTTCCAGCACCCGGGATAGAAAAGGACCTCCTGGAGTCCTTCTCTGTAGCTGGCCAATTCTGGAGTTGTCCATAGTCTGCGCCAGAAGGCCAGTGGGCGAAGGGCCAAATCCTCATCAAGCGGGCATAGGCCTAGATCCATCCTGAGGGGGACAAGGGGAGTGCTCGGTGGTAGTCCAACAAGATTTCGGATAAATTTGTTTTTCACCTTCAAGAGCATTGATGTTTTAGCGTGGCCCAGAGTTCAGATCCATAAATAACGGCCCCCTTGGCCTGGGATTTGTAGATCTGCATTGGAGGGCCGATGGGCCTAATTGGGGATTTATTGTTTGCTAAAAGTTTCATAATGCCCCCCAAATGTTGGATCAGTTTAAGTGCTGCCTTCTCCAGGTGCGTGTTCCAAGTAAGTTTGTCATTTAGCACAATGCCCAGATATTCGAAGGTTTTCACTCTTTCTAGCCTGATGTGTGCAATACTGGGACTAAAATGGAATTTCTGTGGGGGGTTGAGGACCATGAATTTCGTTTTGATGGCGCTGATTTCCAATCCATGGGCCTCACAGAAGTCCACAAAGCCGTTGAGGATGCGCTGAATGCCCGTTGCCGACTTTGATAGCAACAATGTATCGTCGGCGAACATGATGGCTGGCACCCTTTCAGCGGCTAGTTTTGGGGCATCAGAGTTGGGTACCCCCGCTAAGTGGGAGATAACCCCATTGACATAAAGGCAAAACAGGGTTGGTGCAAGCACACAACCCTGTCTTACCCCCCTGCCAACGGGGAACCTCTCGGACAATGCACCCATCCTGCCACATCTCACCTGGGCGAAATTAGTGCTATGGAGGCGGATTATCATTTTCAGCAGGCCTTCAGGAACCCCCAATTTAGCAAGGACCTCCCACAGCTTGTTCCTAGGGACCAGGTCGAACGCTGCCCTCAGGTCCATGAATACAGTATAGAGGCTGCCACCCTCCAACTGCACCGTTTTCCAATGTATGAGGACAAGTCGAAAGATCTGATCAATGGTGGAGACCTTCTCCCTAAAACCTGCTTGAAAGGGGCTAAGGATATTAAAATCCCTGATCCACTCGTGTAAGCGATTTAGCAGTAGCTTAGCAAAGAGTTTTTGGGACACGTCGATCAAGCTTATTGGCCTGTAATTGGCCGGGAGAAGAGGAGACCCCTTCTTAAAAATTGGGACTATTTCGGCCCCCGGCCAGGTTGAAGGGATTGGCATGCCTTTCAGAATAGAATTAAATAGCACCCCGAGATAGGGAGCCCAATTTTGGGTTCATGTTTGTAAAGGTCGCCTGGGAGCCTGTCCAGACCCGGCGCCTTACCTGCAGCCAGGGACGAAATTGCCATAGTGATTTCCTCTATGCTAAATCCATCCATGTCAATTACACTGTTGTTAGTAGAGTAGTGCACTTCTACAGGTTCGTTCGTCACCTGATCACTGCTATGTGCTTCATATAGATTTTTGAAATGTTCCTCCCATACAGATGGTGCTATATTGGCCTCAACTGCTAAAAGTGGTTCAGCAGAGCCGTGCCTAACGATCTGCCAGAAAGTCCGTGCATCTCGACATGCAAGGGCAGCTGTTATTTTAGACCAATTCCCCTCATCCCAATCTATTTTAGCAGCACGGAGGGCTGATTTGTAAGCTAATCGTCTCTCCCTAATTATGTTTGAAGTGTCTCGTGCTTTGAGTGATTACAATAGTGTAGCTTTTGCTTCCCTACAAGAGGCATTGAACCAAGTGGCTCTTTTCTGCTTGGACTTATGAGGCCTGGCCACTGGGTTCAGCACCTCTGTGAGGTTAGTGCATAATTCGGAATGAATGTTACCGAGTTCGACCAATTGTGCCGGCTTGCATAAGGGGGGAGTGGGTACCCCTGGATTACCTGTGAGATTGGTTTCAGATTCGCTAACTGAGTGATGCATACAACGCTCTACTTTTTCCAAGGCGGGGACAACTAGTGCATAAAGTCTCTCGATGTTACTATGGTTTTCCAGCAATTTGGCCCATTTAATTCTGCGCCTATTGCTGGATAACACAAGGCCAGACTGTGGTGCAGAATTGTTGTCGACCTTATCTATTTGCCGGCCATGAATCTCGAATTTTAGTGAGAGCAAGTTGTGGTCGCTATCAAGTCTGGGAATTACTCCAAAGTCTTTCACTTTCCCCCAGTCCCTAGTTGGAACCATTATGTAGTCAATCCGTGACTCATAACCCGGCCTGTTAAAGGTATTTTTAGGCGGGATGTCGCCTTTAATCCGGCCATTACAAGTCCTCAGCGAGTGACTAAGCGTGAGGGACATTATTTGGGTGGCGAGTGGGGACCAGGCCCTGGTCGCTGGATCTGTCAGGGTAGGGATGTTCCATAATTCATCCTCTTCACTAGATATACCCACCAGGTAGTCGGGGAGCGGTTCATATTGCTGATTAAAGTCTCCACCTACAATTAGTGGGGAGCAGAAATTAAGTGTGTCGAGGAACTGAGCTAGGTCCTCCACTGGTCCCGAAGTTGCTGCAACCCCCACTGGTCTTGAATATATGTTGATCAGTGTGACCTTCCCTCCGCATGGCCATTCAAGGGAGACACACTGGAAGTCACAAGAATTGGTTTCCAAGTGTGTGGCCCTGCATCCCAAGTGGGACCCAACCCAGATCGAGAGTCCTCCTGATGGTCGACCCTTTCCTCCCCATTTTGCTTCAATGTCAAAAGTAGCAAAACCCGGCCGGGAGTATTTTTCTCTTGCCCATGTCTCTTGAAAAAGACATACATCGTAGCCCTCAATGAGATCCCCCAATCAGGCGTATCTACTTTATTGGATAGCCCTGCAACATTCCAGGAGAGAATGGAGATTACTCCCGGAGCCTCTGGTGTACTATTGGTGGCTGGTAACTGAGAACAGTCATGTGCTAAGGGTTTGCCATGTTGATTAGGTGGAGGGACGTCCAATAGAACACTATTTAGTTTGGGGCTGTGCGATATGGGGGGGCTGTCTTTAGCCATCATGTGGAGATCAGTTTTTAATGGCTTTGGTGGGCGGGTGTCGCGCCTACCTGGCCCTACTCTAAATTTGTGAGCCTTTGCATGATTTAATATTGATGGAAGAGTTTGACCACCCGTGTGTGCGTTTGGTACAATAAGAGTTAATAAATGACCCATTGAATAAGATTGGGAGCTTTTTGGAATGGGTGTTGAAGGAGCAATGGTTGGCAGGTGTGGAAGTCAATCCACCTCCTCAAGACACCCGTATCTATTTGAGATCGGTGCCCCATTCCAGCCACCAGGCGCATCTGCCCAATAGTTACTTTGCCCTCCCCATGTGTAGTTCCTCTCTGGGATCCTTCTCCAGTTCCCCCCCTGGGATGAGTGGAGGCGGTGTGGGTAAAAGAAAGTAAAGGGTCTGGCTATTATTGTTGAAGTTGTGCTATGGTTGATCCAGGAATAAATGGCGTGTGCAGTATTTGGATCCTCAAAAGGATACAATCACACAATCGCCACTGGTGGACTTTTGCGTGGTGCCTACCCAGGGTACCCTCCGCACCATGAGGATTTTACTCCTTAGGTGGTTGGGTATTGGTTTGTTGACGTCGAACCAGTGGATCACCTTGTTCTTTAAGGAGGCAAAGTTTTCCTGCTGGGTATGCGTCAATTCAGTTACCCCAGTCAACACTATGACATAGGAACTAACCTTGGGGGGGAGATCTACATATCCCCTTGAGCGTATGTAAATGGTACTAGCTCTCTGCGATGTTAAATGGTTAGAATTCTAGCCATTTTGCCTCGAATTAGGCTGATCTGTCGAGGGTGGTACCCTTTGGCCGGGTATGACTGATGGGGGTAGCGGAAGATTTTCGGCCGCCGGTTGAATAGTGGTCGTCATTACCCTATTTGGAGGATTATAAGTGTTTGCCTTGCTTCGAGGTTTAGGAATTGGTTTGGCCTTGGGGATAACAGTGGGACTGACAGAAGAAGAAGTTACAACAGGGGGGGGGTGGAGTAGCATTGGTAATTCCCAGGGACTTAGCCTTCATAGGCGCCAGCAAGTTGACAGCAGCTGGGGTCGCAGGGACAAATGGTGCTATGAGAGGCGGAGTTCCGTGTGAACAGGTTGATTTTGCATTCTGCATGGTAATAGTGGCCAAATTTAAAATGCTTTTTTCAATTTCCAGAAGCTGTGTTTCTATATGTGTAAATCTCACTTCTAGGGGGGAAAGAAGTTTTTTGAGTGTTTCCCAGACGATACTCAGAAACTCAACGTCCTTTCCTTTAATAGTGCAGAGCGGAGTTCCAGCAGTGTCACTTTCTATTATGAGATCATTATTTTCTTGGATGACTACTGAGTGTGGGGGAATGTTTACTGGGCACGTTTCCGGGGGAAAGGTGTTGGTCTTTGGCGGCGGAGCAAGGGGTGGTGCCTTAATTAGTAGCTGGGCTTTGGCTATTTTGGCCTTTTTCCTTGAGTATGCCGAGGTGTTATTACGCTTCCTTTTGTTGTGTAGACCATTTTGTGGCATGGGGAAGTTACCACCTTTTGGTAGCGTGACGTTGTTGGTTGTTGCTTTAGGGGATGAACCCACCTCGGGTTCCATCTTTTGCTCGACAATTACACCCGGATGGAGTTGTGGGGAAAGAGTGGATTCTGGTGGAGATCCCCCCTGTAGTAAGGGTATACTGTCCGTTTGCGGTTGATGAATATCAACATGTGTGAGGATCAGGGTGGGAGCAGTGCCAAGTGAGCGCTCTGGTGTCTTGGCCCATGCAATAGGCCCGAGGGAGGATTTTTTGGCAGCGGTTAGCTCAACTGACAATCTTCTAGCAGCTTCTAGTTCTATAGAGACCCTGTGTTGCATCTTAGTTATTTCATTGTCAATTGCAGGCTGGGTCCTAGTGATAAAATCATCCAAGGTGCCATTTTCAATTTGGATTTGGCCGCTCTGTCTCTGAACTCGCGGGTTGCCATGGTGGACACGAAAGGGAGTACCCGCAGGGGGAACGTAAGGAGTAGAGTGGTAAAATTAAATGGACTGGCCCAGTCCAGTCTCTACCTGCCTCTAACAGCCTAAAACGGCCCGCTCTTTGCCCGGTCTTCGCCCCGCGGTGCGGTATGGGCCTCTCTTATTTTGTACTAGAAGGTTGGGGGCGTGGCCGCCGGGGGAAGAGGCACCAGCTGTGAGGAGCTGAGGCTGCTGGTCCTCGCAGTCCCCCGGTAGGCTCGCCGCGCTGTTAAGCCCCGCTGTACTCGACCTGGGAGCGAGATTGCCTTTCCACCGACTGTGGACGCTCACACCAGGGAGAACGGGGTCGGGCAAGAGATGAGCGGCACCCGCGGAGCGGGTGTCACGAAAAGTGGGCTCTGTATTTGGTGCAGGCAGCAGGAAATCCACATGGAGGGCGAGGAAGGTATGGCCAGGAACACCCACTCTGGATGGAAGGCTCGACTCTGATAACGCCGAAGGCTGGGGGCGTGGCCGCCGGGGGAAGAGGCACCACCTGTGAGGAGCTAAGGCTGCTGGTCCTCGCAGTCCCCCGGTAGGCTCACCGCGCTGTTAAGCCCCGCTGTACTCGACCTGGGAGCGAGATTGCCTTTCCACCGACTGTGGACGCTCACACCAGGGAGAACGGGGTCGGGCAAGAGATGAGCGGCACCCGTGGAGCGGGTGTCGCGAAAAGTGGGCTCTGTATTTGGTGCAGGCAGCAGGAAATCCACACGGAGGGCGAGGAAGGTATGGCCAGGAACACCCATTGAACAGACTTGCTGAACACTACAGAGAAATAGCAGGCTAACCCTTTGCCCTCTGCATACTAAATAGGAATGTGATTTGGGGAGCATGGAGGATGAGGTCCGGGAGTGAAGCCTGCTGCCACCTAAAACAAGGAGCCATAATTCAGGATTCAGGCAAGAACAGCAGAAAATAGTATACTGTGTGTGCTACATCAGATTGTTATACATCAAAAAGGAGTGAGCAGTATATGGTAAGGGTATACCCTTGGCTTCCCAATTATACTATGCAATAAACACAAGGAGAGGGGA
Organism: Lissotriton vulgaris; assembly: GCF_964263255.1. Lineage (NCBI taxonomy): Eukaryota > Metazoa > Chordata > Amphibia > Caudata > Salamandridae > Lissotriton > Lissotriton vulgaris. The sequence continues at coordinate 1,278,099,349 of NC_141689.1, forward strand.
TACCCAGGTATTTGAGACAGAGTCTGCCTTGCCTTTATCTGAGACAAGTGAGCATATTACACCCAAATTGGTGCTTGCTTCACAATTTCACAGACAATAAGCTTTCTCTGATATGCTCTTTGGCCACATGATCAGGACCGGAAAGAAAATGAAAGAAATACTCTTTCAGTTGCATTGAAGATTTTGGGCCCAAGGTTCCCAAATCCTCTGCTCCTAATATATTGAAAGGGAGGAGCCACAATCATGCACACGCAATAATATTTATTGGTACTTTGACAAAAACCAGATGCCCGCACACAACCACTGGCAACTGGGGCACATTATAGTTCCAACCACATACCGGTGAAGGTAATTTGTGGCTCACACAAACAGCAGCGTTCTTCAATGCCAGTGAAAGAGTATTTCATTCATTTCCTTTCCGGTCCCGATCACCTGAGAGGATTAAACACCCCAGCATCTTAGCACCACACTCCTATATCCCATGTTCCCAATGTTTGTTTAACATGCATTATATAACTGGACAACTCTCCATGAGCTCCAGCAGGAAGACATCCTGAAAGGCAGTAAGGTAGTCATTAGCATTATGAATTTATTGTTTTACTTCATTATGAAGAGTTAGGAACTGTTGGAAGCCATAACATATTCTAAATACTCTATTAAGTAGAAACCCTAAGTTCCTCTTAGGCATCATGACAGTCAAAGATCACCCGTGTCAGCACCAATAGTGCAACGAAAAGTTCACCTCAGTTCAATGCATTTCTATATTTATTTTCTTTTTTAATGCACATTTCTCATATAGTTTCAAGCACCGCTGATGTGCTAAAAAGACAATATTAATTTAGGTATCTTCCCCCATCCACAAGTTACCATACAAGGAGATCAAAGACTAAATATGTTTTACCACCTTTGAAAACCTCAACATCATGAGTGATTGTTTGATTTTCTCTGAAACTAGATTAGAGAACTGAGGTCCCAGTACGCAGAGTCTGTAGTTTCACTCCAGCAAAACTTGGTTTTGGGGATCCACAGAATCAATTTGTTTAACATACTTAAGTGGTCAAGAAAGGTGAAATCAAGACAGTTTACTTACAGGGACATGGTTGCAGTCAGATTAAGGCATTTAAAGACGAAAGAAGCCAGTTTAAAGTTTATCTGTTTAGACGCAGGGAGCAAAAGGCTCTGGTTTTTCATTAGCAATGTTTCTAGCTACTCTTCAGTGACCTGGCTAAAGAGTTGTGTACCGCATGTTTCCCTTTTCTGCCATTCATGGTATCTGCATGACCATGTTGTTAGCCTTGATGAGGATTAGGTAGACACAACACCACTCCTCTTTTACATTTTGATCCCATATGATCTCCTCCATCTGCTTTCAGAGGCAGTTCTACATGCTGACCCTCACTGATTATGATGAGTAATGGTCAGATTGATCAAAGGCTTCTTGTAGAGCACAGCTTTCACAAGTGACCAAAAAGCCTCTTTTCCAGACGCAATATCTTGTATTTTTACGTAGAAATTGAAAATCTAGCTTTTTCCAATGGGGAGCTGTACAGGCTAGAGATCAAGATCATGACTTGGTAAAGAACCGAAGACTCACCTCCTTAAGTGTTACAAGGAGCCATACTAGAGGTCGGACATACTGACCCTCTTTGCGTTGTGATGCAATTTTAATGGTGTGCTGGACACAAAGAGGAAAAGAGCACCCTATGACAGATAACAGTGCATAGCAAAAGGGAAAACAATTGTTTGAAGCAGCCACTCTGTTGTTCACAGTGCAGGCAGCCCCCGGCCTGCACTTTAACGGGGAACAGAGATCCCCCTGCAAGTGGGTACGGTAAGTAACAGTGGCATGAAGATAGCCCCTGCGACCCCACATTGCGGGCTGGTGCACTCCAGGGGGTCCCATGCGGCACAGTGCATGAGTCCGGAGAGTGGGATCCCCTCAATGTACTTTCCAAGGGGGCCCTCTAGTTTCCTCATGCAACTGGTGAGTAACTGCGCCTGCTTGCTGGGGAATGACTTGGGGGTGGAGGTTCATGGGGTTCCTTCTCCTGACTGCCTCTTTGCCTCCGCTTCTGCATCCATAATGTGAAGACAGCACAAAGGCAAAGTACTTCCGTCTTTTCCATAGGGTCACACTCCTTCCAAATGAGGGAAAGCCACTTTAATATGGGACCTATGGTATGTAAGTTCTGGAACTCTGTATTACACAACAGACTGCAAAGGACCTGCAGCTACCATCTGACGATGCAGAAAGGGGGACAACACAGACTTGTGGTGGGAAGGTAATTTTTATCAGCGAGGAGCTTTATAAGGAGCCACGGGCAATGTTCTTTAAGAGCTGAGGCTTCATTTCTTTGCTGAAATGGACGGAATTTGGGGCAGTAATGATGGCTGTAGGGTTATTATTCTCGAGACAATCACAGTCACAGTTACTTTGAAATGGCAGGTTCAAGTCTTCCAGTAGCGGCTGGCAGTGAATGAGAGTAAAAGGGTGGGGGTGGCAGGGGGTAGGGTACAAAATAAAAAAAACTAAAAAAAGATTTACCTTCTCAATGCGTCTCTTCTCTGTTGTCTCTTCTCCTTAGTTCCTCATTGTCCCATAACAGATGGAACCAGGAAGCACACAGGCCTAAGCCAATCACAAAGCTGCAATGCAGTGTTGTGATTGGTCTGAGTGCCATGGTTCGGCACTCAGGTGGGGAATGGAAGCCTGGTCATGTTCCTCACCAGGCTGTGTAATGCAGCCTGGTAGTTTCAAGATTCAAGTTTAATTTTATTTGTTTGATTACTTAAAATCTTACAAAAAAGCAGCTAAAACTTCACCAATGTTTAAAAAATCGAATTTAATTAATTTCAAAGGAGTTAAATATATATTGCACACATTTAATTGTCTAATAGCCAGTCCTTAATGATTATTTCAAGAGCCGTATCCTTTAAAATCCATATTCACATAGTCTATTGTTTGGTCAGACAAAAGCCTCCAATTTTTTCTGTACCGTTACAGTCAGAGCCTGTCTGCATGTCCTTACACCATGGTTGATGAACATTCTTTTAAGCATAGTTTTTCTTTTGATTTCCAAATCCGGGCAAAGCCACAATAAGTGTAAAATGTTTTCTTCTCCTAGTTTACAAAGTCTGCGTGAGTTATTTCCTTGTAATCTTTTCCATGGCGCTAAGTGACATGTGCCTGGAAAGGAGCCAAATCTTGCTTTAATAAAAATGTGTTTATTTTTCTTAGACCATGGTGTTTCCAGGTAAGTTTGGACCTTTTTTTTCTTAAATCCATAGATGATTGACCATGCATGGCTGCGTTTAACCAGAATGTCTTTATCCATGATCATGGAGAGGTAATTAGTGAGTTTAATTATTGTTTTTTTGAAGCTCTCCGATGTAATTGTGGTTTTCCAGATTGGTGTTATACCAAATTCTGCTATTGCGCTATTTAGGTAGGAGCTGACAATTGTATTTGTTTTATTACTTACTTCCTGCCACAATAAACGGGACATTTCGTTCTCCTGTTCGTTTTTTATTCTGTTCAATACTTTTAGTAAGTGCACCTTCCTTGCGTAGCGTTGATTGTTTAACCCAAACTCAAGTCTCACCTGGGCTTGTGAGGCATTCTTCGGGAGAAAAAATAAAGATCTGTACGTTTTGGCCACGGCTATATTAATAATCTCAGCATCTTTACCATTAAGTGCCTCACTACCATAGGTTAAGGCGGGCAGTAGTTTTGCGGCAATTATTTTTAATAAAGGGTGATAAGACAGATCTACTGTTGATTTCTGAATGATTTTAATTGCCCCGACCAGGGAGTTGGCTTTCCTTGTAATGTTTCTTTTTTGTGTCTTAAAATTGCCGTTGTCATTAAAAGTAACTCCCAAGTATTTATAATCAGTCACTTGCTCCAATTTTTTGCCATCCAAAAACCATTTATGTTTGGACTTTATATGCACATTTTTCGAGATAACCATTACCTTGGTCTTAGCTTTGTTTATTCGCATGCCATTTTTTTGTGAATACCTAAAAATCCCTTCGATTAATCGTTGCATGCCAACTTTAGTTTGACTTAAAAGTACAACATCGTCTGCATATAATAGGTTAGATATCAGTTTGTTTGCTAACCTAGGAGGATGTGCATTGATTTCGTTTAGGTCGGTGGAAAGGTCAGCTAAAAATAAATTAAAAAGTAAGGGGGCCAGAACGCACCCTTGTTTCAGCCACTCGATGTAGGGATTGTATTGGTTAGTGTATTTCCCTCACCTAACCTCACCCTTACCTTTCCGTGTTCAGCAGCCGGATCATTTTTAACAGGTTATGCGGAATTCCTTGTTTGTTAAGTTTTTCCCCAAAGAAGTTCTCTGTCGACACACTCAAAAGCGGACTTAAAGTCTACGAAACATAGGTAAAGTGGTTTTTTAACTGTAATTGCTTTGTGAATTCGTATTGATAGTATTAAAATGTTTGTGGAAATACTAAGGCCCTTAATAAAGCCTGTTTGGTTAGGAGGAAGTACCTATTTCACCTTTGCCCATTCAGTTAGATTCTTCAGTAGGATTCCAGCAAACAACTTTGCGTCGGTATACTGCAATGTAATTAGGCAATAGTTTTCAAGTGATTGCCAGTTTCCTTTCTTCAGGATAGGTGTAATCAACGACCCTCTCCATGATTTAGGGATTTGGCCACTTTCGGCTACTTCTCTAAAAACATCTGTAAGAAAAATAGACCAGAAATCTGGTGTTTCCTTGTACAGAGCGAATGGTATGCCATTAGAACCGGGCGCCCCGTCCTTTTGTCTTTTAATTAGCCCGGCCACTTGAGTTTTGGTTATTAGGATTTCACAGTCGCCTTCTTGGTCAGATTTTGTGCACATCAGATTGTCGGCCGGTTGTTTGTGTGCTTTGGATTCCGGATCTAGATGATTTTTTAGGAACGTCACCCATTCTTCTTCTGATAAGCTAGATCCAATGGCAGCTTTATTTGGTCTGGCTAGGCCATTAATTAGTCTCCAGAACTCCCGCAAGTTTGTTAAGGTGCATGCATTGAAGATTTTTGTCAAAAGCTCTTGTGTCTTTATTTTTTTCATTCCAAATTAAATTCCTTAAAGTGCAATTTGTATTTTTTAATGATGCCAGAAGTTCCTTATTGAGAGGGGACTTGGTTAGCTGTTTCCTAAGCCTGTTTCTCATGGTTCTAGTTTTCCTTACGACATATGGAAGAAAGATGTTAGTTTTTATTATTTCCTTGGATTTGTTCTTTTTCCTTTGATCACCTGTCTTTGTTGTATTGTAGGTCACTATTTTCTGTGTAAATTCAGCCCACCGGTTAAGGGCAGTCGACTTTATTTGATCGTCAAAGCATTCCTCAACTAGATTTTTTGCCATTGCTATTATCTCATCCACATTTTCGGGCTTCCATACATGTTTCTTATAATTGATGGTACCTATCTGTCCTTGTAATGTCAAGTGCTTTTCAAATTTTGGGCTGAATAACTTTATCTTAATAATTTGTTGACTGTGATCACTGTTCAACACTTTTTTTAGGGAGTAGGATGACACTCTGTTGAAAGTACACAATGATGTAAATGTGTAATCAATAGATGAATTACCACTAGTTGAGTAAAAATAATAAGCTGGTGGACAGTCCGTTGTGAATCTACTATTTAGTATCCTGAGACCAAGCCATTCCATGTCCTTTACCAAATGTATCCCTATTTTATTTTGTTTGTTAGATGTTCCAGGTTCCATTATTGGATCCGGTATTTCCCATTGTTGGTTTTGTGATTGAACAAAACCATCCCGCACAAAGGATGCCAACAAGTTTGTATTAAAGTCACCTGTTACGATATAGTCCGCAAATGGCTCTTCCGAAATTAACTCCAGAAGCAAGTTATTTAAGGCAGTAATCATCTCTTTTTTTGATTTCTGTTTCAGAGGTATATATATATTGACTAGAATCAGGATTTTATATGACCCGCATCTGTGCGTTTTATATCGTACTTTTACTACAAGAAAATTTGGATTGTTTGTCTGTATTTGCTCATGTTTTGCGTCTAATACTAATGGAACATATGTTGCCAGGCCTCCGCAGGGGCGGCCAAACTTCTTGTATTTGATTGCTGGTACAAAATATCCCTTGTAGTTTTTTAACATATGTGGGTCTATTGACCATGTTTCCTGCAATAATAGTAGTTGGCTTCGATCTGAGAGACCTTCTATTTTAGCATCCATTAACTTGCTACAAATCCCCTTGATGTTCCATTATCAAATTTTTATTATAGAGGTAAGCATACTCTGCTCTTGTAATAGTACTTGTGACGAGTGTTGTCAATGTTCCTTGTTGCCGTGCAAGGCTGCTGTAATCCATATTTCCTTTACATCATTGGTGTCGTCTTTCTTTAGGTTCTTGGGACATTTTTTATCTTCAATGAATGATTTGACAAGAGGGTGTTTTAGAATAGAAAAAACACTCTAGTTTCTTTCAGGTAATAATTTTGGTTGACGTTCAATGTATATGAGTGGAGTTGGATAGACCTTCGGTAGTGGCTGGCTGATCAGTATACCCCATTCAAAAAAGGTACCATGCTCTTTCAGGATTAAGTCCGCTAATGGTCCTGTGTCTACTGTTAGTAGCGTTAGCGGTAGGCTTCCTTCGGGGTTTGGCTGAAAGCCCACACATATAATGTCTTCTGAGGTTATCATTTCAAGCGTTGTGATCGATTTCAACAGTCGGAGGATATTTCCTCTATTTATAACGTCTTGTGTTCCTTTTGATTCATAAAGTGGTTTGAGGACAAGTTATGTGGACCTATTTTTTTAGCCGCTAGTGGCTCCATTTCTTCTGTATTCTGTATATATGATCTGCCTATTCTGACCTCTTCTTTCAATTACTAGGTTATTTTGGATGTTTGGGAATGTCAAATCATCTGTTGGTTCTTTTTCGTTCCAAGATTGTGGCTTTAATCTCTTGATCCCAGTTTCGTTCCTTTCCTCCAAATCTTCTTTTTGGTTACGATTCCTAAGGATGCCAAGCAGAGATTTTTTTTCTTGTTCTCTTGGTATTAATAGGCTTATGTGATTTTGTCGGTCATTCTCATTAGGTGAGGATGTTCTGGGTTCTGATATAGGCCCTGACACCTTTTCTTTGGTCATACACTTAGGGGCTGATTATGATGGCGGACGGACCTGAGTCCGTCCGTCACCATAGAGTAGGAGGGACCGTCCGCAGGGGCAGCGGCGGTCCCTCCGTGCAGATTAGGATTTGACCGCCAGGGTGGGGGTCACATCCTCTATTTTGAACATTGCGGCGGGTGCAGCTTCAAGCTGCACCCGCCGTAATGTTAAAAATGCATGCACAGCATTTGCGTGCACAAAGTGGCAGGCACCGCGCGGTGCCTGCCGCTTTGTGCAGGCAAATGCAGGGGGGTACCATAGGTACCCCCCATGTGCACCCCCCACCCCCCCTTCACCCAGGGGGCCCGCAACGGGCCCCTGAAGTGAAGGTCCGTATGCTTTTCCACAGCAGAAAAGCCACAGTGGAAAAGCATACTTTCTACTCCATCATAATATGGCTGGCTTGTCTGATAGACACCGCCAGCCATGTTAATGCTTTTCCGCCGCGGTCGGACGGCGACCGCGGCGGAAAAGTGGCGGACAGATTCCAAGACCCACCAGCCATCCTAATTTGGCGGTGGGTCTTTCAAGCATCCGCTGCGGTTTTCCCGCATCCTCCGGGCCGGCGGTGGCTTCCGCCGGCCCGGAGGATGCGGGAAATCGCAATCGTAATAGGCCACTTAGTTTGGTCACTTCGGATATCAGTATATATATAGGCTCTTTTATTATACATCCGTTTCTATTAATTATTTGCTTTACTCCTTCTTCCTGAGCTTTATTTTGTTTTGTTTCATGAAAATTGTCAGTTAGTGTACTGACGTTAACCTGTGCCGGTTTTTGTTTGCCACTGGACGCTAATGATTTGAAAAAAATCTCGTAGTGTTTTACATCTCCGTTAATAGTTTTTGAGCCTTCTGTTTGGTTTTTCATGTTGATGTTACTTTTTGCTCTATTCGTTTCCTTAGTGTTACCCTCTACTGAATTTAATTGGATATGTTTTTTTCCTTCTTCATTCCTAGTTGGCAAAGAGTCAGATTTAGAATCTATTGATGTTCCTGTTTCTCGGTTAGATGTGACCGTTTCAGTACTCAATTGCGAAGTGTTTTCCTTTTAAGCCTTATTTCTTGCTTTATGCAGCTTTTTTCTCTGTCTTTTTGTTGGTTCAAAGGCTACCATTTCCTCTTCCTTTACACCTTCTCTATATGATTCATATTGTGGGCTCAGCATTATTTTGTCATCTCCGATACTATTTAGTTCTTGGTTTATATTCGGTTTTATGATCCCATTTGATATGTTAGTAGTATCCATTTTTTGTAGTTCTTGCTCCTGTTTTTCTACGGGTGTAATATCACTGATGTTAGATTGATGAGCAGTTTCCTTACATATATCCTTTTTTCTTGTGCAGACACTTTTTTTGACATCCTCCAGAATTGATTTCATGACCTCCAGTATCGTTACCAGTTTGTTGATTATTGGAGAACATGAGCACTCAATGTAGCTTGATAATGGTGCATTTTGTGCTTTTATGATTAGTTTATTTAGTTCAACTAGTTTGTTCTCAATTCCGGCAACTGCGTTGGCCATAAATCCCAAGATATCTATTTGAATGTCCATTTTGTTAGATTGTGCTGCTAATGCCTCAAGAGTTAATACTGAAGTTTGGTAGTGTATGTCCCATATTTTTCCTGCATCCAGTTTATCTTGGTCTTTTGTTTTGTAGTTCCCATTTATTTCTTTGAGATCCGACGTATTATGGGTATCTTCGGGATTATTATCTCTCTCTAGAAGTTCTTTATCTGTAATTGGTGATACATATTTTGGCGTAGGATCCCTGATATTGGTATTGGGATTTTTCATTATAGTTACAAAGCCATCTGTCGATACTTTTAAATCTTACTACCTGTCCTGTTGTTAGTATTAGGTGGTGTCTGTAGGTGGGTAAAATTCACCTGTTGTTAGTGTTCTTTAATTCCGTGGCTTTGTACTATATTATTTTCTCTGCCAACTATTGTTTGTGAGGTTAGACCATATTCCAATTTAGTTAATCCAATGTCTGCTTGTTGTTTACCTTGTACGCCTTGTACATGCTCAATTTTTACTTGCTCGCGGTTCTCTCGGGGCCCTGCTGGTAAGGCTGAGAGATATTCATCTGATATATTATCCTGTTGTTTTCTAATGACCACTTTGGCCTCTAATGGGATTGGAGCCCCTTCATTAATATCCAGTTGTTTTCTAATGACCACTCTAGCATCTAATGGGGTTGGAGCCCCTTCGTTAATTGTGATCTTGGTGGTATCAAGGTTGTTGAGATACTTTGATCTTTCATCTGTGAATTCATCAAATACAGTGATTTGGCCTTCGCTCTGCCCGCTCCCAATGTTTACTTGTTGGTTCAAAGTGTGGTCACTGATCCCACATTCGTCAGATTGGTCCAAGTTCTCTTTAGATATATTTATTGGTTTGATTGGTTTAATTGGAGACTGTAACGTTTTCAGTTCTGGCTCTAGTTGCATTGACATAAGTGCTGTAGCTGGATCTTTCATAAAGTCAAATTTCTGTGGATTTTTTGTAGACTTTTCAATCATCCTCGCTATCGGTGAAATTAGCATCTGAGTCGCCCCCCTCATTTCTGCCTTAACGATAGATTTCTTTAGTGCCTTAGGTGCTTGGTTTTTCCGGGTGCGTTTCTTTGGAGTACCCACCGATCTTTCTTTGCCTGATCACATTACTAATTGATACCTCACTTTGTCAGTGGGTAAGGTCTGTGTTGTAGAGGTGTTATGCGGTACTTGCTGTGTGCGCACAGAGTACCTGTGAAGGATAGCATTAATCTCCTGCTTTCAGCTCTCCTGCTTCCTGTTCTCGCGCACTCCGTCACCACAACCCACAGATACCGTGGCTTCTTCCCCCTCTTGTTAGAACACTGTTGTTTCAACCTGACTCTTCTGCCTAGTTGTGTGAGAAACCAGTAAATCGCGCACAGGCACAGCGTCCGTCCGTGTCTTCGCAATCCCGTGCGTCCACTGCAGACCGTTCTACCTCCCCAGCCTGTCTGCTCACTGCCGTGCACCCCTCCCTCAATCGCCAGAGTAAAACCGCCAAGCAGTGGCACTGGCAATCTCTTAGCGTGACATGACACAGTTTTAGCGGTGGAATGCAATGGCGGTAGGCAGGTACTGGTAGCAGCCAGGATCAGCAGCCATCGGGGATAAGGAAGTGGTACTGGCAGTAGTTGGGTCAATAACCCTTGCAGAGTGGAAAGTACAGAAATTGTTGGAGCTCCGTATTTCAACGTTTATACTGGTATCACAACAACTTATGGTGCCGCAGTCTTAGTCTCAGTAACAGGGGCACGTCTCTTAGGGTGTGTTTATTTAGGCGTTATGACTGTGACTGGGTGTGAAGCTTGTTTATTATGTTTAACTTCTTAATCTCCTTAGTTGTTGGTAGTCTTTTATTAGGCTTTCATTGGGCTTCCGGGTCTAGAGTACAGTAACATCGACTCCAAAGCAGGGATTCTCCTGCTTGTTGGTTAAGAATCCCCCACCAGCCCGCTACAAGGGACCGGGTGCAATCACGGTACAATACTTGCAGTAGTTGCAGCAATCCCTGCCCAAGCAGCTGCCCAGCTCCTGCAGAGCACCACGTTTTTGTTTTCAATTGTGCAGTTTTTTTTGTTGCAGTTTTTTTGCAGTACTCAATGCTCCGTATTTAATGAGGGGCTCAATGCAGTGTCAGACTGCTTCCTCCCTGTACTCGCAGCACTCCCCCTTCTAGCAATATCCCAGGTTGTTAGTTTATCAGTTTATCAGCTTGCCGGCATTTTTATTCCCCCCGTAGTGCCTCAGGGCGGCCTCAGGATGGCCTCTCAACTCTCCACTCCCCCGGACCGACTCTGGCGGCTCTCTCGCGGCTCTCCCGGTTCCGGACCCTGGTACTGGTCCCAGGCCCCGATCTTACTCTTGCCGCTGCTGCCGCCGCAGATTCACCGCAGATTTTGCCGAAATCAGTTTAGACCCCACCGTAGTCGTCGCCGCCATACCAGAGATGACAGACCAAGGAGGGGAGGAACAGCTCTTAGCTCTTGGTGAAGCTCTTGCACTTACCGTGACCGTGTGCTACTTTGGGATCGTTTTCGGTGTGGTGATTGATGGTGATATGTGGATTCAGAAAACCTCGACGTGCCCTGGGGGTCTGTAGTCCTAAAGTCCCAAAGTCCCAGAGACCCTCGCAGCCCCGAGGCCTCCACAGCCCTCCGTTTGGCCCAGCGTGGCTCCTCCTCTGTACACAGCCCTGTATGCAGCCTCTGAATACAGCACAGTATCCTGCCCTCCACACGGCTCCTCCTCTGTATGCAGCCTCTGTGATGGTCCCGCTGCGAGATCGCTGAGAGAAAGAGCTTCGGAATTCGGCTCTCCACTACTCCGTTGCAGGCAGGCAGAGCAGGCAAAAGCAGGTAAAGCCGCAACCCCAAAGCTTTTTTTTCGCTGGCTCGCTGGCTCACGGTTCTCTGCGTTTGTTTTATCGGTGGCGGTACGCGGTGTTTCTGGCTGCCTGCTTCGCTTCACTGTCTCTGCCTCTGCAGACGCGCTCACTCCAGTCTCCTGCAAAAGATGGACAGGACTGGATAGTGGCGTAAATTGTTGAAACAGGAAAGAGAATTGAGCAGGAAACCAATACTGTCACATATTCAAAATAGAGAGGTCTTTGTCATCTAATGCAGCCTGGTAGGGAACATGTAAAGTGTGCAAACCACTCTTGCCACTGTGCCACCAGCCCCAAACCTACACAAAATAAAATTATAATAATGACATTATTATCATTATTTTTCCCCGCTCTGAGAACAGTGGGGCAATGCTCAGCCGCCTTAGTGGAGGAGCCGTCCTTGAGTCTTCCATTCTATTATTACATACTTATATATGGAAAAATACTGCAAAGAAAGATCCCCTACCCTCTTCGGTAAGGCAAACAGTCTGAAATTTGTTAACTAAAGGAAGCATCACTCCCACTTTGAAATTAATTCTTGGTTGAAAAACATACTCTTACTGTAAATGCAATTCAAGGTGACATATTATTTCCCGGTACAATAGAAGCAATTTGTTAATGAAAAAAAATATGCCCTTGTTCTTCCCAGGATAAGTCAGAGTGCAACTGTTTGAGTTGCCTATTGCAAACAAAGGTCGCTGGATCTCTTGATCGCAGGTGGTATTTTAACCCAGAAGATTACATGCAGTACAGCACAGCATTTAAGGTGTCGGTTTTTAAGTGTTCCTATGGTGTGGGGGTTCCCTTCCTCATTGCATTTAGAATATTCTAAGATTATTAGTATGTTTTGTTTCTCTTTTTAGGTGGCTAGATCAATGTTTATAAATGCCTTTCCAGCAAGTTTAATGTTCTCTTGAGATTCTGAGTGTAAGGATGATGTTTTATTTCAGGTTATTCAGGTGTGGCTGTTTTCTTCCTGTGCCTTTATTTCATCTGCCTTTACTAACTTTTCCTTTACAGGTTTCATAGATTACCTTCAAGATAAAAGTATCTTAGAGTTAGTTGTTTGCATAGAAATCGTTACTTTGTTACTTCATTTCTTTCTCTTATAACTTCCTTTTTTCTGTATGGTCCTTTGCTCTCTCCTTTTTTGACATTTTTCATATCTTATTTCGCTTTTCTCCTAGATGTGTATCCTAATTCAGGAACTTCTTACTATGTAATTTATTTTTATTTTCCCAAGTTCGTCATTTATAGTCATGAATTATGAATTATTTGTTATATATATATTGGATATTCAGTAACTAGGTAAAGCTTCTTCTAGTAGGCATATTATCTTTTGTATTTATTGTTATTTCTCACAGTTTAACCTCTTGGCTGCTAGGCGTTTTCCCGCTGTGTGCTGGGAATTACCATTTTGCTGTTTGCATGACGAGCTCAGCTCGTCATCAGCACACGACACCCGTGGGTGATGACGAGCTGAGCTCGTCATCAGCATCGAAAGGGTTAATGGTATCCCATAAATTCTCTTTGCATGCTTATTGGGTAAGGGATGCTACATTTGAATTTCTCTTTGTTCTATGATTTGAGTACTTTTTATCACTTTTTCAACTGCTCATATTTATTCAGTATTTTAATTCATCAACTAGTTCTTTATTACCCTACGTATATGTATTTTTTTTGCCTTATTCAACTCTGTTTTTATTCGCCACTGTTACTTATCACACTTTTTATTCTGCAGGTAATATATGTTTTTGTGTTTTTGTTTACTTAACAAAATTAATTGTACAGGTTTTTCTCTTAAATATAGAATATTTAGGTTTTTAGGTACATGATGCCTTAACCTTTTTGGTCAATTTTAGAATTTTAAATGTATGCATCATACTCCGTTGCTTAATACATTATCTTGCTTTCTTTTTTGAGCAGGATGAGCTGTGTGTGCTGGCCTCTTTGGTTGCTCCTCCGTGTTTTCCCTTCCATGCATTTTGTCTATTATAGACTTCCCCTGGTGGGATTTTTTTCTCTTTTATGTGCCGTTTTTTTCTAATTTTGCTGTTTGTTTTTCTCTTTATTCCAATCTTAGCTTGTTATTTCTTTATTCCTTTTCTCTTCGGCACTCTTGCTTTGGTCCATTCTTCATGCTGGTATTGTCTTTCCCTTATTACTACATTTCAGCTACAGCTATTATGTTTCCTTTTTTTTCATATACCAAGTGTGCCTATTTATTTTGACTCTCCTCTACTATGCCTGATCTAAATGTGCTTTCACTTAATGTGCATGGTCTAAATCACCCTGTTAAGAGAGCCAAGATTTTGAATTACTATAAAAGCCTTTCTAGTGATATTGTTTTGCTACAAGAAACCAAGCTAGCTTATAAAGAAGCCCTACTGTTATTGAAGGAGTGAGTCCTTGATGTTTCTTGTTCTGAAGCCTCTGGTAAAAGGAATGGGGTTGTGACGTTAATTTCCCAAAATTCTGGCCTGTCTGTTGTTACTACAGAACATGACTTGGATGGCAGATGGTTACTTACTCGTTTATCCAATGAATTGTTTGACATATACATCATGAATATGTATGCACCTAATGGTGATGATTCATCTTTTTGGCGTACTATAAATAAAAAGCTCTCTGATATTCCTCAAAATGATAAGATGATTGTTGGAGGTGATTTTAATCTCCCTATAATCCTATTTAAGACAGACATTCTGCTTTTAAATTCCGCCCCCCTAGGGCACATAAACAGATGCTTAATAAGTGCTCTTCTCATAGGCTCAGTGATGTCTGGAGAATGCATAATCCCACCGGTAGTGATTTCACCTTTTTCTCTTCTCCACACTCTAGTTTTTCTTGCATTGATTATTTTCTGGTTCAAGCAACACTATTAAAGCATACTACTAATGTTACAATTCATCTAATAATCATCTCTGATCATGCAGCGGTCTAGTTCACTCTCCTCATTCTTACAGATAATATTGGACCACGTACTTGGCACTTGAATACGGAAATCTTGAATGATCATGATGAGATCGAACAACTTAACATGGATATTCACAATTTCTTCCAGGATAACATGTCTTCTGTAAGTTCCCCAATAATTTTGTGGGACACCTTCAAGTGTACTATTAGAGGACATATTATTAAAAAATGACAAAAAGGAATGCCAATATTAGAGAGAAACTCTTTTCTTTGGCGGATAATATTAACCCCTCCCGTGCTCATGATGAGCTCAGCTCGTCATGAGGCATGGTTGAGCTGTGCTGAAGATGAGCTGAGCTCGTCATGACATGCGCGGGGCTAATACCCCCGCTGTGCTGAGTGCTCTGAAAAGTGGGCGTGGTCCTGACGAGCTTAGCTCGTCATGAGCACAGCGCCACCATGCAGCGTGACGAGCCGTGCTTGTCACAAGCACCGTGGCGCTGCGCGTGCCCTCTCTCCCCCCAGCGCCGCAGGGGAATTAGCCCCACGGTGAAGGGGTTAAACACAAAGAGTGTTTATATAGATAGGTCATTGTTGCAAGATATAAGAATTTAAAATACTCTTATAATTCCATAGTAACTAAAAGGGCTCATATTGGTGTCCAGGCAAAAAAGTCCAAACGGTTGCTGTTAAGGAATTGAGCAGGTAGGCTGTTGGCGGCTACCTTAAAATATCAAGATACGAATATCAGGACAGCTCAGATTTCCAGTATCAATGATAGTTCTGAATCTAGGACGTTTCAGACTCAAGACATTCTTAAAGTTTTTTACGATTTTTATAACAAACTATATACTCCCAAAGATCAATGTTTTTTTGCTCAATGTTAACACGTTTTGGCCTCTATTCCTTCACATACTATTTCCGACCCAGACATGATAGCATTGGAGAAACCAATTGATTCTGAAGAGATAATTCAAATCATTAGGGCTACTCGGTCAGGGAAGGCTCAAGGACCTGAGGGGTTCCTCATTGTCTTTTGTAAGACATTTCTATTGTCCATACTAAATTTTCTCAAATATGTTTTTGATAATTTTGTCATGTCAGGGAAGGTTTCTGGCTCAGCTGCTGAGGCTACTATTGTTGTAATCCCTAAGGAGAGTAAGGATCATTCTGATCCTAAAAACTACCACCCAATCTCCCTTTTAAATATGGAGGCAAAGATTTTTACCAAGATTCTGGCTAAACGCTTGGAGAGCCAGATTCCTACTCTTATTCATCCTTCTCAGACCAGTTTTGTTAAAGGTCTGTTGGCTAGAGACAATTTTCTGACTGTTTGTCTTATTATGGGGAAAGCAAAACTGTCTAGTTTCCCTTCTGCAGCCATCGCTCTCGGTGCCGAGAAGGCTTTTGATAAGGTCTCTTGGCCTTTCCTACAAGCAGTACTTCAATCTCATAATCTAGGAGATATATTTATTAATATGGTAATGTCTTTATATGCAGAACCTAAAGCTAATATTAGAATTAATGGGACTACTTCTTTTTTAAATCTTTGTGAGGACACCTGACAAGGATGTCCGTTATCACCTCTTTTTTTGTTGTCGATTGAACCACTCCTTCGTTTACTCAAATCTAAATCAGGATTTTAAAGGCTTTCAATTTGGTTCACAGAACATCAAAACGGCTGCTTATGCAGATGACGTGCTCATCTTTTTGGAAGATATAGAAAATGCAATTCCATATTAGAGAATTCTCTCTAGTTTCAGGGTACACTCTGAATAAAGACAAGACGGAAATGTTTCCTCTTAATGCGTAATGTTTTTCTTCCCACATGGGGAATGTTGGTTTTACATGGCAATCGAAGCATATTAAATATCTAGCAATTTGGTTCTGTAACAACTTGACAGACACTATCTCCTATAATGAATCTCATGTCATAGCTAAGGTTAAGCAGCTGTTGTCAGTGTGGTCTCCAAAATACATCTCCTGGTGGGGGCGACTTCAAATATTGAAGATGATGCTAACTCCCATTGTTAATTGTGTGTCTTCAATGCTCCCTACAAAGTTATTTTCATCTTTTTTCCATGAGACAGATGTTCTTACCTCAAAATGTTTATTGAGTGATAGATGTGCTAGAATATCTGAGCAAACCTAATGTTATGGGTGTATGTAATTTCCCAGATTGGAACTTGTATCAAATGGAATTCCTAGCATCTCAGGGTACTCTTTGGTTCTCTTCGGATTCCCGACATACCCTACCGTGGATCTATATTGAATAAGAGTTATGTTCTCCTCTATCTACTTCTTCTCTTATAACCATGTCTACATTGACCGTACTCTATTCAGGTCGTATTATCTCGGATACCATTATTGCATTGAAATATATAGGCAAAAAGGTTTCTAGGCCAATTCATAAATCCATGTGGTCTTCTTTATGGCATAATCCTCAGATTAAGACTGATATGGACTTGGTTACGATGTCAGCCTTGGGCTAGCAAAGGTATTATGTTGGTCAAAGAACTTTATGATTTCAATCAGGACCCAATCCCTTCCTCTTCTTTAGCCAGGCAGTACAATCTCAATAATATGGATTTTTATTCATTTCTGAAATTAAAGGTTTCAACTAAGTGGTGTTATGCTGTCCCTCAAAGAGGGGGAGCGAAGAAGGGAAAGAAATTGGGGGAGTCAAAACGGAAGGCTAGGACCCACTTGACCCTAGTACATTCTAGAGTTGGGAATCCATTTGTTGGATTTTAATGCCCTCACACATGCTCTCAGGTGTCATGCTTCATCATATGGGCTGCTCCTCATTGGGTCGGCGGTGCAATACCCAACGGGCTCACCTGAAAAAGGGTCACTTTATCGGAGATCTTTTATCCAACAGCCATATGGTGAGGTGCAGGTGTGGGCCAGAAATGTGTAGATGTCTAGGTGAAATAAGATAGGGCTGGGAGTACCTAGCGTTGATTATTTTATTCTGGGGGTCTCCTGCCCTAATTAGAAACAGTGAGCATGGCACTCATTAGGATATAATATCTCCTATTCATTTGTCCGTTACTAAGTAGTGAAGGCCAACATGTTTCTCGCGTTGTGTTGAGTAACTCGCGATTCTTCAGGACAGGGAAAAGAAAGCCAAACACTATCTACACTTTAAAAATCAATGGCCTGACATCTAAGCCAACGAAGATGCTCATTCCCTAGTATGTGGATGTACCTGTGATTATCTGGATCTACCTGAAATGAGAGATAGAAGGAACAACATTTCAGGCATGAAAGATTACTGACAATTGCAGGTGTAGCCTAAGTGGTGACTCCAAACTCAGTTCTAAGTTTTTTCAGTGGTGAATGTGATACTGCGGAAAAAAATAAAATGCATAAAAGTAAGGTGGTGAACTCCCACAGTGAGCTATGGTGGTTAAACGCCCCTGTGGAGAAATAGAAGCAAATGCAGAAAAATAGGTTAGACTCACCTAAGTTTAAAACAAAATCCAGGCTTCATCAGTACCCGGTGGTTATCACATAGGGCTCGCCTCCTATGTGTTAGGACTGTAAAAACCAAAGGACAAATGTCAGTGTGTAATCACTTGTAGAGGGCACTATGCACGGTAAAGGTTGGATGCTGTTTAGATTGAACCACAGTGTAAAGCAGTATAATGGTGACCAGTCTATGCTGCATGCTTCTTGGCGAGGGTCAGTGAAAAGACAAAGTAAAAGTAAATCATGATTTCAATCAGGAGCGGGTGTGTTACTCCGCATATATCTTCAAATAATAATGGCACTGTTATGTATATGCGCACAGTGGCTGGACTGGCAGCGGTATCTTGGCTGTAATTATATGTATACCGGTTTGAGTACATCAGTAATAACATGCAAAGGCCACAAGTGCTCGTATCTGAAGCCTCAGTCGTTATAAGGGTAGTGTACACGGAAGGTTGATTGGGGCATCGTGTGTGGGCTTAGGGAATCAAAAAGGCTTCATCCGTTACCGCCTAAAAAACGAGGAGTAAGGACCTCTAATTAAAGATCCGCTCCGGTCTGCTTTGATTAAGGTGGTTTCTGGGGTGGAATAAAAGGTTGGTCACTATCGCTGACTTGCTAAAGGCAGAAAGTGGAGATAGCTCACATTCGCGTGTGCTAAAAGCAGCTCGGGCTCGGTTTCCATCACTCCCCCGATAGTGTGTCTATACTTAAAAAGTAGTTATCAAATGGAGGGAGGGTGATCAATCGATCAATCGGGCACAATTACCACTAAGGGAAGTGGAAGGTCCAGTTTCAGCTAGTGCCCTCAGCAAGTATGAGTCAACAGTGTAGGGTGCTAGACTGTTCCTTAGAGGAAGGAGTGTGTTTGTCTGGCGTGACTGGAGGTGAAGATGTAACACCTTTGGGCATCCATTTTGTTGGATGTTTTTGCCTCACACACCCTTGCAGGTGTCATGCTTCATCATCGGCGTTGCTCCTCGTCGGGGAGGCGGTGCAATCCCCAATGGGCTCACCTCAAAGAGGGGCTCTTTGGCGGAGATCTTTTGATCCAACTGCCTTTTGGTGAAGTGCGGGTGTGCGGGTAATGTAGTATGTAGCCTGGGTGGTGATTTAAAATGTAGTAGAGAGTACCGGAAACAACTTTATTCTGGAGGTCCCCTACTGCAATTAAAAACGTGAATCTAACTCACTAGGTGCCAGAAGGTTAGGTGTGCTGGCCCTAGATTAGATTAAGACTTAAAAAGGTTTGGTCGACATTTTTCTCGCCTGGGTAGAGTACCCGCGATTCTTCAGGACCTATGATGAATGGAGACAAGGTCTACAAACAATCAATAACATGCTAGTGTCATGTGCCTAATACCCAAATGCGGATATTGTTACCTCTGTAGCTTTATCCTATGCCTAAATGGGGAATAAGAACACAGGGTTAATAACGTACAGTAATAGCCATAGTTACTACATGGTCCGGGACCAATCTTGCACACAGTGTCATGCTAGTGATAGTGAGTTTATACTAGCTCCAAGTTAACGTGAGTGTTTAGTGACAGCGTGAAGTGTACCATGACACCAACACATTGTGAGTGAAAGAACAGTTTGAAAACAACAGCAGTCCATCAGGAGAATCACTCTCCTTCTCGTTTGATAAAACGGCGTAGTGTGTGGAGGAATTGCTACCACTCAATGTGCGCGGGGCCACTATGCACAAAGTAATTCTCCATTAACGCCAGGGTAGCACACTCCATGATGAATGCAGGTGGAGTGACTGAGTCCCAGGATTCAAGTCCAAGTATTTCCTCAATTACTCCTAATGTGGCCCTCTGGGGAATGTTTGTATAGAGGGCCTCCACATCAAGGGTAATCAAGAGGTTGAAGCGCATTCTCTCATATGTCCAAGATACCTCTGATGTCCTGCGCATACTGGATACTTTCCACAATACCGGACAGATCAACCTCTTGATTACCCTTGATGTGGAGGCATTCATCATGGAGTGTGTTACCCTGGCGTTAACGGAGAATTACTTTGAGTTTAAGGGGAACTACTACCACCAAACCCAAGGTACATCGATGGGCAGCACCTTTGCCCCGTCAGTGGCATGCCTGTACATGGCTGATTTTGAAGGCAGACACATACAACATCAGTCCAATCCCTTCCTCAACAACATCAAGATGTGGAGGAGATTTATAGATGACATCCTGATCCTATGGACAGGACCACCGGCATCGCACGAGGCCTTTTTTGAGTGGGTGAATACTCTTAACCCCTATTTCCACTTTACGATGTCAGTATCACCCAATGAAATTGCCTTCCTTGTTCTGACAATCAAATTGAAAGAGGGATCACTGAGTACCACGATGTACAGAAAGTCTACCGACCGTAATAGCTTGCTCCATTACACCAGCCACCACCCAAAAGCCTTACTTACCAATCTCCCCTTTGGACAATTTCTCAGAATCCGGCGAAATTGTAGTGACCTAACTGATTACAAGAAAGAGTCAGCAATCCTATCCAGGAATCTACTGGACAGAGGATATCCCGAGAGGGACGTCTCTAAAGCACAGAAACGAGCCAGGAACAACCACCGAGAAGCCCTCCTCGAACAACGGGAGCCAATACCAGTCGAGAACCAACCAATAACCTGTGTGACAACGTTCACCCCTGTGTCAACCAAAATCAAAAGCGCGATCAAGCGCCACTGGGCAATTCTGAACACAGGCAACCTAACTTTTGAACAACCAAGGTTTGCGTTCAAGAGATCCCAGAATGTGAAAGACATTCTGATCAGCACGAGACCCAAAGACACTAAGAAGGTGGTCCAACAGACACTCTGGCGTTTACGTCCTGTGAAGGGTCACTACCCATGTGGCACCTGTGTGGTATGTGGATACACAGCAGTACATAAGACAATACAACTAACTGACACTTTCAACTGGGAGCTCAGGGGACACACTAATTGTAACACCTCACACTGTATTTACATGCTTACCTGCCCATGCGGGTTACAGTACATTGGGATGACGACACGCCCAATCAAAATCCGCATCACTGAACACCGCAGTAACCTCCGCTGTAGAAAGACAAACACTGAGATGTGCAAACACTATGTGGAGACCAATCACACGGCAGACTCGCTCAAATGGGTGGTACTAGAATCCAGTCCCAATTGCTCTAAACGAGCTTTATTTCACAAAGAACAAAGGTGGGTCCACCTATTATCATCAGACAGTCGGGGCCTGAATGAGGACATTCCGTGGCACTCATTATGAACTGTAGCACGAGACCTTCTATATACATGCATTTATACTGAACCAGCTACGAGTAGCCGAGACCTGTATACTGCGGCTCAATCCACACTTGGTCCGTTCCTCCACTTAATAATAGTCGCCACCACCACAATGCTATAGACAAGTCATTCCAACAGGGGGTTAGTTCCGCTACCGAACACATCAAACATTTTATCACCTTACATCACCCCTAAAGGCAACGGTGATGAGGCCATCCACACCTCGTTGTCCCAATAGCCCACCCCTCTATAAAATCACAGACTCACTAGCTATCTTAGTCCAACACCTGGTCACGCTAGTCCTTAACTCCATTCTGTAATGGCCGCCACAGTAACCAGGGAAACCACCTGACCGAACACAGGGCGCGGAGCTACGACCCCGTCCAGGCGTTTCCGCCTTTAAATGGCAACCGCCACTGAACTACAGTAACTATCCGAGCTCGGCGGCGATGGGTAGGTGAAGAAGTAAGGACACGGGAGTAGAGAGGTAAGGAGAACCCCCAAGGGGTGAATTGGGATTCTCTAAGAGAAGGGGTTCCCTTAAGGCAGTATCTGTGGATCCCACCCAGATCCTGTAGAGGGCTTTTGTATTTCTGACCATGCCACAAACTGACCCTTTACACGTCTACTTTCCCTAGCCATACCTGATGGGTTCCACCCTGATGTACCAACCCGCTGAGCCTTGTTGTGGCAAATAATTCCAGACCATTAGGCGAGTGGGGTTCCATCCATAGTGGCCCCGCGCACATTGAGTGATAGCAATTCCTCCACACACTACGCCGTTTTATCAAACGAGAAGGAGAGTGATTCTCCTGATGGACTGCTGTTGTTTTTAAACTGTTCTTTCACTCACAATGTGTTGGTGTGATGGTACACTTCACGTTGTCACTAAACACTCACGTTAACTTGGAGCTAGTATAAACTCACTATCACTAGCATGACACTGTGTGCATGATTGGTCCCGGACCATGTAGTAACTCTGGTGATTACTGTACGTTATTAACCCTGTGTTCTTATTCGCCATTTAGGCATAGGATAAAGCTACAGAGGTAACAATATCCGCATTTGGGTATTAGGCACATGACACTAGCATGTTATTGATTGTTTGTAGACCTTGTCTCCATCCATCATAGGTCCTGAAGAATTGCGGGTACTCTACCCAGGCGAGAAACATGTCGACCAAACCTTTTTAAGTCTTAATCTAATCTAGGGCCAGCACACCTAACCTTCTGGCACCTAGTGAGTTAGATTCACGTTTTTAATTGCAGTAGGGGACCTCCAGAATAAAGTTGTTTCCGGTACTCTCTACTACATTTTAAATCACCACCCAGGCTACATACTACATTACCCGCACACCTGCACTTCACCAAAAGGCAGTTGGATCAAAAGATCTCCGCCAAAGAGCCCCTCTTTGAGGTGAGCCCATCGGGGATTACACCGCCTCCCCGACGAGGAGCAACACCGATGATGAAGCATGACACCTGCAAGGGTGTGTGAGGCAAAAACATCCAACAAAATGGATGCCCAAAGGTGTTACATCATCACCTCCGGTCACGCCAGACACACACACTCCTTCCTCTAAGGAACAGTCCAGCACCCTACACTGTTGACTTATACTTAAAAAGTAACAGAATACCACGGAAAGCAAACAGTGAGTAGCGGTGCGGCCATTGCTATGAACAGTGCGGCAACCCCACGTGATCGGGGGTGAGTCAGTGCAGAGTGAGCCCTTCATGCTAGTACTGCCATTGGGCAGCCATATTCGAATGGTGTTGAGTTATACCCAGTTCATTGCTATGTAGAGTATATATCATGTGCCATTTGTCCACACAACATTGGTGTAAACCTATAAATGTATGTAAGATAAGTAATTTGATAATATGGTTATTGTGAAGCCACAAAGATGATATAATATTTGTAAAATTATCTCTAATATGTCTGAATCAGGTCGGAGTTAGGAAGTTGTTATCGTGTAACCCGTATGGCTAAGCTCTATATGGGGCTAGGGTGTTATTGTTGGACACTCTGTAGTGTGCTTCACTATCTTGAGCATGTGGGGTGAGAGTAATATGGTGCTTAGCAGTTCCTAACTCTTGTATTATATGTTATGTATTAGCCTGTGTGACACACGTCACTATATGAGGCTTGCAGTGTGCATGCACCCCCTTTGTGAGGGTTATCAGCACATAAGGCCTGACTAAGGTGGTCTAGAGCACCAATTGGAGTATGTCTCATGTTCTAATCGAACTCCATGGTATTTCCTCGTTGAGGCCAGTGCTGTCTGAGCATAAACGATGTATCCATCTTTGTTCCTTTATGAAAAGGTTTTGTTTGGACCTGTATGGGTTGGCCTCTAGAACCAGCCATTTCATGGAATCGGGAGAATGGTTCTTTTCAAGCTAGTGGACACACATCTTGGTGTTGGATTAAATTAAAGGTTGCCTTGTCTAAAGCATCTTTTTAACCTGATTCGGATACCGTTTCCCTCCTTTCTATGTGGTATAGATCAGGTCACATTGCCTCTAGAATATACAAATTTGTATCCACCACATCGCCTTTGCAGTCTATGGTTACACTACAGAAATGGGCATATTACTTAGAGCATGATATGTTTAAGCACATTACACCAGAAACCTGGCAACTCATTGGGAAGTTTTCCCTACAAATTAAAATTGCTCATTCTCTTATTCAATCTACATTTTTTACTCTCAATCTGCTACATTGGACCCCGGCTTGTTTGTATAAACTCAAACTTAAAGATAATGATCTTTGTTGGAGCTGTATTATGGCTGCTGGTACCTATCAACATATGGTTTTTGAATGCTCGTTATTACAGCCTTTTTGGGAGCTGGTTCACAAACATTTATTATTAATTCTTTATATTAAATTTGAGCTCTGTTTACCTCTGATTTTATTAGGTCCATGGGCTGCACCATCTCAGTTTTCTTTGGATGCTACAGATATGCAATTGCTAGATTTGTTGTTATTAATTGCTGTTAAGATCATATTAACAAAGTGGAAATCCTTTGAGTCAATATCGTATCATACGTGGTGTGCATGGGTATCGTTTCTCCGAGGGGCTCATACTTCTGTGGAGGAGAAACGTGATACGCCTTCCATTGCTAGTGTTCTTTGGAGGTCTTGTGAGAAAAATTATGAACTCGGCTTCACAAGGCTTGGTGGCTCTATATCCTTTTGTGTCTTCCTCTTAATTCATCTGCCCCATTTAAGCAGGTGTCCCGATCTCTTGCTTATCTTTTCTTTCTTCTTTCTTCTTCTTTTGTTCCTCCTCACTACTTTGTTCTCTTTCTTTCTTTCCTTTATTTTGTTAATTGGTTTATTCAAGCAATACAGCTGATATCGTCGAATTGTTTCTTTGCCTTTTAACATATTTTGATTGATACATAGATGTTATTTATGGCATTGATTTTATTTAAAATAATGATTGCTTATTTATTTATTGGTAACAATTTTAAGCTGTATTGCATAATATGGTATTTTAATTATTTTTACTCCTTTTCTTAAAATAATAAAGATGTTAGAACAAAAAAAAATAATATTCTAAGATTATCTGTAGTTACATCAAATCATGCTTGGAATATTTTGTGTCCGAATATGTTATGTATGTGTCAAGCAGAGAGATTTAACATTGTAGTAATTGAATCAATAAAACAGGCATTATGCCAAATTTAAGTTGGATTAAGTCAATACGGTAGCAGTGAAACCTAAAAGAACTAATTTTCTATCTTTGAATGCTATACGAGTCTCAGTTATTACTGCTATCTGAGGATTATACATTTTCAATTCCTCGAACACAAGACTTTGTTTAACCCTACTGTTCAAACCTGCAACATTCCAAACCATAGACTTTAATTGATACATTTAATAAAATACATTTTTCTGTCCTTAAACTCATGATACCAAAACAAATCAGCCTTGCTATATCTTATTATTATCCAACTACTTGTCCCAGTGATGCCTTTTTTACCCTGACCCTCCCCACCCTCCCAACCCCTACCTTGCAGCTCTCTGCCCCACCCCCTCCTATTTCTGTGCCTACATGCAGGTCCCCCAATTAACTCAGCTGCCGCTGTATTGGCAGCAAAAAAGCAGAGTCACAGCCCCCGAGGATCCGGCCATACAATACCACAAACTCATGACCATGTATCAGATTTTACAGTATTTTGTGTAAGAACATAAGCAAAAAGAGGAAGACAAGAAGAGAGAGAGACGGAGAGAGAGAAAAGAAAAAAAAAGAAGAACCCAGATTTAACTGCAAGTGCAGTTAAGAAATGTCTCAATCTATATAGAGGATAATATATCATTGTTCGTCAGTCAAAACATATGATATAATTCATTGTCCATTTTTCTCCGTCTTCCATTTACAAATAACTTGCTCAACCTCCCTTCCTTCCGAAAAATAGTATGCACGACCATTCTTTAAGACCTTTAACTTGGCTGGTTCTTGCAAAAAGGCTTGACCCCCCAATCCCTTTATTGGATCAATATACTGTCGAAGTTTCCATCGGCGCTCCATTGTAAGTTTACTTAAATCTGATCTAACAAAAAAAGTAACTGAATCAATGGTAACAGGGGTGCTTGGTCTTGCCTTCAATGAAATTGCCTGGCGAAGCAAAATATTACCAATACAGAACAGCATAAGACGGGGATACTGGCTATCCTTATTTCTTCGGATCAGAAGAAGTCGGTGGGCTCATTGTATTTGTGAGTCCCAATCCCAGTCCGATAACTCAGGGAATGCTTTCTGAAATAAGTGAACCATATATGCCCTGGGATCGGCTCCTTCGGCCCCTTCCACTATACCAAATACTCAAAGATTCTGTCTTCGTTGTCGGTTTTCCAAATTTTCCAGTTTGGATTGCATTTGACAGATCTGAGACTCATGTTTATTCACTGCAATCTCAGAATGAGTTGACTTCTCTTCTGTTATAGCAACCCTCTGTTGTAGCTCTTCCATCTCCTGGGACATAGCCCCTAATTTGCAAGACTTCTCCTGAAGCGTTGACTGAGTCTTGCTACTATCCTCCCGCATCTGTTGGTAATGTGACTGAGCTTCGTGTTTTTGCTCACTGAGTAGCTGCAGAATCATCTGGAATGATGAGGATACCTCCCCATGAAGATTCCAATCATTAGGTGTATCATTTTGAGAGGTACTTAAAGAGGGTGTATCGCTGATGTTATCTGTCCCCATCAGAGTAGAGTCAGTATCTTTTGTTGCTTCTACACCTGAGGTTTCGGATACTGAGTTAGAAATAGGAGTTATCCGCTTTACCACCACCTGGGAAGTAGACGGAGAAGACAAAGAGATCTCCGTTGTTTTCAATACGGTAGTCGGGGTCTCACCTCCATTTATCAATACCACTACAGGAGTTGTCTCATCTCCCAGGCAGTTTATTCCCCCTGGCATAACACCTGCCTCAGCGAGGCTGTTCCCTGAGAGCCTTAAT
Organism: Lissotriton vulgaris; assembly: GCF_964263255.1. Taxonomy (NCBI): domain Eukaryota; kingdom Metazoa; phylum Chordata; class Amphibia; order Caudata; family Salamandridae; genus Lissotriton; species Lissotriton vulgaris. The sequence goes on from NC_141689.1 coordinate 1,278,126,085, forward strand.
GCCATGGTTTTAACTCCGCCTTTAGCTTGTAACCATTTCCTTGAATGTCTGACATAATATCGACAGACAGAATATCGGCATGCAAAAATATCGGAGCAAAAATATCGACAGCAAAAATATCGGAATCCTATCTTCATTAAGGTAAGTACAAAAATATCGAAAAAATAATATCGAAGTACAAAAATATCGGAATAAAAAATATCGTTTTTTTAAATGTATTAATAATAATGTAAAAATAATATTTAAATACATATAATTTTACAAGTATTAAATAAAAATAGTAAAACAAAATTAAAACGAATACATGTACATTTAAAATAAATAAAACACTTAAAATTTTAAAGTAATTTTAATTTTTTCATCTAATTTATTTGATGTAATGTAATATTTTTTTGTTTTTACCCTGTACGCCTGTACCCCAAAAACCCAAAACTGACCCTGAACCCTAAAAATATCCCTGTACCCCAAAAACCCAAAACTGACCCTAAAACCTAAAAATACCCCTTTACCCAAAAACTGAAAACTGACCCTGAACCCTAAAAATAACCCTTTACCCAAAAACTGAAAACTGACCATAAACCCTAAAAATACCCCTTTACCCAAAAACTGAAAACTGACCCTGAACCCTAAAAATACCCCTTTACCCAAAAACTGAAAACTGACCCTAAACCATAAAAATACCACTTTACCCAAAAACTGAAAACTGACCCTGAACCCTAAAAATACCCCTTTACCCATGAACTGAAAACTGACCCTGAACCCTAAAAATACCCCTTTACCCAAAAACTGAAAACTGACACTGAACCCTAAAAATACCCCTTTACCCATGATATGAAAACTGACCCTGAACCCTAAAAATACCCCTGTACCCATGAACTGAAAACTGACCCTGAACCCTAAAAATACCCCTGTACCCAAAATTAATTAATATTATTTAATTACCAATTAATTATTAATTAACCATAACAATAAAGTAAATATATTAGCACATTTGTTGTAATTAATTTAATTTAATAATTAATATTATTTTGCCCAATTAATTAATTAAGAATAACAATAAATTATATATAAAAAAATACTATAATTAATGAAATAAAATAATTAATAATAATTAATTACCAACTAATTAATAATTATAAATATGTACAAAATTATAATAATTAATTAACTAATTAATAGAAATTAATTAGCAATTAATTATTAAATAAAATATGTACAAACATATATCAATTAATTAATTATTATTAAATTACTTCCCACCCTATTCCCCTATAAACCCATAACCCGCTACAGAACATATTTATCAATAAATCAATTAATTAAAAATAATTAAAAAATAATTCTCAATTAATTAATTAATAATTCCTACAAATTAATAATTAATTTAACACAATTAAATTACTTCCCACCCTATTCCCCTATAAACCCACAACCCGCTACAGTAGTAAAAGACAATATTTAATTAAATTACATTAAAAAATAAATAATAAAACATAATAAATACAATATAATATACACTAAATTTATTTAAAAATTGATATTAGTAACATCAAAGTTATTAATTTCGATATTGTTAACATCGATATTTACAACTTCGATATTACTGATATCATACCAATATCGATATTTAGACTGTCGATATTACTTACCTTCGATATTTTTGTATATCGATATTTAAACTTCGATATTTTGGTATATCGATATTTAAAACTCGATATTTTGTCTGTGTACCCATTTCCTTATAGGGCTATTCGCTGCTATTTCTTTAGCCATAGTGAATTTTGATTTGCTTATAATCTTCTTCACCTTATCCTTGCCTTTGCCTCTTCCTTTCTTAACACTGTTGATTTTGTCCTTAACAGAGCGCGAAGGTGTATTATTGCCTAGATCAGGGGAGTCACTATAATCCTCGTCCGTTTCGGTCCCCTCCAAATGTATAGTCTCCATTGCCCCATCGGTTTCCCTGATTATCTCCTCTCTTATTATTGTCTGTCCAACCTCCATTGCTACTGCCTCACTTTCAGTCAGTTCTTTATCGCAAAGATCCTCTGACATCTCTGTTAGCAAATCTGAAGCCAGTATAGGTGAGATCGGATTAACATTGGCATTGCTGCGATCAAAAGTCTCTGATTGAGCCTCTACCTGAATCCGAATATCTACGCTGGCAGTAAAGTCTTTTAATGGTGTGGCATTCACTGCCTCGGTATCTTTACAAAGACCGGCATCTGTTTCTAATGTGGTAATTGCAGCGTTATTCTCTTCATTTATTGAGGTGGCAAGAATATTGCACTGTGAACCCGAGGAGTCGGGAGTGTCTGACAACACTGTAGAATCACCACCAGCTGACTTCAAAGCGCTCTTCTCAGGAGCCAGATTAGGTTTAACCAGGAGCGGCAGGAGTGGTTTACTAACATTCAACCCAGGTTTCTCCGGGTTTCCCATTTTTCTCCCCCAGACTGGGATTTTCACTGCTGGCTCCTGCCACCGCTACTGCAGATGTTGCATCGTTATCCAAGCCTTTATTTGCTCCTGTCTGTTTCAGATTTCACGGGTTTCTAGTCAGGGGTTTTGGTGCCATTATAAAGCGCTCCGTTAACAGCCCAGAGCCAGGGCCAGACCCCCAATAAGTTCGAAAGTTGAGCCCGTCAAGTACCGTCCCCCCCTTGAAGCTACGGGGTAGATACGCGGGAGCCGGATTGACCGCAGCAGTTCTCTTACCCGGCTCTCAATCAGCCTCAGACGCCGCATCCAGCTCCCGCTCTGCTTCTACTCCACGTTCTACCGCTGTCGTACTTTCAATCAGCCGCTTTCAGTCAGCCGCCTCCGACCCAGCTCCGTGATTCCTTGCAGCCGCGGTATAGACAGACCGCTCCTCCCCTGCTGCAGGGATCTTTGACTCCCGCGTGGTTCTCCACCGCTGCTGCTCCACCCACTGCTTCAGCTCCGCGTTCCTCCGATGCCAGAAAGCCGGTAAGGCCCTCTCCCTCAGTCGTTGCTCGACCGCAAATAACTTTGTCCGCCACTACTCCGCATGTCCCGAAGCAATATTTCTGAAAAATGCATTCAAATTAGAGCCTGGCCGATTAAAGAACAGCGAGCCATAGCAAGCACGTCCGGACCCCCAGCAGTCTTTCTCCGCTCTGGCGGCGTCAGTCCGCCATCTTGGACCTCCCCAAACTGGAACATTCTTACTTAAACAATTGGGTTATGACACTTTGGTTTGTACTGATTATAATGCCTCAATTCGGGGGGTAGCAATTCTTAAACATAAGCAGTTTAAAGTTGAAACCAACAAAACATTAACTGATAAGATTGGCAGATGGGCGATTGCTCAGATAACAATAGAAGGGCGTAAATATATAATTTGCGGTATTTACGCGTCTAACTCGGATGAACCTAGAATTATTGATCAAATTAATTTGGAGCTGCTTAGCTGGGAAGGGGGGTGTATAGTATTGGGAGATTTTAATTGTATTATGGATTATAATTTAGATACAACTAGAAGGGGCTCATTTCAGAGAATGCGAAAGACTAGGGCTGCAATTAGGGATCTTGCAGCAATACATTTTATTAAAGATGCTTGGAGATACTTGCATCCTAACATAGCTGGTTACACTTATTATTCTGCTGCGCACAAATTATGCTCACGCATTGATATGGTCTGGATTTCAGATGCAAATATCGAAACTAGTACTATGGTAATATGTCCAAGAGATACCTCGGACCATAATCCTATTCTTTTGACATTTGACGTAACGACTGAAAGACAAACTCCTCAATCTTTTTCATTTCCCAGGTATCTATTTTAGGATGCTGTTTTTTTAAATTTATTAAAAGAACATATAAAAGAATTCATTGGTCTAAACATTCATTCAGCATTACCAATGATAGTATAGGATGTATGTAAAGCGAGCATTTGCGGATTTACGCAACAGTACATCTGGCGACAAGATAAAGAACATAGGTGTGAAAATGAGAAAATGGTAGCTGATATACTCCATACTGAAAATCTATTGTCCGAAGCTCTGCTAAAAGGGGACAGGGTGGAAGAATGAAACTTTAAATTAATAGAGCTAAAATCAGCGGTAAAAAATGTATTTAGGGAAAAAAGTATTATTAAACTTAAAAAATATCAACTAGATCAGTATGAAGGGGCTGATAGGATAGGTAAAATTTTAGCATATAAAGTGGCTGAAGATCGTGCTCAAATGGGTATTAGAGAAATTAAAGGGGCTAATAATCAAATATTCCAGGAGCCTAAATCAATACTACAGGAATTTGCTCACTACTATTAAGGGAATGCAAGGTTAGCGAAGATAATATCAAAAGATATCTAAGGTTAAAAAAAATCATTACTATGGAGGAAGAACAATCAGATCAATTATTGTGTGATATTACATTGGCAGATATCAGAATGGCTATTAACTCTTTGGCTTCTGGCAAAGCTACTGGAGAAGATTCAATCCCGTTAGAATTATTTAAAACCTGTACAGAAGAATTGATACCGCTATTAGCTAAGGTTATTTACTATTGGTAAGGGGGATCAGACGCCAAGGTCTTGGAACTCTACTCAAATTATTTTTTTTCTAAAGAACGGCAAACCAGCCTATGAAAGAGGGTCATATAGACCTATTTCGCTTATAAACAACGATGCAAAAATATTTGCAAAGATACTAGCAACTAGGCCGGCACCATTGATGTCACAATTAGTATCACCCCAGCAACACGGGTTTATCCCTAAGAGAGATACTACGGCGCACATTAACATGGCCATTATGGCTTTTGATGTTGCACGGATCAAGCCAACCCCACTCGGTTTGATTTTATTAGATGCAGAAAAAGCATTTGACCGAGTAGGGTGGGGCTTTCTCTGGGCCACATTATTTGCCTTTGGTATAAAAGGTCAATTTCTGAAGTGGATCCAATCATTATATGACGAGCCTATTGGCAAAGTCTGTTATATGGGCAAATGTTCTCCTACTTTTTCGATCAAACGTGGGACAAGACAGGGGTGTCCTCTGTCACCTTTGTTATTTGCCCTTATAATGGAACCCATTTGATTGCGCTGCAGAAACAAGATCAGATTTCTCCATTTGTAAATGGGTAGACTGTCTTAAAATTACTGTCTACGCTGACGATGTAGCGGTTTATTTAACTAATGTATCTGAAGCACTGAAGGGTATAATAACAGAGGAAAGGGAATTCGGTTTGGTGTCGGGATACAGGCTTAACACTGGCAAGACCCACATTGTTATGAATTACAAGTCACCAAGACCAGTGACAGGGGTTTGTGATGTAGCTACTTATCTGGGGGTTAAAATCTCCACGAATATCAACTCAATACTTTCTCTTAATTATGAGTTGCTATTAAAAGAAACTGTTGTTTTATTTAAGAAATGGCACAAGCTACCTTTAAGTATTATTGGCCGAATAAATCTGGTCAAAATGAAGATACTGCCAAAATATTTATATCTTTATCGATCTATCCCCTTACGGATCAACAACTCCTATTTCAATAGAATAGACGGTATTATTAGCAGTTTTATTTGGGGGTATAAGAAAGCTCGTCGAGCTGTTAAATTGCTTAAACTCCCATTTAATTAAGGAGGATTGTCTCTGCCGGACTTCAAATTTTACTATTGGTCTACCTTTTTGACTCGATTTCGAAGCCTGATCATTCCTGAGAAACGTTTGTGCTTCCACAAATTTACGTTGGGTGAGGATGTAAATATGTTCCTTTACAGACTAAACGACCCTAATTATTTTAAACGCGTGAAAATCAAGACGTACGAGATACTGTTAGTATAAGGCGCTCTATCCTTGTTAAGTGTCAAACCTCTCTCTTCCATTTTGGTACCCCCTTGTGGCTTAATCCGGGTCTACCAGGAATTTTTCATGATACAGCTGGATTAGTGTTGTCAGATTCCTGTATTAAAAAATTGGGAGATTTATATGACCATCAGGGGTTTTCTACCTTTGAAAGGCTGAAGGTATGCTATAATCTCACAGAAGGGGCTAGATTTAAATATTATTAAATTAGAGATTATTTAGTGCGGAAACTAGGATTGACTAATATTTTGGACTCTGATTTATGGACTTGTATTTATAAAGAAACTGATAAAGCATGGATTAGCATGGGATATAAAATTATCTCTGGTTTTAGAAATGATGACTCTACAAAATTATCTGAGAAATGTAGTAGGAAGCTGGGTACTGATGTGACCCCTAACTTGATTACCTCATCTTTAAATAGTTTAAACTGTTCAGTTTATTCTTCTAGTCTAAAGCTGCAGTTATTTAAAACCATCTGCCAACTTTACTACACGCCAGATAGGATTTTAAAATGGGCTAATCATAATAGCACTAGCGACCGTACGAAGTGTCCAAAATGCAACTTAAGATCAGCTGATATTATCCACATGTTTTTTACGTGTCCGCAATTGATTGACTTTTGGATTGGAATAACTGAAGTTAGTTCTACAAAACTATCATGTCCAATAGTACTGACATCTGTCGACGTGCTTGTCGGCACCTCTAAAGCGAACAACTCTGTACGTGATATATTGAATATTCTAATTTCATGCGCTAGACTGATAATAGCTAGGGTCTGGATTCAACACAACCCACCGACGGTTCAGGAATGGTGGAGCCTTGTAAAGGAAATATATATTATGGAACGAGCCTTAGCAACAACAAGAGGTATTCAAAGAAAATTGAAAGTGGATAAGATTTAGGGAATATTTATGTCATGATATTCGTTTATTCTTTTTTCTTTTATTAAATGTCCTTAATGTCGTTTGAGCTATGCATTGCCTTGCTGAAAATACTGTAATGTATCAATCATTTTTGATGTTTGTATGAAATGTTTCTTGTCATTTTTACTTCGCTGTTATGTGCTTGTCCCTTTTGATGCAAATAAAAATGTTTAAAAAAAAAAGAAACCTAAAAGAACACCATCAAATTCAGGCATGGAGATGTTTCCTTTTGAATAATTGCAGGGTTGAGAAACTGCCTCAAAGTTAGCTTATGTCTGCTAATCTAAAAATGTGTGTCAGAAGGAAGATGGTTTATGAAGAGTAGAGGAAGAGCAAATAAGTATCAAGATATGGCGGAAGACCAAATAAATAGGAGAGGACTAGCAAAATCCAAATATCCAACGTCAGGATTGGTCAGTGTTTCAGGATCCCTCCAATGGCAGGGAAAGTGTAGACGAGCAGTTTTAGAGTTCTATAACAGAGTGAGAGTTGTCCATGGTAGATTTTGGAATATGAGAGAAATTCAATTTGTTACAGTAAGGTGGATGAGTATGTGTACATGGATTCCAAAGATGAGCATGTTTTTGAATACAATAGGAATTCATTTTGAAGCAGAAGGTGGAGATGATTGTATGAGGAGTAAAATCAGGTTCCAGAGGCATTTGTGAGATTATTACATTCTTTAGCAAGGAGATGATTTTATTATTGGTTAAAATGGTTAATTTGCAGTAAATGTTAGAATCACCTTTTGTTAATTTTTGTTGGTAGTAGTCTTGTGTCAGAATCTGTGGGCAAGCTGGGTATGTTTGTGGTTTTGTTTGAATGAACGAGGCATTTAGTAGTCATATACACATGCATTGTAATGGCTATGGAACATTGGTATTAGATATGTGGGCATGTCAAAATGTGTTTGATCAGTGCAGCATTTGTAAGTTGGGCCCATGCCGTCCAGAGCCAGCTCCTCAACAACGGTGGAGGAGCGTCACCCCACTGGCTCAGAGCCAGCACATGAAAAATAAAATGATATAATGCAATCATTTTATTTTCCATTTGCAGGCTCTGAGCCCGCGTGTGCAGGGAGGAGCGGGGCCGGAGCAATGGAAGGGGGAGGAGGACTGGTTTGTGCACTCATAAGTGCACATGTGTGCCTTTGCAGCCCTCTGAGGCGGGCCAAACACACATGTGCACTTAGGTTTCTCCAACCGGGCAGTATTGAGCAGTTGGGTTGGAGAAACAGCACAGACTCCCTGTCCTGAGCAGAGTGTCAAAGCACCCCACTCAGACCAATCCCCATGTTGCTGTCATAGCATGAGAGCAGCGCATGGATTGTACAGGGAGTCTGTGATGCAGCCAGGAAGAAGAAACACAGAGGTGTGATGCAGGAGATGGCAGCAGCTTCAGGTAAGTGTTCCTTTTTTAAATATTATTAAATTCCCCCCTGTGCTCCCCCTATCCCATCCAACCCCCACCACTTTTTGCTTGTGGCGGCTGCCACTGATCCGGTCCAATAATATTGGTTTTATTCCTCCTCTTGGGTCCAGACTTCTATAGTGGTGCTTAGCCTAGCATTATGGTTTACTGTAGTTGATAACTTAACGTTATGTTTTACAGGAGCTGACAGAACCATTTTCAATAACTTTTCTGCATTGGTATTTTTCCGTATTCAGGACATTTTTTAAGTCTGCAAATTGGGAGAATCAATATCATTTGAAAGGATTCTGGTTAATATTTTGTCTTTGCCTGTTTATTGAATTAAGAGGAAAAGCATTTAAAATGATAGTAAATCTTTCTTTTTTTCTCTTGTCACTGGGCTCTACAGGTTCACTTATATTTACTCAGACACTCTCCTGCAATCTCCCATCTCAAGTCCGAAGAAAGGCACAGATTGCAGAGCATCAACCATGAGTTTCTCAGAGTTGGATACATCAGAATACGTTAGAACCCTCAAAACCAACATAGAGCGCCTTAGCAAAGAACTTGAAGGACTACTCCAGATTCTGGAAGTTGTAAGTAACAAGGCCTCCTAATTATCATTAAACTTATATTTTGATTACATATTTGTGCAGCAGGTAGCAATTGGTATTGTAATTTTAATGGGCACTGTGGATTACAGTAAATTTGGCAACGTTGTTGAAAAGTGTTAGGAAGAATATTTGCTTGAACTCAAAATCCAACCATAAACAAATATAAATTGATCGTATGATAACACAATATGTACCAGGTACTTAATTTAGAATGCAAATGTTGGATATTGGAAAAGTTGCAGATATGATGTTGATTAACTGACCTTTCAGAAGGCATTGAGAGATAAGACAATCTTGGTCACAATGTTGTATCAAAAAAATGACATTGATATGGGACCTGTAATAGCATCCTGATCGCCTTGTCAATTCCTACTTGATGATGACAGAATCGAAAAAGGGTCCTGAATATTGAGTAGCAAATTACACAGTGGCTATCACCACTGCCGCAACTGTGTACTTATAGTTAAGACCAGGTTTCCATGGGAAATTGTTATTTTTCATTCAATAATAACTTAGGAGAATTTTGATGAATCTTCCAAAAACTTTTTAAACCAAGTTCATCCACCTCAGCTCTTTCCAGGAAACCTGTGGGATTGATCTGTCAATCAGGGTATGAGAAAAAGACACGTTTTCCCTATCCGATTTTCCATAAGAATTTTAGAAAACAGTGCAGCCAGAATTAGTGAATAGTATAACACCAAATTGTGTAGAATGCTGGATCTTTACCCTCAACGTGCACTGCACATGATTTGATGTAAATCCATTCACTAGTTTTAGAGAAATAAGGTTTTAAAAGTTATTGATATCTAGAGATACTCTGGCAGGGCTCCTGTGGGCAAAACTGCAATACGATCAACTGCTGCTTAGGGAGCCTTGCGGACCTGACTGATGGGATTGGCTGGATACAACTGAAAAAACTGTTGTGGCTGCCATTATGAGGCTTAGGAACTCAGGGTACTTTATGTAACATAAGTTGGTCATTCTTGAATCTTATCCAATTTCATTCTGTGAAATTGGGCTCTTTCCGTCTTTTCCTATTTTATATTAAATGAGAAATGAAATTGACAGTTGCCATGACACTTTGCTTACAACTCAAAGATAATTATTTTAAAATAAAGAGCCCATGTCAGATTAAATAATGTGACTGTATTTGAGCACACTTTATTGTTACTTTTCAATTAAAATATTTAATTAAACAAACATGCATTCTATATTTTTCACTTATACATTATTTATTGACAACTGCAACTTAAAAAGTGAACACCTAAAATGAAAAAAAAAACAATTGTAACAATAGCATACTTTGACATTAATTACAAATTTTAATTTGTAGGTGTGGTCCAATTCTACAAGCTGTCCAAGCTCTCCCGACCATAATTCACACCACAAATGCAATGCTCATTATCGCATCCATGATGTGACAGATATGTCACAAATGATAACAATGACATCACTGGTGACCACACATATATACCTCACCTCAAATGAACTGAGTAATGCCTCTATCTCCGTTACCAAGTCCCCATTGGTGCAATTCTGTACATTTGTCTACTTCAAAGGGGTTGAATGTTCCAAATGCCTCTTCAAAGTTCATTGATTGAGAAACACTCTGTTTTAGTTTTCTTAAAAATACAGTCTTTTATTTCTCAATCTTCACTATAAATTCAGATGTGTTCATAGTTTAGTTCTCAAGCTACCAGCCAGCAAGTGTTTGAAGAACCACACCTTTCTCAAGTCTGTAAAGAGGTACAAACATCTTTGTAAGATACGACTGTTAGTTTGTTGCTGTTCTTACCAGTTGTTCATTTGCATGCCATTGCACACTCATTTTCCCTCATATTGCTGGTGAGTCATAGGTCCCACTGGATTTGCTGCGCTTCTCCTACATCAAACAGTGCATTGACTCGCTCTCTTGTTTTATATATGATACCACTGAGAAATTTTGTTGAGTCCATATGAATTTCTAGTTACTTTTCTGGTTGTTGCTACCTTAACAGTGCTCTGGATGGCCCCAACTTAAAGGCAATGTTCTGTGTAACATCAAACGATGTTTGATATAGATACATTCTTTCTTTTACTGATTAGTGTGTTCAGATGGTTTTTGGTTTCACTGGGAGTTTGGGTTCTAGTGTTGGTGGGGTGGGTGGAGGAAAAGTGAGGAATCCGAAAACAGTATCATCTGGTGCAGGTTTGTGGCAAATGGCTGGGAAGTACTTCACAGTATTGTAGTACTTTAATATTTCTGGTTGTCAATGGTATACAAACCTAACCAAGTGGGTCTACCCTTAACACTGATTACTTGGAATGTCTGAGGTTTGAATAACATCCCGCAAATGCTGCCAAGTTCTCACTTATCTTGACCGCCATAAAATGGATATCATTTATTTGCAGGAAACACATTTGATGCCAGGATGAGGGACAGATTTGTCCACCTGATGGGGTCTACGATATTTTGCTTGTTACTCCTCCTACTCCAGGTGGGCGGCTATCAGTATCAGTAAACGGGTGCCATTTCTACATCTCCAAACCCTAGCAGACCCTAATGGGCGGTATGTACCCATACAAGGCCTCATAAGAAACACACGTGTTACATTGCTAAATACATATTGCCCCATTGTTGATAGGCTTGATTTTGTTTGTGCTATACTTAAACAATGCCTCATAGTGGACCCTAATTGATGATCACAGCCTAATAAAAGACATTGATTTGGACTGCTCAGACCATCATGAGTATGGCCTCACTAGGACTTGGGAGGCGTACCTGGATGGCATGACACAGTTTGTTATGGCAGATATTAGGAGGGTGCTAGATGGGTGGCCCATGAATATACCTTTCACTTCCCAGTCATGACACCTCCTCCTGGCTGGACTTCTGGTTTAGCTCACGGGATGTGGTGATTTGGGCGGAAAATGTAAAGCATCTGCCTAGAGCTCTGTCAGACCACTACCTGGTTGTGCTGCATATTCAATACCTACTACCTGAGTGCTGATACCGTTATGGAGAATTCAAGCTAGATCCCTGCTTGATAAGGTATTTCAGGAAGAGATTTGAGCCACTATTACTGACTACGTGGCTTTAAATAAGGGTTTTATTGCCACAATTGCCAGTTTCTAGATGGCCCTGAATGTTGTTATTAGAGCTGTCTGTATCGCCAAGGGGCATGGTATCCTCATATCTGTTTCTGGCAGACTTACACAGTTAGAAACAGAGTCCAGGGACAAAAGCCTCTTGGAGCAAATGCATGCATTATTTTTGGAATTCCAGGATGAATTTGACTGGGAAGCAAAATGCCTGAGTAAACATTCCCAAGATAAGAAATACGGGGAGAGAGACAGATCAGGGCACACACTGGCCATGTTTCTCATGCCTAGATAGACTACCAATCATGTCTATACTGTAGACACCTATGGCAGGCACCCACTGTAAGACACAGGGGAGATACTGAGTGAGTTTGCTACCTTCCACCAGTGGCTCTACATGCCTCATGCACAGACTACCCCCACCACTGAAACAGCTTACTTGCAATAGATTACCCTAGCGTGGTTAGACCGGGAAACATCCTTTACAACACAACTATTACATCGCACTACACTTACAATGCAGTCATTACATCGCAACATCCTTTACATCGCATGTCATTACAACACAGGCATTACAACTCATGACACTATATCGCATGACACTACATCGCATGTCACTACAACTGAGGCATTACAATGCATACCTTTACAATGCATACCATTACAACGCATAGTACCCCTACACTATCCAAAACCTACCCTACAGTTGCACCCCCTGGAGTTAGAATAGTAATTTTTACCCCTATACTATCCAATACTTACCTGAAATGCAATGTAATGGTATGCGTTGTAATGATATGCATTGTAAAGGTATAATGTGATGTTTTCGGAATGCGTTGTAAAGGTAGTTTCTAAAAATGCGATGTAGTGTCATGTGATGTAATGGAGTGCATTGTAAAGGATGTTACGATGTAAAAACTGCGTTGTAAAGGCATGCATTGTAAATGTATGTGTTGTAACATCATACATTCGGTTAGACCAGGCCGATCAGAACTATTCTGCCAAGCCCCTACTGTTGAGGAGATTAAAACAGTTATTAGCTGTTAAACAATGGTAAAGCACTCGGGAGTGGCGGTCTGGCGGTAACATTTTATAAAACGTACGCCGAAGAGCTGGCATCCATATTGCTAGATGTCTATAACGAGGCATTCCAACTGGGACTCCTACCCTTAATACTGAGGGAGTCCATCAGAATTACTCTTCATAAGCCGGATAAACCACTGAATAAGTGTGAATCATATTGGGGCAGATGTATCAACTCAATTTTTAGTAGCAAACACTGCGATTCGCAAAAAAAGCAGCGTTTGTGACAAGCAATTCGCAAAACGGTATGTACTAATGAAATTCGCTTCCCAAAATTAAGGAATTGCAAAAATTTGCGATTCCTTAATTTTGCGTAAGCTTCTAAGGAATCGCAAATTGCGATTTCTTAAATGCTATGTAACAAGCATCCAATTATTGCGATTTCTCCTTAAGAAATCGCATAAATACCACCAACTTCAAGTTGGTGGAAATTTGTGATTTCTTTGGCATTTGTGAACGTGCCATATGGCTTACATACATGTGGGCATGTATGTGCGCCGTATGCGCACACATGTTCATTTCAGGGGTGCATCAGGGTGTCCTTATGACACCCTTGCACCCTTGAAATTATTCTCAATTTGCGATTCTCAAATTGTGAATCGCAAATTGAGAACAACTTCACATTCATTCCTATGGGCCTCCTGGCCCATAGGAATGAATGGGAAGTCATTCCTTATTTGCGATTTCTCAATTTGCTAATCGCAATTAAGGATTACTAAGAAATCGCTAAAAAATTGGGATTTTTTTTACATACATCCCATATTGCAATTCTCAAATACCGATTCTCACAAAATCGCTATTTGAGAATCGCAAACGGGGATTTTCATACATATGCCCCATTGTCCCTTATCCCTTATCAATATTGGCGGCAAGATTCTGGCCAAACTACTAGCAAATCAGCTACTTCATTAATGCCCAAACTAGTTCGGCCGACTCAGTCCGGCTTCATCTCGGGCCACTCTATATTGGATAATCTTCACTCGCTTTTCACCCTTACACATCAGACTTGCCTGTTATGGCATTTTTAGACACCGATAAGGCCTTCAATACAGTTGAATAGCCTTTCCTGTTCACATTACTTACTAGAATGAGAGTGGGTTGATCATTTGGGAAATGGATACAGCTATTGTATAAAGCCCCCTTATCTTGGCTTCACTTGAATGACGGCTTGTCAGAGACGGTTGAGAATGGCAGATGGACACGACATGGATGTCCCCCATCACCCCTTCTTTTGTCCGCATGGTGGAGCTAATAGTGTGTGCTTAATGCGAATACCACCATAGGCAAGGGGTAAGAATAGGGTATTGCGTTACACTATTATCCTTGTATGCTAATGATGCGATGCTGGGTGATGCAAGGGTGTCAGGTTCACAGGATCCTTCTGTGAACCTGACACCCATTATGTAAGAAACTATTGAGTGGTCACTGGTCTGGAATCATGGTCCCTTTGAATAAAGCCAACCTAAGGCCGGAAACACCCTCTCAGCTAGAATGCCGGACTGAACTGACTTAATAACTCTGCATCTTCTCTCATACCAATATCCCCACTTTGATTAGGGTGTATTATCGGAGGTGCATGGAGGTCCTACAATCTCACATTGACAAATGGATATCTCCCCCTCTATCACTTATGGGTAGAGTTAACCTAATGAAACAATTGTTCTGCCTAAGTTACTATACCTATGTCAAAACATTCAGATGCCGCTAAATAAAGTCTTCTTTACTCAACTCTATTCCCTCATAATCAACTTGTCATGGGTGGGTCGGCAGACCAGGATCGGCAGGTTCATACTACAGCTGCCATAGAAATATGGTAGTTTTGCCCGACACACAATGACACCCCTTTACCTGCAGCCCCTGAATCCTGAGGTGCCTGACAGATGGTGTCCTAGTTTCAAAAACTGTTCAACTTCATCCTACAGGCATTGGTTCCCTTTGGTCAAACGTCTGTCTCCAGCCTGCAGTCCTTTTCCTCGACCAACATCCTTCGTAGGAAAACATTGGGCTCCCAACAGCTCCTGAGCATCCTGCACCCAGATGCCCCTGTGCCGCTGGTGGTGTGGACTTGGTGCTAACCTGGGACCCCCTTTACCCTGACCTTAACCCCATCAGCTTGACTCCCAAGATTAAGTTGTCTGCCCGTTAGCTGGCCCAATCGAAGTTCCCTCTTGCCTAACATTGGCATCCTGCACTCTACACCCGCAGCCCTAGTGCTGCTGGTGGTGCCTCTTGAGGGCCAACCTGAACCTTGGGGAACCTTGGTTCTACACCCAAAACTTCAATCCTAAAACATTTTTCTTACCTGTAAACCTAACTGTTCACTTTTCTCCATAGGATTGTATGGTGGGTTCTCTCTGCAAAATCTTTTGTGTTGAACTGTCTTGTACTGCAACAAAAGTAATTTAGTGCCATTACCAGAGTTATTCTAGTTTACGGATGTCCTGTGATGATGAGACTGGGTTAATAGTTTGTTTTATGCCAAACTAGAAAATAACTGCAAAGTAATCTGAAAGTAATCTAAAAGTACTTTCAAGTGTTTTTTAAAATACAAACCATTTTCTCAACTGCAAAAGTAATCTGAATGTTGCAACAAAAACAGTACTCACTATATTTTGAAAAGTAACATTGTATGAAAATTATAACTTGGATGCTACTAGGTAAATATTGGTTCTAGAAATAAAACAAACTAACAACTTTTCATACAAACAATTGGTCTGGATTCAGTCTTTGTATGTGACATCATTTCTTGCCTGAGTGTGTACAATACATGCTTAACACTACCCTCTGATAAGCCTGACTGCTCAACCACAGTACTACAAGAGAGTAAGGTATCATTACTTTAGCCTCTGCTATATCCTTGGGGATCCACTGGACTCTGTGCATGCTATGCCTTACTTTGATATAGTATATACAAAGCCAGCTATCTACACATGTTTAGGGAGGAGGGACGCTAAGAGTGGAAACACCGTCAGCACATTTGTAAAATGGGAAGCTGGCAAAAATGTCAGTACTAGACCTCCTACCTTTTTCTTTTGTAGAATGAGTGGGATTCTTAGAATAGCGATTTTCCTAATTATTAATCCATGAGAATCTGACTCTCATTAAAGATAGGGAGGCTAAAATTATGCATTAATCTTTTAATGCCAACTCCACAGCCACTTTGAAGTATGCCATCACAATAAAGATTGCTCTAGAACAGAATATGGCTAGACTATAATAGGCATGCACACAGTACAATCTGCCTCTTTGAAATGCGTAAAAACTTCTCCATCACGTATTAAATGAAAATTCATAATGGTATTGTACAGTAGGAAAACAGAAGATCCTCGCAAATGAAGAAAATTGCGTCGCAGGACCCAGGAAGCCAAACTTCGTGGCATCTTCCAGGTGATGTAAACAGAAAAGTCAGAACTACGGAGAATTATCTGAAAATAAATATGAATGCTAGAACATCCTCTACAGACATAAGTGTAAGAGGTTTCACAGAAAAAGCATGTCAAAATGCTTATAATATAAACAAAAGAACTAAGGAACAGAGGCTAGAGAATAGAACAGGACCGAAAAGAAGTTATTGATTAAACAACCACATTTTTACGTCCTTATGGAATTTGAAGTAATGTTGTTTGGTGCGTAACTAAAAGGGAATCGAGTTCCAGAGTGAGGGAGCTAAGCAAGAAAAAGAGTGTCCACCCATTCTGACTCGTCTGATCCTAGGAATTTTAAATTGGTGCTGATAGGAAGATCGAAGTGTGCGGGAGGGGCGGTATTGATGAACCAAGGCCTTAAGGTAGTGAGGTGCTTTGCCAGAATTAATCTTGTGCATATAGAACAACGTTTTAAATTTAGCACGATTGTTGATCCGCAGCCAGTGAAGATCATGTAAAGAGGCAGAAATTGGAGTTCTGTAGGGAAGTTTACTAGCAATCGGGCAGCAGAATTTTGTACAATCTGTAGCCTATGTAATACTTTTTTGCTTGCACCCAGATATAACACATTCCCATAGTCCAGTCTAGATGATATAAGAGCATGGACTACAGTTTTCTGGGAGGGCAATGGAAGCCTCCATAGAATTTTTCTAAGTCACTTAAGAATGACAAAACAGGTGGACGCTAATTTAACTGCTTGTTGCCTAATTGTCAGCTGGTCATCGACAATGAAGCCCAGATTGTGGGCCGATTGCACTGGAAGTGGGAGTGATCCCATCTGGGATGGCCAATGTTGAGGGCCCCAGAGGGACTTGTTGTTACAGAAGTGAAGAAGTGCGGTTTTCCCACCGTTTAGCTTAAGTTTGTTAGTGTGCATTCAATTGGCAATACTTGTTAGCCCTACACAGAGCCCCGATGTATTGTGCTTAGTTTTAGCGGACAGTGAGAAGATGATCTGGGTGTCATCGGCATAGGAAAATACTGTGAGCCCAGTTTGCTCCGCTATTCTGGCCAGTGGACTTACATAAATATTAAAAAGTAGGGGACTTAGTATAGAGCCCTGTGGGACTCCATACTGAAAAAAATAGATTTTAGAGCTAGAAGTCGACGAAAAAACCTGAAAGGTTCTTTGTAGTAAGAAGCTAGAAAGCCACTTAAGTGCAAGTCCAGTAATACCATAAGATTGAAGGGTGGTTAGAAGGATGGTCAGAGAAACAGTATTGAATGTGGCACTTAAATCAAGAAGAATAAGTACCACAGTTTCTCCTCTATCTACCAGCAAACTGATGTTTTCCGTAACATCCAGCAGTGTGGTTTCCGTGGAGAATCCTGCCCTAAAACCAGATTGAGAGGTATGTAGGGCATCATGAGTCTCCACAAAGCTGGTGAGCTTCGTGTTAATATGCTTCTCCAATATTTTAGAAAAAATAGGGAGTAGAGAGATAGGACGGAAATTAGATGGTTCCTCGGGGTCCAAATTGGCTTTGTTCGGCAAGGCCACAACCATGGCATGTTTCCATGCTGCTGGGACTGTAGCTTCAGCTAGGGATCGTTATGTTATTAAAACATTACATTCTATTAAGCTCCTTTGAATTTATATTCATTTTCTTTTTTTATGGAAACTCTTTATCCATTGCAGGGATGGGTGGGTGGGATAATGTTAGCCTCTGTGTCTTTAATGAAATTCAGATTCTTTTGACATATTAATTAGGAGAATCACTATTTCATTACAAGACCGAAGGCTATCATGATGCATGTTGATAGCTTTGCTTGCAAAACCCCGTTTGACATGTGCTTAATTGGTTTACAATAATGTTTTGCAAATTTAGTAGAGTTTTACCAAACAGCAGGTCTAAGAATGTCCTCTAGTCTGCCACCTTTCAAGAAGGGTTGGCAAGCCATTACACCCCTCACAGAGTGTGCACTGAATCTATCAAGGTTGACACCTGCATATTGCATAGTTCCTTGAACCCTTACAGTTATTGTTGCACAAGTCACTGCTCTTAAAGGTTAACAAAAGAAATGAGATGATTAACACCATCTGAGCGGTTTGTTCATTCTAAAATCATACCCTTTCATACAATCTACCACATACAATCTTTTGCTTGAGTCAAAATTCGAATACAAAATCGAGTCAGGCATTGTTTTATTTCTTCAAATGATCTCAAACTTCACTCCAAAGTCATCATAAACTATGTTGCTTACCTCTAAAGCTTTCATATCCGACACACTTCGATAGGAAACCAGGCACAGTAAGGAGGCTAGCTTCATAGGAGGAATGTTTTGCTCAGAAATATATTACTTGCCCAAGAAGTGAATAAACTTAGGACCAGATTTACATCCCAGAGAGTTTCGTACTCAAGCGGTCCTCTCAATCTGATACTTTTAAGGATTCTTCACACCATGATGTTTTTTCCAACACTTCTTCCATTTATCAAAGCTTGATGACCTGAAACTGCAGACCTTTAGCACTTAGGCATTCTATAGATAAGTCCCTTATCAAACTGTTCCAATAGAAAGTTAGCTACTTGAACAATAGGTGCCTCAACAGGATTCAGGTCCCTCTCCAGGCACTAACATACCCCTTTCTTCCATATTCCATTGTATATACTATGGGAATCTGGAGCCCATGACTACTCAAGGAGCCCCCAGCTCTTCCCAAAAGTCCTGACATCTGTTTAGATCTTCTGATTCCTTCCAGCCAAAATCTTCAAAGTCCCAGTCAAGATCAAAGGGTATTCCCCTCCATCCATGTTTCTTAAGAGCCCTTTCTTTGCAGGTAGAAGAAAGGGTATGTCGCAGGAAAGTTCCAAAATTGTTGGAAAATATTTCTGAGACGTCCAAAAGCGAGTTATCAAAACTAGAGAGCATACCTCCTGTATGCCTTTCCAAAGAACTCTCTGGATAGTTGCAAAGGAGGGAAGGTGTAAGCTTGAGTTCCTTTCCAGAGTAGCAGGAAGAAGTTCACTGCTAGAGCACCCGGGTCTGGCATCCATCTGAAATATCTCTTCAGCTGGAAGGTGAGTCTGCTTGCAAACAAATCTAAATTCAATGGCCCCCATAGGAAGCACACGTTTTTGAAGAGGTATACGTTCAGCTTCCAATCTCTGTAGCCCCTTATAAATCTTGAGTTCCAATCAGCTGATACATTGGCCTCCCCGGGAAGGCATTCTACTTTGAGGTTGATCCTGTGTTCCAGGCACAGGATCCAACATTTCTTGGCTAGGTCCGATAGGTCAATGGATTTTGTGCCACCTAAACAGTTTATATAAGCTACTGCAGAGAAATTTTCCATCTTCAGAATGACTGATCTGTGCTGTATTAATAATAAAACATTTTTATTTGGGAGCAATCACAACCATAAAAGATACATGCAGATCATGCAGTAAAAAAATAAAAAAACACTAATTTAATATCAGATAAAAACGCTACACATCCGTAATAAAATATTTGAGATAAAAGACCACTCATTGCCATGAATGATAAAAGGATGAACAAAACCAGTACTAAAACACAGGAGTCCAATCAATAATCAATCAGGTCTAGATAGTCTGGATCTATAGGCAGCCCACAGGAAACTTGTCACTGCACATAGTGTGAGTTTGTTAGGCAACAGCTGTAAGTGCTACTCTGGCTTGCCTAAACTTCAAACTCTTTAAAAGGGGAGAAAGGATTAGCCTTCTTGGAAGACAACATTTAATGTGACCTATGGAGACCTAGAGTCGCAACCACAGGGTCCTCTCACGTTTGGGGGGACAAAGCCAGATGGTGATGCCAAGAAGAGATGGAGAAGGTTAAACTTAATGTGGGTGACTAAGAACCTGTCAGATGTGCTGGTAAGGATAGAAAGGTAATGTTCCATTCCTTGGACAGACTTTAGGAATGCATGCGCCCTCACTGTTGGTTTCCGGAGCTCGGTGTTGTCACGGTGGGCAGAAGCATTTAGAAAATATAGATATTTTGTAATGTTGATGTCCTGAAGCCACACTGTGTTACGTGAAAGAAAAGTATCTGCCTACCTAGAGTTAAAAAAAGGACTGCTTATTGTAGCCAGGGAATTTTAATAGCATGATCTAATGACTGCCAGTCTGAGAGGATCAGACAATTTAACTCCTTGTTTTTCCTTGACCATATTTGTACCCTACACAGTAAAGGCTTAACTGCCACCTGGTCAGCCAGAAATTTAACTCTTCGTGCACTGCATAGGCAGGCATGCTTCGAGGGACCCGCAAGATCTGACGAAAAATGTTGTTCTGGGCCACCTGTAGCATATGGGCTGCAGAATACCCCCACATTTCACTACCATATAGCACCTTAGAGGTGCATATACTGCATATAGACTGATAAAGTTTGAAAATTACCTCTGGTGCCCAAGATTCCAGTCTATGGGCATAGCTGGTGATGGCGCCTGTAGTCTTGTTCAAATCTCACACCTTGCCGGCCAATAATGTTCTCCAATTTCATTGATCATCAAATAAAATTCCCATGTAGGAGAAAGCTGGGACCTTCACTAGAGTGTGAGGGCCTGCTTTAAAAACATTTGATGAGATAGCCAACCGTGGGCCAACAATCAAAATGTACAATTTTGTAAAGTTGACTTACAGGTACAGCATATCCATAAAAACAACCATCCCGTCATTTGAAACATACAGGTTCAGGGCAGTGCAAGCCATAAGCACCTCATCTTCAGCATATAGCAAGACCAGCAAATATCTCCCGCCAAGTCGGTGGGAATCAGACTGTAAGGCTAAAAGGGCAGCTTTTAAACTATTAATGTAAATTGGAGAATAAAAAAAGGGCTAAAATGCAGCCTTGATGGACCCACTGGTGCAATTGGAGTGTTCAGTGAGGCCCCCCACTGAGAGAAGCTTACTGCCGCCATTGTGTGGGCATGAAGACTTTATTAGTAGGTATACAATTGAAGGATAAACACCCAGAAAGGTCAACAAGTCTCACAGCTTGTGCCAGTTAACCCGATCAAATGCGGACGTAAGGCCCATAAAAGCTAAAAACAACACTTCCGAATGGGCAACTGTATATTTAATAAATAGAAAATAGAGCTTGAGACATTGATTGATAGTTGACTTGCCTGGGCGAAAGCCAAACTAGACTTCAGATATTATTTGAATGGCGACTGCCCATGAGGAGGGTCTGCTTAAAAGGATTGACCCAGCACATTAACTACAGTGTCAATGAGGGAAATAGGGTGATTGCAATGTGGGTTGTCTTTATCCCCTCTTTTAAAAATTGGAATATTAGTGGCTTTTCACCTAGAGTGCATTGTCCCTTTCATTGCTTCTGTGTTTAACACCAGTGTCAAAACCGGGGCCCAGACTTTAATTTTGTCCTTAAAGAGATCTGCGGGAATCCCATGAGGGTCTGGGGCCTTGCTCTGAGACAAGGACTCAATGCCCCTGTGAACTTCCTCCAGCGAGAAGGTAACTGGTGTGACTGCAGGAGTAGACACGATGTCCATCTGAGGCCCTTCAAGGAAGCCAACATTATATACCTTTTCAAAATCGGAAACCCACTTTTCTGGGGTAATAGGATGACATAGGACAGGTTTCCATGGCTGTGAAAAACTGGGGCTATTAATTATCTTCCAAAAAAGTGTAGAATCCCACAGTTTGCCCACTATGGTTAGAGCAGCCCATGCCTGTTTCTGCAATTGACGCCTCCATTCTTTCAGGGCCCTTTATAGTTTCGACAGCAATTTGCCACCAATTCCTTATCATGTGGCAACTATTTCAGGGCTTTCTTCAGATTCCTTAGGGCCCGGGAACACTTGGAGTCAAACCATATAGTGAGAGAAGGGAGATGCCCACCCACCAGTATCGATAATAACCCAGCGACCGACTGAGCAATGGGGGGGCGAAAGAACATCAGACCTTCTCGCCAGGTGCTCAAAGGTCCAAGCAGGTAAGTATCTCCTGGTGGCAGTCAGCAAAGAGGCTATGAATATTAGCCTTAGCATTTACTTGCGAACAGTGTAAATGCCTCCCCTGGACTATGAGAATTAAGGCTCCCCAGAGCTTTCGGGTTACCCTCCGGTTGTCTCCCTACTCCTTCCATGGAGAGTGTCAGAGGATTATGGTCACTGAAGGGGCGGTATAAAATATTTAAAGAAACAGTACATCATGATTTGATGATGAGATAAGAAGGGGCCTGGACGTCAAAGGGCCAAGGGAGAGAGCCACAGTGCGATTGCGTGGAGAACTCAGTGAGGTTGAATTATAGGTGACTGTGTCCACACCCTGACCATTAGGAACAGTCAACAAAAGGACATCTGTAGACAAAGGTTCAGTACTTCCTAATTCAACTGAGAGTCGCCTTTCAGCCCACTGGATTTCTTTAAAGATGTCCCCCACAGTTTTAACGCGTCAATAGTTGAGCGGGATTGACCCGAGGATGTTGTGATGGGTGGAGCCTTCCTCTTTCTAAGAACAGCAAAAATGGTGGTGTAGCAGATTTTTTCATGGCCCCGGGAAAGCTATAGGGACGTGTGAACAATTCATAAACTCACAGTCGCAAAATGAAGGCAGCAGGGTTGTTACTTACTGCTCATGTGTGAGATGTGAACGGGCACTGGAAAAGCCAACCTAAGTTGAAATGTTGAACAGCACGGGAGATCAGCCAACCAGAAGCGTGGGCCAAGCCCAGCCTTGGCCAACCGCAGGCGGGTACAGACGGGCCTGCTCTACGCCAGGTCTTTGCGAAATGGGAGCCCCAGCAAAATAAGTAGACACCTCCTGGCACGTTACAGGTGGCATGGGCAACGTCCACCGCAAATGCTTCTGGGGCCTGTGGTCCTCTGCCCCCTCCTGTGTCCCGATGGGCATTCCGGGCAGGGGAAGTCCCAGTGAAGTAAGTAGGCACATCTGGGCACATTACAGGTGGTGTGGGCAGCATCTGCCGCAAATGCTTCTGGTGCCTGTGGTCCTCTGTCCCCTCCTGTGTCCAGATGGCACCTGCCCTGTAAGTAATGCTTGAAACTCATCAGAGAATAAATCCCTACGGTGAACTCCAGAAGGTTTATATGGGGAGAACTCTCGATGTGGGACCACAGTGCCTGTTAAACAGGGTTCCGAGATGAGCATTCCAACCAATTAGGCTCTCATTGAATTTGAGAATGTAATCCAGAGAGGATCAAAAGATTGCATGTCCATTCCAGGCATCCAGGTTGTCCAGCCACCAACACAACTCCAATTTGGCCTCCTGATCTAAGGCATCTTGCCCCATACCACAAACCTGCTCATAGAGCTCTTGCTTTTATTCTCAGGAGCCTGATAGTGAAGAGAGCCCAAAATATAGTCTGGAGGGAAGAGTAAAGGAGACCTAAGAGTCTGGCAAGTTCTTGCAAGGTTAGGGAATGTTGTTTTAGTACATAGCAAATTTCTTTGCAAACTTTGGAAACCTTCTTCAAAGGGAGGAGCAGAATTGCCTTCACTGTGTCTGTAGTGAAGCCCAGAAATTCCAAGGATCTTAAGGGCTAGAATAGATTTCTCCCTGTAATGAAACCCAAAATCTCTAGGAGAGATATATCCGAATCCAAGTGCTTGACAATTTGAGTCCAACATTGGGACATTGTGAGAATGTCGTCCAGATAGAAATGAATGAATTTAATGGAAAGACCATTTGTTAAGTGCGATAGCTAGCCTCAGGCATTCTAGCTCTACAGAAAACATGTGCAGGTGAGCAATTGGAGATTATTCAGGGTTTATTGAAAAGCAGGGTTTTTTTAATGTTTGTGAAAGGAGAGTAAGTTGGACTCTGATCGCAGATGTAGGGCAAGGGCGTTCCAAAGTTTGACCGAGGTATAGGAGAAGGAACGGCCCCCATATCTGCCTCTCCTAATCCTGGGCACTGTGGCGAGGAGAGAGGATGCTGACCTAAGATGTCTGTTCGGATGGTAGGGGGTGAAAATTCATGATAGATGACAGCGCCTGTTTTCCAAAAGGCTCGGTGGGCGATGCACAGGGCCTTAAATTCAATTCTTTCTCTGACTGGGAGCGAGTGGAGGCTCTTTAGTCTGGGTTTAAGTGGGAGTTGGCGGGGGATCTGGAGAAGTGTTCGAACTGCGCAGTTTTGGATGATCTGCAGCTTGCGCAGGGTCGTTTGGTGGGCCCCTGACAAAGGGCATTCCTGAAATCCAGACGAGACAGGTTGAGACCCTGTACCATGATCTGTCTCGCTTGGAAAGGCAGTAAAGGGAGAATTGTCCATAGAAGCCTAAGTAGACCGAGGCTGAGAGTTTAGCCACTTGACAATTAAAGTTAAGGGACTTATCCAGCTAGATACCCAGGCTCTTGATTGTGTCCTTTGGTGTGGAAACAGGGCCAAAGCGGGTAGGCCAAAAGGCGTTGGTGGTGAGCTTGGGGGAGTTACCTAAGAGCATTAGCTCCATTTTGTTTCTGTTCAATTTGAGACATGACAATGTCATTAATTTGTATGTAGGTAACAGGGACCCCCTGCACATTAATACAAGTCTTGGGATATTAATTTGGTCACTTCTTCTAAGCAGTCCCTCAGGCTATTATGCGCAGTTTGAAGCTGATTGAGAGCCACCACTAGGTGAGTATCATTGGCATAGGTGATAATTTTAATTCCAAAGGGGCGGAAAATCTCAGCTAGGGGGCTCATATATATATTAAATAGCGCAGGGCTCAAAGAAGGGCCCTGCGGCCCACCACAGCCAAGAGGCTTGCTGGGGGATGCGAGTTTGCCTTCAAAAACCTGGAAGGAGCGGTCTGAAAGGAAGGATAATAAGGTATATTCCCCTCCCTCTGAGGAAAGGCATGACCACTCTCATCACCTTGGTAAAACACCAGGGTGCTGAAGCGATTCCGAAGGGAAGTGCCTGGAATTAAAAAAGATGATTTTGCCAGAACAATTGGCGTAACCATTGGCACTCCTTGACCATGGGAATGGTGAGATAGGTGCCTGCGAGGTTCAGTTTTACTAGCCAGTCTCTTTTCAATAAAATATATCTCAAGAAAAGGATACCTACCATCTTGAAGTGTTGAATGTCTGACAAAATATCAACGGACAGAAAATCGGCCTACAAAAATATCGACACAGAAATATTGAAGTCAAAAATATCGAAGACCTATCTACATAAAGGTAGGTACAAAATTATTGAAAAGAAAATATCATTGACAAAAATATCGATGTTAAAAATATCGTAAAATTAAGTAAAGAATACATATAATTAAAAGAAATATAGTTAAACACATTAA
The DNA here is from genome assembly GCF_964263255.1 of Lissotriton vulgaris. NCBI lineage: Eukaryota > Metazoa > Chordata > Amphibia > Caudata > Salamandridae > Lissotriton > Lissotriton vulgaris. The sequence continues at coordinate 1,278,151,689 of NC_141689.1, forward strand.
AACATATTTACAAATAATAACTTATACATATAATGTTAAAATAAGTAAACATATACATAGAAATTAATATATATCCTTACTCCACATATTGCAACATTAGGGAATGCGTGGGATAGCGTCAAGGTAAAGATTACTATTCCTACTCCAGAGAGTGACACAGTAGGGAAAGCGAAGGATAGCCAAGGGGTAAAAATTACTATTCCCACTCCATTAAGTGCAACAGTAGGGAAAGGGCTGGGTAGCATAGGGGTAAAAATTACTATTCCCACTCCAGTGAGTGTAACAGTAGGGAAAAGCATTGGATAGCGTAGTGGTAAAAATTACTATTCCCAATCCAGTGAGTGTAAAAGTAGGGAAAGCATTGGATAGTGTAGGGGTAAAAATTACTATTCCCACTTCAGAGAGTGCAACCGTAGGGAAAGCGTTGGATAGCACAGAGGGAAAAATTACTATTCCCACTCCAGAGAGTGCAACAGTAGGGAAAGCTATGGATAGCGTAGGGGTAAAAATTACTATTCCCACTCCAGTGAGTTGAACAGTAGGGAAAGCGCTGGATAGTGTGGGGTGAAAATTACTATTAACACTCCAGTGAGTGCAACAGTAGGGAAAGCACTGGATAGCGTAGGGGTAAAAATTACTATTCCCACTCCAGTGAGTGCAACAATAGGGAAAGCGCTGGATAGCTTAGGGGTTAAAATTACTATTCCCATTCCTGTGTGTGAAACAGTAGGGCAAGCGTTGGATAGCGTGGGGGTTAAAATTACTATTCCGACTCCAGTGAGTGTAACAGTGTGGAAAATGTAGGATAGTCTAGGGGTTAAATTAACATACTTATCAATTAAATAATTAAAAAAATAACATTAATAATTAATTAATGAAAAAATATAAATAAATACCAATAAATTTAAATTAATATGTACTTAAATAAAATGAAACAACTTCCCACACTATTCCTCCTTTAACACACAACACACTACACATACAAAATACAATTAATGTAATTATCAATTAATCAATTATTAACAATTAATAATAAATGCATTATAATTAATATAATTATATAAATTAACCAATTAATAAAGCATAATTATCAATTAATATTTAACACTAAAATAATAATCAACAACAATAAATAAAAACATATTTATTAATTAATTTAATGTAATTACTTTCCACCCTATTCCCCTATAAACCCACAACCCACAGTAGAGCAAGCATTAGATAGCATAGGGGTTAAAATTAATATTCCGACTACAGTGAGTGTAGCAGTGTGGAAAATGTAGGATAGCCTAGGGGTTAAATTAACATACTGATCAATTAAATATTTTAAAAAAAATAACAATAATAATTAATTAATTAAAAAATATAAATAAATACCAATACATTTAAATTAATCTGTACTTAAAAAAAATGAAACAACTTCCCACACTATTCCCCCTTTAACACACAACAAACTACACATAAAAAAATACAATTAATGTAATTATCAATTAATCAATTATTAGCAATTAATAATAAATGCATTATAATTAATATAATTATATAAATTAACCAATTAATAAAACATAATTACCAATAATAATTAACACTAAATTAATAATCAATAACTATAAATAAAAACATATTCATTAATTCATTTAATGTAATTACTTTCCACCCTATTCCCCTATAAACTCACAACCCACTACCCCGCCGCATACCCATAATTGCCGCTATTCCTGGACCTGCAGAAAGCAACCTCTGGCCAAATTGATCACCTTCGCCCCTGGAGCCTGGTGCCTGCCTCTGTCCCCCTCCCGCCGCCACAACCAACAACGACAGCGGCCGCAGAGCGGAGGGGGGCTCAGGACTACGTTTCCCGCCTCGCACAGCTGCGGTAGAGACGCCACGGAGATCGCGCCAGGCGGCGCATAAAGGACGGGTAACCCCGGCAGAGCGGGCGACGCCGCATACCCATAATTGCCGCTATTCCTGGACCTGCAGAAAGCAACCTCTGGCCAAATTGATCACATTCGCCCCTGGAACCTGGTGCCTGACTCTGTCCCCCTCCCGCCGCCGCAACCGACATCGACAACGGCCGCAGAGCGGAGGGGGGCTCAGGACTACGTTTCCCGCCTCGCACAGCGGCTGTAGAGACGCCCCGGAGATCGCGCCAGGCGACGCATAAAGGACGCGTAACCCTGGCAGAGCGGGCGACACCGCATACCCATAATTGCCGCTATTCCTGAACCTGCAGAAAGCAACCTCTGGCCAAATTCATCATCTTCGCCCCTGGAGCCTGGTGCCTGCCTCTGTCCCCCTCCCGCCACCGCAACCGACATCGACAACGGCCGCAGAGCGGAGGGGGGCTCAGGACTACGTTTCCCGCCTCGCACAGCGGCCGCAGAGTGGAGGGGGGCTCAGGACTATGTTTCCCACCTCGCACAGCCGCGGTAGAGACGCCACGGAGATCGCGCCAGGCAGCGCATAAAGGACGCGTAACCCCCGCATCGCGGGAGCGCCCGGGGCGAAGCCCGGGCAAAGCACGGGCCCTCTGTGGCCCTCAGAGGACCAAGGAGGACGGGACGGGCCACCTCCCTTTAAACCAGCCACGCAGAACACGGCTTAAGGTGACTGTCTTCTAAACTTCTCTTTTCCTGGCTGTATGTATAGTGCTATAACCGTAATCAATACTTATGATCACAAGCAGAGGCTATAGCGTTAAAGGATATAGAAAGCTACTTTACTAATAAATATCATGACGAAAGTCAAAAAAACTCCTATTGCTACAAGAGCCTCCACCAGGAATAAAGTGGCCCCTATTACACCTCTTCCTAGCCTTACGGCTATTGACATAATGCTACAGAAAACAATAGGCGTTGTGGCTGACGCAATACAAAATACCGAGAGGCGTCTTACGCTAACGCCAAACCTGTGTTTTCCTAATCTTTCACTACATAACACTACTACTATCAATACCTCAGACACTACTATAAATTCTCAGGAATCTCTACTAATGCAATTCTTTACAGGGTTGCCCATTATTCAAGTCAGAGAAAATACATTATCAGACACAAGCACACCAATAATTCGTAATAGCAGGGAAAGCAGCCCTCTGTTTATTTGTAGTACAGAGGACAATTCAGGCCCTCTCCTCCTTAGAGCCACGCCTATAGCTTCACCACGGGTAGGTGACGAATACCCTGGGAGATCACTATCAACAAACAACTCTGTCCCCGATAAAGGCAGCCCGATAACTAAGCCCAAAAGGCGGTATGGGAAAAAAACGAAATCAATAGTGAGGAAAATTACCCAGCCCCTCTGTAAACATAAGCCCACAGCGAAGGACGCCTGGTCTAATTCCAGACTGGCCAAACTGATACTTAAATTACCTAACCACCAGACACTATTACCAACTAGTCTGGTGGTATCACGACAACTAAAAGAGCCACAGGCAGAAACTGAATTAGCCAGTATGGATGAATTATCAAACTCAAGTGACAACACTCTTCTGACCCAACTGGATCACCTATTAAGGTCCCTATTGTTGCCTATACGCGAAAGAATTATTAAGTTGGAGGAAACCGTCGAGAAATTAGAAGTGTCACAAAATAAAAACACAGCAATAATGTTAAAAACACTCAGATCATCGTTACCTAAAGAGAACCCCACGTCGGCCAAATGTCCATCAAAGCCGACTAATAATAAGATCTTACGGTCAAAGAATCCCCTACAGAGCAGTAACACTAAACAGACACCGACCCCCACATCTGCTACAATAGCCTCAAGCGTCAAAAATAAAAACTCCAGTGTTTGTGAAAATATCGCACTTGTAACGGTCCTAGACCCTAATATAGCTCCTGAGTCTTCTATAACTGAAAATGATGAGAGCGAATGGGCTGCAGAGGGCTTATGTACCCATAAACAAAATGACCAGCCCGGGCTTCTAAGGCCCATAGTACCTCAAAATATGCCCACAAATGATTGCCCCAAGAAACCCTCAAAATGAATGCCAGTTAAAAAACCCATCTATATCAATCTTCCCCCAGAGTCTCACCCATACACGATAGTAATGATAGGCGTCCCGAAATTGGGTGAGGGGAAAACAGAAATGTATGGGGAACTAAAAAATAAAGTGAGCCACTGGCTAACTATACACAGACCGCTTCCCTCACACCTCAATGGGCAAATATCCCATGTTAGGAGGGTAGATTGGGTGGGCCATAAATTCAAGTCTACTGAGGGCGAGTGCATTATTGTAAGTTTTAGAGACACCCGCACGGCAGGCTATATTTGTAGCTGGAGGGATGGCCTCACAAATAGCTTGATCCGCACTATGGATCTTAGTTACTTCTACCCCTCAAACGGTCCTGGGCTAAATAATATGCATCAAAAAAGTTTCCAGGAACAGACGAGATCCTATACCATTGCTAACCAATATCAATACTGGGACAATACAGGGAATTATGGTGATTATACCCCAATTGATTCATCATATTTAAAACAAGCCATACCCAGGGACTACAGAAATGCTAACCACCTTGTAAGGCATCCAGAAAGGAGGGAAGGTTTACATCAAGTATACCACCAAGAATATCCCCACTCAACTTATTTGCATAATCAGTACAACGTTCCCATCTCAAATAAGTTTAATGCCTTCTATGAACAGAGCGGTTTGGAGGGGGTTGACTGACTACCCGCAACACTAATCCCCCCTGTCTATGCTGAGTACGCACACCTTGATATATCATCTGGTAAAGACGCTGACATAAAGGGACTGAATGAGTCCACCCCTGCTGAGAAGCTAAAATTAAATGACCAGATAGGCCCAGAAATGAGATCCTTACTAGAGAGCTCGCTTTTACAAGATCAACCAAGTTCATCCATTGACCTCTTAGAGGCTCCTAGCCCCGATTCAACCTGTATAGAACAAAATCACTACATCATGGAAGAGCAGGTAGTCACATGCACAGAAGGTATTGACTTAAACATAGCCGATAATGTAAACATAGACACAGTTGTCGAAGCAGACATAATATCATCAAGTAACAAAAGCTTGGTCCCCTGGAACACGGCGGGCCTGGCTGATAAAGCTTGTGATCCTACTTGGCTGTCTTTTGTCAAGCAACATGTGTTGATATGCCTCCAAGAAACATGGTTGGTAGATGGAAAAAACACCCACATCGAGGGATATCAAAGTTTCTTCACGCCAGCCGAACCATCGAGTAGTGGAAGAGCAAAGGGTGGCCTGGCAACTTACATTAATCTGGATCTCACTTGTAAAATAAACAACCGCCACTCAGGCAATAGGAATATCCAAGTCCTAGAGTTAAAGAGGGGCAAATATACTTTGACCTTGATCAATTTCTATAATGCAGTGAATCATCATGGAGAGTGTAATTTACTACAGTTGTGCGACTTTTTGAGAGTCAACGTGGGGAATTTGCCGTGCCACACATTGATTGCAGGTGATTTTAACACCCATTCCTGTGGGAATCCAGGAGTGACGCCCATGGGGCATCTGGGGTGTAATAGCCAGGAAGGCTTCCACTTCGATCACTCTCAGCGAGGAACCCAACTTAACATCCTGATGAACAAAAACAATTTAGTGGCAGCCATGTCCGTGACGAAGGAGCATACACTTTTTCACGTCCCTACGTATAAAGGTAACATAAACAGATCATACATAGATCATATCCTATTATCTGCCGACCTTGCCAACTTTGCCTCAGATTTTTGTATCCAAATGAATATTCATAGCAATCATAACCCAATTTCTATCAAACTGGGTGGAGGCATCTTTGAAATGCAAAAGTGACGCGAAGGTCATGGGTCTTTAAAGTGTAGAAACCGAAAGCGTCGCTTGAAATGGACAATGGTGAACTGTGATAGCTTGTATATTTCAATTAATAATCTATGTAGTTCTGATCTCTCACTTTGAGTGTCACCTACATCATCCCCTCGACAAACCCTGTCTGCATTTGATGGGGTTGTATCAACAGTAGGGTCTTTGTTAATGGTGCCAGCAAATGGGCATGCCGGCAGTAACCCAAAATGGTTTGATCACTCCTGTTCTAAAGCTAGTCGAGACCTTAAGACTGCCCTAAAAGCTAAACCCAGAGATCCGGCACGTATTAAGGTTATGCGCGCCAATTACAATAAATCGCTCGCGACACGAAAAAAAGAGGTAAAGGCAAGTACTTGGGAGTCCCTTCTAGATCCCAAAATTTTGGCTAACAGTGCCAAGTTATGGGATATTATTAATAAACCTTTGTTTGAGCATCCAAGTAATACCGTTCTTGGCACAAATATCCCAGAGGAGGATTGGGTCACCCATTTTAGTACCATTTTTAAAAGTAACGAGCCACAAGCTGAGTATAGTTTTGTCACTCCTAAGGAGAATTTTTTGCATTTTTCAACTAATGAGGTTGAAAAAGGAATTCAAGGCTTAACTTGTAATAAGGCCCCAGGGTCTGATGGCCTTCCCCCAGATCTTTTTAAATCTTGTCCATCACTATGGGCTCCTGTCCTTACCGCTGTAGTTAATGCAGCAGCGGCCTCTGGTTGCCCAAAGTCGTGGGGGATCTCCACCATAGTACCCGTGTTTAAAAAAGGTGATCGTAATAGCCCTCACTGCTACAGACCAATATCTTTAATTAATTCTGTAGTGAAAGTAGTGGGGGTGTAATCTTAAACAGGTTAATAGCATGGGCAGATGAAAATAACATAATTTCCCCGATTCAATACGGCTTCAGGCCTGGTCATTCAACGGTCACCCAGTGTCTAAACCTGTATATGATTATAGGAAAATACACTATGGCCCGGCAAGGTACAATCCACATGACATTCATGGACCTATCGTCGGCCTTCGACTGTGTAGACCATGGTAGGCTATGGGATGCCATGTTAAAAATGGGAGTGGAGCAGAGTTTGATTAATTTGTTAGCCAACATGCATTCCGACACAAGAGCAAATGTCCGTTACACACAAGACCTAAAAGTAACGAGGGACTTCAGAATTCATCGGGGCGTCCGACAAGGGTGTATCTTAGCTCCATTCCTCTTCAATTTATACATCAACGACTTGGAGGAGCATCTCTTAAGTACAGGAGCAGATTACCCCTATGTCGGACGGAAAAGCCTACCAGTTCTGCTCTATGCGGATGACGCAGTCCTGATATCCAGGACTGCAATTGCCCTGCAAACTCTGTTAAACTCTTTCCACGCCTTTATGAAGTCCCGGGACCTGAGTATTAATAACTCAAAATCATATGTCATGAAGGTAGGCCAAGGGAAAACAAAGCCAAATTCCTTTAACGTCAACGGCGAAAAAATACCTGTAGCTAAAACATTTTCCTACCTTGGTGTCCTCTTTGACTATCAATTAAATTGGGGACCTGCAGTAGAGAGGAAAACGGGCGAGATAACCAGATCAAATGCAGCAATACTTGACTTTGCAAGCAAAATGGGTAACAGTCCAGTGGCCGCACTGCTTCAACTCTATCAAGCCAAGAGCATTGCTATTGCATGTTATGGAAGCGAGCTATGGGGGTATGCCTCCCCTGGTGGCCTGGAGGTTGCAGAAAATAGTTTTTTTAAACGGATTCTGAGGGTCCCAAGGGGAACAGAACATTTTTCAGTGCATGAAGAGCTGCGCATGCCATATTTATGCGACAGGATAGCCGTAAATCCTTTACTTTGTTGGCTAAACTATTGGCTAAATACTGATATACCCCTTACACAACAAATCCTGCAAGAAGCTTTAACATGGGATAACAGGTTTAAAGTCCCTTGGATTAAATATATCAGCAACTGTTTCTCTGAATTAGGGTGCCCCGATCTTTTTGTAACCCCGACATCTATCACTAAATCTGATGTTATCTTTGTGAATAAGACCTTTATTACATCCAGGTATCTAGCTCGGGAGTAGGGCGAATTAATGAAAGACAGTGTTCGGAAACACTTGCTATTAAAAACATCTTTGTGCATGGAACCGTACCTGTCATGGCCCTTGTCAGGTTATGATCGCTTTCTGCTGACGAGGTTTTGCCTAGATATATTCCATCTTTTATTAGCCGTACCTAGGGGGGCCCATCGTGGCCAAGTGCTGCCAGCTTGCGGCTGCGACGAAAAGTCTCCGCAAGACCTGGCACACTTTCTTTTCATCTGCCCCTTCTATACTATACCACGGAGGCTATATCTAAAACCATGCCTCAAACAGCTGAATTTTGCACAAATCAAACCAGCACTTTACTACCTTCAACTTTTAAGCTGTGATTGTACTTTATTTGTATGCAGCTTTTAAAATTGTGTTGTTGATAGATATTTTTAATTAATATAACTTATATCTTTTAATATCTATTCTGCTTGTGACTTTGTACTAGATGCTGCTTTTAATAATGTTTGGATTTCATGTGTTAATGTATGTCTATGAAATGTACTTTTATGGTTGTTAGTATAAATAACCGAATAAAGTTATTTGACTTGTCACTACACATAACAAATCACATCATTAATTTAATTAACAATTAATCATTTAATAAAAATTAATTCCCAATTAATAATAAATTAACAATAAATTAATTAACAATAACAATGAATACAACTTATGAATACATTAATTATAAATGTTATTATAAATTAACCAATTCATAACAATTAATTACCAATTAATAACTAATTAACAATTAATCAATAACCATAAATGAAAACATATGAATTAATTATAATTCAATATCTTCCCATCCTATTCCCCTATAAACCCATAACCCGCTCTGATACTAAAACGCTAAATTTACTTTAACAAAATGACTAATTTCTAAACATTTATTAAAAAATGTATGTAAATACATTAAAAAAAATTGAACATACATATAAAATACATACTAAAATACACAACACTCATTTTTTTTCGATATTCTGGTCAACAATATTCTTTACTTCGATATTCTGTCCCTACGATATTGAAAACCCGATATTAAGGTAGTTCAATATTTAAAAATCAATATTTTGACTGTACACCAAAGTGTCTCTATATTAGAAATCTGTTCAAGTGTTTGAGTTTTATATACCAGCCTCTAACCTTTGTCTCTCTTTTCCACCAGGAAGAGTGTACTTATAAAAACCTTCTGATCCAGTGGGACTTATACTAAGGCACCTTTTTAACATGGAGTATCAAGAAAAAGGGGGGTTGGACCAAGAGGTAGCAACCTACACTAGGCCCCTTTATTTGCACAAACAAATGCAGTGTCTAGGCACCAAATTCGGTATCCCAATTCAAACATAAAGAACCAAAAATTTACTTTTTGTTGGCCCTTGTGATTTACTTCACTTTTCTTCTATGCTTCTATGATAATCACAAAATGTATAGAACTTTTCTCACATGTCCATTTGAAGGGCAAACATTTTTTTAAGGCTCAAATGTACATTTCGAAACATATTTCGACATCAAAATCAATATAACCATGTATAATGACAAAAATAACAATACCGTTTTCTACAAGTTGAAAACAAATTGTGAAGTAGACCAGTCCTTCATTTAAACAGAATTACACATGGCAGAAATGTCATTTAGTTGGTAAGGCTATTTGTCCTGCCGGTGAGAGCTACTGGGTCTCACTAGCCCTAGATGTTTTTTAAGTAAAGGAATAGGCACCCTCTGCCATATATCCTAGCTGAGGATGGTTAGGTGCACATATTTTTCCCCCAGAAGCTGGGTCAACGCGTTCCAAACCCTCTGTAATTGTCGGGGCTCTCCTTAGGAATGGGACCTGATCAGTTTTGCCAAAGTTAATATGGAACAGCAAATTATTATTTTTAAGTTGTGTCCTCCTCCCTTAAAAAACCTGCAGTTAATTTTATTATCATAAGGTACCTTAAACTCTCCTTATGCTGTCAGGAGTCAGTGACAATTTCTAGTTCAGAACAGCTGGTGGCAAAATCCAAAGTGTCAGTGACGTATCGATGATTTTCTAAGAAGAAATCAATGTTTTCCAACTTTAAAAAGGGGACTGATTTGTGAATCAATTCATTCAAATTAAACATTATTTGGATTTAAACAGTTTTTTCGTCTCCCTCATCACATGGCCAAGTGTGCGCCTTTAATTTTGTGTGCGGATAACTTTTTCTCACATTACCCCAATTGTAGATAGTACAAACCTGCCTTTCCAATTAGATAAACTCCAAAGCCTTCACTTTTCTTTAGCGTGCAGAGTGTTTTTTATTTATCCAGTTCCGGCACCCCTGCAGAGTGAAAAAACAATCTATCTTTGATGTAGCTCGGCATGGACATTATGTTGCACTTTTTACAAAGGAAACTGATTTGTTGTTCCAAAGCCACGGTCATGAAGTTACTTGCCTTCAACATCAGCACGATTTGATTTCGTTCTTTTCCATTGCTCTTTGTCTCGTGCTCAGACATCTGTTAGTGAGACGCTGAATAGGTAAGACTTAATCGAGCATGAGTAATTATACCTCTGCGATCCCAGATTCTCCTGGCCTGTTGCATGCTGGGTTACAAGGTTTTTTGTGTGTTTAAATTTTGTTGAGACTGTTTAACACAGTTTAGTATAGATTGTGCACTTCAAGCCTATGTGTCCCTTTTCTATGACACTTAAATGCGTCTGGCTGACTTGTTTTTGCATGGCTTCATAGTCTGTTTATCTCAATCATTGCATTCAAGCCTTGTGCGGCTGTGTGGAATTTCATAATCAAATAAGCCTCTCTTCTTAACAATAAAGGCTCAACATTTCCACCTCTAGGGTTGGGCTTGATGACGCCGAGGACAATTCATTTAAAATCTCTTTCATTGTGGTTCATCTCATCAAAATAGCTGACCCTTGGTCCCGCCATGATTTTATTTTTCAACCTGGAACGGTGTTTGACAATTCTTTGCTTGACTTCCTGGTTTGTTTTGCCTATGTACATTCGGATGCAGGGGCAAATTATTACATACACCATGTTCTTTGTTTTACAATTAGAGAATTTATTATGCCTCCATTGTACTTGACCACCTGTATAAATGGATCCCTCCATTGTGGAAATGCAAGCTGTACAATTTCTGCATCTGTGATGTCATTTGACAGGTTTCAAATTCATAAGCGAGCATAAGTTGTCTGGTCTTTTTTGCTGTGCGTCATTGGCTCTAATTGTTCGTTGACCAATACTAGTGTTCTTCTTTGAGGCAAATAATGGCAAGTCAAAGTCTCGCTCCATTCCTTCAATGAGATGCCAATTCTGGCATATAATCTTTTTGGAGGGCATTGGTGTGGGGACCATAGGCTGATACGCACACTATCTGTTCATCAGTGTTTTAGGCTTTTTTGTTTGTAATTGTTCTCTCGGTGTGTACCAAGCCCTCTTCAAAGAATGCTTCAACAATTTGTGAGGGTGAACCTTGTCTTTTAATTTGTCAATCAACATGTGAGCATGTAGTTTGTTATCTTCCTTCCAGGAGCAATTGCGTCTTACTTTCAAAAATTGACCATATGGCAAATTATCTTTGAGGTTCTTAGGTTTGAAGCTTTTGAAATGTAAGGCATTGTTTTTGTCTGTAGTCTTGGTGTACAAAGTAGTGATTGATCCAGAATCAGAGATTCTGACCTCGACATCTGAGAATGTCAGACTTGTTTGGTTTTGTGACAAACTGAATTTAATGTCTGGACTTCTGTTGTACAGCCAAATATGAAATTTCGTAAGATCTGCTTCATTGCCATTCCAAATGCACCAAATGTCGTTGATGTATTGATACCACTGGGCCTATGTATTTGATGAACTGATTATTTTGTAGATGTATTTGTCCTCATATCGTGCTATATTCAGCACTGCATTTCTTGAGCAGAGGAACATCCCATGGCTGTGTCCTTGATTTGTACGAAAAATTCTCTCTCAAATTTGAAATAGTTTTTTTTAAGTGCCAGTGAGGCAGATGAAGTGTGTAGGTACTTGGTATGGTTGTGATCTACTATCAAGGTAAAACTCAAGGGCCTCCAGAGACTCATCTTGAGGGATTTGTGTGTTTATAGAGACATCTTATGTCACTAGTCCTTGTTCTGTGGGATCAAAATTGTACCCTTCCACTCAGTTGATAAAGTCCATTGTGTCCCTCAAATATGAGGGGACCTATTTTAGAAATGGTTTCAAGAACATACGTATTGGGATAGAGGTTATAGGACTGACTCGCATCCCGAAACAATTGGACGTCTGAAGGGTTGTTCGCATCCTTGTGGACTTTAGGTAGGAAATAAATCACAGGGGTTCTCAGATTTTTTTGTGAGCTTTTCAAATTTTTTTGGGCCCAGTATGCTTGTTCTAATCCCTCATCTATGATATTCTGGATGTCATTCTAAAGTGTCATAAGCGATGTGTTGGTACCAAGTTTGATTCAGGACTTGATTTTTTCCTTCCGTCAAATATGAGTCTCTGGGCCAAATAACAATGGCTCCGCCTTTATCGACCGGCTTGATGATAATAGATTTGTCTTCTTTTAATGTTTGAATGGCCATTCTCTGCTCCCGGGATAAGTTGTTCTTGATGTACACTTTTCTTTTTTCAGTTGGCTCAGGACTGACAACACTGCTTGCTCAAATGCTATACCTTTTTTAGGAATACTGAAAATGGAGGCACAGAAGTTTGATTTATTAAAAATACCTGATGGTTCAGCTCTTGATTGATCTACCTTTTCTTTTTTCAGGTTGAAGAATAAAATCATGGCCGCATCAATGGTTAGCCATTTTAATGAGATGAACCACAATGAAAGAGATTTGAAATCGACTGTCCTTAGTGTTATCAAGCACAACCTTTGAGATGGAAAAGTTCAGACTTTATTATTGAGAAGAGAGGCTTATTTGATTATGAAATTCAACACGGCAACACAAAGTTTGAATGAAATGACTGAGATAAATAGACTATGAAGCCAAGCAAGAATGAGTCAGCCAGACACGCTTAAGTGTGATAGAACAAGGACACATATGCTTAAAGTGCACAATCTATACTAAACCTTGTTACAAAGAGTCTCTACAAAACGTAAAGACACGAAAAACTACGTAACCCAGCATGCAACAAGGCAGAAAAATCTGGGATCGCAGGCTTTTGATTACTCATGCTTGATTGACTCCCCTCTATTCAGCGGCTCACTAACATAGGCCTGAAGATGAGATGAAGAGCAATGGAGAAGAACAAAAGCGAACCACGCAGATGCTGATGGTGACCTTGGTTTTCAAACAACGTATGAGTTTCCTTTGTAAAATTTGTAACATAATTTCCATGCCGAGCTTCATCAAAGATTGTTTTTTCACTCTGCAGGCGTGACGGTTCTGGATACATAAAAACCACACTGAACGTGTAAAGAAAATTGAAGGCTTTGGAGTTTACCTAATTGAATAGGCAGGTTTGGACTTTCTACAAATTGGGTAATGTGATAAAAAGTTATGCGTACAGCAAACAAAATGCGCACATTTGGCCATGAGATGAGGGGGATGAAAAAACAGTTTAAATCCAATGAATGTTCAAAAGTCAAAGTCAAAGTCAAAAAGTTTTTATTTGCTTTGGTACTCAACTGAGGACCACAAATTTAAAAACAACAATTACAGAACATAAGCATAATCAATATAATTTTAAAAAGGATTTTAAAAATTTATAGAAATTGTAACAAACCCATTCGTCAGTCGGTTGTTTACATAATGCTAGTAAATTGTTTACTGTAGTAATATTGCATTTCTGGTATATCGGCTTAAGATATCTAGCTCGTGCTTTAACTACACTTTCGTGTGGACAAACAAATAAAATATGCACAATATCTTGATCACCACCAAAACAGAGTTTACAGATAGGGGAGTCTCCTGGTGACCATTTAGATGTAACAGTGGAGACTGGGAGAATGCCTAAGCGCAACATAATTATGGACCTTCTTGCTCCATGTGTAAGGCAAAGCCCCAAGTATGGACGTAATTGCTTATATTCCAACGACTCTATGTAAGTTTTATATGTAGATAACTTACTACAATGCATAAGGTCGAGATCATAACTTAGTCTTGGAGTAAAGCATTTCAGAAAAAGTTTTAACTGGAGTTTTGTCCATGATAACAGAATATCTTCAGTCAGGTTCGCTGTTTTAAACGCTTCAAACATGTTTTTTGAGAAGTTGAGTTGTCGAGAATCTGTTTTAAATATCTCAGTCTTCAACAGGAATCTCAACGTTCCTTCCTTTGCGTGCAGAATGTTGTACGCCCATCGAATAACATTTGCTATTGCTGTCGCATATGAACTTGTCAGAGCGAGTTCCAATCTGAGGGCCTGTACAGATGTTGGTGTGGAAACCTTTAGTAATCTTTTCAAGATCTTTCCTTCGGTCATGTCCATGAAAGACCATTGTTTTGTAGGTAGGTGTTCAGTTGCATAGGACAAGACCGAGGGTATTTTTACTTTATACACCTTGAGTAATGAGGAAAAATGCCTACTTCCTGTGGCAGTATACATTCTAGAGAGTGCCCCGGCATGGATTTCAGATTTTTTCTTTAGATTGTTTATATGTTTAAGATTTTGTAAGTTCTTGGTAAAGATCCTGCCGAGGTAAGTATATTCATCTACTTCCTCTACTCTTATCCCATCAATGAATGTTCAATGTAAATCAATTGATTTACGAATCAGTCCCATTTTTAACATTGGAAAACATCAATTTCTTCTTAGAAAATCTTTGATACACAACTGACACTTTGGATTTTGCCACAAAAGGTTCACTCCTGACAATATGAGGAGAGTTTAAGGTACCCTATTGAGGTTCCGTGACGATTCCGTGACGATTTGAACCCGTGTTTTCAAGTTTGTCGGAAGTACACAATATTGGTATCAGTGAACCGCAAATGATCCATTTAGCATACCCTGGTGTTTTCGCTACGCTACAAGCAAGAGCACTCCTTTTATTAACACATTTCTGATCTACCCACGGCATCCATCTTAGATCATGGCAGCCATTTTGTGTTTCTTGCCCTCACATACGCAATAACCTCTGATCACTTCATTCCGATTAAGGACACGTAGCCTTAGCCGGAGATTCACCTCTTTCATGACACGTGCACCTTAAACCAGATCACGCTGTAGCTGCATGACTCGACAAAGGCTGCCTCCTCTGCCCGAGGCCAGTCTTACTAAACCGGTCTTCGTGTCCATTGTCCTGATCATGATTAGGCGGCCGAAGCCGGTAGCCTTGCCCATTTACAACCCACAAGCATCTCTTATCCCGCTTTCCTATCTTCCACACCTGGCTCCGTTCCTTTCTTTCTGAATCTTTATTAGGGGGAGGTAACGAAATTTACGATGAGGCGGTCCGGCTCTTGAATGCAATATTGACAAGGGATTGTGATGAACTAGTGGGAACCCCTCTTCGTAGATGTTTCGTATCAGATTTTATCAACGGTTCCTGTGTACGCCAAATATTTATTGTTTATGACACAAAGGTTTTGGGAATGTACCAACATGTGAAGAATTCGCCTGAAGGCCAAAAACTAGTATATAAGGAGCAACCCACTTTGTACAATTTGAACAGGCTCCTAGATTCTGCCCGTGTGTAGTATCTGTGACTTCTGTGTCCCTGCAGTAATAAACCTTTGGTCTTTGACGCCACCATCGAGAAGCCCGTGTTTCTGTTCATTTGTGCACCAAGGCAGGTGGAACTCCGGGGTCTTTTGGGTGTTGTTCCCTGACACCTCTGGACGGAACCAAAAAGTCCAGAACTCCAATTGGCGCCCAACGTGGGGCGACGTCATTCGGTACCGGTCCAAAAGCCTGAAGAGTTCGAGAAGCTTCGTGTGAAGATTCCCGAGGGAGGCGCCCCACTTCATCGATCCCGGCATATCGCAAAAGTGGCCCGAAGTTCTCTTCCACGAGGGTTCCCGTTCAAGACGGCTGCAGTGGGCCGTTGCCTTGACCGTCGCCCTGTCTTGGACCCAAGGTGCAGTCCTTAGTACGGCGAAACGTGACGGGTTTCTCCTTGGTGACGTCTTCAGTGACTCAGTTAAGTATTTAGTGATAGCTAGCTGGTTACTTTGTGAGGATTGTTAAAATCCTTGATTGGTTCGGTTTGGTTTGGTTCTTAGTAGGATTATCACAGGCTGTTCTGGTTACGATAATCTATTTGGTTTAGTTTGGGTATCGATACAACAGTTCGTTTTGGTAGGCCTAAATTCTTGGTTTAAGTGCACACATCTGTTTTGTGTTTTGTTTGTTTTGTGTTCCGGACTGAAAAATGGTAAGTCGGAAAATGTTGTCTTGCTTTGGTTGCAACCGTGACTCACGATTGGAGGACTCCTGTCTGGTTCCTCCGATTGGGACTCCCCTATATGATTTATATTGTAAATTTGGTGTGGGTCCTATATCTTATAATGAGGTATGGGTCCGTTACACTGCGAAGGATGGTGTCCTTAGTTGGCCACTGCATGGTAGTTTTGAACCCGAGATTCTCGACAACTTAGAAGCGAAATTGTTTAGGAAGAAAGCCCGGCCGGCAATGTTTGATTCTTTCCGTTACTGGCGAAAAGAATCCAAACAGAGAGAAATGAAAAGGTTGAAGAAAGAACAGAAAGAACAAGAAGAGTTGACTCTAGAGCAAGCGGCTAAGCAGTTGCAGGCTAACGAGTGTGAGAAAGCCATAGATGTGGCCATTAGAGAGCATAATTTAGCGATTGACAAGTGCTATCCTGCCTTGCCATCGAAAATGGCTAAGATACTGGAGGATTCCGAAAACGATCCTCTGTTGTCTTATCTGTTACGGTCACCTCCACCGTATGCACAAGGTGCTACGGCTCCACTTGTCCCGAATGTTCAATTGCCGGTTGCTGGACAACCTGGTGTTCTTGCTCCTGTCCCTCCGAATCAAGTTCCCGTACCTCCTGTGATCAATGTGAATGTTCCTACAGCTCCTCCTCTTCCTGAATTGCCAACTTCTATGACTATATCTGTGTCACTTGCACCTACTGTTCCACAAACTATTTTTCTCGATACTCCTACTGTTCCATTATCTATTCCTACCTCTACTGCGTTCTCTACGTCTGCGAGTGTGTTAACTCCACTTTCTGTTTGTCGAAGAATCACTGATTCTGTTACTAATATGCTGTCTCCTTTATATAAAACTTTAATTAAGACTCCTACTCCTGACTCTGTTCAGAGACGTAGTCAGCTTCCAAGTACTGAGGAACGGGGAATTTTAGATTCCACGGCTCTCAGATGGATTTCGAAGAGTAGAAGATATAGTACGAGAGATGTGCTAGATACATTTATGCAGTGGAAGGAACCAACGCAACGGTATGTCTTTGATGAGATGTGCTCGTTGTTACGTGAAGAAATAGAAGAAGATGATGTTGAATCAGATTTGGAAGATTTAATTAAAGTTCAGAAAGAGTTTGCTGCAGGAATGGTAGTGGGTGATAATATAAAAGAAGCGATGGAACTTATTTTAAGTTTTAGGAATGATCCATCTCTTCATTCGCCGAGAGATTTAGAAAGAGGAAAAACGAAGCTAAGTTGCCAATATCCTATGAGGGAGGTTCCTCCAATTTGGCGCGAAGCAGTGGCAGCTGATAATAATGCTGGTATTGCAGCTGTTCCAGCACAGTTCCAAAGAGTGTGGATACACATTCCATGGAAGCGAGCTGAAGTGTTAGCAGTGAAACAGGCCTTGCCAGATCCACGTAAGAATCCTGCTGGATATTACAAGGAATTACCACAGACAGTTGAGGCCTGTATAATGGACATTGATATGTTATTTGGCAATGTAGTTCCACAACCAGTGTGGGCTAAAATTCGTAGAGAGGATCATCAAGCTGCCTTAGGTGGTGATTGGGCGGCTATCACTGCAGCAGATGGTCAGCAAATAGGTGGTGCAAAACCCGAACCCCTAATTGCTAATCTTCCAGGTAGAATAATTGATCTAATGAAGACTCTAATGCCAGCATTACGTGTTAATTGGGACAAGTTGTCAGCATGCAGGCAGAAGAAAGACGAAAGTGTCTCCGACTTCTTCACGAGGTTTGAAGAAACTTTTGTAGATCATAGTGGTCAGGACATGAGCACAGAGGGAGGACAAAGACTGTTTGTCGATAAATTTGTGCATAATTTGTTACCTGAATTATGCAATAAACTAAAAGACTCCGAAAGCGCGTGGGCTGTATCCACAACTGCGCAAATACTTGCGACTGCACAGTACTACGAAAATAGGGATAAAGAAGAAAAGGAGAAATCAGAGAAGAAAACGAAAGATTTAAAAACTAAAGTTCTCTTGCAGCAGGCGTATCCGCCTCGCACGAATCAATCTAATACGCAGCAAGGTTCGTACCAAAGGACAGATTATACTACATCAAGGCCTCAATATCAATGGAATCAGTGCGCGTATTGTAAGAAAGAGGGTCACTATAAAAATGAATGTCCGATCTTAGCGCAAAATAATGCAGCAGCAGCTCAGAGAGGTCGTGGTGGTTTTGTGCAGAATTCTAGAGGTCGAGGACGAGGTGCTATGCCTCCACAAACGAATGATCGTCCCTCCAATCACTTTGATCAACGAAATGGACAATCTACTCAGCAAAATAGATCTCAACAATATCTTGTTGAGGACTATTGTGAAATAGATGAGGGTTTTCAGCAAAATGGGTACTAGGACAGCCATGGACAAAGAGAGGGAGTAGTATCAGTTCCAGTGGATCAGAGTGGGCCTTATGTCGCAGTAGCAACATCAGGTGTAGTCGAACCGTTTCTGTTGGATACTGGTGCCGCAAAAAGTTCTATCATTCATGCGAAACTCCCTGGCGCACCTTTGTCTGGCTCAACAAATGTTTCCGTAGGTTTTTCAGGCGCCCCTGTTTACAACCCGATATCTGGTCCTTTGTCTATTTCTGTTGGACCGTGCCAATTGAAAGCACCCCTGATTTTAACGACAGGTTGTAATGAAAATCTGCTTGGTTTAGATTTGTTAAAACGACTATATGCGACATTGTACTGTTCTCCGGAAGGAGTACAACTCACGCTGGGTAAAAATATCACCTCTCCGATGTACTTGTCAATGGACGCACTCCCGCCAGAGCTACGCTCACTCCCTGATTCTCTTTGGGCGACTGGTCCTAATGATGTAGGTCTCTTAGAAATTCCACCGTATGTGGTAACCTTGAAAGCAAATGTAAAATTTCCAAGAATTCCCCAATATAAAATATCTAGTGAAGGAGAACGTGCACTTTTATTGATTGTGCAAGATTTGATTAAGAAAGATGTGATTGAAGAAACTAGAGGAAATGTCTGTAACAGCCCTGTATTACCGATTTTGAAACGAACTGATCCTACAAAACCTCCAGTGTACAGGTTTGTCATAGACCTTAGAGAAGTTAATAAAATTGTGGTTCCTCAGTTTCCTGTGGTTCCGGACATTACTGCCTTGCTAACATTGATTCCTGCTACAGCCACATGGTTCTCAGTTATCGACTTAAAGAATGCCTTTTTCAGCATTCCGATAGCCGAAGAAAGTAGAGATATTTTCGGCTTCTGTTTAGGAGGTCGAAGTTTCAGATTTAAACGAGCTCCACAAGGCTATTGTGAAAGTCCATCTATTTATAGTCAAGCATTAAAAAGCCAGTTAGATTCTTTTGTCCTTCCTCCAGGTTCTGCCCTAGTACAGTACGTAGACGATCTTCTAGTGGCTGCCGATGACAAGGAAACTTGCAAGGCAGCTACAATTTCCTTATTGCATCATTTGTCTAAACTAAATCACAAGGTGTCTCCTTCCAAAATGCAATATTGCTGCCAAGAAGTGACCTACCTAGGTCATCTCTTGTCAAAGGAGGGAAGGAAGTTGACCCCAGAAAGAATAAAAGCAATTACACAGATGAGTGTTCCACGCACACAGAGAGAAGTACGTGCCTTTCTAGGTATTACCTCTTACTGTAGGCAGTGGATCCCAAATTTTTCTCTTTTAGCGAAACCATTGGTAGCCTTGACTGGGAAAAATGTTCGAGTCCGGTGCCATGGTCTGATGAATGTCAAGAGAGTTTTACTGAATTACGAAAAGCATTGTGTTCAGCTCCTGTATTGGGGACACCTGATTACAGTAAGCCATTCACGCTCTACGTTCACGAGAGAGACGGTTGCGCGTTGAGTGTTCTGACACAGAAGTTTGGTGATAAACAACGCCCTTGTGCGTATTTCTCATCAACATTAGATCCGGTAGCCAGAGCGTTGCCTAGTTGTTTGAGAGCTACAGCGGCAGCTGCGGCTTCCATTCGACAATCTGCTGGTTTGGTGATGAACAACATGCTAGTGGTCATGGTTCCTCATGCAGTGGATACACTCATGAACCGAACGAAGACACAACACCTTACCAGTGCGAGACTATCTGGTTACGAACTGACATTACTAGCGAGTCATATTCAGATCAAAAGATGTAATGTATTGAATCCAGCAACACTGTTGCCGACTGATCAAGAGTCGAGTGATTCCGAGCCACATGATTGCTGTTTTAAAACGGAGGAAGAGACAAAAGGACGTATCGACTTGAAGGATACTCCGTTATCCGATCCGGATGGTACGCTGTATGTGAACGGTCATGTTTTAAATTGGAGAATGGTGATGTGACTGCTGCTTACGCAGTAACTACTTTGAAGACGATTGTGGAGACTGCAAGAGTGAGTCAGAATTCTGCCCAAGCTGCAGAATTAATAGCTCTAACGAGAGTGTGTGTTTTAGCTGAGGGAAAGAGAGTGAATGTGTTTACAGACAGTCAGTACGCATTTGGCGTGGCCCATAGTTTTGGCCGGTTGTGGAGAGAAAGAGGTTTCATTACGTCCCATGGGACCAAGATCCAACATGGTCAGCTAGTTAACGACTTGTTGGAATCTCTAACCTTGCCGACTGAAGTTGCGATTGTAAAGTGCAGTGCTCATAAAGCAATCACGGATGATGTTGGTCGTGGGAATGCTTTTGCTGACGAAATTGCTAAACAGACAGCTAGAGACACGATGAGCAGAATGTATGTTGCTACGTCTGCAAGATGGATTGCTGAGTCTGGGATGTGCGAGGATACTATGGAAAGTGTGAAAGAGATTCAGAAAGAAGCAACTGAGGAAGAGAAACGTGTATGGAGAGAAAGTACGGGCAAGTTGGACTCGAATGGATGTTGGATTGATTTGACAGAACAGCAGCGTTGGATGTTGCCTGATGCGTATGTGCTTGCAGTAGTGACGATGGCACATGGAGTAGCGCATATAAGTTCTAAAGGAATCTGCAAGATGTTGGCTCCGGTCTGGAAAAATGAGGGAATCAGTAAATGTGCAGAGAGGGTGGTGAAAAATTGCATGGTGTGCTTGATGCATAATCCTGGCAAGGGAACTCCAACTCCAGCTGGTCATTTCGCTCCTCCTTCCTGCCCTTTTGAAGTGATTCAGTTAGACTTTATTCACATGGACCGCTGTAATAATTTAAAATATGTCCTAGTGGTGGTTTGTGCTTTTTCCAGGTGGATAGAAGCATACCCACTAAAGGACAACACTGCCCTATCAACTGCCAAAATTCTTCTCAAAGAATATTTCCCTAGATACGGAATGCCACGGATTGTATGGTCAGATAACGGAAGTGAGTTTATAGGGAAAGTTATGCAGAGTGTGTGTGCCGGCCTAGGGCTGAAACAGAAATTCCACAGTGCGAACCATCCCCAGTCTGCTGGTTTAGTGGAGGGTTACAATGGCACCCTCAAGCTGAAAATAGCTAAAATACAAGCATCCACAGGTTTAGCCTGGCCAGACGCACTTCCTTTGGCCTTGTTATCAACGAGAGCAACTGTACATTCTAGAGTAGGGCTTAGCCCTTATGAGATAGTCTTTGGCCGCCCGGCAAATATCTGGGGTGTGCCAAGGCCTGAGGAATTTTGCTCTTTAGAATATCCTATGTTGACAGACTACCTTTACGACTTGACTGCTAAATTGAGTCTTATTCATCAACAGGTTTTCGATGCTTTACCAAAGCCTCCGGAGAGTCCAGGGCATCAGCTGAAACCAGGAGACCAAGTAGTCATCAGGAACTTCGCGAGGACGAAGAACCTTCAGCCGAGATTCGTCGGCCCCTTCCAAGTCCTGCTTGCAACGAGGACAGCAGTTCGTGTAGCTGGCCGCAAGCACTGGGTGCACGCGTCCCATGTTAAGCGTGTCCCTTTGCCGCTTCCTTACGACGACTGGGTGAAGAAGGGAATTGGTGCCTCCGAATCTGAAAGCACACCGAAGTTCATCCCTTTCAGCGATGCCGAATTGATTACTGACACTCCGAAATCTGACTCTCCTCCTGAAAAGACTCCTTTGAACACTGAACATTTGTCTCCAGCATCAGAAGAAACTTTGCCATCTGCGAACTTAAACACTGCAACAGCTGCTAGTGATACACTATTTGCCGATCAAACAGTACCTGCGAAGCAAAGATATAACTTAAGAAGCCGTAAAATGGACAAATAAAGCAGGCAACTGCATATTGTGATTTTGATATATTGAACTTTTGCCTTCAGCCAGGAAGTTTGCTATTGTTTTATTGTTTTTTAAAATTGCCTTGCCGTCTGGGTAGCCGTAGGGTCGTGGCTGTGTGCCTAGTTGAATCTGCGGGGGTCTGACACAAGGTCGATATTTCTGTTAGTTCTGGGAACTCCCAGGGCTGATAGAGGCATTTTCATCTACGTACACATCATCAGTGGTCGCGAGCGGATTGTAGAAGATGGAGCTTCCTGCGCTGCAACGAAAAAATGTGATTTATGTTCGCAGAAACAGACTTCATAGAATTCTTCATAGCAAATGCTTTTTGATGCAATGTGCCATTACATTCTTGATTATTTTAGCAACATTGGTGGGTGGAATCGTCTTTAGTATAAATCTGATTTTTGTGCCAGTTACTACAGTACCTCCCCTTGATCCTGTCATTTCTACTGTTTCTTCTATACACTCTTTTCACTCGTTTCCGGAACATGAGCAAGCCCGACGCTCAGAATTCACTAACAACACTTTTGTACAGCTCTTGCACCAACACCAACTGGTAGTTAACACTACAGACTGCTGGGTGTGTGGCTTGATACCCCACACTATGGATAAAGGTATTCCCTATCTGGTTTTGCCTTTCATCTACAATGGATCATTTCAGGCCCTTCAAACCATCTTTGCTTATGCCCTTGAAACCTATCCTCCACGTCCACCACGTTCCACTAAATATAACTCTGCCAACAAAGCCTTAGTCCAGGGAATTATTGACATGGTCAAGGACGTCAATAATACTCCATCATACCCTAGAGACGAATTGCGAGTATATTTAAGTTGGAATACTTCAGAATATCGCCTTAGTTTAGGAGAAAGCAAGCGTAAAAGCTCAACTCCAATCTGGGTCGTACCTCACCGAGGTCAGGTCTGTTTGCAAGGTAATGGGAGAAATCCGAGAGCTCAGCTAGGGAGGAGTGAGTGCGTAGAGACTTATGTGTTTCCGGCTAACTCTTCCCCTGCCTTCCTCACTGCTAGGGGTACCTACTTCATTTGTCGAGACAGAGCTTATACATGGTTGCCTGCCGACTTTTCAGGATCTTGTTATATTGCTCGATTGTTGCCTCCGACATATACTGCTTCATCTGATTACCACAGAACCAGAGTAGCGAGAGGTGTCTTCAGCAAGGAAGATACCGCTGGTCAGGAAGCTGGAGACTTCTTCAAAGGTTTCCTTCCGTTCTGGGGGCCTATGGCCAATAGTAGAAATATACGTCAGCTAACACGGGTAGTTGAATCTACTATTACCGAAACTGCTGGTGCCCTTAGCAATCTGACAGCTGAGCTTCAGGCGGATAGACTCATGACGTTGCAGAATCGTATGGTTCTAGACGTTATACTTGCAGATCGAGGTGGGGTATGCAGAATGATCCAATCGAGCTGCTGTGTCTTTATTCCTAATAATGCTCCAACAGTCTATGAGGCGATCTCTAAGCTACACAAGATTTCCGACTCTATTCACGTAGATAAGGGAAACTGGTCCTTCATGGAGTGGTTTTGGACTCTGATCTCAGCGTGGGGATGGAAGGTTCTAATGGTCATTGGTGTCATCCTAGTATTCCTATTCTCATGCTGCCTGATTATCCAGTGTGGTCCTGCTCTGTGTAGTCTTTGTGCTGCAACTTGTCTCAGAAAACCACCTGCGTTTGGTGAAAAGGCACGAGAAAGGATGATGATACAACAACATGTCACTGACCTGATGAGCATAGAACTAGATTCTGACATAGACTGAGTAATTGCCTATGTAAGGGCAAAAGGAGGGTCTGAGGTTCCGTGACGATTCCGTGACGATTTGAACCCGTGTTTTCAAGTTTGTCGGAAGTACACAATATTGGTATCAGTGAACCGCAAATGATCCATTTAGCATACCCTGGTGTTTTCGCTACGCTACAAGCAAGAGCACTCCTTTTATTAACACATTTCTGATCTACCCACGGCATCCATCTTAGATCATGGCAGCCATTTTGTGTTTCTTGCCCTCACATACGCAATAACCTCTGATCACTTCATTCCGATTAAGGACACATAGCCTTAGCCGGAGATTCACCTCTTTCATGACACGTGCACCTTAAACCAGATCACGCTGTAGCTGCATGACTCGACAAAGGCTGCCTCCTCTGCCCGAGGCCAGTCTTACTAAACCGGTCTTCGTGTCCATTGTCCTGATCATGATTAGGCGGCCGAAGCCGGTAGCCTTGCCCATTTACAACCCACAAGCATCTCTTATCCCGCTTTCCTATCTTCCACACCTGGCTCCGTTCCTTTCTTTCTGAATCTTTATTAGGGGGAGGTAACGAAATTTACGATGAGGCGGTCCGGCTCTTGAATGCAATATTGACAAGGGATTGTGATGAACTAGTGGGAACCCCTCTTCGTAGATGTTTTGTATCAGATTTTATCAACGGTTCCTGTGTACGCCAAATATTTATTGTTTATGACACAAAGGTTTTGGGAATGTACCAACATGTGAAGAATTCGCCTGAAGGCCAAAAACTAGTATATAAGGAGCAACCCACTTTGTACAATTTGAACAGGCTCCTAGATTCTGCCCGTGTGTAGTATCTGTGACTTCTGTGTCCCTGCAGTAATAAACCTTTGGTCTTTGACGCCACCATCGAGAAGCCCGTGTTTCTGTTCATTTGTGCACCAAGGCAGGTGGAACTCCGGGGTCTTTTGGGTGTTGTTCCCTGACACCTCTGGACGGAACCAAAAAGTCCAGAACTCCACTATGATAACAGAATTAAGTGCAGGTTTTTTAAGGGACAAGGACACAGAATTTTCAAGAACATTTAATTTGCCGTTCCAAATTACCTTTCGCAGAACTGACCAGGTCTTGGTCCTGAGGAGAACCCCAACAGTCACAGAGGGTTCGAAATGCATTGACCCAGCTTCTAGGGGAAGAATATTTGCACCTAACGAGGATCAGCTAGGGGATGTGGCAGGGTGCCCATTCCTCTAGTTTAAAAAAAAATCTAGGGCTAGTGACCCCCAGTAGCTCACACCAGCAGGACCTATAGCATTACCAACTAAATGACTTTTCAGCCAGGTGGTATTCTGTTTAAATGAAGGACTGGACTATTTCACAGTTTGTTTTCAACTTGTAGAAAACTTTAGTGTTCTTTTTTTCACTATATGTGGTTATAATGATTTTGATGTCAAAATGTGTTTTGAAATGTACATTTGAACCTTAAAATAAAGTTTGCCCTTTAAAAAGAAATGTCCGAAATGTTCCATAATGTTTAGATTATTGTAGAAGAAAAGTAAAATAAATCACAATAGCCATCAAACAGTAAATGTGTGATTCTTTATGTTCGAATTGGGATACAAAACTTTTAACATGGAGGATACCTCTTCCTCTACCACTTTCTGTTGCTCTAGTGATAGACTTAATTCTCTCGGGGAATGAGACTGATGTGCTAGTTGTAAAAAGTTTATTTTGAATAGGACAGTTTCTAAGACCCAAGGGTCCTGAGTAAATTCCCAGGTCTGGGAAAAGAGCCTGAGGTGACCCCTACTTTTTCCTGGGAAGAGAAGAAAGGTTGAATGTTTTTACTTACTGTGAAAATTGCTTGCACCTTGTCCATGGCCCGCAAGCCACTTGTTCTGGTACCT
Organism: Lissotriton vulgaris; assembly: GCF_964263255.1. Classification (NCBI taxonomy): domain Eukaryota; kingdom Metazoa; phylum Chordata; class Amphibia; order Caudata; family Salamandridae; genus Lissotriton; species Lissotriton vulgaris. The sequence continues at coordinate 1,278,177,811 of NC_141689.1, forward strand.
CATCCACATTGTGGGTAGAAGAATGGTGCCATTCTTAGTTGGAAGCCCCTCCCGGGGCCTCTTTGTTTTAAATAGGGCCGTATAAAGCACGGCTGGCAGAAAGACTGCTTCTTCAGTTCTGACCCATCTGAACACACCCTTGTTAAAGACCCTCTTCACGTTAGATTAGACTTTATTTAGTGGGGTAAAGATAGCAACGTATTTACCCAAAGACTTAATAATGTCCACCCCATTTAGAAGACCTTTGGGGTGTACATATGGTTCATGAATGGCTAGATCACTCAACTTTGGGTTTATTTTGGTCAGGATAACACTACGCCATTTGGCATTAATGCTAGCGTTATCATTGCCTAATAGGATTAGGGCCCTTTGGCTTCAACTACTGAGAAGAGTTACATCCACTGGGGGTTTCATTGAGATGGCACTCCTTGGCCATGTCAATTATCCTGTCTAGGAGTCCCAGGACATCCAGAAGGCAGTCCTTGTAGGCTTCAGGAGGTCTCTCCATACTCTTCTTGGGATCTCTGCCTAGTTTGAACAAGAATGATAATATCTCTGGATCTGGGTTGGGTGTTAGGCAGACCTTTTCTTGAATGACAAGTCTTGAGCATTCAGCTCACAAGACACTACATGCTTCTCTCTCAATTGGATTCCTTATCCATTTTTAACACATTGTCATACAGGTTCCAGGGGCCACCATTCAGCATTCCTTGGGTGTCTAATATTTAAGCATGAGCGGGAAATCCGTTACGCTCGTGGATTTTGCGGATTTTTGGGAAATCCGCGAATTTTGCGGATTTCCGGCAAAATCCGCAAAAAAAATCCGCGAGCGTAACGGGTTCAAAAGTTGAACCCCCACTCATGCAACTATTTATTTTACAATGGCGCCAGCAAACTGCCAGCGCCGTTGTAAAATAGTTACAAAGTTAGCTTGCACAGGAACGACTAGATAAAACGAAGCAGGTGCTTCCTGTGCAAGCTAACTTTGTAACTATTTTACAACGGCGCTGGCAGCTTGCTGGCGCCATTGTAAAATAGTTACAGCCTTACACAGGTCACTCAAGGGACCCCTGAGCCCTTCAGGGTGATTGCATAGTAACACACACATGGTCACTCGAACTAGTTGATGCTCAAATTCAGTGACTCATTCATTAGCCCAAAAACAATCATGAGCGTCTTCGAGGCTGGACAGGTGTGCCTCTTCCCAAATCTACCGTGGAAAATCAGCTGTGATGCTGGGTAGAAGGCGGCCTTTGCATGGTCGCTCGAACTAGTTGATGCTCAAAATCAGTGACTCATTCATTAGCCCAAAAACAATCATGAGCGTCTTCGAGGCTGGACAGGTGTGCCTCTTCCCAAATCTACTGTGGAAAATCAGCTGTGATGCTGGGTAGAGTCCTTTGCATCCTTGACTTTCATGAGCGCAATCCCCGTGCTGTTCCTGTGATCAGGAGCTTTTTTCTCTTCATATAATTGTGTTCGCACGGGTTGCTGCAAGTACGCATGCGTTTTGTACAATTTTGCAATTTTTGCGAAATTGTACAAAACCCTCGCGAACTTGCAGAAACCCGTGCGAACATAAAAAAAAAAATCCGCGCGGATTCGCGGATTTTGCGGATTTTGGCAATCCGCAAATTTGCAAATCCGCAAATTCGCGGATTGCCAATCCGCAAAATCCGCTCATGCCTACTAATATTATTAGGGGAGAACATATCCTATCCCAAAGGATCCAATATTAGGCCCTTAGCTTCGGAGGGGGCATGCTCTTCTGTAAAGAAGAGTCCGTCAACATCCAGGTCACCTTACTGTAAGTCAAACATGTATTCATCTAATTTTTTTTCATTCTGAGACTCACTTTCTTCCAAGGCATTCTCTTGTTCCTTCCTTTGGGCACTGAGGACAGATGTGATGTTTTATGTACTTTTCAAGTTTGTGCCACATAAGTCATTCAACATATTTGAGGGGCTTAGACCTCCAGTATTTTTTGAGGTGCCTAGACCTCCCTTTAGATTTGAGGTGCTTGGACCCCCCGTAATGCACAAGAAAGAAATATCTGCAATATGTTTACTCTTTTTTTTACCTCTTTCCTCCTTGCTTACTGCTATCTGAGTCCCCACTAGAAATTAATCCCGGATCAATTTGCTCATCTGAAAAAAAGGGTCTATTATTGCCCATAACTTGATGAAGAGTTTCACACACGCAAACACTCTTTTCCTAATGGATTAACTTTTTAATCATGTCCTCATTAACATTTAAGAGAGGAAGGTCTGGGGCTCTGAGTGTCCTGATCAGACATTTTTGTAGGGGTAAGTATATTAAAAGATGCATCTTAAAACAACACAAAAGGTATTCTAGGAACATTTTCTCTTTGATTAAGAGGGCTGCAATTATTAAGGGGTAGCACACCATTATGATATTATCCTTGTCCCCTTACCGCCTACATTTGAGATAAGTGATTCAGACCCCAGGAAGTATTTATTTTTCTTTAAACAAAAAATACCAGCATTGATTTGATATTCTACCCAACAGTAGATAAGCCGTCAGCTGATCTCCGGAGATGCAGAAACTGTTAAAGTTGCTTGCTGTATCTCAAGCAATCAGCTGCCTCTATGATGTGCTGCTGTCATTCGGGCTGTTACTATTTCTCTTAACGTCTTTCTCCTGATGCATAATGCATCCAAGCATGTCAGGAGAAATGTGTCTTCAGAACGAGTTGACTGTCCAGTCGGTCTGAGAGGGGGGAAAACCCAAGGCTGATCGCAGCTGAGCTGTGCGCTTCCTCCGAATGGTGTGGCCTTGGAAGCGCTGCCCCTGAAAGATGGCAGAAGCGTCCGTACTTGGGAACACACCGCCCGGATCCGGCAGGTATGATCGCCACCATAGTAATCTAGATAACCATGGTGCGCGTTCTGCTACCAGGGCCCAACGCCTCGTATACTCACAAATGCGGTTCTCAAAAGCCAAAAAGATTCCAAAACTCTTGGGAGGAGGTAGGGGGTTCAAAGTTGCGGTGCTAAGGCAACCGTAAATTAGAAGCTAGACCAAAATAGGCACAATAAAGAGATATTCAACACAAAACAGTAGGTCTGCATCCTATGGTTACCCCCACTTTTTGCTGTGCTTCACTGTTTTTTTTACTTTAGTCTGGCTGTGGCCCTGCTAATCAGGACCACAGCCTAGCTGTTCTCTCTCTAAATTGACACCATGTACTTTAAGTACATCCTAGATTGGTTACTCGGCTACCCTTATGAGTCCCAGTAAATGGTACCTTAGGTACCCAGGGCATAGGTACCCCAGAGGCCTACCAGGGGTTGAAGCATGTATTATGCCACCCCTGGACAGCCTTCCAAAATGGCACCACAGGCCTGCACTTGCAGCCTGGGTACGGTGGTGTAAGCACCCCTTACTGGGATATAGTATACCTATACCCACCTATATATAGACACATAGTAACCTATAAGTCACTCCTATGGGAGGCTTGACAACCCTGAAGGCAGAGTGCTTGGTTTTGTGTGAGAGGGTCCCTAGCATGAGCTGAGCCCCTCTGCAGCTTTCGAAACCATCTCCTTATATCTGTTCGATGATATAGCCATACCATATACTCTTAAGTGCATTATAATCCTCGTGGTTAATGCTAACTTTGGTTTGGCTTTATCAAACATGTTGTGTAAGGTGTCAAACACTTTCGAGTACTACCCCCATCCGCCAGTTCCAGTGGCGGGGGTAGCATTCCACCCTTCTAGAGGGAGAAGACATGTACACACTGTTATACCCAGTTAAAGTTTAAAAGAGCCTCAGCATCACAAAATGGATGTGGCAGCCACACACACAAGTCTGACCTCCTGCTGCTGGACGAAACTCTGGCAGGGGAGGCATGGACAATAGGTTTCCTGTCCAGGGAGGTACTAGCACCGCCGCAGACAGACTTTAGTGTATTGGGGCAGGATGGGTTGAATTCAGTGAATGCGTTTGAGATGCTGCCAGGGGCAAACAAGGTGCTCCATGCATTTTCCAGTTCAAACCGGTTGCTGGGGAACTCTGCCCCAGCTCTGGTGCGAAACTGGACAAAGGGAAAGGGGTGTAACCACCCCCAACCCTGGCCCTCCCATAGGTGGGCCCATAGAGCTACTCCATCCCCTAAACTTGGTATAAGTATAGGATCCCAGTCCCTAGGACTTTAGATTACCCTGGATGAAACTCTGATACATAAATCTTGGACCTTTGATTCTATATCGACTGGAAGACTGAAGAATCTCCCTTGTGGTCAAGGAGTGACCACCCTGTTCAAACAGGCACCAAGAAGCATCTTTGCCGGTCTGCATTTTCGAGGATCCCGCCGGATCCCGAAGAATCTGTGACGCAGGACACGGACTTCCAGACATCTCTGATGCTTTCCCGAGCTCCCAGCAAAGCTGAGACCCATAGCGGACACAAGAGACGTGGGACGGGAACTACTTCCCGAGGTATCCCGAAGTTGTGCATTGGGGTAATTGAAGCCCGTGACCCGGGCACCCTTTGCGCTGAAGCTCAGAGGCCTACACTCCACGAGTGTCCCTTGGGCCCGCTTTGTGCATTTCAGCTCGAGGCTCCTTTGCGGTTCCTAGTCCATTGGCTAATTAGCCCCCATGAAGAACAATCTTTGATTTCTTCAGTTTTCCTGGTGCTCCAGATGTGCTCTCACTCCTCTTCAAAGGAGGAGTCCCCCAGACCTTGCTGGTCTGAACCAAAGCCAATCTCGATATCTTGTGTGGGTTGCTGTTGCCAAGGCTTGTTGGATCCGATCTGGATTCTTTTGCTGCAGCACTCGACATCCTTTGTGGGACAGTTCGAATCCAGCTCCTGGTTGTCGTCGACACCTCCTGGTCCTCGTGGCTGAAGAGTCAAGCTTCACCTCTTTCACCTTAAAGCACCCGACATTGGTTGGCATTGTCCCGGCGCCTTCCTGGTCACTGGCTAGTGACCAAGACTCTGTACCCTCTGCTTTCAGGTTCTTCAGATCTCCAATCCACTCTTGGATCCACCCGGCTTCCCTGGGTGAGGTAACACAAGTACTCCGATGCTCCCGTGGGTCTTGACTCTCGAAGTGTCCAAGTCTAAAAGGGTTCCATCGTAATTCACCTAGAAGCGTCCTTAAATCTTTAAAATTGTAACTTGTTCATTCTCCATAATAAGTCAATGGTGATCCGTGGCTGTGTTTAGACACTGCACACGGCCCTCGTGGGCCTCCTACGTCCTAACCTTGGGTTGTTCCTGGTTTCCCCAGTGGTTCTACAGGCCCTAGGCCTGCTTTCCAACTCTCACATGGTTCTTATACCACTATTTTAGTATATGTTTGTGAGGCCCCCAGGGCAAAACGTATACTGTGCACCTTATCATATGCTATTTAAGTTCCTTGTATTGTACTTTTTCCTTCGACCTTATAAAGATTCCTGAGGGGTTGTGTTTAGAATAAATACAAATATATTTGATATATACCTTGTGTGCTGTACTTTCATTTGGTCATTTAAGCGATTATAACTGGTAAAACAAGCTTCTTTACATTCCTTTGAAGACGTAGCCTGAAGGCTGCTCTCCACAGCTACCACTAGGATAGCTTTCTATAAAGGTTGACTTTAAACCTACCATCAACAAGGGTTGTTTGGACTGGTGCAAGGTGCCCACTAGAATAGTGGACATCATATACCAGGCCAACTTCTCACATTGGTGTGCAGCGGTGAGATTCCAGCTTGCATTGTTTTACCAGATAATCTTGAGGATATCATTTGAAAAATCACTTTAGGTACATATAAATCAAAGCTTATAATACATAAGTTCTACTGAAGTTAGAAGTTGTAGGTGGTAAGGGCTTAGCACACCCTGACTACAACTACTATGGAGGTTTAGTAGGAAACCAAGTAGTGTAGGTAGGTGCATACATTACACATCACTAGTAATGTCTTTAAGGGCTGGACCTAGTGGGTCTATGCAAGATGGCAGTCAAGTACAGCCATCTAAGTATGACACATTCCCTTTTTAGGAGTTAAGGGTTCTGTGTTCATTTAGGAAACTGAAGACAAGTCAGAAAACCGCCTTATAGAGGTGTTATTGCTGGATGACTTCCTAAAAGCATCCAATCCCTTGGGGACAGATAATGATAATGGGTTTAACACATCAGAAGAAGAGGATGCTAGTGGGGTGACCCACTAGGACTCTGAAGTTGATGAACACCAGGATGAGGAGGAAGATCTCAACCTGGGGAATACAGATTTCCCTGGAGATTAGGAAGGCCAAGGTGTGCCTATATTTCTTCTACCAAGTAGAAATACTAAGTAGACTCCAGGAAGTCTAATCCTTCTGCAGTATCACTAGGGTCTTCTGCCTCTGCTCATAGGAGGAGAACCTCCCCTGAGAAGAGGGAGCATGAAGCTAGGATGGAAGAAGCCCAGCTTAGGATAAGGAGACAAAAAGAAGCCTTAGAAAAGGAGACCCTGCCTCTTGAAAGAGAGAGAAAAAAGATCTTTTTTCTGTCGTTATACCTGGAGATGTTACACAACCATGTGAAATGCAAACCTATTTGTAAGCTTATCTCTACTCTAATGCGGACTACGGTTTGTTTACAGATCTGAAAATTTTGAAATTACCTCCCTTAAGGATGGGAACAGATTCTTCTTTGATCTTTTGATATTGGAATGTGCACCCTCCATTTCTATGTGACATCACCTTTAGATATTCCGTCGGTTTTAGATCATCTGGCCCATGTTCTGTGGTAAGTGTTTTTCGATAGCTTAAGAATTAAGGGAGAACTTGAGATTAGGATTCTAGTGCCCAATGCATTATTAAGAATTCTGGCAACTATATTTCCATATCAGGTACCTTGACGTATTGAACAGGCCCTGGTGCTTATTCCTGCAAGACCTGTTGGAAGAGACCTTGAGTGATTGAGTCAGCACGATTAAACCTATGGTTGATGGTGCAACGTGTACGAAGTAGGTATCACCAGGACACATAATCTTGAAATGTGTAGGTCATGTGTGAATTCATTACTGTTCTGAAATTGATAGAACTACTTCTGAATTAGATAAGCATTGGTGAAAATTCAGTGAAGAAACTTAGTACCTTGACTGTAAAAACCTTAATATGAACTCGTGTAGCAACATGCTGTATTTTGTTTGTGGTGTATGAAATATGGAGAATGTGAGTGTGGGTAATTGCTTTTGACCGTAGTTTGTTGCAGTCCAAGGGTTCCTATTTAAACTATCTCTACTAAATGTATCTTGAATGCAGTTTTAAGCTCTCTGTTGATAACCAGAAGCATAACATGGTAATAATCCCTTTTTGTAAAATGTGGTAAATATGAAATTAAGAATTAGAATTGGAATGTATAGTTTTCTAAAAAGATTTTATCTGTTGCAGATTTTCTACTTTTGTTCATCCCTCCTGTTACCCTTCTCTTGTGTGCCCTGATGAAGGTGTGGCCTGTCATCTGGCCTAGCACCGAAACGTGCGTTGGCGCCTTAAGCTAGTCCTGATATTTTGATCATCTGACCTCCCATATGCTTATAGGAGACCGTTCTCAGGACCGAATTCATCAATTAACATCTGGCATCTTGAGTTTGATACATTGTGGTTGATTGAAGGTCGAGTGAGTATGTCTGAATTGGATTGTGGTTATGCATTAGTGAATAGTGTATTGAGATATTTGAGTCTTGTGTGAATGTTTGATAGGATGGATGGGATTTTGATTGAATGAGACAACCGTTTTATATTATGTTTGGTTATTTTTATCACTTTTTGTTTTGAGAAAGAATATACTTATACAATAGAAATGAAATAATAAAAAAATGAATCTTGTTCTATAAATGATTTGGTTTCTGAAGATTTGAATTGCTTCTGGTCTCAGTGAGCTTAATCCTGCTAATTGTATGAAAGGACCTTAGTCGGGCCTCTTGTATCAGAAAGGGCTTTCTGTTGTGTTTTCCTTATACTAAAGGCTGCTGATAGGTCCAGGAGGATGAGGGCGGCTGTTTCTCCTTTGTCCATCAGGATCCTGATGCCATCAGTGGCGACGATGAAAGCGGTCTTAGTGCTGTGGTTGCTGCGGAATCCGGATTGGGAAGGGTCTCGGATGTTGTTGTCTTCGAGGTAGCGGGTTAGCTGTTTGTTGACAATCTTCTCTGTCACTTTTGCCAAGAACGGGAGCAGGGAGATGGGCCGGAAGTTCTTGAGGTCCTTGGGGTCTGCCTTGGGCTTCTTCAGAAGGGCGTTGATCTCAGCGGGCTTCCAGATTTCTGGGAAGGTTGCTGTCTCGAAGGAACTGTTGATTGATTTCCGGAGGTGGGGTGCGATGGTTGCACTGGCTTTGTTAAAGACGTGGTGAGGGCAGGGGTCGGATGGGGTTCCGGAGTGGATGGAGTTCATGGTTTTGATGGTGTCTTCGTCGCTGACGTGGGACCAGGCGGGAGTCGCATAGGTCTTGCGATGGTGGGATGTCGTTGGTGTTGGAGCTGGGGTTGGAGAGTTCTTTTATGATGCTGAAGAGCTCTTTGGTGTTGTGTGCGTTGTTGTCTAGGTGGTCTTTGAAGGGGGTCCTCTTGGCGGTCCTGATGAGTTGGGTGTGTCTGCGGGTGGCGCTTTTGTGGGCTGTGTGGATGCCTGGTGTTCGGTCGTGGAGCCATTTCTTCTCCAGCTTCCGACAGGTGCGCTTGGAGATCCGGAGGTCTTCGGTGAACCAGGTGGATTTCATGTTAGTGTGGTTGGTTGTGGAGGTCTTGAGAGGGGCGATGGTGTTGGCGCAGTCGTTGATCCACTGTTTGAGGTTGGTCGCTGCGATGTCTGGGTCGGTGGGGTCGGCGGGTGGTCTCAGGGCGAGGGTGGTAGTCAGTTGGTCCTTGGTGACCTTGTCCCAGCAGCGGTGTGGTAGCTGTTGGGTGCGGTGGTGTGTGGCGGGTTTCCTGAAGGTGAAGTGTACGCATCTGTGGTCGGTCCAGTGGGGTTCGGTGGTGTGGTTGAAGGAGACGTGGGGGCTTGTGGAGAAGATGGGGTCCAGCGTGTGTCCAGAGGCGTGCGTGTGTGTCATCACAAGCTGTTTGAGTCCGAGGTTGGCGAGGTTATTGATCAGGGCGGTGGAGTTGGCATTGTTGTTCTCGAGGTAGAAGTTCAGGTCCCTGAGGAGGATGTAGTTCGTGGAGGCAAGGGCATGGGTGCTGACGAGGTCGGCGATGGTGTTGCAGAACTGTGGTTGTGGTCCGGGTGGTCTGTAGACGAGTGTTCCTCTGAGGGTGGTGTTGGGCTCGGTGTTGATCTGGAAGTGCATGTGCTCGGCAGTGGTGAGGGTGTCGTCGGTGTTGGTCGAGACTCTGAGGGTGTCCTTGTGGATAATGGCGATTCCCCCTCCAACTCCGTTGGTGCGGTCTTTGCGGAAGATCTTGTAGCCCTGTGGGATGGCTATGGCGATGTCTGGTGCTGAGGTGGAGTTCAGCCAGGTCTCTGTCAGAAAGGCGACGCCGGGAGCAGGGAAGTCTAGGAAGTCCCAGAGTTCGATGGCATGCTTGCGAGCGGAGCGGGTGTTGAGGAGGGTGCAGCGGAGGTGGTTGGGTTCTCTGGCTGGTGGTTTGAAGGGCTGGATGCTGGTGAATCTGCAGTACCGGCAGGCGAAGGGCCCTTGGGTGCGCTCAGGGTGGCCCGGTAGCAGGCGTGGTCTCATCCAGTGTTGAGTGCGTGGAGGGGGCTGGAGTCGTAGTGCAGTCTGGCATTGTGGGGGGCGCGGGGTCCAGAGGTTCTGGCGGTATGCGCGGTCTAGGCACGGATGGGCACAGATGGGCTTGCGTTTGGCGCGCCGGAGGCGCGCCAGCGGTGCAGCCGCTGTGCGCGGCCTCCATAAGCGGGGCTGTGGGAGGGTGGAGCATCTGGGAGGCGGGAGCAGGGTGGTGAATGGGACGGCGGGGCGGGGCCGCAGGGACGCAGCGGCGGGAAGATGGCACGGAGGGAGAGAGGGGGAAGAAATAGGACACAGAAGGCAAAACATGAGAAGGGGGGCACAGAGAGGAAAAAACGGCGGAAGAAGAAGGGGGTAAACCAGGCAATAAGTGGGAGAAGGGGCACAGGGAGAAAACGAGGGAAGGAGCAGAAGGGCACAAGGGTCAGCAGCGGAGAAACAAGGAAGGAGCAGGTTACCAAGGAGACCAGAAGGACTCACTCTGCACAAGGCAGGCAGCGGGAGCAAGGCAACAGCGTCACGGTGTCGCAGGAGGAATGTGTAGCTGCTGGGGGGGCGACCTACCTGCAGGCAGGGTCAAAGGTCGCAGGTTTATCCTGGTGGTAGTGTATCATGACACCAGGTACCCCTAGGCTATACCCTTTAGGACCACTACAGCACCTGTTGTGGCAAGAGCCCTCCTGGGAGTTTTCTCAAGGGTGGGTTTCCCTAAGGGGGTTGTTTCAGACAGAGATGCAAACTTTATGTCTAGTGACAAGCGAACAGCAGGAGGGTTACCTGCTTGCTCGAATACAGCCCAACACCAGCAGAGGCTGCACCAGGGTCATCGCTGCTTGGCTTCCGCTCCCGTTGATGCCATTGCCACCGCTGCCGCCATGGTTAGGACTACGAGTCCCAGCACTCCCCAGGCGGCGCACACCACCCGCGTCACGGGGAAGCGCCCGGAGGCGCTTGAAAGGAGGAGCGCTGCCGGAGCTCCTGGGGGACAAGCGAACGGCAGGAGGGTTACCTGCTTGCTCGAACATAGCCCAACACCAGCAGAGGCTGCACCGGGGTCATCGCTGCTTGGCTTCCACTCCTGCTCCCGCTCCTGTTGACGCCATTGCCACCGCTGCCGCCAGGAGTAGGACTACGAGTCCCAGCACTCCCCAGGCGGCGCACACCACCCGCGTCATGGGGAAGCGCCCGGAGGCGCTTGAAAGGAGGAGCACTGCCGGAGCTCCTGGGGGACAAGCGAAAAGCAGGAGGGTTACCTGCTTGCTCGAACACAGCCCAACACCAGCAGAGGCTGCACCGGGGTCATCGCTGCTTGGCTTCCGCTCCTGCACCCGCTCCCGCTCCCGTTGACGCCATTGCCACCGCTGCCGCCAGGGGTAGGACTACGAGTCCCAGCACTCCCCAGGCGGCGCACACCACCCGCGTCACGGGGAAGCGCCCGGAGGCGCTTGAAAGGAGGAGCGTTCCCTCCGCCCCACGGAGCGCGCAGGTGAGAGCGCCGGGAGAAGCCCGGGACAAGGGCGGGGCCATCTGTCGCCATCAGAGGCAGAAAGAGGCAGGGCTGGGCCAGCCCTCTAACATTTAACCAAGGGTAAGCGCAAAAAGGTTGTTGCCGATGTGGGGGGGAAAGGGCCAAGGTACCCAGACATTTTGCGTCAATAATCTCCTACCTCTCCTCGGCAGTGGGGGGTTTAACTAAGGAAATAGCAAATGCTGAACAGGAACTGGGTCTTTCGCCAAGTCCAGCACCCCCACCAGCACAATCCGTAGATCAAGACATAAGGCCCAGTATCCCCTTAGAACCCGCGGTTACTGTTACAAACAACAAACCAGTCATCGCTCCTTTGGACAGCTCCGTAGTGACAATCCCTACAACACCGCCTTTAGTCCAGAGGGTTTTGGCTGCACACAGTGGATTTAAAAGGGCCCCTGGTATTGGGAGAAAAGCAGAACACAGTTCCAAGTCTCACGCTAGGAACGCTTCTAGCTTGGATGAACATCTTGAGACACTTTTCTGCGAGAGGATTGAGCCCCTGATTGTAGACATTGCAAAAGACATTGTAGAAACACTGAACACTTGTCTTTCCGGTCTATTAAAAAAATGCTCATTGATCGACAAGATCGTCAAGGACCTTTCATCTATACCTATTTTATGTAAAGGTGACTCTGCTGCTCCCAACATGGACACAGATATGAGTGCTCAAACTCCTAAACATCCACTCTCCTGTGCCAAGGATCCTTCAGACATTAATAAGCTGAATAACTGTCTCCGTAGGGGGGAACCCTCATCGGGGGAATTAGGGTCAAAACCAAATTTAAACACCAATGTTGGCTTAAGTAAGCAGGATCTCACCAGCCAACCCAGGGGAAGTAAGCTCCATCTAAACTTACCCCCGGAAGCATCACCCTGGTAGCTATTTTCATCGATGTTCCGACCTTAGTAGAGGGCACGGTGGAAACTACTAACGACCTATTAAAAAAGGCCAGGTCATGGTGCGCAGTGGTGGGACCCTCATAGCAGACAGAATCATATTCGCTAACAGGGTGGGTTGGATTGGGCAACGCCACAAGTCAATGCAGGGTGACTGTGTCGTTGTCAATTTTGACTCCCCAGACCAGGCTACTAAACTTTTTTGGGATGGATCAGACCTAGTGGGGGCAGTTCACATGTGACCAGTCCCTCTGGGGTTTTTCTACCCTCCTCAGCCAACATATCATCGTATTAAATACCCAGGACCATATAGCAGTAGTCAGTCCATAGTAGGAGCGGGGCCCAAACCATTGAAATTAACAGTGTACCAAAAGAGAGTTAACCCAGAACCACAGAGTGTCCCAAATTTGCCACAGAAACATACTGATAAGGAGTGCAGAGGGGTGATAGTGAGCAATCGTTACTCACCTCTCGCTGACATCGAAGAAATCGATTGACAACTATCCCCATCTCATTCAGCCACCATAGAGACCCACAACTCACGCGCTGTAAGAGGGTGTAAAGTGATTACGTGGAATGTGGCTGGGATTAGAACTAAAAGGGCTGACCCATCATGGGTTGATTTTGTAAGCAGCTATGATATCATAGCATGCCAAGAAAAATGGGACATATCCCCTATTTCTTGGCTTGACAGTTATTCATCCTCCTCTATCCCGGCATCCCCTAGAACAGCGGGCAGGGCAAAGGGTGGTCTTGCCTTTCTGTTTTCCCTAAACTTGAAAGGCACTTTTAAGGAAATGACGAACACTTCCCCAAATATACTAATTGTCGAATGGACGGTCCCATTTAGTAGTAACATCCTTTTTATAAATTTTTATAACTCTTGGGACAGGGAGAGGGGAAATGACTATGTTGCGGATTTGTATCAGTCTATAACTATGTACAGTCAAATGATTAACACTAATTTCGAGATAATATTACTTGGTGATTTTAACGCACATCTTTGTAATGATTTATGCTTTCTAGGAGATCAGGAGGGTCAAATGGGCATAGGGTCGCCCCATTTTGAGCATACAAGGGTTGGGGAGGCTATAGAGGACCTTCTCGCCAGTTGGAATTTATACGAACCGGCCGTTAGTGAAGGAGGGAAAAGAACCATTACCTTCAAAGGCAATTGCTCTGGTTCCAAATTAGACTATATCTTCATGACCTCAGGGTTACTCCACAGCGTGATTTCCTATAAGGCCCTAGTGTCACCTTATAGTGACCATAACCCGGTCCAAGTAACCATGCAATGGGGAGCCCATCGGGAGGATATGCCCTGTCATTCGGCCAATGGTCAAACCATATCCCTTGTGGACCAAGGCAGAAGGTTAAAGTGGACTAAAGTTGTCCCAGAGGATTTTATGGAGAAGTTATCACCTTTAATCGAAGAACACATGGATATCTGCCAGGATCATAGGGCGTCTCCCACTGAGGTAATATGGGCCTTTGAAACTATATGTTCTCATGTTGCTGAAGCTCTAATAACTAAACCACCCCTGGGTGGAACTAAACAGCATCGTTGGTTTGATGTCAAATGCTCCAAAGCCCACAAGGCTTTGTTGTTAGCTTTAAAATCTGTACCCAGAGATAGGTCAGTGGTGGCCAGTTTAAGAAAGGAGTACAAGGCTACTGTATATAGGAGAAAAAATGAGATCAAAAGGAAGGCCTGGGAAGATCTACTATCTTGTGATGTTTTACATGATAGTTCACAATTTTGGTCTATAGTAAATCATCCATTTTTTTCTGAAGGGGACAATTCAGTCACCGAATGTATTATCCCAGATGACAAATGGGTTGACCATTTCAGCAAGGTATATGGGGATAGCAAGAATGAAGCCATGGACACACCTTGGGTGATGGGAGAGTGTGCTCCTCTGTCCTTTTCCCCCGAGGACGTGGAGAAAGCGATTGGGAAACCTCTAAAAAGAAGGCTCCAGGGCCAGATGGTGTCCCCGCGGATTTTTATAGATATTCCCCCAAACTTTGGGCGAGGATCTTAACAAATGTGTTTGCAGCGGCGAACTGTAATATCTTCCCCAGCACTTGGACCACTTCGATCATCGCCCCCATCTTTAAAAAAGGCCAGCGGAACGACCCAGGTTGCTATAGGCCAATTTCCCTCCTGGACTCTGCGATTAAAATCCTAGGCAGAGTCCTACTATATAAACTACGAGATAACATTGAAAGGGGAGGGGGCCTAACAAACATCCAATATGGCTTCAGTGCAAAAAGAGGTACGATGGACCAGTGCACTAATCTGCACTTGATACTTTCCAAGTACACAGTTGCCAAGGAGGGGTCCCTGTTTCTTGCATTCATGGACCTCTCCTCGGCCTTTGATCTTGTCAACAGATCAAAGCTGTGGAGGGTTCTACTGCAGATGGGGGTGGACAAGCCACTTATCTATTTTTTGGCTTCCTTACACCAGGATCTATTCGCCCAAATAAGGGTTACGAAGGAAGGGAGATGCACAAGCCATTTTAAATCATTAAGAGGAGTTCGTCAGGGGTGCGTCCTGGCCCCTCTCCTCTCTACCATCTATATAAATGGCCTGAGCAAACATCTTGAGGCAGTGGAGGGGGATTTCCCGCGTATAGGAGAAGCAAAGATCCCGGCTCTCCTATACGCAGACGATGCTGTATTAATAGCGCGCACAGGGGTAGGCCTATAGCGTTTGCTTGATTCTTTTGGTACCTTCATGGACCAGCTGGACCTTAAGATCAATGCAAATAAATCTCACACTATGGTGGTGGGCTCACACAGGAAAAAGAGGAAGATCATGTCCTTTTTTTGTAAAGGAGAAGCTGTGTCAAGGGTGGGTGTTTTTCCTTACCTTGGAGATATGTTTGATGACACAGGCACATGGGGCCCACAAATAAAGGCCAAAAGTCTAGCCTTGGTGAGAGCCAGCTCGGCCGTGCTGAGTTTATCTAAAAGGTTGGGTGCTAGACCTATGGATGCCCTCTTAAAAATCTATGACTCCAAATGCATCTCCATAGTTATGTATGGTGCCCCGCTTTGGGGTTATGTCTCACAAGATCAAATACAAAAAGCGGAAAATAAATTCCTGAGACGCTTGTTATCCACCCCCCAGTCTACACCAACATTTTCAATCCATGGTGAAGTTGGACTTGATTATGTTACTGACAGGATTAAATTAGCTCAACTTCTATTGTGGCTAAGGACGTGGCTGAATGATGAGCTGACACTTAATCATTCCATCTTGACGGATGTCATGTCTTTAGATCACGCCATGAAAATTCCTTGGCTAGAATACATAAGATACACCTTTGGACAATTAGGGCGCCCGGATTTATTTAATGCCCCTTCCAGCATTAGACGGGAGGATATGACCTGGACAAAAAAGAACTTTTTGTCCATTGCAAGAGCATCCCGGGAAGAGCACGAATTGATGAAGCCATTGGTGAGACAACATTACCTGTTATTAAGTTCACCTTCCCTTGAACCCTACCTAAGAGTTGTCACTAAGCCGTTTCATAGGCTATTATTAATTAAATTTAGATTCAACTTGATACATCGCACCTTAGGTACTTTTCACTCATGGTGTAAACCGGAAAATGTGGTTGTGACGAATTCTCCCCACAGGACCCTATACATTTTATCATGTTCTGCAGCTTGTACATGGTACCTAGGAAGAAGTACTTAGTACCCTTACTAAGGGAGGCAGGTTTTATCCAGGTTAGACCTGCCTTTGTTTACTTACAGTATTTTTATGTAGCATTCGTGTCATCTTTTGTGTAGCCAGCTTTTTAGTTGCGGCTCATAGAATCAAAACAAAAAATTTTCACTGAAGCATTCTGTATTGTAAAAGCTCGTACCTATATACATTATCCAGTAGATGCTTAGATTTGTACTTGTTTTTAATATGACGTATAATGATTCCCGAAGATTGCATATTTGTATCAAATAAGTGCTGTTCCAAATGTATCGTGTATATATATGTTATTTATGCTTTTATGATTTTAAAAGAATCGAATAAAGTGTATCTTGACTGACTGACTGTCTAGTTACTTAACTGCAATGTGGAAGGAGTATGGAGTGATCTACAAGTTAACCACACCCTATCACCTACAATGCAATGGTCTAGTTGAGGTAGGATTAAGGGTCTCCCAGAAAAGCTCAGGCAGAGATGGGATACCTGTATGCCTTTTGTTTGCATACAGGGAGGTTACTCAGAAGGGGGTTGGCTACAGCCCATTTGAACTTCTGTTTGGGCACCCTGTCGGAGGACCACTGTGTCTAGTGAAGGGGGGATGGGAGTTACCTCTCAAACGCCCTAAACAGGATATTGTGGATTATGTACTTGGTCTCCGCTCCCGGATGGCTGAGAACATGAAAAAGGCATCCAAAAACTTTGAGGCTAGCCAGGAATTACAGAAAGCCTGGCATGACCAAAAGGCTGTACTGGCTGTTTACCAGCCAGGAGAGAAAGTATGGGTGTTGGAGCCTGTGGCCCCAGCAGCTCTCCAAGACAAGTGGAGTGCACCTCACACTATTGTTGAGTAGAAGGGAGAGGTTACCTATTTGGTAGACCTAGGAACTCCCAGGAGCCCCCATAGGGTGCTTCATGTCACCAAACTGAAACCATATGTTGACAGGGCAGACATGGGCTTGCTCATGGCTACTGATGAAGGCTAGGAGGAAGAGAGTGACCCTCTCCCAGACCAGCTCTCTCAGAACTCTGAAGATGGATCAGTAGATGGTGTAGCCATGGCAGGCAGCCTCACTGATCAGCTGCAGACTGATTGCAGACAAGTTCTACAACATTATAGAGATGTTTTTACTGACTCCAAGTCAGACTACCTGGTGCACTCATGAAGTGGACGCTGGGGACAACCTGCGTGTTAAAAATAAGATTTTTAGGCAACCTCATCATGTCAGGGACTGAAGTCCAGAAAATGTTGTAATTGGGAGTGATTGAACCTTCAGATAGCCCTTGGGCTAGTCCAGTAGTGCTAGTGCCCAAACCTCACACCCATGGCGGTAAGAGAGAGATGAGGTTTTGTGTAGACTACAGAGGTCTCAATGCAGTCACTAAGACTGATGCCCATCCAAAACCCAGAGCAGATGAGCTCATAGATATTTTGGCTTCTGCCAAGTTTCTGAGTACATTTGATCTGACAGCTGGCTACTGGCAAATCAGGTTAGCTGAGGATGCCAAGCCAAAGACAGCATTTTCAATACCAAGTGGGCATTATCAGTTTGTGGTGATGCCCTTTGGTCTGAAAAATGCACCTGCCACATTTCAAAGGTTGGTGAATAAAGTCCTAGCATGCCTGGAAGGCTACTGCGCAGCTTATCTTGATGATATTACTGTCTTTAGCTTCACCTGGGAGGATCACCTGATCTACCTGAAAAATGTTTTGGAGGCCCTGCAAAAAGCAGGCCTAACTATCAAGGCTACTAAGTGCCAGATAGGGCAGAGTCAGGTTGTGTACCCGGACCACCTTGTAGGTGGAGGCCAGGTTCAACCATTGCAGAGCAAAATCCAGACCATAATGGACTGGGTTGCTCCAACCACCCAGACTCAGGTCAGAGCTTTCTTGGGCCTGACTGGGTACTATATGAGATTTTTCAAGGGGTATGGTTCCATTGTGACACCCCTGAATGACATAACTTCTAAAAGAATGTCTAAAAATGTTCAGTGGACAGTCAGCTGTCAAAAGGCATTTGATGACCTGAAGCAGGCCATTTGCACTTCACCAATTCTGCAAAGTCCTAACTACTCCAAAGAATTCATTGTCCAAACAGATGCATCTGAGTTGGAGGTAGGGGCTGTGCTATCACAATTGAATGATGAAGGTCAGGACCAGCCAGTAGTTTTTATTAGCAGAATGCTGACCCCTGGAGAGAAATGTTGGTCAGCTATTGAGAGGGAGGCCTTTGCTGTGGTTTGGGCTCTGAAGAAGCTGAGGCCCTACTTGTTTGGCCCTCACTTCATAGTTCAGACAGGCCATAAGCCCATTTTATGGCTTAAATAGATGAAGGGTGAAAATCCCAACCTACTCAGGTGGTCCATTTCCCTACAGGGAATGGACTATACAGTGGAACATAGACTTGGGAGTAACCATGCAAATGTAGATGGACTCTCTAGATATTTCCACTTAGAAAATGAAGACTCAACGTGTCAAGGTTAGTTTCATGTCCCTGCATTTGGGGGGGGGGGGGTTGTGTATGAGCGTAGGATCTGCATTCTATGGTTACCCCTACTTTTTGCTGTGCTTCACTCATTTTTTGACTTTAGTCTGGCTGTGGCCCTGCTAATCAGGACCGCAGCCTAGATGTTCTCTCTCTAAATTGATATAATGTACTTTAAGTACATCCCAGATTGGTTACTGGGTTACCCTTGTGAGTTTCTGTATATGGTACCTTCGGTACCCAGGGCAGAGGCCTACCAGGGGCTGAAGCATGTATTATGCCACCCCTGGACAGCCTTCCAAAATGGCAACACAGGCCTGCACTTGCAGCCTGGGTAAGGTGGTGTAAGCACCCTTTACTGGGGTATACCTATACCCACCTATATATATAGACACATAGTAACCTATAAGTCACTCCTATGGGAGGCCTTGACAATCCTGAAAGCAGAGTGCTTGGTTTTATGTGAGAGGGTGTCCTAGCTTGAGCTGAGCCCCTCTGCAGCTTTCAGAACCATCTCCTTATAGCTGTTCTATGATCTAGCCATACTCATAAGTACTCATAAGTGTATTATATTCGCGGTTAATGATAACTTTGGTTTGGCTTCATCAAAACATGTTGTGTAAGGTGTCAAACACTTTGGAATACTGCTCCCGCCAGTTCTGGTGGGGGGATAGCACTCTGCCCCAGCTCTGGTGCAAAACTGGACAAAGAGAAAGGGGTGTAACCACCCCCAATCTTGGCCCTCACATAGGTGGGGCCATAGAGCTAGTCCATCCCCTAAACCTGGTATAAGTATAGGATCCCAGTCCCTAGGACTTTAGATTACCCTGGACGAAACTCTGATACATTAATCTTGGACCTTCGACATTCCATATCGACTGGAAGATGGAAGAATCTCCCTTGTGGTCAAGAAGTGACCAACCTGTTCAAACAGGCACCAAGAAGCATCATTGTTGGTCTGCATTTTTGAGGCTCCTGCTGGATCCTGAAGAATCTGTGACATAGGACACAGACTTCCAGACATCTCAGATGCTGACCCGAGCTCCCAGCAAAGCTGAGACCCGTAGCGGAAATGAGAGACATGGGACCGGAACTCCTGTACATCCTGCGTTTTTGCAACTGCACCTACTTCCCGAGGTATCCTGAAGTTGTGTGTTGGGATATTTGAAGCCCATGCCCCAGGCACCTTTTGCACCGAAGCTCAGAGGCCTACACTCCAAGAGTGACCTATGGGCCCGCTTTGTGCATTTCAGCTCGAGGCTCTTTTGCGGTTCCTAGTCCATTGGCTAGTGAGCCCCAACTAAGGACAATCTTTGATTTCTTGAGCTTTCCTGGTTGCTCCAGACGTGCTCGCACTCCTCTCCATAGGAGGAGTCCCCAGACCTCGCTGGTCTGAACCGAAGCCAATCTAGACATCTTGTATGGGTTGCTGTTGCCAAGGCTTGTTGGATCCAAACCGGATTCTTTTGCTGCAGCACTCGACATCCTTTGTGGGACAGCTCCAATCCAGCTCCTGGTCATCGTCGTTGCCTCCTGGTCCTCGTGGCTGAAGAGTCAAGCTTTACCTCTTTCACCTTAAAGCACCCGACATTGGTTTGCATCTTCCCGGCGCCTTTCTGGTCACTGGCTAGTGACCCAGACTCTGTCCCCTCGGCTTTCAGGTTCTTCAGATCTCTGATCCACTCTTGGATCCTACGGGACACTTTTCCTCTGGTCGCCTGGAGCATTTCTTTGCAGCTCCCCATAGGAATCGATGACGAAACCCAACACCAAAAAACACCTATGCACCCAACTTTCCTGGGTGAGGTAACACAAGTACTCCGGTGCACCCGTGGGTCTTGACTCTCGAAGGGTTCCATCGTAGTTCACCTATAAGTGTCCTTAATCTTTCAAATTGTAACTTGTTCGTTCTGCATAGAAAGTCATTGGTGTTCCGCGGCTGTGTTTAGACACTGCACGCGTCCCCCGTGTGCCTCCTATGTCCTAACGTTGGGTTGTTCCTGGTTGCCTGAACGGTTCTACAGGCCCTAGGCCTACTTTCTAACTCTCACGTGGTTCTCATACCACTATTTTAGTATATGGTTTGTGAGGCCCCTAGGGCAAAACGTATACTGTGCAACTTATTGTATGCTAATTAAGTTCCTTGTATTGTTCTTTTACCTCTGACCTCATAAAGAGTCCAGAAGGGTTGTGTTTAGAATAAATACATATATATTTGATATATACCTTATGTGGTGTACTTTCATTTGGTCATTCAAGAGATTACAACTGGTAAAATAAGCTGCTTTACATTCCTTTGAAGACGTAGCCTGAAGGCTGCTCTACGCAGCTACCACTAGGATAGTTTCTATAAATGTTGACTTTAAACCTACCATCAATAAGGGTGGTTTGGACTGGTGCAAGGTGCCCACTAGAATAGTGGACATCATATACCAGGCCACCTTCTCCCAGTCTCATTGCAATGGGTAAATACAAGTAACAATACTACTATGACCAAACCCTTAATAAACAGTAGACAGTTATGAATAGAGCCATCAATTGTAAAAGTCATAAATAGTTACATTGAAGGATAAGCGTTGAAAGAGATACTTATCTGTGAGGAGGCACGTTTAAAAGAGGCAGATTTTACTGTGCTGATGCCTATTGTAGTCTAGTTGTATTCTGTTCTAGAACAATCTTTATTGTGATGTAATACTTCAAAGTGACCATGGAGATGGCATTAAAAGCTTAATGCTTAATGGTAGCCGTCGGTATTGAAATTTAATTTGTGACAGCCATCTTGCCTGAAATGGAAGGTACCGAGTCAGACCTAGCTTTGCAGAAAAGTGTTGTTCACACGATTCACCTGACAACAGACATGTGGACTAGTTGTCAGGTGACTGAGTGCATGTCAATCACTACACACCGGATCTCTTTTGCAGCGGTAAAGCAAAAGATATCTGCTGATCTTGGCACTGAAGAAAGTTTTAAGAGCATTTGACAGCATGTAACAGTGGTAACATTCGCCATGGAGAAATCACATAACAGCAAGGAGCATGAATGTCTACGACCCAGAGGTTTCAGAATTGGAGTTATTGCCACGGACAATGGTAGTAATATAATCAAGTCCATGTCAGAAAGAGGCTATTTCAGGGTCCTGTATTTGTTCTATTGCATCAACCTGGTGATGCAACACTTTCTCAAAAAAGAAGACGTAGCCAGCAACATACTGACCACCTGCAGGAGAATTCCTCACTCATTTCAGACATTTTTTTAAAGCCCGGAAGCAGTTGTGGATTAGTGTTCATATTAATAGAATACAAGGTAAAGCCCTAATACAGGAGGTGCCAACACTCTGGAACTCAAACTATTACATGTTGCAACATCTGTTTGAGCAGCACAAAAAGATCAATGACAATGTGAAAGATGAAGGGAAGTAGTTGGGAAAACTATGGCAATGGATGCAGACAAATAGCGTCTTGTCAAATGCCTGTCATAGATGCTGCTCCCTTTTGAGGTTTTCACTTGGGAAGTTAGCAAGGAGGACAGTACAATGGGCAACGCTACCCCGTTGTTGCATTTCCAACAGGACCAGGTAAAGAAGGTTTTTGAAATGTTCACCCTCGCAGATGTAAATGAAAAGACAAAAGCGCATGCCTTGGTTGAAAGCTTATTCCTTTGTTTGCCTTGTCGTACAAGGCTGCGATTTGACATCATCGCACCCAAAGAGTACATCTGTGCCACACTGCTGGATCTGTGGTGCAAAAAAAAAATAATTCTCCTGTCTTTCATTCCTGTTTCTGACGGGGGTGTTTCAAAATCCAAGAGGTGGATTGTAGAGCAACCTGGAAACCTGAAAGAAGAATGGCTGGAACTTAGAGTCCCAACCCCAATTATGGGATGCCGTCTTCCATTTCAAAAGAGGGCAGCCAACAAACCATCAGCAGCAACAGAAGAACCGGACCCAAACTCTGCATTGTATTTTTTTCAATCAGCAGGGCTTAAGCCCAGTGCAGAGGTGATGGCAAAACAGGTTGAGCAAGTGGCAGCACCAATGACAATTGACAGAACGTTCCAGGAGTATCTGGACGATCCAAAAGTGGTCAATTTGGATCAAAAAACATTGATGTAATGGCATGGGAAGATGCGTCAATGGCCAAAGCTCAGCAGGCTGGCAATAAAGCATCTGACTTGCCCTGTAGCATGTGTGTCTGCTGAGCATGTGTTCAGTGCAAATGATGCAGTTGTTATAGCAAGAAGGACCATTCTCTAGCCTCAAAACACGGAGAGAATGACTATGTTTAAAATGAACCAACATTTTATACCACACAATTACACAGTTCTTGAAACAGCAGAGGAGGAGGACGATTGGTTAGAATGAAATGTGTTAGCTGATAAACTTCTGGGCGAACCACCTGAGTTTGGGGATGACCTTAACTTCCCGAACTAAGTATGCCAGTACCCAGAAAGAACTTTTCAATTATTTCTTGTTGAATTTCAGTCTTTGCAAAAAAAAAAAGTAGGTTATGGAACATCATTATTTTTGTGTCAGATTTATGCTGCTCCACCATTTTTTAGTCACACATATTGCCAGATTGCAGTTGGACCAGGGTGCATTGAAGTAGCCTCATCAATTCCTTCATTACATTGGAGACAATGCCTGCCCTCCTTACATGCCTATTGCCTATCCCTTTTTGCATCACTTAGCACCAGAAGATTGTTGATTGACAAGTGTGCCAATACCAACTTCCATTGTATTGCCTGCGTCAAAGATGAATACATAATACCTAAAATCCAGTATTTGGATTGGAAAGGTAACTACAACTTGTGCAATGGTAAGTGCATGTGTGTGTGAGTGATATGATTGATGATTCATCATGTGGTGGTGACAGTAAGGACGGGTGTGTTGAACTATAGTTCTGGAACTTTCTTCAGATGATTGATTTGCAAAGTTTGGGGCCTGAGTGATGTGCAATAATATTTTCCTCGTAGGTGATTGGCCTTTAAAAACTTTCTTAATGAAAATGAATTAACCTATACTCTTCACTCCTATGATCCTTCTGTTTTTTTCATCATCTAGGATGGTTGACCAAGACAATTGTTTGATTTATAAGACTGCCGAATTCCAATCTGTTGCCTGCATCAAAGGGGAGATAGTGTACCTATGACCTTGCTTAGATTGGAACAGGTAACCATTGCACCAATGAGTGACCTAATTATCGAGTGATTGTGATAGATGATTCATGATTCATGTGGTGGTTGACAGTGAGTTGGGGGTGTGTTAAACTGTAATGTGTGATTTTTTCTTTAGATGATTGATTTGCAATGTTTGGGGACTGAGCGATGGACGAGAATTGTTTTCCCTGTAGGTAATTGGTCCTTTCACACTTAGCCAGATTTACTTGCAGGATCCTCACCTTTTTTTGCTGTTCTTCATAGACCAGAACAGGTACTTTAGTTTACAAACAAAAACTGATAGAAAATACTGTCATTCTGTTTCTTTACTTCAGCAGTACACTACATGTCTATCTTGCTCGGGTAATGATGACTGGCCTGAGATGAAGTTACTACTCGGAGTTAGGAGGAGTATGGAAGAACTCAGGGCGGGAGCTGTGGGACTAACTCATCAACAGCTAGAAGAAATAAGTTATTGACTTCAGTTCAAAGCTGAAGCAAGAATGTGAGGCCTAGAACTCAGCTATGTGGAATAGAGTAAGGTGTGTTTATTTGTAAAATGCTGTGATGAGTGTGTATGTGTTGGACTTGTGACAAAAGTGAAACTCTGCGACCTCAATTATTTTTGTTTGCTCTGTCTCTGAGTCTTCGTGACACACTCCTCATGTAGCTTAACTTCCTTCTGACCTTCTCCTTGACTCTTAAGTAAAGCATCTATTTTATGATCTGCAGACCTTCTAGTCTCCTGCGCTTATGAAAGGTAAAAGATGAGCTCAATACTCTTGCTTACCAACTGGACCAGTCCAAACAGTGAACCAAGGGTGATGGGCATTCCTGAGCTGATGCATCACCTAATTTGCAATGCAGAATAATTTTTTTTTGAACAATCTTATTTGTCTAACTCAGAGGGTTGTTTTACTTCCAACCTAATAGGCAGAACATTTTGATATCTAATAACTTGGGTCTCGGAGGCAGAAGGACTGTTTGAATGCACTTCACTGTACACTGATATATTCTTTTACTTTATGTTATAAACTTTATTTGATTTTTTTCCAATTAAGATCATAAAAGTACATAAAACAGAACAAAAAAGCAACAACAATCAATATACAATCCCAATTTATGTTAGTACAACAGTGCCCGAATAAAAAAGCATTATGAATTCCACATACATGTACACCTATGATCTATTATATATTAAAATATCGGGCTACCAAATGGCAAGTTAAATCTAGATTAAAAGGTAAAAAAGTTCACTTCCTACTTATGGGCCCATTTCTATCCTTTTTTCCTTCATGCCCATAAGAATGATACTAGTGAAAAACAAACTAAAGAATCAGACAAAGATTTTTAAAAATATAATGCAACCCAACAATGTTTAAAATTATACTGTTTTAAAATCGAAACAATGAATTCCTTTTTTTCCTTCTGTTAAAAACCACAGAAAAATATAAAATGGAGGTCATTTTGAGGGGATTGCATATGACAAGCACACCTGGTCAATCCGAGTGACTGAACCATCTCCCTGGAAACCCTAGCATTAATGATATCAAATTCAAGCGGTCTGAGTAAAATACATTTCTGCAGTGAGATGGGAATGTCTGCAAGATAAAAGTAGCTTCCCTCTAGCATAGGTGGGGTTAATTGGTACATGTGGACCGACTGTTTACAATAGTTCCTCTCCCTACTGATATGTTGAGCCAGCAGCATAACTGTATCAACCAGCCTCTGTCTAGACAACTTTCTATAGGCAGTTGGGTTGTTAACTTCTTCGGTGCCAGGCCTTTTCCCTCCTGTGCTAAGCCTTTTTTTGGCTGTTTGGCGTACTTTGCGCTTAGGCCCCTGTCACTTTTTGACCACATAAGGTATCCACGCTAAATTTTCGTCCTTTTCTCCCAACATCATCGGGATTTAAAAGGTACCCAAGGTTGGTTGATTCCCTTGCAGGGAACCCAGAAATTTGCCAAACTACAGCTACATTTTGTTGCTTTGGAGAAAAATGTGAAAAAGGGCTACAGATGAATGTGTCTTTTTTTTCACTGCAAATAGTATCAACAAAGGGTTGTGGTGCTGAAATCACCATCTTCCTAGACTTCAGGGACAAGCAGACTCTTGTCAGAAAACCAAAACATTTTACACAGTTTTGGCAGTTTTATGGGACACGGCCTATTTTTGCAATTTTGTGTGTATCAACCTCCTTCTGATTAGTGGTAAAAATGGGTATGTAAGCAATGATGGGTCCTGGAAAGCTATACATTTAAAAAACTAGACAACATTTTTAACTCAGCAAGAGGTCATTTGTGTAGATCCTTCAAGGTTTTTGTATAAAAACTAACATTTGAAAATAGAAAAAGTGAAAATGAGTTAACAAAACAGCCATATGTGCCAAAGTTTTCATCTGTAACTTCTACTAAGTATGACAGATGTTTGAAAGGAAGATACCATTACATTTGCTGAACCCTCCTGTTTGTGTGGATATAAAGGACTTGTAGGTTTACCAAGAACCCGAGGAACCCAGAGCCAATAACTGAGCAGCATCTTGCAATGGATTTTTAATTGTGTGCTGGGTATAGAGCAATTAATTTTGGAAAATATAAACCGGGAAAAATCGGTATGAAAGTCACCTATGTATTTCTAAAATGAGAAAAAAGTATAGAGTTTATAAACAGTAGCTATTTGCACATCTCTGAAATTGTGGGTACCCATACTAGCCTGTGAATTATAGGTAATTTTTCAAAGTGACTTCTTTTTTACACATTGTCTTACATTTGGAAGACAGAAATGCGTTGAAAATCAATAGGTAATAACAGTTGCTTGTCAATTTTGAGTTCCCCTAAGTCTCCCAATAAAAATGACACCTCGCTTGTGTAGTTAGGTGTAGTGCCCGTGACAGCAAATGGCCCAAACCGCAACATGGGCACACCACATTTTCACAGTAAAAACAGACCCTTTTTTTGCAAAGTGCCAAGCTGTAGGTTTTGCACCCTAACTCTGCCGGCACCTGAGGAAACCTAGAAAACCTATACATCTTTTAAAGCTAGACACACAGAGCAATCCTGGATGGGGTGATTTGTCTGGCTCTCACTAGATTATCTTACCCAGAATCCATTCCAAACCTAAAAATGTGTAAAACAAAAAACACATTATCCTCAGAATTAGATGGTGGAAGTCTCTGGAATCTGTGTGTATCCAGAAAATTCCACCCACCCCGCATTCCCGAAAGGTCTTCTGAGGAAAATGGTACCTCACTTGTGTGCAGAGGAATAGCACCCGTGACAGGAAACGGCAAAAAACGCAACATGGACACACCACATTTTCACAGTGAAAACTGACTTTTTTTTGCAAAGTGCCTAGCTGTAGATTTTGAACCCTAGCTCTGCCAACACCCAGGGAAAGTTAGCAAAACTATATATTTTTTAAAACTAGACACCCATGGAAATATAGGACGGGGTGACTTGTCTGGATCTCATCAGGTTCTGTTACCCAGAATCCCTTGCAAACCTCAAAATTAGTCCCAAATAACACATTTTCCTCACATGTCTGTGGTGAAAAGTTCTAGAATGTGCGTGGATTCACAAAATTCCACCCACCCTGCATTCCTCAAAGGCTTCTGAGAAAATGGTACCTCACTTGTGTGCATTGGCCTAGTGCCCGTTACAGGAAAAGGCCCAAAACACAACATGGACACACCACATTTTCACAGTAAAAACAGACCCTTTTTTTGCAAAGTGCCAAGCTGTAGATTTTGAACCCTAGCTCTGCCGGCACTAGGGGAAATCTAGCAAACCTATACATTTTTGAAAGCGAGACACACAGAGGAATCCAGGATGGGGTGACTTGTCTGGCTCTCACTAGATTCTCTTACCCAGCATCCCTTCCAAACCTCAAATTGTGTAAAACAAAAAACACATTATCCTCACATTTCTGTGGTGGAAAGTTCTGGAATCTGCGTGGATACACAAAATTCCACCCACCCCGCATTTCCCAATGTCTTCCAAGAAAAATTGTGCCTCACTTGTGTGGGCAGGCCTAATGCCCGCAGCAGGAAATGGCCCAAAATGCAACATGGACACACCACATTTTCAAAGTGAAAACAGATCCTTTTTTTGCAAAGTGCCTAGCTGTAGATTTTGAATCCTAGGTCTGCCTGCACCTAGGGAAACCTAGTAAACCTATACATGTTTGTAAACTAGATAACAAGGGGAATCCAGAATTGGGTAACTAGTCTGGCTCTCATCAGGTTATATTACCCAGAATATCTTGCAAACCTCAAAATTTCGTTAAAAAAAAACATTTTCCTCACATTTCTGTGATGGAAAGTTCTGGAATTTGTGTTGATCCACAAAATTCTACCCACCCCACATTTCCCAAAGTCTTCTGAGAAAAATGGTACTTCACTAGTGTGGGTAGGCCTAGTACATGTGGCAGAAAACGGACCAAAACACAACATGGACACACCACATTTTCACAGTGAAAACGGACCCCTTTTTTGCAAAGTGCCTAGCTGCAGATTTTGAACCCTAGCTCTACTGGCACCGAGTGAAACCTAAAAAAACAACACATTTTTGAAACTAGACACTCAGGGAAATCCAGGACGGGGTGATCTCATCAGGTTTAGTTAGCCAGAATCCCTTGCAAACCTCAAAATGTGTACCAAAAAACACATTTTCCTCACATTTCTGTGATTGGAAGTTCTGAAATTTGCGTGGATCCACAAAATTCAACCCACTCCATATTTCCAAAGTCTTCAGAGAAAAATGGTACCTCACTTGTGTGGATAGGCCTAGTGTCCTCGACAGAAAACAGCCCAAAATGCAACTTGGACGCACCACATTTTCACAATGAAATTATCCTATTTTTGCAAAGTGCCTAGCTGTAGATTTTGAACACTAACTCTGCCGGCACCTAGGGAAACCTAGCAAAACTATACATTTTTGAAAAGTAGACATCCATGGAAATCCAGGACCAGATGACTTGTCTGTATCTCATCAGGTTATGTTACCAAGAATCCTTTGCAAACCTCAAAATTAGTCCCAAAAAAACATATTTTCCACACATTTCTGTGGTGAAAAGTTCGAGAATCTGCATGGATTCACAAAATTCCACCCACCCACATTCCCCAAAGTCTTCAGAGAAAAATAGTACCTCACTTGTGTGTGTAAGCCTAGTGCCTGTGACAGAAAAAAGCCCAAAACGCAACGTGGACACACTACATTTTCATAGTGAAAACTGACTCTTTTTTTGCAAAGCGCCTAGCTGTAGATTTTGAACGCTAGCTCTGCCAGCAACTAGGGAAACCTAGCAAACCTATACATTTTTGAAACAAGATACCCAGGGGAATCCAGGATGAAGTGACTTATCTGGCTTTCACAAGGTTATGTTACCCACAATGCCTTGCAAACCTCAAAATTGTTAGTAGAAAAGTGTTCCTCACATTTCTGGTAAAAATTATACCTCACTTCTGTGGGTAGGCCTAGTGCCTGCAACAGGAAATGGCCCAAAACACAACGTGGACACACCACATTTTCACAGTGAAAAAGGATCCTTTTTTTGCAAAGTGCCTAGTTGTAGATTTTAAACCATAGCTGTGCTGGCACCTAAGGAAAATTAGCAAACCTATACATTTTTTAAAACTAGACACCCAGCGAAATAAAGGATGGCATGACTTGTCTGGCTCTCACCAGGTACTGTTACCCAGAATCCCTTGCAAACCTCAAAATGTATCTCCCCAAAAAAACATTTTCCTCACATTTCTGTGGTGGAAAGTTCTGTAATATGCGTGGATCCACAACATTCCACCCACCCCGCATTCCCCAAATCCTTCCAAGAAAAATGGTTCCTCACTCTGTGGGTGAGTCAAGTACCCGTGACAGGCAAGGGTCCAAAATGTATTGGGGAGACATCAAAATTACCTATCAATTCAATTTCAAAGTATCTTTATTTCGGTAAGAATTTTTACCATAAAAGACGTTTAAAACATACATTTTAAAACTGTTGTTTTATAAAAAGTTATACAATGTAATGTAAAATATAAAATCAGGCTTTAGCACAGTCCCGTATTGCACTGCTGTGTCCTGGATACAGAAGGGTCAGTTGCCAGCCCTGAGGCATTTCCTTCTGATAATCCAGATAGCACCCAAGTATTTGGCCACCGCAAACACAATGTAGTCGGTCAGGTTAGTTTTCAGGACTCTAAAAGCGGCCAGACACTTTACAAATCCCAGGTTTCTGCATAAAGGGACAATCCATTGTTTGCGAATTTCTCGATAGACAGGACAGAAGAAGAGAATGTGAAGTTCAGACTCATCGGAGGTTCTGCATGCTGGGCAAGTACTGATTACATCATTGCTCCATTTGCTTGTAAATGATCGGATAGGGAGTGACCCATGTCTCCACTGCAGGTATAATTTCCTAAGTAGAGGAGGGTGGACTTTGTCTAGAGTTGATTCAAAGTTGTAAGTGGCCTTGAAGGACATGAAGGAGTCCGTCAGTGACCCGGGTTTTAATTGATTGAAAAGCAACGATGATTTGCTGTCGTGGTATGCCTTGGCTAGTTCTTTTTTGGGAATGAGTTGACAAGTGGCCAAGGGATCAGACCACATTTTAGAAAGTCCCAAACCCTCCAGTTCCAGTTTGATGAATGTGAGCCATTTGATTTTTCCAGCATCCGGCACAGCAAGGACCTCCTGTAGTCCCTGTCTGTAGCTGGCCAATTCTGGAGTTGCCCACAGTCTGCGCCAAAAGCCAACAGGCGGAAAGCCAAATCGTCGTCTAGCGGACGCAGGCCCAGATCCATCCTAAGGGGGACAAGGGGCGTACTAGGAGGTAGTCCTACAAGCATTCGGATGAATTTATTCTCCACTTTCAAGAGGTCTGGTGTTCCTACATGGCCCCAAAGTTCAGACCCGTACATGGCGGCCCCTTTAGCCTGTGTTTTGTAAATCTGCATTGGGGGACCAATGGGCCTGATTGAAGATTTATTGTTTGCCAGAAGGTTCATGATGCCCCCCGAGTGTTGGGTCAGTTTAAGTAGAGCTTTCTCCAGGTGCATGTTCCAGGATAATTTATCATTTACCATAATACCCAAATATTCAAAGGTTTTCACCCTCTCGAGCCTGTTGTGCGCAATACTGGGGCTGGAGTGGAATTTCTGTGGGGGATTGAAGACCATGAATTTAGTTTTGATAGTGTTGATTTCTAAACCATGGCCCTCGCAGAAGTCCGCAAAGCCATCGAGGATGCGCTGGATACCCATTGCCGACTTTGATAGCAGCAGGGTGTCGTCGGCAAACATGTTGGCCGGCACCCTTTCAGCAGCCAATTTTGGAGCATCAGAGTTGGGTACCCCCTTCAGGTGAGAGATAACCCCGTTGACATAGAGGCAAAACAGGGTCGGTGCAAGCACACAACCCTGTCTGTATGTATGTATGTATGTATAGGCATTTATATAGCGCGCTACTTACCCGGAGGGTCCCAAGGCGCTTCGACCGCTGCGAAACCCTTCCTGGCTTCCCTGAGAGATGGTCCCTTAATGGGTATCTCCAGGGTGAGACCAGGCATCCCCGGCGGTCTGGTGGGGCCGTTAGTGAAGATGAGGCAAGCTAATGCCCAGAGTTGCCGAGTGTGATCGCTGATCAGAGTGGGCACCGAGGCGAGAGAATTATCGAGTCCGCTGACCCTGGTCCAGAAACCTGCCGCGCCGGGAATCGAACCCTGGTCCCGGGCCGTCCTCTGCTCTCGGGTCTGCCGCCTCTAACCAGTGAGCCACACTACTTCACTGTCTAACCCCCCTGCCAACGGGGAACCTCTTGGACAGTACACCCATCCTGCCACATCTCACCTGTGCAAAATTGGCGCTGTGAAGGCGAACTATCATTTTCAACAAGCCCTCAGGAACCCCCAATTTGGCCAGGACCTCCCACAGCTTGGTCCGGGGGACCAGGTCAAACGCCGCCCTCAGGTCCACGAATACAGTATAGAGGCTGCCACCCTCCAACTGCATCGTTTTCCAATAAATGAGGACAAGCCAAAAGACCTGGTCTATGGTAGAGACCTTCTCCCTGAATCCTGCTTGGAAGGGACTCAGGATATTGCAATCCCTAATCCACTCGAGCAGGCGGTTTAGCAGCAGCTTTGCAAAGAGTTTTTGTGACAAGTCAATCAGGCTTATTGGCCTGTAGTTGGCCGGTAGCAGAGGTGATCGCTTCTTAAAAATTGGGACTATCCCATGTCGAGGGGATTGGCATGCCATTCAGGATCGAGTTGAATAACACCCTGAGATAAGGAGCCCATATCTTGGGTTTGTATTTATAGAGGTCGCCTGGCAGCCTATCAAGGCCCGGCGCCTTTCCGGCAGCCAAGGCCGTGATTGCCATGGTGATCTCCTCCACACTGAATCCATCCATGGGGGCTACACTTTCGGTGGGTGAGTGCATTACATCTTCAGGTAGGGTCATCGGCTGGTCGCTACTGTGTGTTTTATAAAGATTTTTAAAGTGTTCCTCCCAGACAGAGGGTGCTATGTTGGCCTCCACTGCTGCAAGTGGTTCAGCTGAGCCATGCTTGACGATTTGCCAGAAAGTCCGGGCATCTCGAAATGCAAGGGCAGCTGTCATTTTGGTCCAGTTCCCTTCGTCCCAATCTACTTTGGCAGCACAGAGGGCTGATTTGTAAGCTAGTCGTTTTTCCCTGATTTCGCTTGGAGTGTCTCGTGCTTTGAGTGATTCCAGTAATGCAGCTTTTGCTATCCTGCAGGAAGCGCTGAACCAGGTGACTCTTTTCTGCTTGGGCTTCTTTAGCCTGGCCACCGGGTTCAGCACCTCTGCGAGATTGGTGCATAACTCAGAATGAATAGTATCAAGCTCATTCAGTTGTACAGACTTATATAGGGAGGGATTAGATGCCTTGGAATTACCTGGGGGAGGAGATTCTAGATTGTTGACTGGTTGGTGCATGCAGTGCTCAACCTTTTCTAGGGCGGGGACAACTAACGCATACAGTCTTCCGATGTTACTTGGGTTTTCCAGCAATTTTGCCCATTTAATTCTACGTCTATTGCTGGATAGTGCAAGGTCCACCTGATATGCGGGATTTTCGTCTACCTTGACTGTTTGTGGCCCCTGTAGCTCGAATTTTAGTGAAAGCAGGTTATGGTCACTGTCGAATCTGGGGATTACACCGAAATCTTTCACTTTCCCCCAATCCCTGACTGAGACCATGATATAGTCAATACGTGACTCATGGCCCGATCTGTTAAAGGTATGTTTTGGCGAGATATCTCCTTTTATTCGGCCGTTGCAGGCCCTCAGTGAATGACTGAGCGTGAGGGACGTTATTTGGGTGGCAAGTGGAGTCCAGGCCCTGAACAGTGGGTCGGTCAGGGTAGGGATGTTGTATAGTTTGTCCTCATCACTGGATATGCCCGCCAGGTGATCCGGGAGAGGTTCGTACTGGTGATTAAAGTCACCACCTACAATTAGTGGGGAGCAGAGGGTGAGCGAGTCAAGAAACAGGGCTAGGTCCTCAACTGTTCCCGAGGTGGCTGCTACCCCCACCGGTCTTGAATATATGTTGATCAGTGTTACTTTTCCTCCACTTGGCCATTCTAAAGATACGCACTGGAAATCCAATGAATTGGTTTCCAAGTGTGTGGCCCTGCAGCCCAAGTGGGACCCAACCCAGATCGAAAGGCCCCCTGATTGACGGCCCTTTCCTCCCCATTTTGCTTGAATCCCAAAGGTGGCAAAACCCGGTCGGGAATGTTTTTCTCTGGCCCACGTCTCTTGAAATAGGCATATATCATACCCTTCAATGAGTTCCCCCCATTCGGGTGAATCTGCTTTGTTAGCTAGCCCAGCTACATTCCATGAAAGAATGGAAATTACTCCAGGAGCCTCCGGTGTATTAAAGGTAGCTAGTGGCAGAGAACATTCGCGTAGGGTAGATACGCCTTGTTGGGTAGGGAGAGATGTGCCCGATGGGACCATCTTTGATTTTGGGCAGGACAGAATAGGAGGGCTATCCTTATCATTCATATCTAATTTATGAGTTTTAGTTTTAGTTGGCTTTAGTATTGTGACATCGTGCCTACCTAGCCCTACTGTAAAGTTATAGTCCTCCAACTGGTTTTGTGGTGGAGGAGAAATTAAACGGCCCAAATGTGGATTTAATGTGGTGAGAGCTGATTGACCCGTGGGGTGGATCGGGCAGCCTATTGAGACGGGTGCTGAGGCTACGGTGGTAGGCAGGTGTGGACGTCAATCCACTTCCTCGAGGCACCCGTATCTGTTAGAAGTCGGTACCCCGTTCCAACCCCGTTCCAACCGCCGTATGTGTCCGCCCAATGGTTGGGTGGCCCTCCCCAGGTACCATTCCTCTCCGGGATCCTTCTCCAGTTCCCTCCCAAGTTCGGATAGGAATGGGGTGGGTAAAAGTAAGTGAGGGGTCTGGATGCTATTGGTGAGTTTGTGCTGTAGTTATTCCAGGAGTGAATGGCATGTGCAGTATTAGGGTCCTCAAAGGAGACAATCACACAGACGCCACTAACGGACTTGTGCGTGGTGCCTACCCATGGAACCCTACGCACCATAAGGATTTTACTCCTTAGGTGGTTGGGTATTGGCCTATTGACATTAAGCCAGTGGATCACTTTGTTCTTTAATGAAGCAAAGTCTTCCTGCTGGTTGTAAGTCAATTCTGTAACCCCTGTCAGCACTACAACATAGGATCTTACTTCAGGGGGAAGGTCAACATAGCCCCTGAGGCGTGTATTGTTAGTATTAGCTCTCTGAGTTTTAGAATGATTAGAGTTATGGCCATTGTGCCTCGGATTTGACTGATCTATCATGGATGGTACCAATTGCCCTGCCGTGGCTGATGAGGTTGGTGGTAGATTATCAGCCACCGATTGGTTGGTGAACATCGTTGCCCTGTTAGTTGGGGCGTGAGTATTTACCTTATGCCGTGGTTTTGGGATCGGCTTGGCCTTTGGACTAGCAGTAGAGGTAACAGCTGTGGATGTAGTAGCAGGAGGGAGTGGGGTGGCATTAGTAGTTCCTGTAGGCTTAACCTTTGCGGGAGCCAGCGGGATAGCAGCAACTGGAATTATAACATCAGATGGTGCTGTGGGGGTAGAAGTTCCATGCGGGCAAGTTGGTTTTTTATTCTGCATAGTAATGGTTGCCAAATTTAAGATGCTCTTTTCAGTTTCCAGGAGCTGAGTTTCAATGTGTGAAAGTCTCACTTCAAGGGGGGAGAGCAATTTTTTAAGTATTTCCCACACAATTGTTAAAAACTCGACATCCTTCCCTATCACAAAACAACCTGGTTTTTCAAGGGGGGGTCACCTGGGTTTTTGGCCCCCGGCTCGGTGGCCATCTTGGGAAAACTACTAAACCCACACATTTCTGAAAACTAGACACCCGGGGGAGTTCAGTGAGGTATGGCTTGCATGGGTCCCCTAACATTGTCCTACCCAGAATCCCCCGCAAACCTCAAATTTAGCTGATAAAATCACCTTTTTCTCAAATTTGTGTGGGAATGTTCTGGAATCCATGTGGATCCACACATTTCTTACCACCCAAAGCTATTGAGGCAACATCAGTATTACCTATCACCAAACAACCTTTTTTTGCAAGGGGGCTCCCATGAGTTTTTCTTGCCGGGCTTGGTGGCTATCTAGGAAACCCTACCAAACCCACACATTTCTGAAAACTAGACACCCGGGGGAGTCCAGTAAGGTATGGCTTGCGTCGGGACCCCAACATTTCCCTTCCTAGAATGCCCTGCAAACCTCAAATTTTGTTGAAAAAATTATATTTTTTCTCATATTTCTGTGTTGGAAAGTTATAGGATCACTGGGCTAACACAAATTTCCTACCACCCAGCGTTCTCCCAGGTCTCCTGATAAAAATGGTCCTTCACTTTTGTGTGTAGACATAGTTGCTGCAACAGGCAATGGCTCACATAGTACTCTGGAGACTTCAACATTCCCTACTACAAAACTACCTGGTGGGGGCACCTGGTTTTTTGGCCTTGGGCTCACCACCATCCAGAGAAACCTACCAAACCCACACATTTATGAAGACTAGACACCATGGGAAGTCCAATGAGGTATGGTTTGCATGGATCCCCCAAAGTTTCCCTACCCAGAATCCCCTGCAAACCTCAAATTTAGCTGAAACCTCCCACTTTTCCATATATTTATATGTGGAATCACTGTGCTGGCACAAATGACCAACCCCACTGCATGCTCCTTTCAGTCCAGAGTAAAATGATACCTCACTTGTGTGGGTGTCCAATGCAGAATTGGCTAAAAACGTATTTTAATTAAAATGTAGTGCTTAGAATTTTCACTGCTGTACCCTTAATCCGTATGTTTTGGGCTCTTCCCAGTCACAGGCCCTTGCCCTACCCACAAAAGTAAGGTATCATGGAGTCACGGCACAAACTTAGCTTCGGATAGAAAGGGGAGGAAGTTGAGCCAAGTCGATGTCCAGGGAATTTCTAGTGCCCAGACAGTCAAAGTTCTGTGGTTTCTTCTTTGTAGAATCATGTCCACATAAAATGTAATGTCCTGTAGCCAGGTGACCCATTTTATACCCAAGGAAAGGGTTGGACAGATTCAGAAGACCCTCCTAGGGTAGAGCCAGGACAGAGGGGTGGCTACACCAATGTCCTTTGTCCAGTTTTGCACCGGAGCAGGAGCCAATGGCTCCCAGAACTAGTTTGAGCTGGACTAGGCACAGGGACACCAAATGTGGCCAAAGTGCAGTCTTTCAGCCACTCTCAGAGTCCATCTACTCAGCCCCAATACACTAAATCCTGTCTGGGAGTTGGTCACACCTCCATGTGACAGGGTGCCTACTGTGTTGCCATCCTCTGCTCGAGCTTGGGTCAGCAGCAGGAGGGCAGAAAAGGGTCTCTGGTCGGCAACATCCATTTTGTGCTATCCCGGTCGAGAAGGCTGTCACCGCTAAGACCAGTGACCCCACGAAGCTCCCTTCAGCAGGGTGGAATCATACCTCCCACACCAGTTACAGGTGTGGATGTATGATTCTAGGATGTTTGACACCAAACTCGATATGTTTCTATGCAGCCGTTTTCGAAATAGCATTTACCGTGAGGTTATAATGCACCTCTACCTACATGTCCGGCTGTGTCACAGGCAACCTGGGAGAATGGTCTCCGAAGGCTGCAGAAGGGCTCTGCTCATGTAGGAGCACACCCTCACATAAAACCCAGTACTCTGCCTTTAGGATTGTTAAGGTCTGCTGTAGGGGTAGCTTATAGGTTTTAAGTGTAGTGACCATTAGATATAGTGAACCTATATCTAAAGTAAATTATTATTATTATTATTAGGGGCATTTGTAGAGCGCCTGGTGTACGCCTGCAGGCGTGTCCCCGCGCTATAATAGTGGGGTAAGCAGTAGGACAGCTAGCGCAGCCAACTACCGTCTGAAAAGGTAGGTCTTAAGTTTAGATCTAAACAGAGGTTCTGATGCCTCCTGGCGTATCTCAGACGGAAGGTCATTCCATTGCTTCGGTGCCAAAAATCGGAACGACCTTCCCCCCATACGCGCTTTTCTGATTTTAGGAATTTTCAAGAGGCCTGTACAGGAGGAGCGCAGAGTTCTAGTGGGCTCATACCTGGTCACCAGGCTCTGTAGCGGGGCAGGGGCTTTGCCACCCAGAATTCGGTGACACATAGCGAGGGCTTTGAATTCCACCCTGCTCCTCACAGGCAGCCAGTGCAGAGCCTGAAGTGCTGCCCTGGAGGAAGATCTTCTAGGAAGCCTTAAAATAAGGCGAGCGGCGGCATTTTGCAGCACCTGTAGGCGGTTGAGAGCCTTTCCCGTGGCCCCCAGATACAGCACATTGCCATAATCTAGGCGTGAGGTGACCAAGGCATGCACCAACGTCCGACGAGCGGAAGTGGGCAGGAAGTCCAAGACCTTTCTCAGAGTTCTTAGGACTCCAAAGCATGTCCCCACCACACGACCAATCTGGGACTCGAAGTCAAGCTTAGTGTCCAACCACATCCCAAGATTCCTGGCTTCCTGGCAAGGAACCGGTGTCTCTCCAAGGCAAGATGGCCACCACGCCGACGTCCACACCGATGGGCATCCCCCCACCACGAGCACCTCGGTTTTGCTGCCATTAAGTTTCAGGCAGTTGGCGGACATCCAGGCTGCCAGTTCTTGCATGCAAGCTCTGAAATTGTCCACCACCAAACCGGGCGCGCGCGAAAGGGAGATGACCAGCTGCGTGTCGTCGGCGTAGGACACTAGGCGAAGTCCATAGCTTTCCACTATGGTCGCCAGCGGGGAGACATACAGATTGAACAGGGTCGGGCTCAGGGACGATCCTTGCGGCACACCCTGTCCAAATCCAACCTCCCTAGAGTAACACTCTCCCTGGCGGACCTGGAAGCATCTGCCTGTCAGGAAAGATCGGATCCACCCAAGCGCAGCCCCTGAAACTCCTCCATCATTCAGACACTGTAGCAGGATGGAATGAGCTACAGTGTCGAATGCTGCGCTTAGGTCCAAGAGGATCAGAGCCATAGTCTGGCCCTCATCCACTCCTTGCCGTAGAGATTCAACTGCCATCAGCAGTGCTGACTCGGTTGAATGCCGCGGACGGAATCCAAACTGCGAGTCATGAAGCAGGGAGGCTTCCTCTACAAAGCTCATTAGCTGAAGGTTAGCGATTTTCTCAGCAACCTTCGCCATGTATGGCAAAAGAGAAATTGGGCGAAGGTTGTCCAGCCTGTCATAACTAATATTGGGCTTTTTCTGTAGCGGAAGGACTACCGCTTGCTTCCAGGCCTCAGGGACAGAATGAGTCCCGAAAGAGATGTTCAGAAGATGCCGAATGTACAGCTCTATAGTGGGCAGACTGCCCTTCAGCCGCCTAGGGGTGGTAGGATCCTTCGGGGAGCCTGATTTTATCGAGCCACAGATCTGAATAAGTTTTTCAGTGGGTGGTGCGACAAATGTGGTTAACATCTTATGTCCCACCCTTACCCCACAATCCTCAGCTGTCTTGGAGGAAGTGATGGTTTGACTAGGAAAGGCCGAGTAGATAGTAGCAACTTTATTAGCAAAGAACTCTGCTACTCGGTTGCAGCTATCCACCGTGCAAAATTCCTCAGGGACTGCAGCGGGCTTTCCGACCGAGAGAGATTTATAAATTAAGAACAGTTCCTTTGAGGAATTTTCTGCCTCCATAATCCTAGTATTGTAGTACAGCTTTTTAGCCTTTCTAATCAAACTGTGATAGCTACGCCTGCTTACAAGATAATTCATCCTAGATTGAATGGCAAAGTCCAATCTCCACTGTCTTTCTGCGCGCTTGCATGCGCTCCTAGCCATACGCACCTCATCTGTGTACCAAGATGCCGATTTCCGGGCACGTCCCTCTGATCTAGCTAGGGCAAGCGGGGCAACCTGATCTAAGGCAGCCGTAATGCGTTTGTTCAAATTGTTATTGGCTGTCTCTGCATCCTCGCCCCCCGGGTCCCCACCCCTCATGAGTGCCTCATTGAATCTGTCTTGGGAGAAGTTAGCCCATCTCCGCCTGGGATGATGCAGTGCTACCTGTTCCGGTGTTCTAGTTCCTGGTATATAGATCGAAAAGGGCACCAGGAAGAGATCAGACCAGAGAATGGGTACGGGGGTATCAACCTCCACTTGTTACCAGTTAGCAAAGACAGGATCCAATAGATGACCCCGTGCGTGAGTGGGAAGTGTGCCTAACAACTCAAGTTGAAGCGCACTCATGGCTTTGCAAAGATCCCCGGCTAGCTTATCCACAGGGTCTTCCAGGTGCAGGTTGAGGTCACCCAACACCAGGAGCCTATCCGTGCGTAGGGCAAGCTCTGTGACGCCCTCGACTAAGCTATCAACAAACCCCTTAGCAGAGCCAGGAGGTCTGTAAATCAGAAGGCCCCTTACACAGAGGCCCCCGTTGACCTGGATGGAAAACTCACCCGCCTCGCTATTGTTAATAGCCGTCGGCTCAAAATAGCAGCGCAATCCCTGCCGGGCAGCAATGGCAATTCCTCCACCTCTCCCCTTCGGTCTATCTTGCCTTATCAGGGTATAGCCCTCCGGAATGGCCTCAAGGGCCTCTGAGGAGGAGTCACTGTCCAACCACGTCTCTGTGAGAAAAACAAGATCCCATTGCTTTTCACTAAGGAGATCGTGAATGTCCAGTCTATGCGCACGCATTGACCGGACATTGAATAGACCGCAAACCAGCTTTAGATGCTCTTTCTTAGCCGGCAAAAATCGGCAAAAGGAAAACGGGCAATGTTTGCAGCCCGTGCTCTCATCAGCTGATACACTATGCGAACAAGCTGTGCTTTTGCATAGGTTGCGGAGGGATAATAGGTCGTCTCTACTCCAGCATACATGGTCTATCTCTGGAGTGAGGGGTGCAGGGGGCATCGCCCTAGCCCGCAGCCGGCCGCGAACGGGCGCAGACGGGCTTGACTTAAGCGCGACTTCGGCGCGCCTTCGTCGCGCCCGCTGCGCTCGCCCGCTGCGCGTCCGAGGCTGCATCCGCCCTTTAACCCCCACAGCGTGAGTGCCTCAGGAGCACTAGAGCGCTGACCGCCCCCCCCGCACACCGGAAGTGGGAGTCTCGACCTTCCTCGCCCTCCGCGCAACGGTGCTAGCCACCGCGTCGGACCAGGGCGGGAAGGAGGGGAGAGATCAGCCCTCGGCGTCGGAATCTGTCAGGTAAGCCAGCAGAACTAATCCGGCAAGCGCGTTTCACAGGGAAGCCTTGGGCGCTATCCCGTGAATGCCTCTATGCAATGGCTATTCCAGCAGCCAGTTTAAAAACGAGTGAAAGTGCATCCAATTTAAAACAAGTAGAGAGCTGCCTCAGCGCCGAGCACAGTGGCTGTAGACACTGCCACTCCCTACTTCCCACAACGCGGCCGGCTTCTTCGGTGCCCTTTAACCCCCACAGCGTGAGTGCCTCAGGAGCACTAGAGCGCTGACCGCCCCCCCCGCACACCGGAAGTGGGAGTCTCGACCTTCCTCGCCCTCCGCGCAACGGTGCTAGCCACCGCGTCGGACCAGGGCGGGAAGGAGGGGAGAGATCAGCCCTCGGCGTCGGAATCTGTCAGGTAAGCCAGCAGAACTAATCCGGCAAGCGCGTTTCACAGGGAAGCCTTGGGCGCTATCCCGTGAATGCCTCTATGCAATGGCTA
This sequence comes from Lissotriton vulgaris, assembly GCF_964263255.1. NCBI lineage: Eukaryota > Metazoa > Chordata > Amphibia > Caudata > Salamandridae > Lissotriton > Lissotriton vulgaris. Next base: position 1,278,218,515 of record NC_141689.1, read on the forward strand.
TTCCAGCAGCCAGTTTAAAAACGAGTGAAAGTGCATCCAATTTAAAACAAGTAGAGAGCTGCCTCAGCGCCGAGCACAGTGGCTGTAGACACTGCCACTGCCTACTTCCCACAACGCGGCCGGCTTCTTCGGTGCCCTTTAACCCCCACAGCGTGAGTGCCTCAGGAGCACTAGAGCGCTGACCGCCCCCCCCGCACACCGGAAGTGGGAGTCTCGACCTTCCTCGCCCTCCGCGCAACGGTGCTAGACACCGCGTCGGACCAGGGCGGGAAGGAGGGGAGAGATCAGCCCTCGGCGTCGGAATCTGTCAGGTAAGCCAGCAGAACTAATCCGGCAAGCGCGTTTCACAGGGAAGACTTGGGCGCTATCCCGTGAATGCCTCTATGCAATATCTATTCCAGCAGCCAGTTTAAAAACGAGTGAAAGTGCATCCAATTTAAAACAAGTAGAGAGCTGCCTCAGCGCCGAGCACAGTGGCTGTAGACACTGCCACTGCCTACTTCTCACAACGCGGTCGGCTTCTTCGGTGCCCTTTAACCCCCACAGCGTGAGTGCCTCAGGAGCACTAGAGCGCTGACCGCCCCCCCCGCACACCGGAAGTGGGAGCCTCGACCTTCCTCGCCCTCCGCGCAACGGTGCTAGCCGCCGCGTCGGACCAGGGCGGGAAGGAGGGGAGAGATCAGCCCTCGGCGTCGGAATCTGTCAGGTAAGCCAGCAGAACTAATCCGGCAAGCGCGTTTCACAGGGAAGCCTTGGGCGCTATCCCGTGAATGCCTCTATGCAATGGCTATTCCAGCAGCCAGTTTAAAAACGAGTGAAAGTGCATCCAATTTAAAACAAGTAGAGAGCTGCCTCAGCGCCGAGCACAGTGGCTGTAGACACTGCCACTGCCTACTTCCCACAACGCGGCCGGCTTCTTCGGTGCCCTTTAACCCCCACAGCGTGAGTGCCTCAGGAGCACTAGAGCGCTGACCGCCCCCCCCCCGCACACCGGAAGTGGGAGTCTCGACCTTCCTCGCCCTCCGCGCAACGGTGCTAGCCACCGCGTCGGACCAGGGCGGGAAGGAGGGGAGAGATCAGCCCTCGGCGTCGGAATCTGTCAGGTAAGCCAGCAGAACTAATCCGGCAAGCGCGTTTCACAGGGAAGCCTTGGGCGCTATCCCGTGAATGCCTCTATGCAATGGCTATTCCAGCAGCCAGTTTAAAAACGAGTGAAAGTGCATCCAATTTAAAACAAGTAGAGAGCTGCCTCAGCGCCGAGCACAGTGGCTGTAGACACTGCCACTGCCTACTTCCCACAACGCGGCCGGCTTCTTCGGTGCCCTTTAACCCCCACAGCGTGAGTGCCTCAGGAGCACTAGAGCGCTGACCGCCCCCCCCGCACACCGGAAGTGGGAGTCTCGACCTTCCTCGCCCTCCGCGCAACGGTGCTAGCCACCGCGTCGGACCAGGGCGGGAAGGAGGGGAGAGATCAGCCCTCGGCGTCGGAATCTGTCAGGTAAGCCAGCAGAACTAATCCGGCAAGCGCGTTTCACAGGGAAGCCTTGGGCGCTATCCCGTGAATGCCTCTATGCAATGGCTATTCCAGCAGCCAGTTTAAAAACGAGTGAAAGTGCATCCAATTTAAAACAAGTAGAGAGCTGCCTCAGCGCCGAGCACAGTGGCTGTAGACACTGCCACTGCCTACTTCCCACCTAAATGGTGGAAGCACAATCTTACATTGGATGCAATAGCAGACCTAGAGTTCCATTTTGCCTGGCCACTCATGGGTGGCATAATACATGCTTGGGCCCATGGGAGGCCTCTGGGGCAGCTATGCCCTGGGTACATGGAGTACCATATACGAGGGACTGATAAGGGTACCTCAGTATTCAATCTGGAGTGAACCAAAGTACATGTATGTCAATTTAAGGGAGAAAGCAGATAGGCTGGGGTCCTGATTAGTGGGATCCCAGCCAGACTAGTCAAAAACAGTGAGACATCAATCAAAAAGTGGGTGTAACCATAATAAGCAGATCCTACTTTCCTACAGTATCTATGAGCGAGATTGGCATGTAGTTCTTGGGGTTTCCCTTATCGCCCTTTTTATTGATCAGAACTATTACTCTGGTTGTCTAGGAGGAGGGGGCCTACTTTCGCTATCTTGTTGAAAACATTAGTCAATAAGGGACCCACAACTCTTCATGCTCCTGGAAAAAGTCTATTGCCACCCCATCAAGGCCCGGCGCCTTCCCAATACTACAGGCCTCTAGTCCGCTCCTCACTTCTGGCAGCGAGAATGATAAGTTGTCCTGAGTACTGGGATGTATGGTTATGAATGTATGACGTTACAACGCACACTTTTACAACGCATACCTTTACAGCGCATTTTTTACAACGCAACATCCATTACAACGCATTCCATTACAATGCATGCCATTACAACGAAATCTTAAAAACTACATTTACAAGGCATTCCATTACAACGCATAATACCTTTACAACGCATACCATTACAACGCATAAGATTACATTGCCTGTTTGGTAAGTATTGGATAGTGTAGGGGTAAAAATTACTATTCTAACACCAGGCGGTGCAACAGTAGGGTAAGTGTTGGATAATGTAGGGGTAAAAATTACTATTCTAACTCCACGGGGTGCAACAGTAGGGTAAGTGTTGGATAGTGTAGGGGTATAAATGACTATTCTAACTCCAGGGGGTACAACAGTAGGGTAAGTGTTGGATGGTAATGTTATGCGTTGTAATGGTATGCGTTGTAATGACTGCCTTGTAATGACATGCGTTGTAGTGGTGTGCATTGTAGTGTCATGCTTTGTAATGGTTGCGTTGTAATTGCATGCGTTGTAATGGATGTTGCGTTGTAAAAGTTTCATTGTAATTGTAGTGCGTTTTAAAAGTTGCGTTGTAAAGGTTGTTTCCCATGGTTATGGAGGTAGAACAGGAGAAACACTGGGCAAGAAGATGTTTGTAAAATGTGCCACCCAATCCTCCTCTCCCATGTCAGCATTTAGAGTCGGGTCCCTTTGAGTCTTAAAATAGGGTGCATTAATTATCATGCTCAAGTTTAGCCCATGCCTCCTCTTTCCAGACCCTCTCCCCATTCCTTTGTGTCACTTTGTATTCACTGCGAGGTGAGATGATTTGGGACGCGTTTCTAGGTTGTACTCTCAGGGCTATAAGGAGAGCCTTCAGGGTTTTTGAGCAGGGTGAATCACACCAACCCTTGGCCTTTACACTTTTATTTGCTTTATTCTGGGTAAGTGCCACCTTTATTTGTTCTATTTAATTTAAACAAGGGATCCCGCAAGGTAGGAAGGACCCTGGATATCACCTAGTTATGGAGAACAAATGGTCCTTCAATCAAACAATTGAATGACAATAAATATAGACTAGAACCAGTGCTATATTATCGATGTCCAGCTGGACACCTGATTTAATTAATCAAATTGGTTTGTAAAGATCAAACGCACAGAGATAGAGTTGCACACAGTCCTGCTTCCTACAAAAACACAACACAATTACAGTTGGACAAACACATTTCAGGCAAAACAAAAGTAGCATATGGCCAATACAAATGATATGGGCAAGCTTTTAAATAAACAAATATTGCACTTGTTTTAACACATTTGTTTAACGTGCACACTGTTTAAACAAGTCGACGATGTTTTGATCCATAACAAAATAGTAGGATCATCATCAGGACGGGTGCGGTACAAGCCTGAAAAAATACACTGTCTTGGAGCCGAGAGGCGTTAAGGCTTGGTGTGAGCCAGGTGAATTAACTGGCCATCATGGAGGGAAACATTGTGATAAGCGGTGCTAGGGTAAAAGCTGACCACAGCTTTTACAGGCGTCATTGAATGAGGGAGAAAACCCTTAATTCAAGGGCGGCGTCCTTGGATAAGGGAATAGGACACGGTTCAAAATGGGCTGAGTGTCGATCACACAAGCAGCCGGGTGCATGTATTCACGTCCATTTGATCACGAGCTCAAACCAAAAGTTTCCTCCCTCATTCAAAGACGCCTGTAAAAGCCGTGGTCGGCTTTTACCCTAGGATCGCTTATCACAGCGTTTCCCTTGTTATTAAAGTAATTTATTAACAACCAGGTTCCTTGACTTGCCAGCTCGAGAATGAAGAGATTCAAATAGTGGCTCTTCCATTCAAACTTCTTCACTTTCATTGCTACGGTGTTAGAAATCAGAGTTAGAAGGACCCCTTTGCCTTTCCTGAAGCTGACGGGATTGCCCTTGTCTGGAAGGAACGGTACGCATTCATGAAGATGGGTTCCATTGCACATGTCTCCTGTAGACAGGAGATAACTTGATCCTACCAATGTTTTTGCCATTGTTCATCTCCCAGTTTACTTGTGATAACCCCACATTCCCAGGTGCTATTTAGAAGGTATTGCCATGCCCCTTCCTCAGGACTTGGGCAACTATCGCCCCATTTCCTTGCTCCCTCTTTTGAGAAAAATGCTGGAAAGCTATATTAATATTTACAATAAGGGGTGGTGAGGGACAGAGTCTCTGAATTAAACAGAATACTCTCACCCAGTCAAGAGATCAGGGCTAGATCCAACACCGTTTTTTAGCTCACTGCACCATCCCAGTTTCAGAACCTGGCTGTATGCAAATTAGTCTGTTCCTGTCCCAGTGCATGATGGGAACAGGGCAAACCAAACTACAAAAGCCAATTCTTACACTGGGAAGGAAACAAGCTACCGGGGACCGGTTTCTGGCATTTCAGCCTCTTCGGCCCGGCTTGCTTGAATCCTGATGGTGCAATGAGCAAGGGACTCACATCTGAGTATACCCTTCCACGCTTAGGGTGGACAAAAATATTTACAATAAGGGGTGGTGAGGGACAGAGTCTCTGAATTAAACAGAATACTCTCACCCAGTCAAGAGATCAGGGCTAGATCCAACACCGTTTTTTAGCTCACTGCACCATCCCAGTTTCAGAACCTGGCTGTATGCAAATTAGTCTGTTCCTGTCCCAGTGCATGATGGGAACAGGGCAAACCAAACTACAAAAGCCAATTCTTACACTGGGAAGGAAACAAGCTACCGGGGACCGGTTTCTGGCATTTCAGCCTCTTCGGCCCGGCTTGCTTGAATCCTGATGGTGCAATGAGCAAGGGACTCACATCTGAGTATACCCTTCCACGCTTAGGGTGGACAAAAATATTTACAATAAGGGGTGGTGAGGGACAGAGTCTCTGAATTAAACAGAATACTCTCACCCAGTCAAGAGATCAGGGCTAGATCCAACACCGTTTTTTAGCTCACTGCACCATCCCAGTTTCAGAACCTGGCTGTATGCAAATTAGTCTGTTCCTGTCCCAGTGCATGATGGGAACAGGGCAAACCAAACTACAAAAGCCAATTCTTACACTGGGAAGGAAACAAGCTACCGGGGACCGGTTTCTGGCATTTCAGCCTCTTCGGCCCGGCTTGCTTGAATCCTGATGGTGCAATGAGCAAGGGACTCACATCTGAGTATACCCTTCCACGCTTAGGGTGGACAAAAATATTTACAATAAGGGGTGGTGAGGGACAGAGTCTCTGAATTAAACAGAATACTCTCACCCAGTCAAGAGATCAGGGCTAGATCCAACACCGTTTTTTAGCTCACTGCACCATCCCAGTTTCAGAACCTGGCTGTATGCAAATTAGTCTGTTCCTGTCCCAGTGCATGATGGGAACAGGGCAAACCAAACTACAAAAGCCAATTCTTACACTGGGAAGGAAACAAGCTACCGGGGACCGGTTTCTGGCATTTCAGCCTCTTCGGCCCGGCTTGCTTGAATCCTGATGGTGCAATGAGCAAGGGACTCACATCTGAGTATACCCTTCCACGCTTAGGGTGGACAAAAATATTTACAATAAGGGGTGGTGAGGGACAGAGTCTCTGAATTAAACAGAATACTCTCACCCAGTCAAGAGATCAGGGCTAGATCCAACACCGTTTTTTAGCTCACTGCACCATCCCAGTTTCAGAACCTGGCTGTATGCAAATTAGTCTGTTCCTGTCCCAGTGCATGATGGGAACAGGGCAAACCAAACTACAAAAGCCAATTCTTACACTGGGAAGGAAACAAGCTACCGGGGACCGGTTTCTGGCATTTCAGCCTCTTCGGCCCGGCTTGCTTGAATCCTGATGGTGCAATGAGCAAGGGACTCACATCTGAGTATACCCTTCCACGCTTAGGGTGGACAAAAATATTTACAATAAGGGGTGGTGAGGGACAGAGTCTCTGAATTAAACAGAATACTCTCACCCAGTCAAGAGATCAGGGCTAGATCCAACACCGTTTTTTAGCTCACTGCACCATCCCAGTTTCAGAACCTGGCTGTATGCAAATTAGTCTGTTCCTGTCCCAGTGCATGATGGGAACAGGGCAAACCAAACTACAAAAGCCAATTCTTACACTGGGAAGGAAACAAGCTACCGGGGACCGGTTTCTGGCATTTCAGCCTCTTCGGCCCGGCTTGCTTGAATCCTGATGGTGCAATGAGCAAGGGACTCACATCTGAGTATACCCTTCCACGCTTAGGGTGGACAAAAATATTTACAATAAGGGGTGGTGAGGGACAGAGTCTCTGAATTAAACAGAATACTCTCACCCAGTCAAGAGATCAGGGCTAGATCCAACACCGTTTTTTAGCTCACTGCACCATCCCAGTTTCAGAACCTGGCTGTATGCAAATTAGTCTGTTCCTGTCCCAGTGCATGATGGGAACAGGGCAAACCAAACTACAAAAGCCAATTCTTACACTGGGAAGGAAACAAGCTACCGGGGACCGGTTTCTGGCATTTCAGCCTCTTCGGCCCGGCTTGCTTGAATCCTGATGGTGCAATGAGCAAGGGACTCACATCTGAGTATACCCTTCCACGCTTAGGGTGGACAAAAATATTTACAATAAGGGGTGGTGAGGGACAGAGTCTCTGAATTAAACAGAATACTCTCACCCAGTCAAGAGATCAGGGCTAGATCCAACACCGTTTTTTAGCTCACTGCACCATCCCAGTTTCAGAACCTGGCTGTATGCAAATTAGTCTGTTCCTGTCCCAGTGCATGATGGGAACAGGGCAAACCAAACTACAAAAGCCAATTCTTACACTGGGAAGGAAACAAGCTACCGGGGACCGGTTTCTGGCATTTCAGCCTCTTCGGCCCGGCTTGCTTGAATCCTGATGGTGCAATGAGCAAGGGACTCACATCTGAGTATACCCTTCCACGCTTAGGGTGGACAAAAATATTTACAATAAGGGGTGGTGAGGGACAGAGTCTCTGAATTAAACAGAATACTCTCACCCAGTCAAGAGATCAGGGCTAGATCCAACACCGTTTTTTAGCTCACTGCACCATCCCAGTTTCAGAACCTGGCTGTATGCAAATTAGTCTGTTCCTGTCCCAGTGCATGATGGGAACAGGGCAAACCAAACTACAAAAGCCAATTCTTACACTGGGAAGGAAACAAGCTACCGGGGACCGGTTTCTGGCATTTCAGCCTCTTCGGCCCGGCTTGCTTGAATCCTGATGGTGCAATGAGCAAGGGACTCACATCTGAGTATACCCTTCCACGCTTAGGGTGGACAAAAATATTTACAATAAGGGGTGGTGAGGGACAGAGTCTCTGAATTAAACAGAATACTCTCACCCAGTCAAGAGATCAGGGCTAGATCCAACACCGTTTTTTAGCTCACTGCACCATCCCAGTTTCAGAACCTGGCTGTATGCAAATTAGTCTGTTCCTGTCCCAGTGCATGATGGGAACAGGGCAAACCAAACTACAAAAGCCAATTCTTACACTGGGAAGGAAACAAGCTACCGGGGACCGGTTTCTGGCATTTCAGCCTCTTCGGCCCGGCTTGCTTGAATCCTGATGGTGCAATGAGCAAGGGACTCACATCTGAGTATACCCTTCCACGCTTAGGGTGGACAAAAATATTTACAATAAGGGGTGGTGAGGGACAGAGTCTCTGAATTAAACAGAATACTCTCACCCAGTCAAGAGATCAGGGCTAGATCCAACACCGTTTTTTAGCTCACTGCACCATCCCAGTTTCAGAACCTGGCTGTATGCAAATTAGTCTGTTCCTGTCCCAGTGCATGATGGGAACAGGGCAAACCAAACTACAAAAGCCAATTCTTACACTGGGAAGGAAACAAGCTACCGGGGACCGGTTTCTGGCATTTCAGCCTCTTCGGCCCGGCTTGCTTGAATCCTGATGGTGCAATGAGCAAGGGACTCACATCTGAGTATACCCTTCCACGCTTAGGGTGGACAAAAATATTTACAATAAGGGGTGGTGAGGGACAGAGTCTCTGAATTAAACAGAATACTCTCACCCAGTCAAGAGATCAGGGCTAGATCCAACACCGTTTTTTAGCTCACTGCACCATCCCAGTTTCAGAACCTGGCTGTATGCAAATTAGTCTGTTCCTGTCCCAGTGCATGATGGGAACAGGGCAAACCAAACTACAAAAGCCAATTCTTACACTGGGAAGGAAACAAGCTACCGGGGACCGGTTTCTGGCATTTCAGCCTCTTCGGCCCGGCTTGCTTGAATCCTGATGGTGCAATGAGCAAGGGACTCACATCTGAGTATACCCTTCCACGCTTAGGGTGGACAAAAATATTTACAATAAGGGGTGGTGAGGGACAGAGTCTCTGAATTAAACAGAATACTCTCACCCAGTCAAGAGATCAGGGCTAGATCCAACACCGTTTTTTAGCTCACTGCACCATCCCAGTTTCAGAACCTGGCTGTATGCAAATTAGTCTGTTCCTGTCCCAGTGCATGATGGGAACAGGGCAAACCAAACTACAAAAGCCAATTCTTACACTGGGAAGGAAACAAGCTACCGGGGACCGGTTTCTGGCATTTCAGCCTCTTCGGCCCGGCTTGCTTGAATCCTGATGGTGCAATGAGCAAGGGACTCACATCTGAGTATACCCTTCCACGCTTAGGGTGGACAAAAATATTTACAATAAGGGGTGGTGAGGGACAGAGTCTCTGAATTAAACAGAATACTCTCACCCAGTCAAGAGATCAGGGCTAGATCCAACACCGTTTTTTAGCTCACTGCACCATCCCAGTTTCAGAACCTGGCTGTATGCAAATTAGTCTGTTCCTGTCCCAGTGCATGATGGGAACAGGGCAAACCAAACTACAAAAGCCAATTCTTACACTGGGAAGGAAACAAGCTACCGGGGACCGGTTTCTGGCATTTCAGCCTCTTCGGCCCGGCTTGCTTGAATCCTGATGGTGCAATGAGCAAGGGACTCACATCTGAGTATACCCTTCCACGCTTAGGGTGGACAAAAATATTTACAATAAGGGGTGGTGAGGGACAGAGTCTCTGAATTAAACAGAATACTCTCACCCAGTCAAGAGATCAGGGCTAGATCCAACACCGTTTTTTAGCTCACTGCACCATCCCAGTTTCAGAACCTGGCTGTATGCAAATTAGTCTGTTCCTGTCCCAGTGCATGATGGGAACAGGGCAAACCAAACTACAAAAGCCAATTCTTACACTGGGAAGGAAACAAGCTACCGGGGACCGGTTTCTGGCATTTCAGCCTCTTCGGCCCGGCTTGCTTGAATCCTGATGGTGCAATGAGCAAGGGACTCACATCTGAGTATACCCTTCCACGCTTAGGGTGGACAAAAATATTTACAATAAGGGGTGGTGAGGGACAGAGTCTCTGAATTAAACAGAATACTCTCACCCAGTCAAGAGATCAGGGCTAGATCCAACACCGTTTTTTAGCTCACTGCACCATCCCAGTTTCAGAACCTGGCTGTATGCAAATTAGTCTGTTCCTGTCCCAGTGCATGATGGGAACAGGGCAAACCAAACTACAAAAGCCAATTCTTACACTGGGAAGGAAACAAGCTACCGGGGACCGGTTTCTGGCATTTCAGCCTCTTCGGCCCGGCTTGCTTGAATCCTGATGGTGCAATGAGCAAGGGACTCACATCTGAGTATACCCTTCCACGCTTAGGGTGGACAAAAATATTTACAATAAGGGGTGGTGAGGGACAGAGTCTCTGAATTAAACAGAATACTCTCACCCAGTCAAGAGATCAGGGCTAGATCCAACACCGTTTTTTAGCTCACTGCACCATCCCAGTTTCAGAACCTGGCTGTATGCAAATTAGTCTGTTCCTGTCCCAGTGCATGATGGGAACAGGGCAAACCAAACTACAAAAGCCAATTCTTACACTGGGAAGGAAACAAGCTACCGGGGACCGGTTTCTGGCATTTCAGCCTCTTCGGCCCGGCTTGCTTGAATCCTGATGGTGCAATGAGCAAGGGACTCACATCTGAGTATACCCTTCCACGCTTAGGGTGGACAAAAATATTTACAATAAGGGGTGGTGAGGGACAGAGTCTCTGAATTAAACAGAATACTCTCACCCAGTCAAGAGATCAGGGCTAGATCCAACACCGTTTTTTAGCTCACTGCACCATCCCAGTTTCAGAACCTGGCTGTATGCAAATTAGTCTGTTCCTGTCCCAGTGCATGATGGGAACAGGGCAAACCAAACTACAAAAGCCAATTCTTACACTGGGAAGGAAACAAGCTACCGGGGACCGGTTTCTGGCATTTCAGCCTCTTCGGCCCGGCTTGCTTGAATCCTGATGGTGCAATGAGCAAGGGACTCACATCTGAGTATACCCTTCCACGCTTAGGGTGGACAAAAATATTTACAATAAGGGGTGGTGAGGGACAGAGTCTCTGAATTAAACAGAATACTCTCACCCAGTCAAGAGATCAGGGCTAGATCCAACACCGTTTTTTAGCTCACTGCACCATCCCAGTTTCAGAACCTGGCTGTATGCAAATTAGTCTGTTCCTGTCCCAGTGCATGATGGGAACAGGGCAAACCAAACTACAAAAGCCAATTCTTACACTGGGAAGGAAACAAGCTACCGGGGACCGGTTTCTGGCATTTCAGCCTCTTCGGCCCGGCTTGCTTGAATCCTGATGGTGCAATGAGCAAGGGACTCACATCTGAGTATACCCTTCCACGCTTAGGGTGGACAAAAATATTTACAATAAGGGGTGGTGAGGGACAGAGTCTCTGAATTAAACAGAATACTCTCACCCAGTCAAGAGATCAGGGCTAGATCCAACACCGTTTTTTAGCTCACTGCACCATCCCAGTTTCAGAACCTGGCTGTATGCAAATTAGTCTGTTCCTGTCCCAGTGCATGATGGGAACAGGGCAAACCAAACTACAAAAGCCAATTCTTACACTGGGAAGGAAACAAGCTACCGGGGACCGGTTTCTGGCATTTCAGCCTCTTCGGCCCGGCTTGCTTGAATCCTGATGGTGCAATGAGCAAGGGACTCACATCTGAGTATACCCTTCCACGCTTAGGGTGGACAAAAATATTTACAATAAGGGGTGGTGAGGGACAGAGTCTCTGAATTAAACAGAATACTCTCACCCAGTCAAGAGATCAGGGCTAGATCCAACACCGTTTTTTAGCTCACTGCACCATCCCAGTTTCAGAACCTGGCTGTATGCAAATTAGTCTGTTCCTGTCCCAGTGCATGATGGGAACAGGGCAAACCAAACTACAAAAGCCAATTCTTACACTGGGAAGGAAACAAGCTACCGGGGACCGGTTTCTGGCATTTCAGCCTCTTCGGCCCGGCTTGCTTGAATCCTGATGGTGCAATGAGCAAGGGACTCACATCTGAGTATACCCTTCCACGCTTAGGGTGGACAAAAATATTTACAATAAGGGGTGGTGAGGGACAGAGTCTCTGAATTAAACAGAATACTCTCACCCAGTCAAGAGATCAGGGCTAGATCCAACACCGTTTTTTAGCTCACTGCACCATCCCAGTTTCAGAACCTGGCTGTATGCAAATTAGTCTGTTCCTGTCCCAGTGCATGATGGGAACAGGGCAAACCAAACTACAAAAGCCAATTCTTACACTGGGAAGGAAACAAGCTACCGGGGACCGGTTTCTGGCATTTCAGCCTCTTCGGCCCGGCTTGCTTGAATCCTGATGGTGCAATGAGCAAGGGACTCACATCTGAGTATACCCTTCCACGCTTAGGGTGGACAAAAATATTTACAATAAGGGGTGGTGAGGGACAGAGTCTCTGAATTAAACAGAATACTCTCACCCAGTCAAGAGATCAGGGCTAGATCCAACACCGTTTTTTAGCTCACTGCACCATCCCAGTTTCAGAACCTGGCTGTATGCAAATTAGTCTGTTCCTGTCCCAGTGCATGATGGGAACAGGGCAAACCAAACTACAAAAGCCAATTCTTACACTGGGAAGGAAACAAGCTACCGGGGACCGGTTTCTGGCATTTCAGCCTCTTCGGCCCGGCTTGCTTGAATCCTGATGGTGCAATGAGCAAGGGACTCACATCTGAGTATACCCTTCCACGCTTAGGGTGGACAAAAATATTTACAATAAGGGGTGGTGAGGGACAGAGTCTCTGAATTAAACAGAATACTCTCACCCAGTCAAGAGATCAGGGCTAGATCCAACACCGTTTTTTAGCTCACTGCACCATCCCAGTTTCAGAACCTGGCTGTATGCAAATTAGTCTGTTCCTGTCCCAGTGCATGATGGGAACAGGGCAAACCAAACTACAAAAGCCAATTCTTACACTGGGAAGGAAACAAGCTACCGGGGACCGGTTTCTGGCATTTCAGCCTCTTCGGCCCGGCTTGCTTGAATCCTGATGGTGCAATGAGCAAGGGACTCACATCTGAGTATACCCTTCCACGCTTAGGGTGGACAAAAATATTTACAATAAGGGGTGGTGAGGGACAGAGTCTCTGAATTAAACAGAATACTCTCACCCAGTCAAGAGATCAGGGCTAGATCCAACACCGAAAGCTATATTAATCAACAATTAAATGGACATCTTGAATCTAATAATATCCTGGACCCTTCACAATCTGGGTTCAGATGGGGCTTTAGCACAGAAACAGCTCTGTCAGCCATAACAGATTCCTTGAGGATGACTATGGACGGAGGAGGATCGGCTATTCTGGTCTTGCTTGCCCTCTCCTTGGCTTTTGATACCATCTCTCATACGAAGCTCGCTGAGAGGCTGAGCTCGGCCGGTATCCAGGGTCTAGCCTTTAAGTGGCTGCAGAGTTTTTTGCAGGATAGACAGCAAACTGTCATTATGGGCCCCTGTCAGCCCAAAATCATTCTGTTGGACAAGGGTGTCCCCCAGGGCTCCTGCCTTACCTCCCTTTATCCCTATGATTTACCGAAGGACGCTGACCCAAGCGACGATCATTAGTAGGCTAGATTATGGCAACGCTCTGCTAGCCGAGGTCGGAGTATCCCACTTGAGAAAGCTGCAGGTTATTCAAAACACTGCTGCCAGGCTAGTTTTGAATCAACCAGCTGGCACACCGTCACTGCCTTTGTTAAAATCCCTCCACTGGCTTCCGGTCAAACAGCGGTCCTTTTTTAAGGTCTGCTGTCTGACATTCTTTGCCCTTCAGGGCCTGGGTCCTGTCTACCTGCAAAAGAAAGTGGTAAGATACAGACCTACCAGGGCGCTGAGGTCTCATTTGATGCAATTACTCCAAGTACCACGCATCAAACGCAGCAGGTCGGGGGGGCAAGGCCTTCCCTTACTTACCCCCCAAATACTAGAACAGTCTCCCTGTGGCCCTGCGTGAAATCTCCTCTTATTATGCTTTTAGGAAACACCTCAAATCATTTCTGTATTAGCGGCCCTGACTTCTGTTTGGCTACCTCGCTCTTCAGGTGTGACTGAGAAAAAGCGCTGAGATGCCCCCCGGTGATTTGTGCGTGATACAAGTTCTCCACATAACATAACATAACAATGTTTTTGGTGGCTGTTAGAAATTGTGGTCTCTATTTGGCAATGGTTTTCACCTTGTCCAAGTAGGGACCCTTCCTTCTAGTCAGGATAAGGGAGTTACACTCCTAAAATAACACCTGCTCACCGCCTTGGTAGTTTGACACACTCAGACAGGCTTATTTTAGAGGCAGTGTGTTAAGCATTTGCACATAACCAACAGTAACACAGTGTAAGCACTACAAAAGGACACCACACCAGTTCAGAAAAAGATCCAATATTTTTATATACTTAAGACAAGATCATAAAAGATTTAAAAAAATCCACAATACAGTCCTTAGAAATCTTTGTTATCAAAATAACCTTGTAATACAGTTCCTTGTAGTCGATAGCTCTGGCTGGGGCTATCACGGTATCGTGAACAAACAATTCTAACCAGTGCTGGCTGACCACGGTGTTGCAGGCCAGCTACGGTGTCGGGAAGACCCGCAAAACAGTACCTTTAGAAATGTAGGACGTCGGCGACCTCTTGTTGAGCTCCGAAAGCACGGCGTCCGCAAGTTGTCAGTTCCGGAGGTCACAGAAGTCATCGGTCCTTGAACTCCTCGCGATTGAAGTCAAGAGTGCTGGCGTGGTATCGGGTGCTGCACTGCGAAGTGCAGCGGTGCGGTGTGTGATGCCTTCAGGTCGCGGTGTGAGCAGAGGCTCAGTGGCATCGTCAGACAGCGTCGTAAGTGAGACCAGGGTCATGGTGCAAAGTGATGCTGTGCTAGTAGCAGTGCTGGCAGGTCATGGTGCTAGTAGCTTCGTTGTCCTTGCAGAAGCGCTGTCGGCGGCTGATGAACTGGAGTCGATGTCGCCGGCGTCGGTAGGTCAAAGCTGCAGTGCGGGATAAGGCCAGTGCATTGTGTAACTTATGAGCAATGCCCTCAAACCACGGCGCAAGCAGCAGCATCGATGTCGGAATGGAACGGCGGCATTGAGATACCACTTTGGCGTCATGAAGCAAGGCGGTACTAAGTGCGGTGCCTTCAGTTTGCGGTGCAAGCAGCGGCTCAGTGGCATCATCAGATGGCGGTGGTGGTAGGACCAGGGTTGCAGTGCGGAGTTGCTGTGGAGCCCTCTGTGGTACCTTCAGGACACGGAGTCGACAGCAGCATTATAGACGGCATTGGGTTGCTTTTCTTCTGCTGCAGCACAAAACACACATTCTCCAGTAATGATGGCAGAAGTGCTTGAAGTCTTTGCTGTTTGTGAGACTTCTTGATCAGGGAGCAAGCTCTACCTCAAGCCCTTGGAGATACTCAAATAAAGAAGGTATAGAAAGTTCATTCCATTCCTTTCACTGCCGAAGACAGAAGCAGCCACTGCAGGCGAACACAGCAACGCACTCAGCCAAGTGGTAGTTTCTCCTCACATCTTCTCCAGCTCTTCTTCTTGGCAGTCTTCTTGGTTCCAAAAGAGTTCTAAAGTTCAGGGGTTTGGGCAACACATTTTATAGCCAAAGTCCTTTTTCCTCTCAGGCAGAGAGTGTCTGTGCCCAGCCAGAACCAGTGTGGTCCTCTCTGGTGTAGTTTCCTGGTCAGAGGTGGAGACAGCATTGTCAGAGGCAGACCAGGCCCATTCAGGTGAAAGAAAATCTCCTCCCCCTACTCTAAATGCAGCCCAGATCTATTCAACCATTCCCTCACCCATCTATACTCTCTAGAGCCACTGCTCCTCTCCAGCCACTGTCATCCAAAACCCAGACAGTCAACCCACAAACCCAGCAGAGGCCTACTGGATGGCTGAGCAAGAAAATATCTACTTTCCAAAAGTGGTATTTTCAAACTTACCTTGTTTATCTGGTAGTTATGTTTATAAGATGTTATAAACAACCTCCCCATTCTGTCCTATGAGATACAGATGGCTTGCAATGGTGACAAAACGAAATTGGAAATAATGCACTATCATGACATGCCACACCCACACCGGGGCATGTCCTACCTTTCACATACACTGTACTCTGCCCACAGGGGTACCTTGGGCCTAACTTAGGGGTGAATAGCATGTAAGAAAAGGGAAGGTTAGGGCTTGCACAGTGTGCACACTCGCCATGACGACATGGCAGTCCCAGACTGCACACAGGCTCTGCAATGGCAGGCCAGAGTTACATTTACAGACAGGTTGTGTGGGTGGCACAATCCAGTGCTTCAGGCCACAAGTATAATTTGATTTATAGGCCCTGGCACACTCAGTGCACTTCACTAGGAACTGACAAATAAATCAAACATGCCAATCATGGAAACACCAATCCATAAACTATTTACAACAGGAGCACTTGCACTTTAACACTGATCAGCAGCGAGAAAGTGCACTGAGAGACTAAACCACTAAAACAGACGCTGGTTTAGTGTCTCTGTGCACTTTCTCACTGCTGATCAGTGTTAAAGTGCCAAACCGGGAGGTCAGAAAGCAAAAGCTCAGGGAAACAGGCCAAAAGATGCCAAGTCTAATTCATGTCCCCTCCAGCTGAAAGTAGGGAGAACTACCCAACCTCCTGGGAGTTCTCTTCACTAAGGCGGAAGAACCTGGACAGACAATCTGCGTTGGCGTATTCTGGACCAGGGCGGTATTCCACCACAAAGTCCATTCACTGTAGGGAGATGGACCACCTCAACAGTTTTGGATTCTCACCCCTCATTTGCATCAACCATCTGAGGTGCCTGTCGTACTTCTGAACCCAGAAGTGCGACCCAAACAGGTAGGGTCTCAGCTTCTTCAGTGCCTAGACCATAGCATAAGCTTGCCTTTCTATGGCATTCCACCTCTCTTCCCTGGGCAGTAGCCTTCTGCTAAGGAAGACTAAAGGCTGGTCTAGGCCCTCTTCATTCAGTTGTGAGAGCACCACTCCCACACCATGCTCTGAAGCGTTGGTCTGCACAATGAATTCCTTGGAGAAGTCAGGTGCCTTGAGCATGGGAACCGTGCACATGGCGGCCTTCAGGGCATCAAAAGTCTTCTGGCAGGACTCTCTGTCCTGAGCTCCTTCTTGGGCTGCTTCTTGGAAGTAAGCTCTACTTCTGTAGTAGGGGATCTCTGTGTATAGTCATAATCTAGTGAATAGTCCCGCCCATGTGCGAGGACCCCGGAGCAATCAAAAATTATCTCTTAAGCAGTCTTCTTTGCAGTCCTGCATAGACACTTAAGAGAAAATCAAGACAAATAATGCAGCCTAACACTTCCGTAACTACAAAGGCCACCATGTCATCTAAACAGTGAAAAGGATAGCCAACAATGTCAGATTTTACACATTTATACCAAGTTTCCCTCATAGAGAAAACTCCCCTTGACCAAAATCCTTGAAATGATAGAGAGGAAGAGTTGGACAGATAAGCCCCCATAGGCTGCCATTATGTGTCTGGAAAAGGGATACAGCGCCTTAAAGGAACTCTCCAGAGATCCTCGGTATC
The DNA here is from genome assembly GCF_964263255.1 of Lissotriton vulgaris. NCBI lineage: Eukaryota > Metazoa > Chordata > Amphibia > Caudata > Salamandridae > Lissotriton > Lissotriton vulgaris. Next base: position 1,278,235,807 of record NC_141689.1, read on the forward strand.
CCAGGATGCACAGCCAAAGTCCTTTTACTTTCAGTTCTTTTTTCCAGATCCTGCTAGCAGTACCCTGGAGAATTGAGCTCTCCCTTTTGGGGTATTTCTTCAATTTGTGGCACTTTTCCAAGTGTTTTGAGTGTTTCACTCGACGTCTGGGGTCTTCCTCTTCCTTTTGCTGTGTTTTTTAGCCAATTTTTCCCACTCTTTTTGTCGAATATGCCAGCTTTATTCGACAAGTGCCCTGAGTGTGCCAGGAAGAAGGCTAACTCTGACCCCCACAGAGTATGCATACTCTATCTTCCTTCCTCCCATGTCCCTGAAGTCTGTGAGTTTTGTCAATCTTTCTCCAGGAGGACCCTGTGTGACAGGGAGAAGATTCGTCTCCAAGGCCTGGAGTAGAGGAGACATCAGGAACCCGGTGGGTCTGGGAATGGAGGGACGCAGTCATCATCCTCTGCTCGTGCTTCGGCCTCTGGCGGGCTCCCCAGTCAAGAACAGGCCCAGAAAAGGCATTGGTCCGGGTTGACGTCAATGGCTTCGATGCCGGCGTTGAGAGGCATGACCACTATCTGTTCCCTGTCGACCCAGGGCTCTGGGTTGAAGCGTTGTCGACGTTCGACATCGAGGGGAAGGACGTCGAGACCTCGGACGAGGTCGACGTCAAGGACTTCACCGGCGTCGACACATCATCGAAGTCGAGATGAGTCGAGGAGGCACCGCTGCTCGCCGTCGAGGCAACACCGCCGTTCGCCGTCGAGGTCGACTCGACGTTCGACGTCAAGGAAAGAGAAGTGGACATCGAAGAGAAGAGAGTCGACGTCGAGGAGTTCATCGACGTCTAAACGATCGACGTCGAGAAGCAGAAAGGCTAAGAGGTCAATGTCGAGGTAGGTAAAGTCGACGTCGAGGAGGCGTTCAATGGCCAGGAAGGTGTCCTCTGCCTCAGTAGTCAGCCTATCTTCTGCATCTACGATTCCCTGGTCGTGGCAGCGCCGGCGCTCGGCTGAAAAGAGGTCTGCCTCCAGAGCATCCTCGTCAAGACCTGCGCAGAAGAAGAGGAGAGTGGTCAGGTCTTCGGAATCTGAATATTCTAGGACCTATTCGGCTTCTAGGCCTCCACCATTGCCTCCCAGGAAGCTTCCTCCGCTACCTTCCCTGCCTCCTACTCCAACTTTCCGCCTCCTACTCCTCCGCCTCCACAGCTGTCTCCTTGATCTCTGCCACACCATCGATCACCGCCTACGAGGCCTCCATAGCCTAGGACTCCGGTTCTGCCTCCGCAGCTCCCGCCTTCTGTAAGACCAGTGGATCGCCCGAGGCCTAGATCACGATCCAGAAGGAGTCATCGATCACAGAGTGACCGTCGGTCTTCGACACGGTCCCGTCATCGTCACCGGAGGGATAAGTCACGGTCCCGTCATACGGACTCTTCAAGTGGCCGGAGATATTCTCCCACCTTGTCGGATTTTCCCCATACGAGGGTGTCACCGGTGGATGACATCGTAACATTTTGGTAGGTGCTATTGAGAGGGGCAGCGAAGTTGGGGATCACTTTGACGGTACCCACACCTTCTACATCTGTGATATTTGAAACCCTACACAAGCGGCACTTGTCTCGCCCCTTGTTGCCCTTGGTTCCAGGACTGGAGGAACAGGCTATGGAGCTTTTTCTGACTCCGGCTTCAGTGAAGTCAGCTCCGTACCAGCTGCAGAAAAAGTATATGCCCCCGGATTCCGATCCGGCGTTCCTGAGATCAGATCCGGTACCGGATTCTGTTATCGTAACTGAGGCCAAGAAGCAGCATGCTACGGCCCCGTCTTCTACGGTGCCTCCTGATAAGGAATACCATCAGATGGACTCAGCTGGACGGAAAGTCTGCAGTACGGCGGCCACCTCCATGAAAGCGGCGAGTGCCTCGGCGCTCTTGGGTCACTATGATCGCTCCTTGTGGAAGTCCCTGCAGCAATTCCTGGAGCTACTCCCGAGAGATAGGAGAGAAGACTTCCAGGAGATTTTGAATGAGGGTATGATGGTCTCTAATCAGGTCATCAGCTCGGCGGCGGACGCCTCTCTCCTGGCGGCTCATGGTTACTGCCACAGCATCAATTTACGACGACATTCCTGGTTGCGCCTTACCTCTCAAACCGGAGGCGCAACAGAGAGTCCCTAATTTACCATTCTCTGGATCGACTCTCTTTGGGTCACATGCGGACGAGGAGATGGCCCACATGAAGGCAGAGGTAGAGACACTTAAAGCCGTTGCTTTGGAGAAACCAAAAGAGCAGAGGAAGTCCTTCCATCCGTTCTAGAGGCGGTATGGTTCTCAAAGACGAGGGCAGAGGGCAGGGTCGTCAAGCTGGTTAACAGCAATAACAGCAGCAGTACCAGCGACAGCCATTCTAGAAACGTCAGAGGGGCAGAGGTGAACAGCAGTCCTCCTCGGCGAACAAGGGCCCGGCCGGGTCTAAGCCCTGAGGTGTTACTTCCCCCTCTTCCGTTACCGGCTCCGGTAGGGGGAAGCGCACAGAATTACTTGGCAGAGTAGAGAAAAATTACTCAGGACAAGTGGGTGCTGAATATTGTTTGCAATGGATACAGTCTTCGTTTTGTCAGCCCTCCTCCAGCGATTCCACCGGTTTTCTCGCAGTTCCAGCTGCATGAGCTCCAAGCGGAGGCTGATACCCTGTTAAGAAAAAGGGTGATAGAAGACGTCCCTTTGTCTTAAAGGGAAAGGGTCTTTACTCTCGGTTCTTCCTGGTGCACAAGAAGGACAAGAACGAGTTCAGGCCCATTCTGGATTTACGGCAATCAAACAAATGGATTCGGAGGGAGAAGTTTCGCATGCTGTTTCTGCACCAGATTTATCCTCAGCTGCAAAGAGGAGACTGGCTTTGCGCAATAGATCTGCAAGGTGCGTACTTCCATGTGCCCATTGCACGGAAACATCGGAAGTTCCTGCGATTTCTAGTCTGCACAAATCACTATCAGTACACCATACTACCGTTTTGATTGAAGTCTGCACCCAGGTCCTTTTCAAAGTGCATGGCAGTGGTTGCGGCTCACCTGAGAAAGAACAAGGTGTTTGTCTACCTGTACCTTGACGACTGGTTGATCAAAGCTTCCACCTTCCAGGAAGCGCAATTGCACTTCAACAGGACGGCCGTTCTGTTGTGCCAACTGGGGTTGCACATAAACATGTCCAAGTCTGTTCCGACTCCTGTCCAGTGCCTACAATACTTGGGAGCCTCCATCAATACTCTTTCAGCAAGCGTGTCTCCTTCGGAGGAGCAACGCTTATCGATCCTTCGGAAGGCTCAGGCTCTCATGGCTGTTCCATCAACGACAGTGAGGACGGTGTCTTCTCTACTGGGGTCGATGGCCTCTTGCATCTTCCTCAGGCCGCACGCGCGCCTCCACATGAGGCCGTTGCAGGAATGTCTGGAGGATCAGTGGGACCAGAAGCGCGGGACCTGGGACGACATGATCCGGCTGTCCCTCCACGCTTAACAGTCCCTGAGATGGTGATGCTCCGCAGAGAATCTCCTCAAGGGGGTTCCATTCCACAAGGACATTCCTATTCAGACTATTGTCACGGATGCTTCTCTCCATGGTTGGGGAGCGCATTCAGACCATCTACAGATCCAGGGAACGTGGTCCCCGGTGGATTCCATGTATCACATCAATTTCCTGGAACTCCAAGCAGTGCATTTGGCACTGAAGGCCTTTCATCCGTCCTTCCAGACCAACTCCTTGCTTGTACAGACGGACATTACGACCATAATGTATTACCTCAACAAGCAGGGGGGCCGAGATCGCGCACCCAGTCACAAGAAGTGCAGGCAATCTGGCACTGGCTGCTAGCCAGAGGACTGACGATAACGGCTACCCATCTGCCAGGTGTGCAGAATGCTCAGGCGGACGCACTCAGCAGGCTGGTGCAAGAAAACCATGAGTGGGTTCTAACGACGAAGTGCTAGGAAACATCTTCGACAGGTGGGGCACTCCGGACGTAGATCTGTTCGCCACCGCCGAAAACAGAAAATGCTGAGACTTTGCCTCCAGGTATTACCAACCGGGGACTCTGGGGAACGCGCTATGGATCAGCTGGTCGAACATCTTTCTGTATGCTTTTCCACCCATTCCCCGGATTCCGGCGGTACTCATCAAGCTGTCTCAGTCCAGAGCACGGATGATCCTCATTGCTCCAGAATGGCCCCGACAGTGGTGGTTCACGGACCTGCTTCACCGGTCTCTCCTACCCCACATGCAGCTGCAGTGTCGGCCGGACCTTCTCACGAAGTTCGGGGGGCAGATGGTGCACCCCAACCTCTCATCGTTGAGTTTGGCGGCATGGGTCCTGAGATAGTGCATTATGGACACCTGAATCTTCCTGACAATTGCATGACTATACTTAAGGAGGCTAAGAGACCTTCCACTAGGAGTTCCTATGCCTACAAGTGGAAGAGGTTCTGCATCTGGTGCACTTCCAAGAACTATGATCCGACAACCTGCAAGGAAGATGTCATTCTTCCATACCTTTTGCATTTGCCTCAGTCTGGCCTTAATTTTCATTCTATTAAGGTTCACCTCGCAGCGTATGGGAAATGCCCTTCACAGACATCCTCCTTCCAGATCCCTGTGATTAAAATATTTTTGGGAAGGATTGAAGAAAGTGTTTCCTCCTGTTCGGCGTCCTTCGCCATCATGGGAGCTGAATGTGGTGCTGTCCAGGTATATAAAGGAGCCTTTTGAAACTATCCATAAGGCTTCTCTGCAGCACTTACCATGGAAGGCGGCCTTCCTTGTGGCCATTACATTGGCCCGCAGGGTATGTGAAATTCAGGCATTGTGTTGCCTGGAACCTCATACTGTATTTCATGCTGCTAAGGTTGTGATGCGTACTCACCCTAAGTTCCTTCCTAAGGTTATTTCTGATTTCCATGTCATCCGACTATAACTATGTCTACGTTTTTTCAAAACCCTTCTACTCCAGCGGAGAGGTCTCTTTATTCCCTGGATGTCAGAAGAGTGTTGAAATTCTACTTGGATAAGACCAAGGACATTCGTAGGTCAGACCAATTGTTTGTCAATTATGGGTCGGCCAGGCCTGGTCTGACCACCTCGAAACAGTCCATCTCTAGATGAATTGTGTCCTGTATCCAGTTATGTTATCAGAAGGCTAACAAGACCTTAGGGGGTAAGCCTAAGGCTCATTCTATCAGAGGCAAAGCAGCTACAACAGCTTTGCTTCGTAATGTTTCCATTGCAGAGATCTGCAGGGCTGCCACTTGGAAGTCGGTCCATACCTTTGCTAAGCATTACTGTCTGGACTCTGATGCCAGAGCAGATGCTCAGGTTGGGCAGGCTTCAATGAGCAATCTGTTTGCACAGTAGAGGTGTTGTCTGTTTTTTCTCCACCGCCGGGTTGGTTTTTTGGGATGGGCTTGCCAATCTATTCACTAGATTATGACTATACACAGAGATCCCCTAGTACAGAAGGAGTAGTTTCTTACCTCGCTCCCTGGCCCGCCCCTCCTCCCTGCTACCGCCTCCCAGCTGCTGCCCCTCCCACCCACGAATAGAGGGCTCCCTACCTCCTCTGACGCGCTGTGATTACCTGGACCTGATCCAGCACGGTCGCTCCCCCCACGCTCCCTGACCCCAGCTCCTGCTCACGCTCTGGCTTGCTGGTGAGACCGAGACTGCAGATTTGGAAGTGATTCAATTTATTTATATCACCTCATGCTGTTGTATATTTATTTAGCTTGACTCGCGCTGTGCATTAATTATTTATTTCGACTCGCGCTGAGATTTAATTATTTATTTTGAGTCGCGCTGGGATTTAATTATTTATTTACAGTTGCGCTGGGATTTATTTAATTAATTTTACCTAACGCTGGAAACTGATCTGTGCCCCCGGTGCCGTGGTTCATCTGCTGCCCCTGCCTTAGTCTCCCTTTGACCCTCCATCTTGTTTACTCGCTCCCTGGCCCGCCCCTCCTCCCTGCTACCGCCTCCCAGCTGCTGCCCCTCCCACGCTCCGCCCCCCTCCACCATCCATTTATGGCCAATGCCCCAACGCGCAGCGTCCACGCGCTACGGCCACGCCGAAGGTGCGCCAAAGGTAAGCCCGTCTACGCCCGTCCGCGCCTGGACCGCGCCTCGCGCCAGAGCCCCTGGTACACGTAATGCCCACCCCTCCCGCATTACTTATGATGCCACCACCCTCCTAGCCCTTAACCCCGGCCGCTTCCCCAACTGCGTCCAAGCCGCCCCTGGACACACCCATGGACCCTTTTCCTGCTACTCCTGCAAGTTCGACGGCACCAAGAACAACTATCCATTCCCAACCACCTACAATGCATCCTGCTCAACACCCGCTCGGTCCACAGACACGCCATTGACCTCTGGAATCTACTCGACACCATCTCTCCGGACGTCGCCTTCCTAACAGAAACATGGATGAATACCTCTTCAGCCCCAGACATCACCATTGCCATCCCGGAAGGCTATAAGATCACTCGCAAGGACCGCACCGGCCACACAGGAGGAGGCATCGCTATCGTCCATAAGAAATCCATCCGCATCTCAACCAGCTCAGACGTCCATCTCGCCAACTCTGAACACCTTCACTTCCAGATCCACATCGACCCCAAGACCACACTCAGAGGCACCCTCCTTTACAGGCCACCAGGACCCCGCGCACAATTTAGTGAAGACATCATCACTCCACACGCGCTCCCCTCCGAGGACTACATCCTTTTGGGAGACCTCAACTTTCACCTTGAAAAGAACAATGACCGCAACACCACCACCCTTTTGGACAACCTCGCAAACCTCGGACTTAAACAACTTGTCACTACCCCCACCCACATCGCAGGTCACACACTCGACCCCATCTTCACCTCCAGCAAGCATGTTTCCTTCAGCCACACCACAGCTCTCCTTTGGACTGACCACAGTTACGTTCACTTCACCTACAACAAGCCTACATCCAACAACCACCCCCGACCCACATTGCAAAGAAACTGGAACAAAATCACCATCGACCAGATCTCATCATCGCTTCTTCAAAAGTCCCCCGCCCAATCCTCCAACCCCGACCAAGCAGCCACCAACCTCACCCAATGGCTATCCAACAGCGCCGACACCCTAGCACCACTGAAAAAATGACAAATCAAACTAGGCAGCAAGAAGGCCTCCTGGTTCAACGATGACCTTAAGAAATCCAAGAAATTCTGCCGCTCCCTCGAGAAGGCCTGGAAAAAAGACCCAACCACCAGCACAAAGGACGCTTTCAAAAACGCCACCCGCATACACCACCAACTAATCCGAAATGCCAAGAAAACAGCCTTCAAGGACCGTCTAGATAACAACACCCACAACAGCAAGGAATTATTCAACATCGTCAAGGAATTTACCAACCAATCAGCCAACTCCAACAACATCACCCCCTCTCAAGCCCTCTGCGACTCCCTAGCCTCATTCTTCTACAACAAAATTGCAGACATCCACAACAGCTTCGACAACCAACCCGGAGATCAACACACCCATTCCCCTGCAGGACCCCCTCCCCCCCTGAACATCCTCAATGACTGGAAGCCAATCTCTACTGAGGACACCATCCGTCTGATGAACTCTATCCACTCAGGATCCCCCACAGACCCTTGCCCTCATTACATCTTTAACAAAGCAGACTCCATTATTGCACCGCACCTCCGAGACGTCATCAACTGCTCCCTCAACTCCGCAACCTTCCCGGAAAGTTGGAAACATGCCGAACTCAGCGCCCTCCTGAAGAAACCCACAGCTGACCCCACCGAACTCAAAAACTATCGCCCTATCTCACTCCTTCCATTCCCGGCCAACGTCATCGAGAAAGCTGTCAACAACCAACTCGCCTCATTCCTCGAAACCAACAAACCCCTCGACTCCTCACAATCCGGCTTCCGAGCCAAGCACAGCACCGAAACCGCCCTCATCGCTGCAACAGACGACATTCGGACTCTACTGGACAATGGAGACACAGTCGCCCTCATCCTCCTCGACCTCTCCACAGCCTTCGACACAGTCTGTCATAGCACCCTTTTACAGCGCCTCAGAAACGTCGGAATCCAAGGAAAAGCACTGGAATGGATCACCTCGTTCCTCACCGGAAGAACCCAGAGAGTCCGCCTTCCACCATTCAAGTCAGAGGCTACTGAAGTCATCTGCGGCGTACCTCAAGGGTCCTCTCTCAGTCCCACCCTCTTCAACGTTTACATGAGCCCCCTCGCGACCATCGCACGTCAACATAACCTCAACATCATCTCCTACGCCGACGACACTCAACTGATCCTATCACTCACCAGAGACCCTAACACAGCCAAAACCAACCTACACGAAGGAATGAAAGAAGTAGCCGAATGGATGAAGCACAGCCGTCTGAAACTGAACTCGGACAAAACAGAAGTCCTCATCTTAGGTACCTCCCCCTCTGCCTGGGACGACTCCTGGTGGCCAGAGGCCCTTGGAAAAGCACCCATCCCGACGGACCACGCACGGAACCTGGGCGTCATCCTGAATTCCTCACTCTCGATGAACAGACAAGTCAACGCCGTCTCCTCATCTTGCTTCAACATTCTTCGCATGCTCAAAAAAACTTTTCGCTGGATCCCTACCGAAGCTAGAAAAACAGTCACCCACGCCCTGGTCATGAGCCGACTGGACTACGGAAACACCCTCTACGCCGGCACTACCGCAAAACTCCAGAAAAAACTACAATGCATCCAGAACGCCTCAGCCAGGCTCATATTAGACATCCCGCGTAAAGAACACATCTCTGATCACCTGAAAAACCTCCACTGGCTCCCCGTCAATAAGAGAATCACTTTCCGGCTCCTAACCCACGCACACAAAGCACTCTACGAAATCGGACCCGAATGCCTTAACACACGACTATCCTTCTACACCCCCTCCCGCCAGCTACGATTCTCCAACCAAGCCCTTGCCACTGTACCTCGCATCAACAAAACCACCATGGGAGGTAGATCCTTTTCTTACCTAGCAGCTAAAACTTGGAACTCACTTCCCACTCACCTTCGCCTTACTCAGAACCACCTAACATTCAGAAAGCAACTCAAAACATGGATATTCGACAAGTAACTCCCCACCCTTCTTCAAGCGCCTTGAGACCCTCCGGGTATGTAGCGCGCTATACAAATCTTTTGACTTGGCTTGACTTGACTAACTCACGTTCTGTAGTAGGGGTATCTCTGTTATAGTCATAAGCACCCGCCCTCCTCCCCGGTGGAGCAGATGGTACTGTAATGGATGCTACAGGCCTTGCTTTATACACCTTCAAAAATAACTGAAAGTAAAAGGACTTAGGCTGTGCATCCTGGGATGCCGAGGGTCTCTGGAGAGTTCCTTAAAGGCACAGTATCCCTTTTCCAGACACATAATGGCAGCCTATGGGGGCTTGTCTGTCCAACCCTGCCTCTCTATCATTTCAAGGATTTTGGTGAAGGGGAGTTTTCTTTATGAGGGAAACTTGGTATAAATGTGTAAAATCTGACATTGATGGGTATCCTTTTCACTGTTTAGATGAAGTGATGGCCTTTGTAGCCTTGGAAGTGTTAGGCTGCATTATTTGTCTTGATTTTCTCTTAAGTGTCTATGCAGGACTCCAAAGAAGACAGCTTAAGAGATTACTTTTGGTTGCACCGGGGTCCACGCAAATGGGTGGGACTATTCACTAGATTATGACTATAACAGAGATACCCCTACTACAGAACTGTAGTTAGAGGTAAGAAACTACTCCTTAGGGGGCAACAATGGTGCCATAGCTCTTAACAAACCTCCTGTAGTAACCGGTAAGACCCAAAAAAACTTTCACCTCTGTCTGGGTCTTGGGGGCTCCCAAGCCAGAATGGTGTCAATCTTAGGCTGTAGGGGCACCACCTGGCTGCTTCCTACCTCGTGACCAAAGTACACCACTGAGCCCTACCTGATCTGGCACTTAGTGGCCTTGATCGAGAGGTCGGCCCTCTGCAGTGCCTTCAACACTTCCCTGAGGTGCTGCAAGTGTTCTTCCCAGCTGGAACTGAGCACTGCAATGTCGTCCAGGTAGATGGCACTGAAATCCTCCAGACCAGCCAATACCTGGTTGACCAACTTTGAAAGTTGGCAGGGGTATTCTTCAACCCAAAGGGCAACATCCGAAACTGGTAATGTCCTTCTAGAGTTGAGAATGCAGACCTCTCCTTGTCCTCATTGGTTAAAGCAATCTGCCATTACCAAGACCTCAAATCAAACGTGCTGAGGAACCTGGAAGCTCCCAACAGATCAATGAGCTCATCAGCTCTGGGGATGGAGTGCCTGTCAGTCCTGGTGATGGCATTGAGCCCACGGTAGTCCACACAAAACCGCAGTTCTGGAGTGCCACCGGGTGCAGCAGCCTTTGGGACCAAGATCACTTGGATGGCCCAAGGACTGTTGGAGGGCTCGATCACCACTAACACCAACATCTTAGAGACCTTCTCCTTGATGCTGGCCCTGACCCAGTCAATCAACCTGTAAATCTTGTGTTTTACAGGGGGCTGTCACCAGTGTCCAGCCATTGGTATACCAGTGAGTAACACCTGGGGTCAGAGAGAACAGTGGCACAGAAGTGAGTCCCAAACAGGTAGGGTCTCAGCTTCTTCAGTGCCCAGACCATAGCATAAGCTTGCCTTTCTATGGCACTCCAACTCTGTTCCCTTGGGAGTAGTCTTCTGCTAAGGAAGACCATAGGCTGGTCTAGGTCCCCTTCGTTCAGCTGTGAGAGCACCACTCCCACACCATGCTCTGAAGCGTCACTCTGCACAATGAATTCCTTGGAGAAGTCATGTGCCTTGAGAATGGGAGCTGTGCACATGGCGGCCTTCAGGTCATCAAAAGCCTTCTGGCAGGACTCTGTCCAGATCACCTATTGGGCTGCTTCCTGGAAGTAAGTTCTGCTTGGGGGGCAACAATGGTGCCATAGCTCTTAACAAACCTCCTGTAGTAACCAGTGAGACCTAAAAAAGCTCTCACCTCTTTCTGGATCTTGGGGGCTCCCAAGCCAGAATGGTGTCAATCTTAGGCTGTAGGGGCACCACCTGGCTTCTTCCTACCTGGTGTCCAAAGTACACCACTGAGCCCTACCTGATCTAGCACTTACTGGCCTTGATCATGAGGTAGGCCCTCTGCAGTGCCCTCAACACTTCCCCAAGGCGCTGCAAGTGTTTTTCCCAGCTGGAACTGAACACTGCAATGTCATCCAGTTAGATGGCACTGAAATCCTCCAGTCCAGCCAATACCTGGTTGACCAACTTCGAAAGATGGCAGGGGTATTCTTCAACCCATAGGGCAACACCAGGAACTGGTAATGTCCTTCTGGGGTTGAGAATTCAGACCTCTCCTTGTCCTCATTGGTTCACGTAATCTGCCAGTACCAATACGTCAAATTAAACAAGCTGAGGAACCTGGAAGCTCCCAACAGATCTATGAGCTAATCAGCTCTCGGGATGGAGTGCCTGTCAGTCCTGGTGATGTCATTGAGCCCACAGTAGTCCACACAAATGCGCAGTTCTGGAGTGGCACCGGGTGCAGCAGCCTTTGGGACCAAGATCACTGGGATGGCCCAAGGACTGTTGGAGGGCTCAATCACCCCTAACACCAACATCTTAGAGACCTACTCTTTAATGCTGGCCCTGACCCAGTCAGTCAACCTGTAAATCTTGTGTTTTACAGTAGGGCTGTCACTAGTGTCCAAGTCATGGGTATACCTATGAGTAACACCTGTGGTCAGGGAGAATAGTGGCGCAAACTGTCCTAACAACTGGTGACAGTCGCTCTCCTGCTCTGGGGTCAGTGTAGAGGAGAGGATAACACATTCCACTGACCCATCATGCTCCTTTGTGGACAGGAGGTCAGGAAGAGTTTCACTCTCCTCTGGCCCCCATCATCTGTCACCAAGAGCATGCTCACTTCGGACCTTTTGATGTCGGGCTTGAGGTGGATCACATGGAGGGCCCTCAAAGGGTTCCTTGGAATCTGCAAAATCACCAGGTAGGTGAAATCACTTTTGAGCCCCACTACCTCAAAAGGCCCTGTCCACTTGACCTGCAAGGCACAAGGTTTCACTGGGCCCATAACTCACACTTTTTGCCCAGGTTGAAATTTGACCAGAGTGGCATTCTGGTCATACCACTTCTTCATTTATTACTGGCTTGCATCAAGGTTCGTCTGACCAAGTTTCCTGAAGCTGGCAGTTTGGTTTCTGAAGGCCAGCATGTAACTAAACACATCCTGTGGAGTTTTCCTGGGAGATGCCTCCCAGCCTTCCTTCACCAAACTCAGAGGTCCTCTTACAGGGTGACCATACAGAAGCTCATAGGGACTGAACCCAAGAGACTTCTGTGGCACCTCCCTTTATGCTAAGAGAAGGCATGGCAAGAGCACACCTCATTTATGTCTTATGATCATGCCCTTCAAGGTCGAGATGAATCTCTCCACCAGACTGTTACCTGGTGGTAAGGAGTGGTGAACTTGTAGGTTACACCACACTCCTTCCACATGGATATAATTCACTTGGATATGAAATTGGGCCCATGGTCCGAAACCACTTCCAATGGCATACACATTGATGTGAAGCTTTTAAACCATGGTGGTATGCATATTTGATGTGGTTATTGACAAATCTCTTTTTTTAAATTTGAGCAGCATAGACCAAGCAATTTTCAGATTGTTGAACAAAACTGGACTGGGAAGGTTTTTCAAAGGTTATAATAACTCCCAGGAGTCTTAAAAGTTTGTGACTGACGGCTCATGGAGGTAAGAAGGATAATGGTCAAAGCCTTGATCCTCTCACGCATGGACTACCGAAATGCGCTCTATCTAGGAGTTCCTAAAACCACCACAACCAGACTTCAGACAATCCGGAACTACACAGCCCGTTTGCTCCTAGAGGTCCCTTATCGGTAATCGGCTAAACCTGCATTGAAAGCACGACATTAGCTGCCAATATTGGAGAGAATAAAATTCAAAGCACTCTTTTGGGGAAAGGGACCGACCATCAACCAATCTATGATTATCCCTTACCACCCCAACAGAAGCCACAGCTCGGCAAACTTGCTGCTCACCTCAGTGCCAAAAATAAAGAGAGCAAGAAGTGGTGGACGCTCTTTCTCCTATAATGCTGCCAGGCTATGGAATGCCCTCCCCTTCACATACGTCAGGAATCCAACCATCTCTCTTTCTGGAAATCACTTAAAACATGGCTTTTCAAAGTCACTGTTTAGTAAGGTGTGGCCTTTGGTCCGTGTCTGCAAATAGCGGTGGGATGCCTTAGGGTAGCTATGAACTCTATAACCGTTTTTTCATTTCATTTAATTTTTCATCGGGCATGGGAACCTTTACCCTGGGTGTTAGTTTGGGGCCCTTTAGAGAACTCCTATGCTTCACCCTTGCTCCCCTCACTTTTCTGCTGGGGACCCTGACCTCCTTTGTCTGAGTCTACCCCAAACGCTTTCTTGTGGACCCAGGTACTCACCAAGCGGTCCACTTCTCAGCAAGCTTTGTGGGGTTAGTCAGTTTACTATCAACCAAGTGCAGGTCTGCAAAATATGGACTAGACAAGTGTCCCCATGCAATAAAATTCTAGAGCCCCTGAAAATCTGTTAAATTACTGCCCTTTACCCAGCCACCCAGTGACCTGCAAGACAAATCTACACATTCCAACCAAGTGTTGACATCAGACTTTTTACTGGACCTAAACTGATCCCTGTACTTTTTAGGAGTGAGCCCATACCTTGCTTCCTCTGGAAAGAGAGGCCATAACCCTGCCCCCAATTCCTTTCAGGGACCCATTCATGTAAATGGACGACTCGTACCCTTGAAACCACCTCTGTATGTCACCTCCCTTTTTGACCTCTTTACCTACATTCTTGGGGATGTCCACAGTCCTATCTGCCTGCACTGAAGAGTTGCTGCCACCATCCGTGCTGGATTTGCTAGTCAATTCCAGATGCTTCAGCACACGCTCATGGTCTAATACCATCCTTTGTGCCTCCATCTTGAGCCCCTCAATCTCTATTTCGTGACTTTCCTTTTTTCCTCCAGCTCCTCTGGGGGCAGGCCACTGCTACCTGGCCTGGACACATCTTCCCTAGGAGTGGGCTCCTCTGCCCCCCACTAAGATCTCCAGACTGTTTGCTGGCACATCTGGCTGCTACCCTGGCTCTCAGCCCCTTTTCTAGCTACTCCTTCATGGTGAGGTCTCTGAATTGGACCTTTAGGTTTTTACAAAGAGCTTTCAACTCCTTGACCTTGTAGGCTTCCAACCTGTCCTCCTCAAAGGCCACCTCCATGGATGCAAGTGATGATGCTGCTGTGTCAGGCATGATGTATTAGGAAGTTAAGATTCCAAAATGATAGGATCCCAAAAATGGTCCCAAAAAAACTGTATATGTCATATTATGGTCTGCGATATGGTAATAGTGCACACCAATCACTGTAAGTCAAGTGCAAACACAAGTCCTATCCTCACTGCTGCCAACCAATGTTATAAATGGAGGTCTCTAGTTAGCAATGGTTTGCACCTTGTCCAAGTAGGGACTCTTCCTTCTAATCAGGATAAGGGAGTTACACTCCTAAAATATCCCCTGCTCACCCCCTTGGTAGCTTGGCACAAGCAGTCAGGCGTATCTTAGAGGCAGTGTGTAAAACATCTGCACATAACCAACAGTAACACAGTGTAAGCACTACAAAAGGACACCACACCAGTTTAGAAAAATATCTAATATTTTTATATACTAAAGACAAGACCAAAAAACGAAAAATACACAATACAGTCCTTAGAAATCTCCAGTTATCAAAAAAACTTTGAAATACAGTTCCTTGAAGCCGATAGCTCCATCAGGGGCTATCACGGTGTCGTGAACAAACAAATCCAACCAGTGCTGGTTGACAGCGGCGTTGGGTGGCAACTATGGTGTCGGGAAGACCGGCAAAACAGTACCTTTAGAAACGTAGGGCTTCTGCAACCTAAACTGTTGAACTCCAAAAGCACGGCATCCACATTCGTCGGTTCCAGAGTTTGGTGCAGTAATCGTCGGGCCCTTGAATTCACACACGTTGCAGATCAAACTCCCCGCGGTTGAAGTCTAGAGCGCTGGTGTCAGCAGATGTCGGGTGCTGTGGTGCAAAGTGCAGCGGCGTGGCGTGCAATGCCCTCAGGCTGCGGTGCGAGCAGCAGCTCAGTGGCATATTCGGTGATGACCAGGGTCGAGGTGCGAAGTGGTGCAATGCTTGTCGCGGTGCTGGAAGTTCGTGGTGCAAGCAATGGTGTCATCTTTGCTGAAGCGTTGTCGTCAGCTGACAAACTGAACTGGATTCAATAGAGCCGGCATCGGTAGGCCAAGGCGGTGGGGGATGAGGAGGGTGTGTCATGTAACTTACGAGCAGTGCCCTCGAACCACAGTGCAAACAGCATCGTCAATGTTGCTGTGGGGCGTCGTCGTCGGGGATACCAAGGTGGCATCATGAAGCGAGGCAGTGCGAAGTGGGGTGCCTACAGGTCGCATTGCAAGCAGTGCCTGCGTAAGATGGAGGTGTCAGTGAGACCAGGGTTTTGGTGCAGCATTGTGGCAGATCCCACTGCGGTGCCTTTAGGACACGGAGTCAGCAGCCGCAGCATCGTAGACGGCATTGGGTGCTTTTCTTCTGTTGCAGCACATAACACACAGTCCCCAGTGCTGATGGCAGAAGAGCCTAAAGTCTTTGCTGTTCCTGAGACTTCTTGAACAGGGAGCAAGCTCTACCCCAAGCCCTTGGAGATACTCAAATACAGAAATGATTGAAAGTTCAGTCCAGTCCTTTCACTGTCCAAGACAAAAGCAGCCACTGCAGGCCAACACAGCAAAACACTCATCCAAGGGGTAGTTCCTCCTCACAGTTTCTCCAGCTTTTCTTCTTGGCAGTCTTCTTGGTTCCAAAAGAGTTCTAAAGTTCAGGGGTTTGGGCAACACATTTTATAGCCAAAATCTGTAGCAGTATTCAGGGAGAAGAAAATCTGTTTTGTCGAAAATTCTTGGGGATTCCAATTTCTTCTTCAAATTTTATCTGCCATCAGGAATTAAAGCTGCTTTACTTCAAAGATTATATTAGGTCCCGTCTCACCTTATTTTGGTTAAAAGTCTGACAAAAAACCCGGAAGCATCATTAACTAGAGAAATTATAATGTACTGCCTTAAATATGACAAGGGAGAGATATACCGTGGCTCGCCGCTGTTAGAAATAGCATGATTAGCGTAAAACTTGAGTATATTTTCCTGAACCCAAATAGCATAGAGGGCATACCAAAAAAGACCCTACAGAATGTCTTATACGACCAATACAGGAATTTAAGACACAATATAGAATTTGCGAAATCGTCAGTCATAATGTCTATGGAGTCTACTCACTGTCCTTCTTCTCTCTTGCCATCCAGCTACCTCTTACTGAATTTAAGTCGCTGGGAGAAAAGCTTGTTGTTTCGTCTTAGGGCAGCCACCTTAAAATACCTATTGTGCTTCCCCTTAGGCTTACCTTGGTCAGACGATTTGCCCTTGTGGTAATCAGAGTAATCAATTGATGGTACACTTTTTATTCTTCTGTAATTTGTATTTATTATATACTAAATATTTTCTGATTCCTTTTTTCAAGGCTACTGCCACCACTGATTTCAGAATAGCTTACTTGGAAATCATCAATCTTAAAAATGTGGATTTAATATTTAGTGTAATTTCTTTCCTGAAGGCGGCAGTTCGCTCACGTGCCTTAATGAGTACCTCTTAAAAACATCAGATTTTACTTGTTTACATTGAACTATTATTTGCTAAGAATCATAACTTTCAATGTTTGAGGGCTACATTTAGAGACTGTTGTCCAGCACACTATGGTTTCTTAAAAACATTTTATACCAATATGCACTTTAATATAATAAGCTGCTATCTTTGTACTCTATTTTATTACAATGTGTTGTACTGATATTTGCTATATCTGATTGCCCTCATATCAATTAGCTTCCTTATGTTAATTGCACATTTGCACTTATTATAACATGCTGATATTGGCATGAATTATTACGCAATTTAAAGGAGTGGTTGTTTTACATACTTGACCCTTTTTATAATATGATCATTTTTATATGATCATTTTTAATGTCACACATGTAAGTTCTTGTTATCTACTGCAATCAATGTCTTTTTCCTGAAAAGTATGACTAAGTTATCATTTTATGCTGCTGTTTTCCTGACCTGTGCTTTTATGGATATTGCTTATCTGAATAAAGATTATTTTACTTAACTTGACTCATACAAGTAGTAGTTCCTCCTCACAGCTTCTCCAGCTCTTCTTCTTGGCTCTTGGCAGTCGTAATGGTTCCAAAAGAGTTCTAACGTTCAGGGGTTGGGCCCCACTTTTTATAGCCTAAAATCCTTATTCCTCTCAGGTGTCTGTACCCATCCAGAACCAGTTTTGTCCTCTCTGGTGTAGCTTCCTGGCAGGAGGTGGGGACGGCCTTGTTAGAGGCAGACCAGGCCCATTCAGGTTAAAGGAAATCTTCTCCCCCTACTCTAAATGCAGCCCAGGTATATTTAGCCCTTCCCTGACCCATCTAAACTCTCTGAAGCCACTGTTCCTCTCCAGCCCCTGTCATCCAAATCCCAGATTGTCAATCGACAAACCCATCAGAGGCCTACTGGATTGCTGAGCAAAAAAAGACCTACTTTTTAAAAGTGGTATTTTAAAATACAGAATGTAAAAATCACCAACACTAAAAGAGGCATCTTTAGATTCTGAGTTCCGTCATACAAAACTTTATTTTCCTACCTTGTTCCCAGGGCCAGTTATGTTTGAAAGATGTTATAAGCAAACTCCCCATTCTGTCCTACTGGGAACTTGTAGCCTTGCAATAGTGAAAAACGAAATTGGCAGTAATTTACTATCAGCACATGCCACACACACCGGGGCATGTCCTACCTTTCACATACACTGCACCCTGCCCACAGGGGTATCTTGGGCCTACCTTAGGGGTGACTGACATGTAAGAAAAGGGTAGGTTAGGGCCTGGCTAATGGGTACACTTGCCAAGTCGACATGGCAGTCCCAGACTGCACACAGGCTCTGCAATGGCTGGCCAGAGTTACATTTACAGGCTGCTTGTGTAGGTGGCACAATCCAGTGCTGAAGCCCACTAGCAGCATTTAATTTACAGGCCCTGACACACTTAGTGCTAACCTTGGGGGTAGTTTGCGTAGTAGCGCTACTCGTAGCTATGCAAAGTGCACTTCACACTACGCAAGATACACATAGCGCTACGCAAACTGCGTAGTGCGCTGTTCGCGATGATTGCACAGTGCCGGATGCTTGTCCGCACTGTACGATCATTGAAAACGGCATCTTGCACAGTGCGAGCTGTCGTTTTCTGCCGCTTGAGTAGATTTTTACTCGAGTGGCAGCTTTCTCAATGCGGACTGGTAGTTTCTCATCGCGAGCGGTCGCAAGCATACGCGACCACTCGCAATGAGAAACCTGACCTCCCCGAGCTGAGAATCTCGCCGGGAGGATTATTTTCCACGCTCGCGATGACCAAGTTGATGTTGCTGATCGCAAACGAGGAAAAAGTCTCGCCGGGATGTCATGTTGCTCGCTCGCACCTACCAACTTAGCGTTGAGGACCGCGAGCAAGCAAAATATGCCACTATGCTATGCTACGCGTTTTTGCACTGTGCTACATGCATAGCATAACGCAAAGTAGCACAAACTATGCAAACTAAATGAGCATAGCGTAGTTGTCTGCCCATGGTTACTCAGTGCACTTTACTAGGGATTGACAAGTAAATAAAACACGACAATCATGGAAACACCAACCTGCAATACAATTTACAACAGGATCACTTGCACTTTAACACTGATCAGCAGTGAGAAAGTGCACAGAGACACTAAAGTCTCAAAAACAGAGTACAAACAGGGAGGTCAGAAAGCAAAAACTCAGGGGAAACACACCAAAAGTCTAACAGTGGCCGCTTTAGTGTCAAGCTGTCGGGCTCCCACTATGGCCATCCCCTCATTGGCATCTGGCTGTAGTTAGTCACAGAGATTCAGATCAGAAAGTGGAGCAAATCTATTCCCAAGGTGTAACCCCAAATTATCCTCAATACTAAGCTCCCTTGAATAAGTCATGGGTTCTATGGCCAACGATGAAAGGGGCCTGTAGAAATGGTCCAAAGATAATGCTGTGATCTGTGTGCCCTTAAGTGAAGCTCTCTGAAATTGTGCTAAAAGGGATCTCAATGCTAAAGGATTATTAAAATGTATTACCACACAGTCACCCTCCCTTGTTTTTGAAGATGAACCCAACCACCCTACCATCCTAGCCATTATGATTTGACGTGCCAACAGGCATCCCCCCTTGACCGTACCGGTTATGAGATAAGACAACTAATGGAGGGCTTTATCCATTAATTGAGTTGGTGATTGAATCGGTACATTGCCCACGACCATTACAAGGGGGAATGCAGCTGGTGGAAGGTGCTGGGACTGATATGTAATCACAGACTGTCTCTCATTGGGTACTTTCTGCCTTAGAAGGTTATCACTTCCTCCACTCCCGATGTTCTTGACAGTGAAGTAATTACAGAGCTATTCGTAACAGGCTTGCATATGGGAGAGAGATGTTTGTGGGTTCCCTCAAAATAGCAGAGTATTCAGTGGATTGTGGGGGGCTTCTGGCAGTCTGTGTAGGTGGAGCAAGCAGAGTGCTTGACAGTTCTCTCGTGTTGATTGGATGAGTGTCTGAGATGGGTTGCTCCTCACAGTGTTAGATTCTGTTAGGCAAACCTCCG
Organism: Lissotriton vulgaris; assembly: GCF_964263255.1. Taxonomy (NCBI): domain Eukaryota; kingdom Metazoa; phylum Chordata; class Amphibia; order Caudata; family Salamandridae; genus Lissotriton; species Lissotriton vulgaris. The sequence goes on from NC_141689.1 coordinate 1,278,255,691, forward strand.
CCTCCAAGTGGAGTTGTCGACCTGAGCCTATGCCGGGATGTGTATAATAGGGAGGGGGGATTAGTTATGTCCCTGCTCTCGATGGGAGAAAGTCTCTCCTCAATTTGAGTATGTTTAAGTAGAAGAGATTTTAGGAGCAGAGTAACCGAAGTCTCAACTCTTGACCAGAAATCATCGCTATAATGACAACAACCTGGTCCTTGACTCCATAGGCAATATTTTCTACAACATCCTTTGTTGACTCGTCGGTGTAGTTACACTTAACCTTCCACCCACTGAAAAAGTTACAACAAGGTGTGCCTATCATTAAAATATCCTCGCTAATTCTATGTGTGTCACTCCACCTGTGTCTATATCTATAGTGTCTACTCTCAGTCAAGCCTCATGCAACCCCATGCAAGGAAACAGAGAGAAATACATCAGACCACCTCAGAAAGTAATCAGAGAGAAAACTGACTTATCCTCATAATTAATACGGCTAAGCGCCTCAGTGAAGAACTTCTCAAAGAGATCTTGGATCTCGAGGAGGCCATCAAAGAAGATACCACCTTACAAGACACCAAAGATCAACTCGCAAAAATTCAAACTGACTTGGGCGAGTACAAAACATATATGGTGAATCAGAAAATAAAAGGCTTAAAAAGAAATCTATAGAAGTTCACACATGAGTGGGCATTCCCCTATACAGAAGATGCCTATTATCAAACATAGGCAAATCACGGGGCCCAAAGAGGTGGGAGGTGGGATTAGAGGGGGGCGCAATCAGGGCAGGAGAACCCCACAAAACTGGACCTTCGATAACACCAGCAGTGAGGACGACGATACAAGTGCCCAACCATCCACGTCTAATCAGGGACGGGTTAGGTTTAATACCCAAGGGAGAAGTGACGAGGACCTAGGAGCACTATTCAGGTCTTTTTTAGGACAGCAACAGGCAGATCGAGGGCGAGGGGGAGGTCAGGCACAGAGAGGCCGTGGGCGAGCGAGGCAAAATCCAACATGACAAACTTTCTCCCCACGTGTCACCAGGAGCAGAGGATACAAACAACCCCAGTTTTAACAACACATGACAACAACATTGTGGTCAACTTATCAGACTACGCCCTTACACCCATAGAGCATGAAGTATTAAACAAAGGACTAGGGTTCGTCCCCACTCCGTCACATGACAGTTTCAAGTGCCGGAGCAAAATCTGGTAAGTTTTGAGAAAAATCAAACTAAAGAAATTCTTTGCTGACAAACCACATGACCCTCCCTCATTGTTCACCACAAATTTACACCGTCCCTCTACCTTCTGCCCAGTAATGAGTGCCGTAGGGCCAGAAGTAGCCGTTTTCGAGGAAAAGGTTCTGTCCGATATTGAACAACTGGAACAGACCGAGAACAAACGGAAATACTCTAACATGAGTAAAATAGAATGGATGGCAGTAAAATCTTTGGAGAATAACACCTCGATCACCATTAAGCCAGCCGATAAAGGCGGGGCTGTTGTGGTACTAAACACGACTGACTATGAGACAGAAGTTCACCGCTTGTTGGGAACACGCAAGAACTACCAACCACTGATGCGGGACCCCACAGCGGAACTCCTCACGATAATTACAGCACTAGTAACAGAGGCCAAAGAAAAAAAGTTGATCACGGCAAAGGAAATGGATTTCCTCATCAATTCCAAACCAAGGACTCCAGCATTTTATATTGTGCCGAAAATCCACAAGGCCCAGTCCCCACCGCCGGGTCGCCCTATAGTGTCCGGTATCAAGTCTGTACTGGAACCATTGTCCCAATTCTCGGACTTCTTCTTGAGGGAGTGTGTCATCACCCAAGCCTCATATATACAGGACACGACGGACGTGTTGAACATACTGATGGGCATGGAATATGATCCCGACCAACAATATTTGGTAACAATCGACATAGAATCATTATATACAAGCATACCCCAGGAAGCCACGCTGGTGGCAGCAGCGCGGGCACTGCAGGGTAGAGAATGGTTTTATGACACACCGCCATCATTTGTTCTACAATGCATTGAGATAGCACTGACTCGGAATTTTTTCCAATACAAAGACCAACTGTACTTACAAACATCTGGGGCATCGATGGGGGCTACATTCGCCCCGAGTCTAGCATGCATTTATGTAGGACAATTTGAGACCCACTACGTTTACCGTCAGTCGAACCCGTACCAGGCTAACATCTGTCTTTGGAAACGTTTTATTGATGATGTCCTGTGTGTGTGGGCTGGGTCCGAGGCCAAATTGCAGGAGTTCCTTGCATGGTTGAATAATCTGGACCCGTGCCTGCAATTTACATCGCGTTAAAACAGGAAGACAGCTGTATATCTTGACCTCGATATAACGGCTCAGAACAATCTACTTCCACACAAGTACATAAGAAACCAACTGACAAGAACTCATTGCTCCATTGTAACTCATTTCACCCTTGCGCACTCCGCGATAACTTGCCGGTTGGGCAGTTCCTCTGGTATAGACGAAATTGCTCTACTACACAGAAGTATGTGGAAGAAGCATGTGAACTGAGGACGAAGCTGGAGAAACGCGCCTTTCCTAAAAGAATAGTGAAATCTGCCTGGAAGCGGGCACTGAACACTCCCAAAGAAGCCCTACTTGAGAGAGCACCCAAGGAAAAAGGAGACTGCTTACCAGTGGTCACTACCTTTGACCCGCTGTCCTCGAAGATCCGTGGGATCCTGAGAAAAAATTGGCATCTTTTGAGTACGAGCAGCTTCAAGATGCCCCCGCCCAGGTTTGCCTTTAGAAGGTCCCAAAATTTGAAGGATAGACTGGTGCATTTGTGACCTAGACAGGAGGGTGCAGCACCAGAGACACTCACTGGACATCACCCGTGCGGGTGCTGCTCGGTTTGTGGCCTCACTGGCAAGACCAAGAGTGTCCAATTGATGAGCGGGAAAATATGGAACTTGAACAGCCTGACAAATTGTAACACAGCCAATGTTATATACCGGCTCACAGGACTACATTACATTGGGTTAACAACTAGAAAGGCCAAAATCCGCATCCAGGAACATCTCAGCACGCTGAGGGCAGGACGACTAACAACAAAGTTAGTACAGCACTACAAATCTATGCATCACCAACCAAAAGAGATACACTGGGTGATCCTAGAAAAAATCATGGGGGACCGAGAACAATGGAAATGAGGCTGATGTCCAAAGAAGCTCGCTGGATCTACCAGGAGAGGGCAGATAAGATTGGTCTTAATGACCTTATTGAGTGGAACTAAATCTCGGTAAGATGAGCGAGCAATGAGAGAATGTCATCTGAGCTACCCCATCCATAAAATGAAGATTATAGCTAGGGAATTTAACACACTACAAGTGAGCAAAAAGATAAAATAATACATCACAGAATACCACCCCACAATCATTTACCCTCGTTGATGGCCAAAGATACATTAGTTGCACACAGAAATATGCAGAAACATCGTGCAACAATGTCCACAGCAAGTTTCTGATTGGGGGCTTAAAAAGGTAAACAATGGAGGCATACCCCCCTCTAAAAAAATAATTAAAAAGAAATTCAAAAGAAATTCAAAAACGAGTTAATACAAAACTTAATTAACAATAGACAGCGACGCCACGGAGGATACAGAGAGATCCCCACTCCAAGATGGCCGCCGCACTTTTTGCGGGTCATGTGACGCGTGACATCACACGCTCACTATTTGGAAATCGGCGAGAACACAGACGGTTACAGCGGGAACAGGAGCCCCTAGTGAAGACAACGCCGTGGTAACAGGCGGTAAGGAGAGGGCAACAACGGGTGGGCATTACACGTCGAGTGGCCCCATCTAGGTACGTGGTAGTCGGGCGGAGTACAGGTGGCCCCAACCCGGAATCCAGCATTGGGGTAGAGCCGAGACGTGCGTTAAAAATGTCACATATGCTCAAAACGGCAGGACCCTGAGAGCATGCAATGGGGAGAAGTCGGAGTTGGTGTGATACCCGTAGCTTGAATGGAGAGGTAGATATTCCACTGATACTAGGGCCAAAAAGAGTAGTAAAACCCTGGGACTTGTCTGGGAACACGGCAGGAACTGGGCCCCAATTAAACATCAAAACGGGGAGAATGGGGACAGTTAGGTAGGGACTGATGGTTACTGATTGTGCCCATAATTGCAGGCCGACGTGAAGCGACCACTAAAAGTAACTAGAAAACGGACCACAACAGTGGAAGAGGGTACGAAGAACCCCAGGTATGCCAGTAGGCACCGCAATGAAGGTAATACCCCTAATATGTCCCTGAAACAGTTGGATACAGAATACAACTCGGAGGAGTTGGGCTTGATACTAATGTGTGTCACTTGATGTTTTTATGTCTTTGTCTGTGTGTCTGTACCCCTGTGTCTACAGATGTAAAGGTTGGCAGTGTCCAGCTGAGTGTGGCGAAGGAAATACCCCCTGCCCTGAAGAAATTGCCGACCATTTCTGATAGGCAATGAAACATGTTGGCTTCATATAACACAAAACGAAGCAAAACAGCAAGGTTTTGGTTTTAATGGGAGTAGATACCCAGCATGGAATAAAGTTGTTCAGTTAGCCAGGGTTATCTGACTCCATTTTTCAACACATAGGATCTCACTGAGTAGCGGTGTTGATACCGAGGGGGTAGATGCACAAGAGTGCTATAGGGATACACACCTTTAAGTTGATTAGGATTTACTTTCAATATTTTTCCTATCTTCTTATATTTTCTTATTTTTTGTTTTCTGGTGGGAAGGAGCCAATGATGAGAAAAAGAACATACTGACGAGAACCTGTCAGCAGTTCCCTGGTGGTTGCTCCCGTGAGGTTCCTACCCACCATCCACACATTTGCTTCTCTCTGATTACTTTCTGAGGTGGTCTGATGTATTTCTCTCTGTCTCCTTGCTTGGGGTTGCATGAGGCTTGACTGAGAGTAGACACTATAGATATAGACACAGGTGGAGTGACACACATAGAATTAGCGAGGATATTTTAATGATAGGCACACCTTGTTGTAACTTTTTCAGTGGGTGGAAGGTTAAGTGTAACTACACCGACGAGTCAACAAAGGATGTTGTAGAAAATATTGCCTATGGAGTCAAGGACCAGGTTGTTGTGATTATAATGATATGAGTGGAGGGTACCTGTGTCCAAAGTTTCCCCTCTTAGCTCCTACTTTGAGAGAATTACAGAAATCATCGCTGTCTGCCCGAGGAGACAGTATGACAGTGTAAGTAGACTTCGATATAGGGAAAGGCCCAGATTCAGCTTCTACATTCCCGCTTAATTTGCCAGTTTGGGTTGCTTTCAGAGACTTCTTTTTATAGACCACCACCCCTTCTACTTTTCACTGATTTTGGAACCTGGCCCCTAGTAACTATGTTGGGCCTGTTCATTATAACGGGAGGAGGGGACACGTTGGGGAGTGGTGTCCGGCGAGGTGCGCTTGAAGATTGGAGGGGAATTACAGGGGCTTTGTCCTTGGTGTCAGTGCCAAGGGAGGAGCGCTCCTGCAAAATCAGTGAGTCCAAGGAGATCCGCCGCTCCGTTAACTCAATCTCGTGGGTAAGGACAGACGGAGCCCTTGTTATGAAGGCGTCAAGTGTTCCAACCACTCCACGCCCACGGGAACTTACCATGGACCTTATGTTCACTCACTTCTTTGCTTACTTCCACAGCATATTGATGATGAATAATGTGCTGCTCATTGCTCAGATTAATGTTCCCTTGTGTAGTGGTGTTTGTCTTTCTCACACCTTTCCCCAAACTCCCTTTGCCATTCATTCATCAAACCCCTAACCCTTTTCTTCTGGGCTGTGTGATTTATTGAGGTGTGGTTTAATTTACACCATCAATGGATCACACACTTGGTGGGTTAGATTTGGTGAAAGCAACACCAAATTACTGCAGGGTCTTCTAAGCAATAGCCCACACGAGCCCCATTACCCCACCTGCACCTCAAAAGTGATCAATATTTTAGATACAGAATGAAGAACATTGGTTGTCAGCATTATCATTCAGGTGTTTTGTTGCATAACCGTAAATGCCTAAACTTGTCAACTCCAGACTTTGAGTCCATTTTTAATGACACGTGAATTTTGTAAGGTACAAGTAGCTCCCCATTAGCCAAATTACTACTATTGCTATTTTCTGTTATTTTATCACTATTAGGAATTCTTCTTTGTTTTATTTGAGTTTTATATAGCGCGAACAAGTCTGAGGTTCCATGACGATTTGAACCCGTGTTTTCAATATTGTCGGAAATACATAATATTGGTATCAGCGAACCGCAAATGATCCATTTAGTATATCCTGGTGTTTTCGCTACACTACTAGCAAGAGCACTCCTTTTATAAACACATTTCTGATCTACCCACGGCATCCATCTTAGATCATGGCCGCCATTTTGTGTTTCTTGCCCTCACATACGCAATAGCCTTTAATCACTTCATTTCGATTAAGGACACGTAGCCTTAGCCGGAGATTCACCTCTTACATGACACGTGCACCTTAAACCAGATCACGCTGTAGCTGCATGACTCGACAAAGGCTGTCTCCTCTGCCCGAGGCCAGCCCTGCCAAACTGGTCTTCGTGTCCATTGTCCTGATCACGATTAGGCGGCCGAAGCCGGTAGCCTTGCCCATTTACAACCTACAAACATCCCTTATCCTGCTTTTCTATCTTCTGCACCTGGCTCTGCTCCTTTCCTTCTGGGCCTTTATTAGGGGGAGGTAACGAAATTTACGATGAGGCGGTCCGGCTCTTGAATGAAAAGTTGACATGGGATTATGATGGAAAGGTGGGAACCCCTCGTTCGTAATGTTTTGTCATCAGATATTGTCGATGATTCCTGTGTACGCCAAATATTTATTGTTCATGACACAAAGGTTTGGGAATGTACTAACATGTGAAGAATTCGCCTAAAGGCCAAAATTTAGTATATAAGGAGCAACCCTCTTTGTACAATTCGAACAGGCTCCTAGTTACTGCCCATGCGTAGTTTCTGTGACTTCTGTGTCCCTGCAGTAATAAACCTTTGGTCTTTGACGCCACCATCGAGAAGCCCGTGTTTCTGTTCATTTGTGCACCAAGGCAGGTGGAACTCCGGGGTCTTTGGGTGTTGTTCCCTGACACCTCTGGACGGAACCAAAAAGTCCAGAACTCCAATTGGCGCCCCCGTGGGGCGACGTCATTCGGTACCGGTCCAAAAGCCTGAAGAGTTCGAGAAGCTTCGTGTGAAGATTCCTGAGGGAGGCGCCCCACTTCATCGATCCCGGCATATCGCAAAAGTGGCCCGACGTTCTCTTCCACGAGGGTTTCCCGTTCAGGACGGCTGCAGTGGGCCGTTGCCTTGACCGTCGCCCTGTCTTGGACCCGAGGTGCAGTCCTTAGTACAGCGAAACGTGACGGGTTTCTCCTTGGTGACGTCTTCAGTGCCTCAGTTAAGTATTTAGTGATAGCTAGCTGGTTACTTTGTGAGGGTTGCTAAAATCCTTGATCGGTTCTTGGTTTGGTTTGGTTTCGTAAGATTATCACTGGTTGTTCTACGATAATCTATTTGGTTTAGTTTGGGTATCGATACATCAGTTCGTTTTGGTAGGCCTAAGTTCTTGGTTCAAGTGCACATATTTGTTCCGTGTTTTGTTTGTTTTGTGTTCCGGACTGAAAATGGTAGGTCGGAAAAACTGTATGTTGTCCTGTTTTAGTTGCAACAGTGACTCACAATTGGAGGACTCATGTCTGGTTCCTCCGATTGGGACTCCCCTATATGACTTGTATTGTAAATTTGGTGTGGGTCCTATATCTTATAATGAGGTGTGGGTCCGTTACTGTAAGAAGGATGGTGTCCTTAGTTGGCCACTGCATGGTAGTTTTGAACCCGAAATTCTCGACAATTTAGAAGCGAAATTGTTTAGGAAGAAAGCCCGGCCGGCAATGTTTGATTCTTTCCGTTACTGGCGAAAAGAATCCAAACAGAGAGAAATGAAAAGGTTAAAGAAAGAACAAAAAGAGCAAGAAGAGTTGACCCTAGAACAAGCAACTAAACAGTTGCAGGCTAACGAGCGTGAGAAAGCCATAGAGGCGGCCATTAGAGAGCACAATTTAGCGATTGACAAGTGCTATCCTGCCTTGCCATCGAAAACAGCTAAGATACTGGAGGATTCCGAAAACGATCCTCTGCTATCTTATTTGTTACGGTCACCTCCACCGTATGCACAGGGTGCTACGGCTCCACCTTTACCGAATGTTCAATTGCGGGTTGCTGGACAACCTGGTGTTCCTGCTCCTGTCCCTCAGAATCAAGCTCCTGTACCTCCTGTGGTCAATGTAAATGTTCCTACGGCTCCTCCTCCTCCTCCTGGATTGCCAACTTCTATACCTGTATCTGTCTCGCTTACACCTACTGTTCCACAAACTATCTTCCTTGATACTTCTACTAATCCGTTATCTGTTCCTACCTCTACTGTGTTTTCTACATCTGCAAGTGTGTTGACTCCACTTTCTGTTCGTCGGAGAATCACTGATTCTGTGTCTAATATTCTGTCTCCTTTCTATAAAACTTTAATCAAGACTCCTACTTCTGACTCTGTTCAGAGACGTAGTCAGCTTCCGAGTACTGAGGAACGGGGAATTTTAGATTCCACGGCTCTCAGATGGATTTCGAAGAGTAGGAGATATAGTACGAGAGATGTGCTAGATACGTTTATGCAGTGGAAAGAACCAACTCAACGGTATGTCTTTGACGAGATGTGCTCGTTGTTACGTGAGGAGATAGAAGAAGATGATGTTGAATCTAATTTAGAAGATTTAATCAAGGTTCAGAAAGACTTTGCTGCTGGAATGATAGTGGGTGATAATATAGAAGAAGCGATGGAACTGATTTTAAGTTATAGGAATGATCCATCACTTCGTTCACCAAGAGATTTAGAGAAAAGCAAGACGAAATTAAGTCGCCAATATCCAATGAGGGAGGTTCCTCCAATTTGGCGCGAAGCTGTACAAGCCGATCATAATAATGGTATTGTAGCCGCTCCGGCGCAATTCCAAAGAGTGTGGATACACATTCCGTGGAAGCGAGCTGAAGTGTTAGCAGTGAAGCAGGCCTTGCCAGATCCGCGTAAGAATCCTGCTGGATATTATAAGGAATTAACACAGACAGTTGAGGCTTGTATAATGAACTTAGCAGACATCGATATGTTATTTGGCAACGTAGTTCCGCAACAAGTGTGGGCTAAAATTCGTAGAGAGGATCATCAAGTTGCCTTAGGTGGTGACTGGGCAGCTATCACTGCAGCGGATGGTCAGCAAGTAGGTGGTGCAAAACCCGAACCCCTAATTGCTAACCTTCCAGGTAGAATAATTGATCTAATGAAGACTCTGATGCCCGCATTGCGTGTTAATTGGGACAAGTTATCAGCATGCAGGCAGAAGAAAGACGAAAGTGTCTCCGACTTCTTCACGAGGTTTGAAGAGACTTTTGTAGATCATAGTGGTCAGGACATGAGCACAGAAGGAGGGCAAAGACTGTTTGTTGATAAATTTGTGCATAATTTGTTACCTGAATTATGCAATAAATTAAAGGACTCAGAGAGTGCGTGGGCTGTGTCCACAACAGCGCAAATACTTGCGACTGCACAGTACTACGAAAACAGGGATAAAGAGGAAAAGGAGAAATCAGAGAAGAAAACAAAGGATTTAAAGACTAAAGTTCTTTTACAGCAGGCGTATCCGCCTCGCACGAATCAGACTAATATGCAACAGGGTTCGTATCAAAGAACAGATTATAGTACATCAAGACCTCAATATCAGTGGAACCAATGTGCTTACTGCAAGAAAGAGGGTCACTATAAAAATGAATGTCCGATCTTGGCGCAAAATAATGCAGCAGCAGCTCAGAGAGGTCGTGGTGGTTTTGTGCAAAATTCTAGAGGTCGAGGGCGAGGTGCTATGCCTCCACAAACGAATGATCGTCCTTCAAATCACTTTGATCAACGAAATGGACAGTCTACTCAGCAAAATAGATCTCAACAATATCTTGTTGAAGACTATTGTGAAGTGGATGAGGGATTTCAGCAAAATGGGTACTAGGACAGCCATGGACAGAGAGAGGGAGTAGTATCAGTTCCAGTGGATCAGAGTGGGCCTTATGTCGCAGTAGCAACATCAGGTGTAGTCGAACCGTTTCTGTTGGATACTGGTGCCGCAAAAAGTTCTATCATTCATGCGAAACTCCCTGGCGCACCTTTGTCCGGCTCAACAAATGTTTCTGTAGGTTTTTCAGGCGCCCCTGTTTACAACCCGATATCTGGTCCTTTGTCTATTTCTGTTGGGCCATGTCACTTGAAAGCACCTCTGATTTTGACAACAGGTTGTAATGAAAATCTGCTTGGTTTAGATTTGTTAAAACGACTATATGCGACATTGTACTGTTCTCCGGAGGGAGTACAGCTTACGTTGGGTAAAAATATCACTTCTCCGATGTACTTGTCAATGGATGCACTCCCGCCAGAGCTACGCTCACTCCCTGATTCTCTTTGGGCGACTGGTCCTAATGATGTAGGCCTTTTAGAAATACCACCATATGTAGTAACTTTAAAAGCGAATGTAAAATTTCCAAGAATTCCTCAATATAAAATATCTAGTGAAGGTGAGCGTGCACTTTTATTGATTGTGCAACATTTGATTAAAAAAGGTGTGGTTGAAGAAACGAGAGGAAATGTCTGTAACAGTCCTGTACTACCGATTTTGAAACGAACTGATCCTACAAAGCCTCCAGTTTATAGGTTTGTTATTGACCTTAGAGAGGTTAATAAAATTGTGGTCCCGCAGTTTCCTGTAGTGCCAGACATTACTGCCTTGTTAACACTGATTCCTGCTACAGCTACTTGGTTCTCAGTCATCGACTTGAAGAATGCCTTTTTCAGCATTCCGATAGCCGAAGAAAGCAGGGATATTTTCGGCTTCTGTCTAGGAGGTCGCAGTTTCAGATTTAAACGCGCTCCACAAGGCTATTGTGAGAGCCCATCCATTTACAGTCAAGCATTAAAAAGCCAGTTAGATTCCTTTGTCCTTCCTCCAGGTTCTGCTCTAGTACAGTATGTAGACGATCTTTTAGTGGCTGCTGATGATAAGGAAACTTGCAAAGCAGCTACGATTTCGTTATTGCATCATTTGTCTAATTTGAATCACAAGGTGTCACCTTCGAAAATGCAATATTGCTGCCAAGAAGTGACCTACCTAGGTCATCTCTTGTCAAAGGAGGGAAGGAAGTTAACCCCAGAGAGAATAAAAGCAATTACGCAGATGAGTGTTCCTCGCACACAGAGAGAAGTACGTGCTTTTCTAGGTATTACCTCTTACTGTAGACAGTGGATCCCAAATGTTTCTCTTTTAGCAAAACCGTTGGTAGCTTTGACTGGGAAAAATGTTCCGAGTCCGGTGCCATGGTCTGATGAATGTCAAGAAAGTTTTACTGAATTACGAAAAGCCTTGTGTTCAGCTCCTGTATTGGGTACACCCGATTACAGCAAGCCATTCACGCTCTATGTTCACGAGAGAGAAGGATGCGCGTTGAGTGTTTTGACACAGAAGTTCGGTGATAAACAACGCCCTTGTGCGTATTTTTCATCAACATTAGATCCGGTAGCTAGAGCGTTGCCTAGTTGTTTGAGAGCTACAGCGGCAGCTGCGGCTTCCATTCGACAATCTGCTGGTTTGGTGATGAACAACATGCTAGTGGTCATGGTTCCTCATGCAGTGGATACACTCATGAATCGAACGAAGACACAACACCTTACCAGTGCGAGACTATCTGGTTACGAGCTGACATTACTAGCGAGTCATATTCAGATCAAAAGATGCAATGTATTGAATCCAGCAACGCTGTTGCCGACTGATCAAGAGTCGAGTGATTCCGAGCCACATGATTGTTGTTTTAAAACGGAGGAAGAGACAAAAGGACGAATAGACTTAAAGGATACTCCGTTATCCGATCCAGATGGTACGCTGTATGTGGACGGGTCATGTTTTAAATTGGAGAATGGTGATGTGACTGCTGCTTACGCAGTAACGACTTTGAAGACGATTGTGGAGACTGCAAGAGTGAGTCAGAATTCTGCCCAAGCTGCAGAATTAATAGCTCTAACAAGAGCGTGTGTTTTAGCTAAGGGAAAGAGAGTGAATGTCTTTACAGATAGTCAGTACGCATTTGGCGTGGCCCATAGTTTTGGCCGCTTGTGGAGAGAAAGAGGTTTCATTACGTCCCATGGGACTAAGATCCAACATGGTCAGCTAGTTAAGGACTTGTTGGAATCTCTGACCTTGCCGACTGAAGTTGCGATTGTAAAGTGCAGTGCTCATAAAGCAATCACGGATGATGTTGGTCGTGGGAATGCTTTTGCTGATGAAATTGCTAAACAGACAGCTCGAGACACGATGAGCAGGATGTATGTTGCTACGTCTGCAAGATGGATTGCTGACTCTGGAATGTGTGAGGATACTATGGAAAGTGTGAAAGAGATTCAGAAAGAAGCAACTGAGAAAGAGAAACGTGTATGGAGAGAAAGTACGGGCAAGTTGGACTCGAATCGATGTTGGATTGATTTGACAGAACAGCAACGTTGGATGTTGCCTGACGCGTATGTGCTTGCAGTGGTGACAATGGCGCATGGAGTAGCGCACATAAGTTCTAAAGGAATTTGTAAGATGTTGGCTCCAGTCTGGAAGAATGATGGGATCAGTAAGTGTGCAGAGAGAATGGTGAAAAATTGTATGGTATGCCTGATGCATAATCCTGGCAAGGGAACTCCAACTCCAGCTGGTCATTTCGCTCCTCCTTCTTGCCCCTTTGAAGTGATTCAGTTAGACTTCATTCACATGGAGCGCTGCAATAATTTGAAGTATGTCCTGGTGGTAGTTTGTGCTTTTTCCAGGTGGATCGAAGCATATCCACTAAAGGACAATACTGCCCTATCAACTGCCAAGATTCTTCTCAAAGAATATTTCCCTAGGTACGGGATGCCACAGATTGTATGGTCAGATAACGGAAGTGAGTTTATAGGGAAAGTTATGCAGAGTGTGTGTGCTGGTCTAGGGCTGAAACAAAAATTCCACAGTGCGAACCATCACCAGTCTGCTGGTTTAGTGGAGGGTTATAATGGCACCATTAAGCTAAAATTAGCTAAAATACAAGCATCCACAGGTTTAGCCTGGCCAGACGCACTTCCTTTGGCTTTGTTATCAACGAGAGCAACTGTACATTCTAGAGTGGGGCTTAGCCCTTACGAAATCGTGTTTGGCCGCCCGGCAAATATTTGGGGTGTGCCGAGGCCTAAAAAGTTTTGTTCCCTAGAATACCCTATGTTGATAGACTACCTTTATGACTTGACTGCTAAATTGAGTCTTATTCACCAACAGGTTTTCAATGCTTTGCCAAAGCCTCCGGAGAGTCCAGGGCATCAGCTGAAACCAGGCGAGTTCGTTGTCATCAGGAACTTTGCGAGGACGAAGAACCTTCAGCCGAGATTTGTCGGCCCCTTCCAAATCCTACTGGCAACGAGGACAGCGGTTCGTGTGGCTGGACGCAAGCACTGGGTGCATGCGTCCCATGTAAAGTGTGTGCCTTTGCCACTTCCTTACGACGACTGGGTGAAGAAGGGAATTGGTTCCTCCGAATTTGAAAGCCCGACAAAACTCATCCCTTTCAGCGATGCCGAATTGATCACTGACACTCCAAGCTCTGACTCTCCTCCAGAAAAGACTCTTTCGAACACTGAACATTTGTCCCCTGCATCAGAAAGAACTCTGTCATCTGCGAACTTGAACACTGCAACAGCTACTAGTGAAACGCTATTTGCTGATCAGAAAGTACCTGCGAAGCAGAGATATAACTTACGAAACCGTAAAATGGACAAATAAAGCAGGCAACTGCCTATTGTGATATTTTTAAATTTTGAACTTTTGCCTTCAGCCAGGAAGTTTGCTATTTGTTTTATTATTTTTAAATTGCCTTGCCGTCTGGGTAGCCGTAGGGTCGTGGCTGTGTGCCTAGTTGAATTTGCAGGGGTCTGACACAAGGTCGATCTTTCTGTTGGTTCTGGGAACTCCCAGGGCTGATAGAGGCATTTTCACCTACGTACACATCATCAGTGGTCGCGAGCGGATTGTAGAAGATGGAGCTTCCTGCGCTGCAACGAGAAAATGTGATTTATGTTCGCAGAAACAGACTTTATAGAATTCTTCATAGCAAATGCTTTTTGATGCAATGTGCCATTACATTCTTGATTATTTTTATAACGTTGGTGGGTGGAATCGTCTTCAGTATAAATTTGATTTTTGTGCCAGTAACTACAGTACCTCCCCTTGATCCTGCTACTTCTACTGTTTCTTCTATACACTCTTTCCATTCGTTTCCCGAACATGAGCAAGCCCGACGCTCAGAGTTCATTAACAACACTTTTGTACAACTCTTGCACCAACACCAACTGGTAGTTAACACTACAGACTGCTGGGTGTGTGGCTTGATACCCCACACTATGGATAAAGGTATTCCCTATCTGGTTTTGCCTTTCAGCTACAATGGATCATTTCAGGCCCTTCAAACCATCTTTGCTTATGCCCTTGAGACCTATCCTCCACGTCCACCACGTTCCACTAAATATAACTCTGCCAACAAAGCTTTAGTCCAGGGAATTATTGACATGATCAAGGACGTCAATAATACTCCATCATACCCTAGAGACGAATTGCGAGTGTATTTAAGTTGGAATACTTCAGAGTATCGCCTTAGTTTAGAAGAGAGCAAGCGTAAAAGCTCAACTCCAATCTGGGTCGTACCTCACCGAGGTCAGGTCTGTTTGCAAGGGAATGGGAGGAATCCGAGAGCTCAGCTAGGGAGGAGTGAGTGCGTAGAGACTTATGTGTTTCCGGCTAACTCTTCCCCTGCCTTTCTTACTGCTAGGGGTACCTACTTCATCTGTCGAGATAGAGCTTATACATGGTTGCCTGCCGACTTTTCAGGATCATGCTATATTGCTCGATTGTTGCCTCCGACATACACTGCTTCATCTGATTACCACAGAACCAGAGTAGCGAGAGGTGTCTTCAGCAAAGAAGATACTGCTGGTCAGGAAGCTGGAGACTTTTTCAAAGGTTTCCTTCCGTTCTGGGGGCCTATGGCCAATAGTAGAAACATACGTCAGCTAACACGGGTAGTTGAATCTACTATTACCGAAACTGCTGGTGCCCTTAGCAATTTGACAGCTGAGCTTCAGGCGGATAGACTCATGACGTTGCAGAACCGTATGGTTCTAGACGTTATACTTGCAGATCGAGGTGGGGTATGCAGAATGATCCAATCGAGCTGCTGTGTCTTTATTCCTAATAATGCTCCAACAGTCTATGAGGCGATCTCTAAGCTACACAAAATTTCCGACTCTATTCATGTAGACAAGGGAAACTGGTCCTTCATGGAGTGGTTTTGGACTCTGATATCAGCGTGGGGATGGAAGGTTCTGATGGTCATTGGTGTCATCTTAGTATTCCTATTCTCATGTTGTCTGATTATCCAGTGTGGTCCTGCTCTGTGTAGTCTTTGTGCTGCAACTTGTTTTAGGAAACCACCTGCGTTTGGAGAAAAGGCACGAGAAAGGATGATGATACAACAGCTTGTCACTGACCTGATGAGCATAGAATTAGACTCTGACGTAGACTGAGTAATTGCCTATGTAAGGGCAAAAGGAGGGTCTGAGGTTCCGTGACGATTTGAACCTGTGTTTTCAATATTGTCGGAAATACATAATATTGGTATCAGCGAACCGCAAATGATCCATTTAGTATATCCTGGTGTTTTCGCTACACTACTAGCAAGAGCACTCCTTTTATAAACACATTTCTGATCTACCCACGGCATCCATCTTAGATCATGGCCGCCATTTTGTGTTTCTTGCCCTCACATACGCAATAGCCTTTAATCACTTCATTTCGATTAAGGACACGTAGCCTTAGCCGGAGATTCACCTCTTACATGACACGTGCACCTTAAACCAGATCACGCTGTAGCTGCATGACTCGACAAAGGCTGTCTCCTCTGCCCGAGGCCAGCCCTGCCAAACTGGTCTTCGTGTCCATTGTCCTGATCACGATTAGGCGGCCGAAGCCGGTAGCCTTGCCCATTTACAACCTACAAACATCCCTTATCCTGCTTTTCTATCTTCTGCACCTGGCTCTGCTCCTTTCCTTCTGGGCCTTTATTAGGGGGAGGTAACGAAATTTACGATGAGGCGGTCCGGCTCTTGAATGAAAAGTTGACATGGGATTATGATGGAAAGGTGGGAACCCCTCGTTCGTAATGTTTTGTCATCAGATATTGTCGATGATTCCTGTGTACGCCAAATATTTATTGTTCATGACACAAAGGTTTGGGAATGTACTAACATGTGAAGAATTCGCCTAAAGGCCAACATTTAGTATATAAGGAGCAACCCTCTTTGTACAATTCGAACAGGCTCCTAGTTACTGCCCATGCGTAGTTTCTGTGACTTCTGTGTCCCTGCAGTAATAAACCTTTGGTCTTTGACGCCACCATCGAGAAGCCCGTGTTTCTGTTCATTTGTGCACCAAGGCAGGTGGAACTCCGGGGTCTTTGGGTGTTGTTCCCTGACACCTCTGGACGGAACCAAAAAGTCCAGAACTCCAAGTCCCAAGAAATCAGGTATCAGAGCACTTTACATGAGCACCAGTTTCGTTACAGAAAGACATAATAAATTTTATTAGGCACGGGGAGATTAAGTGATTTGCCCAGAATCACAGGACGTTTTAGCGTTGTTGCCGCGACTTGAACCCCGTTCCCCAGATTAAAAGGTCAACCACTTAGCCGTAAGGCTACATCCTCTCCCCTCAACCCCTTGTTGTGTCCTCATTTAGTACCCTGGTAGCAATTCTTTGTAAAGCTTTGATGTAGCCCACTAACTCAGTCTTTTCATTTCCTTTTACTTGCGCACAATGTATTATCATTCTATTTAATCCTACAGTTGGAGCTCACCTGGTTAGAAGTGGGGCCTCGCTTGTAAATGTTGTGATGCCTTTCCAGTTGCTTCATGTATATTTAGGTAAGATAAATGTGGAGTAAGTGAACTAGTTAAATTTGTAAGTACGTAGCTAACTGCTACTATTGTTTATCTAGGTTGTTTTAGACAATATAGGTTATGGTAGCCTCCCCCCAATGGTCGGGATTTTTGCTCCCAATGCCATTCCAGTTCAGACCCAGGCATATGCAAATCAGTCTTCACCCTGTTCCCCATGGGAACAGTCCAGCCCGATCTGCCAGCCAGGTCCTCCTTGGACTGGAACCAATCCTCCTGAGACAAGTTGCGGGGTCTAGCTGGACTTCAGTGGCATGGAGAGCACGGGACCCACATCTGGGCAAACCTGTCCCACTTGGGTGACAAAAATACAAAAAGAACAATTGATGGACAGAATGCTGCACAATGTCAAACATTCACCCCAGTACAGAGATCTGGGCCTAAACACATCGGGGCAGATTTACAAGCCCCCAGCACCACCAGTACGTCACTTTTCGTAACGTACTGGTGGTGCAGGGGGCTCCTCCATATTTACAAGGAGAGGGAAAGCCACCCTGTGTGACTTTACCTGTCCTTCTAAATACAGCCCCTTCACACGCAGCACTTTGCGTTGAAGGGGCGTTCCATGGGTGTTGTTGTGGGTATTCCCACACAACACCCATGGAACAAGACACATCTCCAGATTTACGAGAAATTGTAAATCTAGTGATGAGTCTGAATACTACACCCCCTAGAGGTGGCGTAGTGAGGCGCAACGAGGAGAAATGGTTTTATTTCTCCTCGTTTTTTCCTTCTACAGCACACATTGAAAGAGGAAAATGTCTGTAGTGATTTTTTTTGTGCAGGAAGGAGCCCCTTCCTGCACAAAAACAATCTCCCCATGACGCAGGCATACTTGCACCATGGTGCAAGGGTGCCTGCTCCAGCGCGTGTTTGTAGTTTGTGCGCTAGCGCAGGGGGAAGCACAGAGATACAGCATATTATTGTAAATATGTTGCATCCTTGTGCTTTGGAAGTGCCGCAGCGTGGTGCAGCCAAAGGCCTTGTGGTGCCATGCTGCGGCACTTCCTTGTAGATCTGCCCTTCGTTCTATGCTCCCCATGCCATGCCATTCCAATTGAGACCCAGCAATATTCAAATCAGTCTTGACCCTCTTTCCCATGGGAACAGTCCAGACAAAATGCCAACCTGTTGGACAAAATTACAGCGCAGACCTTTGGAAGTGCCGCAGTGTGGCGCAGCCAAAGGCCTTGTGGTGCCATGCTGCGGCACTTACTTGTAGATCTGCCCCTTCGTTCTTTGCTCCCCATGCCATTCCAGTTGAGAACCAGCAATACGCAAATTCGTCTTGACCCTCTTTCCCATGGGAACTGTCCAGACAAAATGCCAACATGTTGGACAAAATTAAAGTGCAGACCTTTAAACGAGTTTTCCAACTACCAAGATTGGCATCAACAGCTCAAGTCAGCCTTGACATTTTGCTGGTGAAGCAAACACCTTCTAGGCCCAGGGCATTCATAAAAATGCTGCTACAAACTGAAAAATGCAGCCAAGGAGTCACTTGCTTATTACGTCTGGTCTGAAATCGATCTCTAAAAAGACAAGGGCAATTTTATAAGATATCTGGATGAAAGCATCAAGAAACTTGGCCTGGTTGAGCTCTGGCAGTTGGACACTAGCAAACAAGTGTTCAAGAGAATAGTGAACAAAATTATTAGACTACAGAGCTGGGAGGAAGATAAAGGAGAAGTAGCCAAATGAAAGCATGGGTGACTGGTGCTAAACACATTTCACGATCTAAAGAACCAGCCCCTTCTTGAGGCCGCCTACTCTCTCAAAATCAAACAGAAGTCACTGTCCATGAGAATGGGTGTGCTACCTACCCCAGACTTTAAACCCAAATGAAAGACGATGGGCAATAGGGGGATATGATGTGCCGTTTATGTCACCAGACAAAGGAAACGCTGCTGCACATCCTCTGCACCTGTCCCAGTTTGGGTTGCAGCAGAGTGCTCTACTGCCTACTGGTTTCAAGAGCTTAGGAATCAGGACTTGTAGATCAGCCACAACAGAGTCACTAAACCCAAGGAACATGATGCTCAATGTTTGGTTTGGCTGGGACAGTTTATGGATATATTCAAGACCAGTAACATCCAAAAGGACAGTGAGTGTTCAAAGTGCCAGTACGAGGTGATAGGAGGAGGCAAGAGCAAAAGGTTTCAACCCCTTATTCCATTTAGAATAATGCTTTGGTCACTCCAGGCTTAATAGCATGCTCCCCTGTATAGCTGTGCCATATGTCTTAGCTAATGGCGGATGGCTAGTGGTATCCCAGATTCCTATCTAGCCTTGCTGAGGTTATATCTAGAATTAGGTGTAAATATTAATGAGGTTTTAATTCCCTACTATGCTTCAGAGAAGCTGTGACCACTGCAGGCTCAACAGTACACCTTGTAGCACCTTTTAGCACAGCTGAATCACACACTTAAGCTTATGGTGGGTTGCAAGGGGCATGGCAATCCCCCCCCCCCCTGCATACTAAGGCCTCAGTGGGCTGCTAGGGGGCATGTCAATCTCCTCTCCCACCTTGTTAAGAATGTTGTACAAATGCACCTGACCCTTTATGTATAGTGGTCACCCTGCTTCGAATAGGCCATGGGTGGGTATTTAAGGTAAATGTGCCAAGATCAACCATATCCAACAGCCTGATTATGATCTTGGACGCTACATTGCCGGAGGACCTTGGACAAGCTCCACGCATTGTAAGGGTATTTCTTATGCAAGCCTCCTCTAGCCTTTTTTTTAAGGAGAATGTGGTTTCGATCGTGAAATGCACCATTGGCTTTTATAACCAAACTATTTTATAATTGAAAATGTAACGTTTTCACATTGCTTTTTTTAATCTTGTAAATATGTTACATGCACACTTTGTACATATTTAAGGTTCTAATTAACTAATAAACTACTACTACTACCACTCGTTGGAAGAGGGATGCCTGCCCGCTACCTCCCGGGAGTCTCATATTGTTTCGGTGCACTAGCCGAGGGGATTGTTCCAAGGTGGGGGCTTTCAACCATTTTCGATGTTAAACATTGATTATAAGATAATGAGTGAAATGTTGGCGGGTCAGATATCTGAACATCTGGCCACTCTTGCCTTACTGATTGGAATGGTGTCACTCTGCAGCACAGGTCCTCATACCAGATTGTTCTGCCTCCTGAATGAGACATTGGAGTTATATACTTGAGGTACCTAGGCCCTCTCTTTAGACCTGGGCAGTTTTTGACACAGAGGGCTGCATTTACTTGCTACAGGTGATGAGTAGATTGAACTTGGGCCCGCACTGGTACTGGTGGGAGTTCACTTTTGTATGCAGATACATAGGCCTAAGTTAGAGTGCGATGTGGCATCTCCAAATCCTTTGGGGGTGTTTCAGGTGTGGAACTGAAAATTCTTGACCCCGCCATGGTATGGTACCAAATCTCTGCACTCGTGTCATAAATATCATCGTATCATGACGATTTTGGTACTAACAGACCAGAAATGGCTTAAATACTATACATAAGCATTTTCGTCATGTTCAAGTGATGAAATCACCCTGAAATCGTAGTTTCCGCCTTGAACCCTCGGGTTCCATTTTGTGAGCGGCATCCATTTTGTTATTGCCCTTACATAGCCAAATAACTAAGGCCGAAATTGATCTGAAAGGACACGTACACCTCTGCTGACTCCTCTGTGACCTGGGCAAGCTGACTCTACTGCCTCAAGCCAAACTTGTTTAGGCAGTTCCTTTCCCAGTGGCCGAATAAGATTAGCATCCAGGTGCACATGTCATAAACCTTTTCATCACATACAAACTATGTCTAATCTTACACACACCTGTCAGTTTCTTTCTTTATGACCTGTTTTACAAGGAGGAGGTGCCCGATTTTATTAGGGGTCTGTCGATATCTGATGAAAGTTCTGGGCCTTGCCGGGTAATCTATCATGAACTGGACAAACTGAACTGTGGGCTTGTCATCATGACTCTGCTTTTTCTTTGTAGTAAAAATATTTGTATGATACACTGTAAAACAAGGAATGTTTGCGTAGGGCATAATAAATGGTATAAAAGGTCTGTGCGGAGACCATTCAGCAGGCTACCTCATTCAGTTGCTTTAGGTGTGACTGGGCGGCGTAGCCTCACAATTAATTGTAATAAAGATGTCTTTTCATATTTCAGATTCTCTGTTGATTTCTTTGCTGCTTTTGAATGGACTACTTATTGGTAAGACCCCTGAGAAGAAGTGATGAAGTATTTTAGGTATTTAAAAGGGAACATGCCTGGGTTGTCTGGTTTCCCCAATGCTCTTTGCTCTGGCAGTGGAATCTTTTGCCACTGTAATAAAGATCGTGGGCATCCCCTTGGGCATCCCATTGCAAGCTGAAGTACAGATAGTGTCCTTGTATGTGGATAACATGAATGAATGAATGAATCAATCAATCAGTCAGGGAATTTTAAGTGCGCTACTCACAGAGCCTGGTCTTGAGGGTCTACCTGAAGGTGTTCACGGAGGGGGCGCGTCTGATGTCTGCCAGTGGCTCGTTCCAGGTCTTGGCTACATTGTGAGAGAAGAATCTTCCACCTGCTCTGGCTCTGTGGAGGCATAGGGTTTTGGCCAGTGCGAGGTTGGATGAACGGAGGTTTCTTTTGGGTACGTGGAAGTTGATTCTGTTGTTGAGGTATTTGGGTCCGTTGTTGTGTAGACATTTGTAGCCATGAGTGAGGATTTTGAAAGTGACTCTCTTCTCCACGAAGAACCAATGGAGATTTTGTAGGTGCTGGCTGATGTGTTCGTGTCTGGGGAAGCCGAGGACTATTCTGGCGGCGGTGTTGTGTATTGTCTGGAGTTTGCGGAGTAGGGACTTGTTGATGCCGGCATGGAGTGCGTTTCCATAGTCCAGTCTGCTGGTGATGAGTGCATGGGTGACTGTCTTCCTTGACTCAGGGGGGATCCACTTGATGGTCTTGCGGAGGATTCAGTGGGTGTTGAAGCAGCTGGAGTTGACAGCGTTGACCTGTCGGTTCATGGTGAGTGATGAATTGAATATGATGTCGAGGTTCTTGACCTGGTCTGAGAGGGTAAGTGGGCTGAGGGGGTAGGTGGGCTTCCAAGGGCGGTCGGCCACCAGGTGCTGTACCATGCAGAAGGGGTGGTATTGAGGATGAGGACTTCTGTCTTCTCGGCATTGAGCTTCTGGCAGCTGTTGGTCATCCAGACTGCGACGTCTTGCATTCCATTTTGGAAGTTGAGTTTGGCAGTGGTGGGGTCTTTGGTGAGGGAGAGGATGAGCTGGGTGTTGTCGGTGTAGAATACGATGTTGAAGCTGTGTTGTCAGGTGATGGCTACAAGG
Organism: Lissotriton vulgaris; assembly: GCF_964263255.1. NCBI lineage: Eukaryota > Metazoa > Chordata > Amphibia > Caudata > Salamandridae > Lissotriton > Lissotriton vulgaris. The sequence continues at coordinate 1,278,278,178 of NC_141689.1, forward strand.
GGGGCCATGTAGATGTTGAAGAGGGTGAGGCTCAGTAATGAATCCTGTGGGACTCCGCAGGTGATTTTTGTGGGGTCTGAGAGGAAGGGTGGGAGTCTGATTCTTTGGCTTCTCGCAGTGAGGAATGATCGGATCAAGTCTTGGGCTGTTCCTTGTATGCCTGCGTTGTGTAGTCTGGCGACCAGTGTGTGGTGGGAGACGGTGTTGAAGGCCACTGATTGGTCGAGTAGGATGAGGGCTGCAGAGTGCCCTTGGTCCAGGAGGGTGCGGATGTCATCGGTAGTGGCAAGTAGGGCAGTCTCAGTGCAGAGGTTGCTTCGGAATCCATATTGGGATGGGTCGAGGACAGCCTTCTCTTCAATGAATCATGTCAGTTTCTTGTTGACTGTTTTCTCCGCAACTTTGGCTATGAAGGGGAGGAGCGAGATGGGCCGATAATTCTTAAGGTCAGTGGGGTCAGCTGTGGGCTTCTTGAGAAAGGGGTCTGACTTCTGCACGCTTCCAGTAGTCTGGAAAGGTGCCTGTTTTGAAGGTGGTGTTGATGGTGCATTGTAGTTTGGGTGCGATGGTGGCCATGACTCTGTGGTACATGTGAGGGGGGCAGGGATCCTTGGGAGCCCCCAAGTGGATGCTTTTCATGGTTGAGGTGGTGTATTTGGCCCTGATCGGTGTCCAATTGGAGATGGTGGTCTGGCTGGTGTTTCTGGGGGGGGCAGGGGCCGTCTGTGGCACCTGGTGGATGGTCGATGAAGTTGTCGTAGAGGTTTTGAACTTTAGGAGGAAATAGGTTCCAAGCTTGTCACAGAGGTCTTAGGATGGGGTGATGTCTTTGGCTTCCCGGCCTGGGTTGCTGAATTCTTGAATGACACTGAAAAGTTCCTTGGAGTTGGTGGAGTTGGCCAGGATTTTGTTGTGGATGAAGTTCCTCTTGGTGGCTCTGATCTGGTTGTAGTCGTCCGCCAAGGCATCATAGTAGGTGGTGTGGTTTTCGGTTGTCTTGGTGTTTCTCCAATTTTTCTCTAGGGGTCTGCAGGTGTATCTGTCTTCTTGGAGAGCAGTGGTTAACCAGGCAGCTTTCCTGGGGCATGGTCTGTCAGGGTTGCGTAGCGGGGCGAGCTCGTCTGCGCAGTTAGAGATCCAGGTGTGGAGGTCTCTAGCTGTGTTGTTTGAGTCGGGTGCCCAGGTGTGGTTGTCTCGGGTCAGGGTGGAGTTAAGTCATTCATCGGTAACCTTCATTGTGGGCGTGGGGCTGGTTTGGGTGCCTTGGTTTTGTTGATGGCGAAGTGTACGCAGTGGTGGTGGGTCCATGGAGGCTGCGTTGTGTGTCTGAATAGGACGCTGTTTCCTGGCGTGAAGATGGAGTTGAGGGTGTGTCCTGCTCTGTGGGTCGGTGTGTTGATGAGTTGTTTAAGTCTGATGCCGGCGAGGTTGTCATGAAGGATAATGGAGTTGGGGTCACTGGGGTTGTCGAGGTGGAAGTTCAGGTTTCTAATTAGTATGTAGTTTGTTGAGGTAATGGCGTGGGGTGCGATGAAGTCAGTGATGGTGGTGGCGAAGGGTGTTCGTGGGCCGGGGGTCTATAGACAAGGGTTTCTCTGAGTGAGGCTTTAGGGGTGGTCTGAATCTGGAAGTGCAGGTGTTCGGCGGAGGGGAAAGTTTTACTGGAGGTGGTGAGGCAGAGGGTGCTCTTGAGGGCAATGGTGAGGCATCCTCCTGGTTGGGGCAGTCTTTCCTCTGGAACTTGTATTCGTCTAGGTTGGCCGTGCTGATGTTGGGGGCGGAAGATACGTTGGTCCTGGTCTCTGTGAAGAAGGCAATGTCGGGCGAGAGAGAGTTGAGTAGGTTCCAGATTTCCATGGCAGGTTTGTGTATGGAGAGTACATTGAGGAGGATGCATTTTAGGGTGTCGCCGGTGCTGGCATCGGTGTTGTTGGAGGCTGTGGTGGCGGTGAGGGTCTGGCGGCAGTGGAGGCCAGAGAACTGGCAGTGGGTCATGTTCAGCGAGGTCTGTTGCAATTCTCTAAGTCTTTCAGGGTTGAATGCGAGGAGAGTGGTGGTGTCGTAGTGATGGGTTGTGGTAGGTCCAGGGTTTCTGGTCCTTGCTGCCATTGGGTCATAGAGGGGCGCAGAAGGGCTTGCCTTTGGCATGCCGGTGGCACGTCCGGTGTGCGACCGCTCATCGGGCGCCATTAAGTAGAGGAGGTAGGAGGGAGGGGAGACTGGGAGGCAGGAGCGGGGGAATTCCGGGGGGAATTCCAGGGGGGAATTCCGGGGAGAGGGGCCACGGGGCAGCAGCGGCAAAAGGTGTAAGGAACTTGCATGGACGAGAAAATAAAAACAGTGGTGGAATTATAGCAAGACACAGATGGGCACAATAACAGTGGCACAACAGGGAAAAATAAGAAAAATAACAGCTGAGAAAGGTTACAGTGGTTGCAGTATGTGCAACCCTTAACACCATACTATTGGAACAAATGCTAGAAAACCCATTAGTGGACCATGTGATGACTGGGGATTTTAACCTTAATTTGCTAACACCGTTTGTAAGGGATGATGTGCAATCACAAGACCTTCAATGGTCAATTCCAGATCAGGATCACCAAGGCGTCATGATAAAACAGGCACGAAACCAAATTGGTATAACATTCACTAAGGATATAGAAGCATTGGAATTGCGAGTCCTCAATGGCAGATTTAAAGAGGATACACCCCCCGCATTAACGTATATTGCACACAATGCGAGTACTAGGATTGATTATACAAAGGTTTCACTGAATATATTTCAAAACATAAATTCCTAAAGGGTAGTTAAAGTTGGAGATAGTGACCACTGCCAGCAGTTAATAACCACCAACATTAGAAACAATATTTACCAACCATATCATACTGTGCCGGGGTACATTGGAACAATAAATTATAAAAAACTAATTTGGACCAATCTGAATAAGAATAGTATAAATTAAAAAGTTGAGAACATTATAAAGAGCTGCTTTATTGAAAATACGACGGAAACAGCAGTTGAGCAGTGGGAGGAATTCACCAAGAAATTAGTGAAACCCCAAATCCAGGTTAACCCCAATAAAAGAACGGTAAAAAGGAAAGAAGAGGGGAGGAGCCAAGCTCGTGACTGTGATGGCCGCACTGTAGCTCGGCTCTGCCAGCCTTCCTGCCCAACACACATATCCTGACATGCATCCTGCCCGAGACGACACACTCGGGAAGAAACGGAAAGGTGAAGCAATGCTCGTACTCACCGTCTGACCCGGGGGCTCCTGTGAGCTGCCGATCCGAAGCTGTGCTCCTGCTTGGTCCGGGGCCTCCGCGGCGTGGAGACCGGAGACTTGCCTGTGTGGGCCGGCCGGGGGGACGGTGTCGGCGGCGGCCCCTGGTGGAGGAGAGAGGCCGGCTGTGAGAGGCCGTTGTGCGGTTATGCCGGAGGAGACTGTCCGGGCCCAGTCCTGCGGCCGGTGGGCCCCGTGGTAGAGCGCGGCACGCCATGGATGGGGGAATACCGCGCAGGCCGGCAATCTTGATGCCCTGCGCCCGGAATCGGCGTGTGACCCCCATGAGGCGGAGGCGCTGGCGGACCCCCCTTTTGGTGGCTCTCCTTTCTGCACCCAGGTTGCCATTTCTGGGGCCCGAGTGAGCTCCGGCTGTGGCCTTGCTTGAGAGCCCGCTCCAGAAGTTGAGGCGTGTGGAGATGCGGCTGGACCCGCAAGATGGCGGCCGACGCCCTGGGTCACGGATTTACTCAGGGCGGCGAACTTGTGTTGATGGAGTGCATGGGGGCCTGGTCCTGTGAGCGTGAGCCCACGCTTGGCGATGTCCTTAACGCCCTGCAGTCTTTACATGCGGCCATGGCCCGGTCCCCCCTGTGCAAGATAGACGGTCCGCCGCCATGTTTGTTGTGCCGTCCCTCATGAACGCGGCTCGACTTCGTGTGTGCGATGCTTCGTCCCCCTCTGTTGCTGCGGGGAGTGCTGCCGCCGCGCATGGACAGGACTGTACGCCTGCGGCCCCGGATCTTCAGGTAGCTTTGTTTGTGGCGGGCGCGGGTGTGGGCTCCATGCTGGGGCCCGGCCCGGCTCGAGTGTTCGGGGAGCGACGTGGATTACCGATTCGATCTGCTTCGGTGAGGTTCGCTGTTACCTTGAGGGGGAGACCTTGCTTTCCTGTGCGGCGAGACTGCTCCCTTGCTGTTTGCTGCTCCTGCTGTCACTAATGGATAGTCTGGACTACCATGAACAGTTCTTGCTTTGTTGCTGGTTGCCGGGGTCCTCTGGATTACACCCGCTGCCCACTACTTTATCACGTATGGTGGTAATGACTAGGAAAAGACAGGGGTGAGCCGGGCTGAACCCGGAGGACTACTGGTTAACGGATGGAGATGAGGAATGCCCCCAATCACGATAATATGAACGATCTCTTTGAGGGCTTATGATACCTGAGACTGTGTTGATCTCGTTTTGATGTTGCATTAATGTGTGGGAAGGCGGGGGGCAGGGGCCGAACGACTCGATTGACGGTCTCCTCCCCCCCTGGTTTCTTTTTCCTTTTTCGCCTCCTTTATTCTTTTCCCTCTCTCTGACTTTTCTATATTTTGGGTTTCCTATTTAGGGCGACAGGCACGCTGCTGGGGGGGTAGGCCGTAGCCTTCTGCAGGGGTGCAGGGTGGGGTGGGTGGATCAATGTCTCTCATTGGTTCCTTTTCCCTAAGTTCTATGGCTGTTATCCCTTTATCGGGGCGCCGTGTCTGCGCGTGTATCCCATGGTGTGATCGCAGGTGGGGATGGGGGGCGAGCTGTTCTTCTTTTCTACGGTACTGATTGCACATATATTATGACTAGCGCGCCCTAACCCCGATAGCGGGATCCTCAATCACTTTCCTTTTTATAATACTCCCCCCCCCCCCCCTTCCCCCTTTTCTCTTATCATTTAGGTTAGTATAGAGGATGATTGTAACCACTGTTGCTGTTCTGGTTCCTCCGTTATGTATCAGTATGATAATTAGGTGGTTGGTAGACAAGCGATGGGCCACGGCGGGCACAGAATTGTAATATGGCGTCTATATCCTGATTGATGTGACCTGTAGCTGATAACCATTTTGGTCGATGCCTTTATGTCTTGCTACTTGATTCGTAGCCCGCTATGGGAACCCAGATGATTAAAAACTGCAATTGATCCTGCTATACTCACTATTATAAAATTAACCTTTGTTGATCCTGTTTTCAGCAGTCGTGCTCAGCTTTTCTCAGACTGGACTAATTGCTTGCACAATGCTGGGTGCTGCCGGGAAACCTCCTTATTGCTTTACGTGCTCCTCATAATGTATCGTGGCCGGCCCGACTGGTAGTAGGCCCGTATTTGTATGCTTTTATCTGCACAATAAAGGTTTTAAAAAAAAAAAAAAAAAGGAAAGAAGAAGTGGAGGACTCATATATGAATCTTCCATGCACAATAACCAAGTTAAAAAGAGCTCGGAACAGAATAAGGAGACAAATTAACACTACAGCAAGTAATGAGGAACTGTTGAACAATCTAAAAGCATTAAATCAATACCTGAAAAAGCTAATATGGAATGAGAAATACCAAGCTAAACAGAAAATGTGGTCTAAATTATTTCATGCAAGCAAACAAGCAAACACAAGAGAATTTTGGAAAATTATAAACAAATTAGTACAGCCGAACAAATTGGAAGTTTCATCAACTCTAACTGAGCAAGAATGTGTTACTTATCTTGGAAAGCATTTAAACCGTAATGGAGCTATAAAAATAATTGCAAACATACAGCATAGCTCAATAGTCAGTGACGAAATGCAAGAACAAATTTTAATCTCAAAGACCAACTAGTAAAACTCATAAGGAAACAGAAAGATGGGGCACCTGGCCCCAATGGGATACCGTTTGCCCTTTTTAAAGAAAACCCTGACTTTTGGTTGAGCTACTTGGAAACGGTATTCAAAGAAGTTATAGAGACAGGTAACATCCCGGAGTCCTGGCGAGGATCTTTAATCTCCCCCATATTCAAGAAAGGTAATTGGGCCCTTGCGGAGAACTATAGATACGGATGCTAAACTGTTTGCTGGAATTTTACTGATTAAATTAAATGAATGGGCATCAGAAAATAAGATCTTGCCATTCAATCAAACTGGTTTTATTAAGGGGCTTGGAACAATGACAAATATCATGGCACTGTCATTAATAATTGAAAAATGACTCAGACTAAAACAGCCCTTGTATCTATGCTTTGTAGATTTTAAATCTGCTTTTGACTGTGTGCAAAGGAATTTACTGTGGAAAAAACTTTTTGAAAAAAACATTCCAATTGAATTATTGAAATTGATTCAATTACTACACAGTAAAACCTGGGTAAGAGTAAGGATGTGGGATGGCCGATCACTAACAAAGGAGATTCCAGCAACAGACGGGCTAAAGCGGGGATGTGTGTTGGCCCCTCTCCTCTTTCATTTATTCCTTGTAGATCTATCAGGGAACCTGGATGAGCTCAATGCCCATCCTCCGATGTTAGGGGATAAACAGATATCCAACTTAATGTATGCAGATGACGCCATCCTTTTAAGTCATACTAAAATCGGTCTGCAACGCCTAATTAACAGAATAGTTCTGTATGCTCAGGAAAATGGAATGATAATAAATGAAACCAAAACAAAAATCATGGTGGTCACTAGGAATATAAAACTGAGACAAAAAACAAATGGTATATGGAAAACACCCAATTGGAACAAATAGAAGAGTACAAGTATTTGGGTGTACTATTTGACCAAAAAGGAAATTTTCAATCTCAAAAACTGGATATACAAAGAAAAGCCAATTCACTTACTGCAGCATTTAAGATAGTACAGAAATCGCTCGGAAATCTGACCCATCAACCGCTTTTGAAAATTATAGGGGCTAAATTGCTCCCAACAATAACATATGGTAGCGAAGCATTAATGGGGATGGATGCGGAAACGATAAACAAGGTCCTTTCTAAAACGTATAAATCACTTTTCTATCTCCCAAATAATGCATCACCGGCACAAATTAGATTGGAGTTCGGGTTAAACAATCAAGAATTCGCAAGAAACGGACAATTTATTAAAACTTGGTATAGGATAAAAAATGACCATGATAATCATATATCTCAATTACTTTGGCAAGAAATAAATAAGAATATGAAATCGGTTGCATGGAAATATCTCAATGAGGCAGTAGAAGAGTTTGCACTAATGCCAATCTGGATCAATATGATAAGCAATGGATCATTTAAAAAAATAGTAAATCGAACAACAAATCACCTATCACTTGTAAAGGACAAAGATACGTTGGCAAAAAGAAAGCATTTGTGGTCAGTAATAAATGGATACGAAAAAAAGAAAGTACAAGAATATCTTGAGATACCCTGGTCTGAAAAAAGCAAACAATGTCTCATGAGAGCAAGATTTGGAATACTTCCAGGCCTCAGTCACGCCCCGCCGTGGAAAAAGACGAACAGAAACACATTGTGTAGACTATGTAACGGTGGAGAAGAGAATATTGTCCACCTTCTATGTATCTGCCCTGGACTCCGTAATGAAAGATGCGCACTACTGAAACCTCACTTTAATATGCGTGGAACAAGGACATGTAGGCAGGCTTTGAAAATCTGTCTTCATTCAAATGATATAATCATGAACGCTGCCTTTGTAAAGTTCCTAAAGATAGCATCTACAAAATTGGGAGAATAATTTAGAAAAATTGCTTTTATAATAATTTTTACAGAAATCTTTTAGGATATAATTGTTTTAATATACTGTATTTTAAAAAAATATGTTATTGTATTGGAAATATTGTAAGATTTTAAATAATCAAACAATAAAGAATTATCATTGTGGTTGCAGCCAGTCTGGTCTCAGTTGGACGGGAAGCAGCCTCGAACCTCCCAAGGAGGAGGTCAGGGTCAGGGTCTAGAGGCAAGAGACGGCACAGCTGAGGTGCGGGGGGTGGACCTAGACCGATGGTCAGAGGTCTTACTCATGTTGATCTATCTGTGGCAGCCTGATTTGGGTATACCGTGCAGCATGTCTTTGTTGGAGGAGCTGGGTTAAGCCTCCAGTCTTACAACTAAATGGGAAAAAAACATATGCCTTTCCCCTGTTCCTGCCCTGAATTGACATGCCCCATTCCTTGAAAGACCAGCACATTCAATGGGCACCAACTAAGCTGAAGTATTTGGGGGTGCTTGTGTTTCATGGTCAGGAGGACATGAGGGAAGCTAATCTGGCAGATGTGTTGCGGGGGCTTATGGGCAACGTTACATTTTGGAGATCTCTTAGGCTTCCCATTATGGCGAGAGTTGCTCTTACCAAAATGGTGGTCCTTCAACTTTATTAACCTCCTGATCTGGATCCCATAGGAATGGTTTACGGCCCTTGATGATTTACTCCAGAAATTAGTTTGGGACAGAGGGTGGAATTTTGTGTCCCTTGCCACTTTGCACAGGTCTGCCTGAAGCTGGGGCCTAGGTGTCTCTGACATGGAATTGCACTTCCTGTCAGCACATTTGCAGTGGCTGGACAGATGTCTAGTGGGTAGGGACATTCAGGATCTTGGGGGTTTGTTGAGTCCCAGCGCAGGTGTAGCCTTGTGGCTTGGATGTCGGGACAGGCAACAGGGAGAGCCCTATGCCAAGACTTTCAACCTTCATGATGATTTGTTGGAGGGATTTGACAAGAAGATTGCACCTACTGTGCTTTATACCCCAGGGATCCAATTGGTGGCCATCCTACCTGGAGGGTGAGATACTTCATGGAGTGCAGACTGGAGCAGTGGCTTGGGGGGGCATCAAAACTGTAGAGAACTGCTACATGGAGGGCACTTTGCATACCTTTGACTCCTTGATGGAGTAGAATGGCCTCTCTGGCCCTTAGTTTCTTGCATGTGGGGCGCCGGGTGAAGACATGTGGAGTTTGTGGTCTGAGTTGTAGATAGAACCCCAGGTTCATGAGTACCTAGAGGTCTTTGTGAGAAAGTGCCCCCTTTCTGCATGGTATGCCCCCTCTTTTTGCTGAATTGCTGATGTTCTTTGACTGAATGTTCCCTGGGCTACTGCTAATCAGGTTCCCAGGGCCTAAGTTCCTTCCCTAAAATTGCATTGAAGCCTAAACCCAGTTGGCATCTCTGGCCACATGTCAGCCCTTGGTAAATGGCACCACAGGTACCCAGGGCACTCTGACCAGAGAAGGCCTCTAAGGGCTGCAGCACTTTTTGTGCCACCCTTGGAGGTCCTGTACCCTGACAATCACACACTGCCTTTGCAAGCTACGTGTCTTGGTGCAGAACAAAGTGAAGAGTTGACATGGCACACATCCCTGTGTGCCATGCCCACAAAACCACTGCCCTGGCAAAGATCGGTCACCCCTCTAGCAGGGTGCACTATGCCAGTTGTGAGGGTACAGTTGCATGAGCCCTGTACCCCTACAGCGCCCAAGTCCATTCTTGTGCATTGTAAGTGCAGTGCTGCCATTAGGAGTATATGGTGCTGGGAGTTTGTCATTACAAACTCCACAACACTATAATGGCTTCACTAAAAACTGGGAACTTTGGTATCAAACTTCTCAGCACATTAAACCCACACTGATACCAGTGTGGGATTTAATGTAAAATGCACAAACAGAGGGCATCTTAGAGATGCCCCCTGAAACTCAACCAACTTCTAGTGACCTCGCTGAGTGGCTAATTATGCTGCCACCAACAGACATGTTTATGGACACCTGGGTCGAGAGCCTGCTGCTCTTGGGGGCCTGAAACATTGCACTTCCTGGGACAAGGTGCCAAGCCGCCTCCCCCAGGATGGGAAGGGTTGATGAAGGGGAAGCTTCAAAGGCATGCCTTTGTGAGCCCCCCCAGACCATTTGCTGTTTTCAGCAACTGGTTCCCACTGATTGTATCCCCCACTTTGGGGGGGGAGAGCCGGCGGGAAAAAAACAAGTGAGGGAAAGAGGTGTGCCCACCTCTGCCAACTTCACCCCTCAGGTGGGGAAAGTGAGGTGAAGCACAACTCGGAGTCCCTGCCATCTTGATGATGGGGTGACCCAACCAACCAGGGACAGGCTCCTGCCCCTCTCCCATGGGAGGGTGCCATAATAGGGGGTGTACCCACCCCATTGGAAGGGACCCATTGATCTCTGCCCTTTACCTACCTGTAATGCCCCTACATCTAGTATTTAGGGGACACCCTGAACCTTGCTTCCTCAGATCCAGAAACGACAAGAAGAAAAGAAGAAGTAGCACCAAACAGCTGTGCAGCCATCTAACAAGAGGAAGACGCCCACTGACTTGGCCCCATCCCTACAGGCCTGTCTCCCCTTGAACCTGCTCCTGCAGTATCCCGGTGTGTCCTGCAGCCAGCAACCTTAAAAAACCCCAGAGGACTTGTATGCCTTCACTTCCAAAGACTGCTTCTCCTGTGAACACCAGATTTGTTCAACTGCAACCTCTGGCAGCAGCAGGAGACCATGAATTCAGCCCACTCTGCACTCGTGGAACCCGGCCCGAGCTCGAGTGGAAAAACACCATGAGGAGGTCACCCCGGCGATCCTCACCTGGGATACGGTGACCCCTGACCTGCCTCAAGCTTCCAGCCAACGCCTGCACTCTAAATCCAGAAGGCCCCCCTAACCGCGACCAGTAGCTGGTAAGACGATCCGACCCCAAAAGGCACCCCTGCACCCGACACCCTACGGCCTTGTGTTCCCAAACCAATGTGCCTAACCAACTCTTAACTTTCCAACTTAGCTCTCGAAGTGGTGGCAGAACCCAGAAGTCCTTCATCTCCCTGCCTGCAGTCCTTTTGCAAACCGGAGGCTCTCCATAGAAAACAACAGGGCGTCCGACGTTGAAACAGCACTCTGTACCCAGCCGCCTCAGTGCCGTTGAGGGTGCACCTTATGTGCTACCTTGTTTTCCCCATTTGCCCTGACCTAAACCCTAGGAGTTTTGCTCCCACAACCCAGTGGCCTGCTTGCCAGCAGCCACCACCGGAGACCCCCTATCCCCCGCTGGATAACATTGAGCCGCAACGCTCTACACCCGGCCACCCTAGTGCAGCTGAGGGTGTAACAAGAATGCATCACTGACCCTGGGGGATCCCTGAGTCTAACCCCAGAACCGTAACTCCCACAGTCGATAACTTACCTGTTAACCGATACCCTGTTTTTCCTCCTTAGGATAACATTGACAATTTTCTTCCAAAAAGTTTCTAAGTGTGGAGTTTTGAAATCCCAAAATATTCTTTATAAATCGTATGAATAACCAAAACGTATTTACTTACCTGTTTGCAGGAAATGTCCCAGTGTTGAATCTAGGTATCCAGCACTGAGTTAGAAAAGTAATGTAAAAAGTAACTTACCTGTAATTGTGCAGGTAAGTACACAATTTATTGTGCGTCAAGTTTCATGTGGGCTTTTTGTTGCAGGGTGGGCAGTCATTTGCATGAAAGCCCTGTATTACTATGACTATCACAGTAAAATTAAGAAGATTTCACTGAATCATCTTTATAGCATTGCTGAATCAAATCCTTACTGTTATTGATTTACTGTTTGGTAATAGTGGTTAATAACATTTTTGATTATATTTTACCACAGATTCAACTGCAGATTATTTAGAAATTAGACAATGCCGTCTAAGGATAGAATCCGAAAGGCTACGAAACGTCAAAGACAGCAGATTACTAAATGCTTGCAGCAGTCCTCTACATTAAAATCACGTCAACGCACGAAGAAAGCTCCGGGTAAGAGAACAAAATCATTCCTTAGAAACATTTGTAGAAACAAAAGTATAACTACAGAACAAGTTTTAGTCCAGAAAAAGAGAGCCAATTTAAATGGAAAGGAGAGGCACGTCAAAAAAGTTTCTGCTAGAGCAGGAGATAACTCTGTGCATGGCAGTAGAAGGGAAAATACATTCAGGGACATTCGTAGGCGAATGTTCCGCAACAGGGTAATTGTCAATTTGCTAAAACAATTTAAGAAAGGCCAACAGAAAGTGGCATTTTATAAGAAAAAGAAAAATGTAGAGAAAATTATTGATCAGGCTTTCGAAATTAAGCGAAAGTTATTTATTTTGGTAATTAATAGAACTAGGAAACTAAACAAGGTAATTTATGTTTTCAAATCAAATAGTAGATGGAAGAGAGTAGTTAATCGAAGTGATTTTTGTGAAGTTTTCTCAGGAGAATGGATGCATAGTTCAAATAGTGAGGCATTTTTTAATGAGGAGAGTTATTTTCAGGACAATGATTTGGTGCATGCAGTTGACAGCAGTGGTCGAGCATATGAGGTAAAAGATGGTCGTCCGGTTGAAAAAGAAAAACTTGTGTCTGCAGATGCAGAAGAGGTGTTAAGTGATGAGGTTTTAGGGAGACGTCCTAAGGGACCAGTGTACACCTGGAAGTGTAGTTCTATTTGCAGTGTGCGACAGGATTCCATCAATTTGCTTTGTGATTTTATACGGACATTTAATAAAAAAAGTTTAAAACAAAAAATAAAGTTGTTGCAAGAATTAGATCCTTACAGAGTGAGACAAGTGACAGGTTTGCATGGTCATTCACTGGCTTGTCTTTCCAGGAGAGTATGCCAGAGTGTTTTTCATCATTTCAGGATGCTAGCAGTGCATCATAATAAAGTGAGGAAATTAGTTAGAATGTTGTATTATGCTAAGAGTCCAGCAATGATGCTTAAACAATTAAGCAGTGCTCTTTTGCATGGTTCTGAAGTAGATGTGAAGAATATTTGTCAAGAAATTGAGTTCTGTTACTTTGCTGGTAAAGAGAACAATGTTGAAATTGACCCACTAGAAGAAGGTAATGTGGAAGAGAGTGTAGAGATTTTCAGTACAGATAAGTTTCACAAGGAAATTTCCACGTTTATGGTGAAATCAAGTGAGAGGCCTAATTTCACTTGTGTGTGTTGTCGACGGACTTATTATAAGAATCAGACTAAGTTAGTGGATTTATATGCAAAAAGTGATTTGGAAAACAATAGTGAATGGAAGGATTTTGCCACATACTTGATAGTAGAAAATTGTTTTGATTTGGGAGCGGACCAACGTACGTGTACTTATTGTTATAACAAATTAAACCAAAACCAGATGCCTGCTAGAGCGGTTTATAATAATCTGGAATTAGTTGGCATTCCTTCTGAATTGAAGGATTTAAATACTTATGAATCTATTTTGATTCAAAGTGTCCATCCCTTCCAGGCTATTGTACGAATGGAGCCAAAGACAGGGAAATTGCCTCCATCAGATTTACAGAGAGGATTAAAGGGAAGAGTTGTTTATTTGCCTTTAGATTTGAAGAAAAACATTAATACAATTGGAGTAGAGAAAGTGGAAGAGGAACCTCTGGTTGTCATAGTTAATGGTGTTCCAACAAAGAGTAAGAAAATCTGGCAAGATTTAGTGGATGTTAGGAAAGTCAAAAAGGCAACATTGTATTTGATAAAAAAATAATGAGTACTACAAGAATGTATGTGTTGCAGAAGAGGAAGTAAGTGAAGAAGAGGACAGCGATTTGTGTGCTGGACAAATTGAGAAAGTAGAAGCCTCTAAAAATGAAGAAATATATGAACATTATAGTCTTCATCCTTTGCATTCCAAGGAAGTCATGGGGAATGCTATTGAGTTGTTTCAAATGAAACAAGCCAAAGGGAGTCCCATTAGTGTTTGGGAGGAAAGTTTGGAAGCTCGGTGTTTCCCACAGTGATTTCCCACAGGTCGAGGAGGACGATATGATGAGCGACCTGTTCAAATTCCTGCTTCAGAATACCGGACTGTACGATTGTATGCAGAAGATCCTAGGTTTCGTCAATGCATTCCCTATTTATTTCATCTACTGTTTGAAAGTGATCTCTCTGGATTGTCTTATGCAGTGAACCACATCTTGAAAAGTGGTGTACAACTGCGAAATATCTTGGCAAGGGAGTTTATGGATAAAGTCAATGTGCAAGACAGTATTTTGGATTCTCACCTGATTAATCTCATGGCTTGTCAGCGTGGTACTAATGAGTATTGGTACCGCCGTCATGGTGACTTAAAATGTATGCTGAGGAACTTAGGAACTCCCACATGGTTCCTCACTCTCAGCTGTGATGAGTATGGCTGGGAAGACTTACTTGAATTTCTACGAGAGGCAAATGGAAACATTGAAAATATCGAATTCAAAACACCCGGAGAACTGTGCTCTTTGGATCCAGTAAATGTATGCAGGTACTTCAATCATAGATTTGAAGCTATGATGTCTTTTATCACGAACAAGAAAAATCCACCTCTTGGAGAGGTGTTGGATTTCTTCTGGAGAAAGGAGTATCAAGCAAGAGGAGCTCCTCATATACATATGCTGCTATGGATCAAAGATGCACCCAAATTTGGAACAGATCCGGATGACTTAGTGATGAGTTTCATAGAACAGTATGCTACATGTGCTGTTCCAAAGATAAACGAAGATAAAAGTCTAAGAGAACAAGTTTTACGGTTTTAAAGCCATTGTTGTGGAAAGTACTGTCGTCGTAAATTCAGAAACAAGGACAAGTACTACACCAAATGTCGTTTTGCATTTCCACGGTCGGTGATATCAAAAGGAAGAGTTAACAATTTGATGTCTTCGCTGCGACATAATGTGACGAGGAAATCACCCAAAAACACATACAATTTGAAAAGAAACGAAGAGTCCAAGTACATTAACGACTACAACCGAGTGATTTTGTCCATGTGGAATGCTAACATGGATATACAGTTTGTGGCTGACAACTGTATGGCTGTGGCTCGGTATGTGACGTCTTATATCACCAAAAAAGAAAAGACAGAACTGAAGGATATGTGGGAGGATATTTCCCATGAAAAGAGCCTCAGTAAGAAGTTGTACAGTTTCTGAAGATGTTGTCGCATTGAGAAATCGGAGCTTACGAATGTTCTGACCGGTTATCTTCAGCAAGTCTCTATGCCAAATCTAGGAGTATCATTTGGGAGAGTCTTGGTCTTGCTGCAACGCGTAATCGAGTTCTGAAACCTGTACGGGAAATTGAGTATTTGGCAGAGAAGGAGCCAAGCAGTACAGGTATTTTGAAGACCAACATGTTGGATACATATTATCCAAATAGAAGCAGTCACCTGGAGAATGTTTGTCTGTATGATGTTCTACAAAATTACGTTTTCAAGAGGAACATCAAAGAAGATATTGATAAAGGAGTGTATGGTGTAATTGGAAGTGAGGGATGTCTGGTCAAGCAAAGAAAATGTCAATTGGTAAATCATCGAAAATTGAATTGCGAATCTCCAGAAAGAAAAGAGTTTTTCTATTTAGCTCTTTTGCAACTTTTCAAGCCTTGGCGTGCAGAAGAGGAACTGCTTGGAGATTTCCTCTGTTACAAAGACTCTTTCAATGCAGCCAAGGAGTCCATAGAATGTCCTGTTTTTCCAAAATATCTAGAAATGTTGAATGCATAAATCGAGCAGGAAGCAACAATTGCAGCTGAGATTGCTAGAGACAGTTCTCAGGACAGTCAGAGTTCTGTTTCATTGAGTCAGGATCCACTAGGAGAACCAGTTATCGAAAATGAAGCTGCTACAGCCATGATTGAAGTGGAAAGAGCCATGGCACATGCTCAGGAGGATGCGGTTAACTTAGAAGATTTGGAAAGACAACTCAACGTTGAGCAGAGGAAAATATATGACGAAGTTACTAAACAAATTGAGCATGGATTAAGTCATGAGAAGAAAGAGTGCTCATGTACGTCGTTGAAGCCTGTCCGACTGTACGTGAGTGGAGAAGCAGGAACTGGAAAAAGTTTCCTCATTAAAGCAATTTCATGTTATCTGCAGAAAAGGACTGAGTCATCGCTGTCTTGTGTTGTGACCGCTCCAACTGGACTGGCAGCACATAACATTAAAGGGATTACTTTGCATAGGCTACTGATGCTGCCAGTGGAGCATGATAACAAATTACAATACCACAAGTTATCTGGGGATGCTTGTTGTGAAGTATCTAGAGTCTTGAAGTAGATGAAACTTCTTATCATTGATGAAGTAAGCATGGTTTCCAATGTCATGCTTGCCTTTGTGCATTTGAGAATGCAGGAAGTTCTTAAAACAGAGTATGATGTGTTATTCGGTGGCAAACACATCATTGTTTTCGGTGATCTTCTGCAGCTGACACCAGTGAAAGGACAACCAGTGTTTAAACTGCTTACGCTGATCAAAACATGGAGTGTAGCCAATGTAAGTCTGCAATGCTGTCCACGTTAATTTTACGAAGTTATGGCCAGTATGTCATTTTAATGTTCCAACGATGTAGGCCTGATGGAACTAAATTGACAACTTTAATTAATAATTTTGTGGCTTCGCAGTTGTCAATATCAGGAAGGGCTTTTGTAACTACTGCAATTATATATCATGACGGTCCTTCAACTACTTCAGGACATTACACGGCTTATTTAAAATCTGGAAACGGCTGGTCATTCTTCAATCATTCTGTTTTAACTTTCAAAAAAAGATTGCCTTTCCACCTTCAAAATTCTTACCTGGTGTTCTTACAACCAAAATTTTAGGAAAGGAATCTTGGGATTTGTTCAGAGGAATTTCAAGAGGTTCTAATGGCTCCTACTCTATATGGCCTTGTGGATAATTGTAGTACAGAGCGAAAACTGTTTGTGTTTATAAGCTAATTCAAGCAGCAGATCAAAATAAGGAGTAGAGGAAATGTAAGTCTGCAATGCTGTCCATATTATTTATGGAAACTTATGGGTGAAATGTCATTTTACAATTTCAACTACATAAACTGGATGAAAAAAAGTTGTTAAGTCTAATTAAAAATGTTTTGGCTACACAGTCATCGATTTCAGGAAGAACATTTGAACCTGTAGCTATTATAT
This sequence comes from Lissotriton vulgaris, assembly GCF_964263255.1. Taxonomy (NCBI): domain Eukaryota; kingdom Metazoa; phylum Chordata; class Amphibia; order Caudata; family Salamandridae; genus Lissotriton; species Lissotriton vulgaris. The sequence goes on from NC_141689.1 coordinate 1,278,295,085, forward strand.
ATTATGATGGTCCTTTGACAACATCAGGATATTACACAGCTTATTTGAAATATAAAAAAGGCTAGTCTTTCGGCAATGGTTACCATTTTAGTATGAAGCAATGTTGCCTTTTGACTTGCTTTCTGAAGTGAGAATTTAGGGTAGGTAACTGGACTATAATGATTCGAGGTGTTGCTGTAATTTAGTGTGCTGTTTTAAATTGCTTTGTATGTCTCATTTTTCTTAAATCGATGGAGTTTATCTTTCAGAAAGTGGCGGGCAGAAAATAGTAACAGCACAACAGAGTATAAGCTGTTCATAGGACATCCTTTGACGTCATGGAAAATAAGTTACTTTTGAGGAGTTCTGATTTCTGATTAGTTATATTATTTGGGTTTTTTAAACACAATCATTTTGATTGTGTTTTTTTTCCCCGCTGTTATATGATGAATACCTTCAACTCACTGTTTTCAGTGAAATTTGATATATTCTGAGAACAGCAAAAATAAACCATTTAATATGTATCATTAATTTTGTATTTTGAATTGTGATTCATAATATGTATTCATCTTGTCTCATGCTCACTCTTTTTTAACTACCTTCTATTAATTTAAAATTTTTTGTTCTTTCTTACACAGATTAAAAGTATAAAAATGACAATTGACTACGTTAATGACAATTATAAGGTAAGTGTTTAGTACTCTTTACGTTACATCTCTATCACATTTAACTTTTATTAGTTCCACTGCTTCATTTCTTTAACCCTTAGTTTCCTGTCTTTGCTACTTCCCTCATTTCTTTTTCTATTACTCATTTATACTACTCTTTTCACTCCTGTTCTCAGTCCCTCTTTCAACAGTAACTGTGTGTTACTCCCTCTATTTGTCTTTCTTTTAACATTACTCTCTGTTTCCTTACTCTTCCTTTTTAAAAAAAAAAACATTCATGCACACAGTCAACCACCCATACAGCTGTTTCCACATGCAGTTTTGAACCCATACATCTAGTGAATTAACTGCTCACACATCTATGCACAGAGTCACACACCTCCCAGACACCCACACACACACACTCACTCTCCCATACAAATACTTAGGCAACCAATCAATATCCCATATAGTTACTCATATCGCTACTGAGCAACACATGCAGCAGTTTACAGAACAACAGATATAATGATGCACAAATTAAGACAGTTTGGTCACTAACCTATGCACTCAGTGAGACACATTTAATCACTCTCTCATACAGTCAGTCATGCACCTACTAAATCCTTCATCCAGACACTTATACATCCACTCATTCTTCAATATGTAAGACATATTTTAACTTTACAGAAACATACAGTCACTGGATGATGTCATCAGTGATGTCATCAGTGATGTCACTGACCATGTCATGAATGATGTAATATGTGACATTATCAGCAGTGGATTGCGGGTGCGCGATATATAGTTAGTGCAACTAACTATATATGAAATTTCAATGGTTTTGTGTGAGTAAAATAAGGTTTTGTAAATGCTAATTCCTAACTATATATGGTCTATAACCTATGTTTTTTCAGTGAACCTTGAAATACAACTATGGCAAATATCATGGCAGCAATGAATATCAAAAATTGGTCAAAAAAATCAAAGCGGATGGAAATATGATAGTCAGGCAATCTGACAAGGGGGGCAACATCGTGCTTTGGCCGAGAGCACTATATCTTGAAGAAGCCTACCTCCAGCTAAATAATCCGGAATGCTACAGACACTGTGATGTAAATGCACTCAGACAAGCGCAAACAGATTTTCATTCTCTCCTGATGGGACGGCATTCCAGTGGACTCATCAGTATGGATGAGGTAAAATGCCTTAAAAAAGATCATCCCATCACCCCTGTGTTGTACCTGATCCCAAAGGTACATAAAAACGCGATCAAGCGGCCAGGTAGACCCATCATCTCGGCGTGCGGGGGTTTGCTGGAGAAAGCCACTACCTACATTGACTTGTTCCTCCAAGAGCATGTGTTGGCGCTACCATCATATATTCAGGACTCCAGTGATCTGATGAGGAAATTGAATGATTTAAAGTGGTGTAATGATTACTGGCTGATTACCCTTGACGTGTCATCATTATACACAACCATAGTACATGCAGATGGGTTAAGGGCTACAGAGTTTTTTCTTGGCAAGCGACCAATAGAACTACTTGAACATAAGATGTTGCTTGCTATGATCAGTTTCTGTTTGCATCACAATTATTTCATGTTTCTGAACCGCTATTACCAACAAGTCAGAGGGGTTGCCATGGGGGCCTATTTCTCTCCTAGTTATGCCTGTCTGCATATGGGGTACTGGGAGAGACAGGTCCTCAATGGTATTCACTTAGACATCTGTACCCGCCATATCATTCGATGGTATAGATACATCGATGACATTTTAATGATATGGCGAGGAACCTATGAGCAAGCTGCCAGTTTCATCGATGTTTTGAACAGTAATTCATATAATTTGTCCTTCACATCCCATATCAGTCAGGAAGCAGCACATTTTCTTGATGTTACTCTGGAGGTCAGTCAGGGCAAGCTAGAAACCAAGCGTTATAGGAAGCCTACTGCGGGCAATACTATATTGCATGCTGAAAGCCACCACCCCCGCATCTAATTCGAAGCATTCCCTACGGGGAGATGCTTAGAATTCGGCGGGTCTGCAGCACAGAATCTCATTGCAGAGTGGCACAAGCAGCTAGCAAACAAAGGTTTCTTGCTAGGGGCTATGGAGAAAATCTGATTGATACAGCTATCAGGAAAGCCAATGCCCTATCCCGTACTGATGCACTGACCCACAAGAAATCCCAGAGAAATACTGTAGCCAGCAGTGAACAACCAGTCAGACTCATCTGGACCTATAACAGTCAACATGGGGCACTGAGAAAAATCATTAACCAACACTGGACTCTGATTAAATTGAATCCAGTTATAGGAGAACACATGCCTAACAGACCTGCGATCACCTTCAGGAAGGCGTTTTCGTTGCAAGATGCTCTGGTCAAATCCAGCCCGGAAGTGATCCCACCCAAAAACTGGCTAGCAGCCAGTCGCGGGTTTAGGAAGTGTTCTAGTTGTAAGGCATGCTCCCAAGGGCTCAACAAGACCGAGTTCTTGACAGCATTCTCCACAGTGCCCCGCAAAATCACTAAGCAGCTAACCTGCAAGTCGGAGGATGTGGTGTATGTGCTGGAGTGCCCGTGTGGCCTGCAATATATTGGTAGCACCAAATTGCAGGTCCACAAAAGGGTGCTCCAGCACATTCGAGCAATCAACACAAATGATGCCACATACCCTGTAGCCAGGCATTTTAAGGAGTTCCACAATAACAACAGTGGGCTCCTTAGATACTATGCTATTGATGCTATAGGTCCGCTCAGGAGGGGAGGTAACCGAGAAGGGATCTTAAGGGCTCTTGAGACCAGATAAATCTTGGAGATGGACAGCAAAAGCCCTAATGGTCTGAATTCCACGGAGGACTTTTATACATGTCTATAGTCTTGTCCATCTCCTCAGCCTTCATTTATACCTCCATCCCTGTGCTGTATGCTGCTGGCTGTGCGCCTACATTCTATGTCATCTTTTGAATCTTTTAGGTGTCACCTATGAAACGTAACTAGTCAAGAAGAAGTTTAAACATATATTTGATTAGCCATCCAATTAGTTACTGCGATAGATCCTCATTAGGTGTGTTTAGCTGTACCTTATAATTTCAATTTCAGTAAGAACTGTTTTTTAACGTTCACTTGTTTATTAGGGTGTTTGTAACAATGGCATGGGTTTATGTGGTAATAGCAACCTTAGTTGGGCTACAGAAAATGCTGTTAGGCATGTACCATTTTGGGCCCTCTTTTTTGTTATCCGGTTATCTACTACCAGTCAATACTACAAATGGATTACGGGTAATAGTACGCAAGATGCTAATTGTATATAGATGTATATAGATGAAATTTTTGTATATATTTTACTAGTAAGTTTGAGGACTTTCAGTTTGTACATTAGGGGCTATTGCATTTATGCAGTGATTACAAAATAGCCATATCATGCGTAGCAGTGCGGCTGCAATATTGCTCAAATTGTAAATACATGAAATTTTACAAAGTTATGAAATGTTATAAGTTTATGATGTACCTTGGGAACATCTAGATTGTCCTCTATTCAAGCTTCGTATGTATCACGGGATAACCACACTGTATTTAAACAGGTATTATCAAGTTGTGGCCCAGCATTGCCTTTCCTGCCCGCTTTACACTTGTAAATGATTGTCTTAACAAATGTGTCATATATTTCACTAATTAAGTTGCAACCAATCATTGTTGCCGTTGTCACTGCACTAGCACTTTAAATACACGCAACTCTTTCAGTGCGTCATGTGACCAAGGCCTCTGTGCAGGCCGAAACGTTATCCTGGCGTGGTGTACTGCAAAATAAAAACTCACCTGCACTCTGGGTCTTCCGTGTTCTTACTCGTTTGATGGCTGAGGATTGATAGCCTGGCGTGGTAGCAGGAACACAAGTGCGGAAATATATATATATATATATATATATATATATTACCTACTGGCTATCGCCAGTAGGTATATATAGTTAGAATTTTTTCTCTATGGGACTTTTGAAAATTCTATGTCTAATAACTTTGGCGTTTGTGGACGGAATCGGCTGAAATTTTCAGGAAAATGGCACATTTTGATTCTGAGCAGCCCCTGAAAATTTGGGGGGGTTTCGTCAAGGGGGGGCCGAGAAAAAAGGGGGGTCCCAAAACGCGTTTTTTGCATTGAGTTTTCCATAGGGCGGTTGGACTCACTTTTAGCTCGAACGGCTGAATGGATTTGCACGAAACTTGGCAAAATTGAAGGGACTGTTAGCCCGATGTGCCTTTGCTAGGTCTCAATAGATGTGCTCCAGTAGTTTTTGAGAAATTAACGTTCAAACCAAGATATATATCTGTAACAGCGCTCTGGGCAGCAATCCGGTCCGCTTACTTTTCGCTTATCGGAACTTTGCGCGCAGAAAGCTGATTGGCTCTCCGGTGTCTGTCAACATTCTAAACAGTCCGGTGCGGCCGCCATCTTGTCTCTCGGTAGGATCGAGAGAGAAGAAAAGGTGAAAAACTAAGGGGGAATTTAATGAAAGGGGGCAAGGTATCCCCCTCTTCACCCCCTAGGAATGTTGTTGGGGTTATTAAAGGGTCCCGTGGGGAAAATAAAAAAAAAATGATTTTTCACGGTAGAAGCGCTTCACGGGCCGCGAACTGGGCCGCAAACTGGTAGCGAAACGGGAATTCGCCATTTTGTGCTTCGTTAATTAAATTACTAGGTATAAGGGGGTGCGGGAGACGTATCCTAATCCCCTATGTTTCCTGAGGGTGGCTGAGGAGGCTGATATATGTTGATACATCTCTTCCAGCGGCTGTGCGTGAGCTTTTTTTTTTTTTTGCTGCGTGACAGTCCGGAGCGGCCGCCATCTTGTCTCTCGGTAGGATCGAGAGAGAAGAAAAGGTGAAAAACTAAGGGGGAATTTAATGAAAGGGGGCAAGGTATCCCCCTCTTCACCCCCTAGGAATGTTGTTGGGGTTATTAAAGGGTCCCGTGGGGAAAATAAAAAAAAAAATGATTTTTCACGGTAGAAGCGCTTCACGGGCCGCGAACTGGGCCGCAAACTGGTAGCGAAACGGGAATTCGCCATTTTGTGCTTCGTTAATTAAATTACTAGGTATAAGGGGGTGCGGGAGACGTATCCTAATCCCCTATGTTTCCTGAGGGTGGCTGAGGAGGCTGATATATGTTGATACATCTCTTCCAGCGGCTGCGCCATCTTGCCTTTTTTTCGAATGCCACAATTTTGTCGTGCACGGCAGCCATTTTAGATGCCAGGCTGGTCCCAGGCTATCACCTAACCCTGCGGATGTAGTTTATGGCCCCAGCTGTAGAGAATTCAGACATGCCAATCCTCCTGATTCAGGCGTGTGACTACTGATTTCAGTGCTAGTCTCCCGCCTCCCGATTTCTGCAAGCAAAAACCCGGGGGCATATTACGAACAACTAGCGATAATTTTTGTCTCTAACTTCTTTAGAGACAAAAATTATCGCCGCACATCGGCGATTTTTATCGCAGATAAACCTTGCTATTATCGCAGAAAAGTCAGCGATATTCATGTATTATTGACCTAATGCTCTTAGCCATGTTATCCACCTCCCATTGGATAACATGGCTAAGAACTCCTGCGGATGTAGTTTATGGCCCCAGCTGTAGAGAATTCAGACATGCCAATCCTCCTGATTCAGGCGTGTGACTACTGATTTCAGTGCTAGTCTCCCGCCTCCCGATTTCTGCAAGCAAAAACCCGGGGGCATATTACGAACAACTAGCGATAATTTTTGTCTCTAACTTGTTTAGAGACAAAAATTATCGCCGCACATCGGCGATTTTTATCGCAGATAAACCTTGCTATTATCGCAGAAAAGTCAGCGATATTCATGTATTATTGACCTAATGCTCTTAGCCATGTTATCCACCTCCCATTGGATAACATGGCTAAGAACTGCTCAGGGCAGGTGTTAGATTTTGGAGATATTCGCGCTTAGCGCGAATATCTCCAAAAGTTGGTAATAGAAGGTAGCGATGTTAGGGACTGTTTCCAGTCGCTAACATCTTGGCACGCCACTTTGCATGTCATTAGTGATAAATATCACTGACATGCAAAGCGGGGCCCAAGATGGTCGCTATCTCCTTTTAGCTGTCACTAACTGGTGTTAGCGACAGCTTGGTAATAGGGAGATAATTTTATCTCCGCTTTCATGGCTTTTAAAGCCAAAAAAGCGGAGATAAACCCCCTTGATAATATGGCCCACGATTCCTTGGGGGTTTCAGCCGACAGGGCTTGGTATTGTGTTACATGGTAATTTTTCCATGAAACGTCAGAGGGTCGATGCAGGGGTTCTAGAAGAGGTGATAAACCATTTAAGCCTCATGAACAAGCGCATGGTCTTTTAAAGATTTGTGAAGTACTCGGGGCGGCGGTGTGTGTGTGTGCCCTCTTTCAGGAGCGGGCGGGGGGGCACTGCCAGCAACTTGCCAGGTCAGGTAGTGTTCAACACGTGCATCACCCTTTCTCTGCCTGCTATTGCGCTCCATGCTTCGGAAAGGTAAGAAAAAGAACGTGCATTTGAGTTTGAAATGTCCGATCCTGCAGCAGCACACTTCCAAAGCCCACACATGACAATAACCCGATTCAAGGCCCCATTCACCCGTTTTTCAAAAAATAGATAACACTCCAACAAATTAAGGTTATAAAACTTTATTAACTTTTAACGATAATGAACAGAACAAAAACTAAAAACATTTAAACATTCATTAACACAAAAAGCAACAATGGTTAGAAGCTGTCTTTTGTGCGAATAGTCCCAAGGCAGCACAACGTGCAGAGTTCTGGACGGCACCCAGGTGATGTCGCCTGGGTGCCGCACTGGTTTAGGGATCCTACAATGCTGCTCCGAAAATTGGCGTGGGGCGTCCCGGGTGGGGCGGGGGGAGGCCTCGTCAGTAGCGGTCTGTTGTGCGAATAGTCCCAAGGCAGCACAACGTGCAGAGTTCTGGACGGCACCCAGGTGATGTCGCCTGGGTGCCGCACTGGTTTAGGGATCCTACAATGCAGCACAGAAAAACAGCGTGGGGCGTCCCGGGTGGTGCGGGGGGAGGCCTCGTCAGTAGCGGTCTGTGTCCAGTGTCACATGGCTGACACAACATGTACGACAGGCACCCAGGTGATGTCCAGTAAACTGCCGCACTGGTTTTGGTATCCTACAATGCTGCTCCGAAAATTGGCGTGCGGCGGCCCGGGGGGGGGGGGGGGTGAACGGGCCTCCCCAGGTGGCGGCCATCTAGCTGAGTCGCGCTCGCTCTTGCGGCCACAGCGTCTCGCTCACCATGTTGTGGAGTTGCTCCCACTCTTGCAGTGCAGCGATAGGCGGCTGCCACATGGCTGTCAAAATGGCGGACGGCTCTTCGGTTTTGGGCCTGGTCCACTGAAATGGCCCTGGGACACCTTGGAGCTCGGACGCTTGCCTGCTAGGGCTTGGGCTCCATTCTCGAAAAGCGTCCCCTCAGCCGTGAAGATTGTATAAAAGTCTTGGGGGCCCCCGACTCCCGCAGGCTTCCGGTGGGGAGCGGCTGCCATGATTGCTCGCGGAATGACCACGACGGAGCCATGAGATGGTGGTGCTCTCATGCTGACGCCAGCTTCAGTCTGAATGATCCAGAAACAAGGTGGGGCTTTCATCGTTTGGGAAAAAAAATGTTCTAAACCAATGAAAAGTGTTATTTTTAGGTCATATGACCAAGCCTTCCATCTTTAGGAAACCAAAAGTAAAATGAACCAATGAAAAGTTTTATAAACAAGTCACATGACCTGTTCTGCGGCATAGGGCTACAAAAAGCGTAGAAAATCCGTTGGCACGTGAGGCGGCGTCAGTAGCGGACCGATGTGTGAATAGGCCGAAGGCAGTACAACGCGTCGAGATCCGGATGGCACCGAGGTGGTGTCCAGCAAATTGCCGCACTGGTGTGGCCATCCTACAATGCTGCGCCGAAAGACGGCGTGTCCAGCTGAGTTGCGGTCACTGTCAGTAGCGGACCGATGTGCGAATAGGCCGAAGGCAGCACAACGCGTCGAGATCCGGATAGCACCGAGGTGGTGTCCAGCAAATTGCCGCACTGGTGTGGCCATCCTACAATGCTGCGCCGAAAGACGGCGTGTCCAGCTGAGTTGCGGTCACTGTCAGTAGCGGACCGATGTGCGAATAGGCCGAAGGCAGCACAACGCGTCGAGATCCGGATGGCACCGAGGTGGTGTCCAGCAAATTGCCGCACTGGTGTGGCCATCCTACAATGCTGCGCCGAAAGACGGCGTGTCCAGCTGAGTTGCGGTCACTGTTGCGGTACAGTGACTCGAACGCGCCGAGATCCGGATGGCACCGAGGTGGTGTCCAGCAAATTGCCGCACTGGTGTGGCCATCCTACAATGCTGCGCCGAAAGACGGCGTGTCCAGCTGAGTTGCGGTCACTGTTGCGGTACAGTGACTCGAACGCGCCGAGATCCGGATGGCACCGAGGTGGTGTCCAGCAAATTGCCGCACTGGTGTGGCCATCCTACAATGCTGCGCCGAAAGACGGCGTGTCCAGCTGAATTGCGGTCACTGTTGCGGTACAGTGACTCGAACGCGCCGAGATCCGGATGGCACCGAGGTGGTGTCTAGCAAATTGCCGCACTGGTGTGGCCATCCTACAATGCTGCGCCGAAAGACGGCGTGTCCAGCTGAGTTGCGGTCACTGTTGCGGTACAGTGAGTCGAACGCGCCGAGATCTGGATGGCCAAGTTTCAAGTTTCATCTGGCAGTTTTTCTCCATCCCTCCTGGATCAAAGAAGGTGAATGCTAAATATGCCACCTGCCTCATCTGTGATTACAGATTGTCGAGAGGCACAGAGAAGAAATACAGTATGGGCAACTATACGATGCATCGACACATGAGCAGGTGGCATCCCTTAAACTACAGCCGGGCTGAGTTAAGGGATCTACAAGACAATCCCACGACAACTCCTGTGGCCAGATCTACATCCACAATGTCTTTGACGGGAAGAGAGGCACATGAAACTGTGCCAAACATTCAACCCAACTTCCAACATATGAAGTTAACTTGTATACACTGTGGTGCTATGCTGTCCTATGGCAACATGAGCATCAACCTGATGAATACGGCATTCGAAAATCATAAATGCCCTAATGCACCCAAGAAGTAATTTTTTTTTTGCTCCAGTTGAGCCGTTCGTTTTCAATGCCTGTTTTTTGTTGTTTCCCCTCCATCAAGAACAAAACAAAAATACAAGGCGCTAAGATCCGAATGGCAAGTCCTGGATGTTGAGTGCCTCAGTTGAGAGTTCTGAGCAGTGCTTGTAAGACTGTCTGAAGCTTATTTGCACCTGCTGCAGCTTCACTAGGTCCGGCGGAACTTTTTGCCTTTTCTTTTCTGCTTCTTTTCCTACAATGCGTTTCATCTGAAGACACGACCAGGTCCCTGAATGTGTGCAGGGGGACGCTATTGATTGAATGAAAATGGCGGCTTGACACAAAGCTGACTCAAGCGTTACTGTTGGTGCTATACAGACAAAAATTGGTTTTCAGTTTGTACATTCTTCAGGTTTTTTTTTTCCATTCAAGTCTGATTGAGAGTTTGTAGAAAAATGGCTTCAGATTTACCACATACTACTCTTCAACATTCTTCCTAAATGTAACAATGTGAAACTCGAGAACGGCTGTTTCTGTTTCCTTTCAAAATGCTGCCACCAATATTTTCTGAATGGAAGACACCATCTTGTAGCATAAAGGGCCGAAAGGGGTTCTGGTCTGGCCGATGGTTGGTGGAGACATTTTGACTATATCTTGGACCTGCCCGGCCTCGCCCAAAATGGCGCCGGTATAAATGGGACTCGTAACCCCTTGCCCGCAAATGTATATCTAGAAAATGTTATTGTAAGTGGCCCTGTCGTATTTTAATTACAAAATGTACGTCCACCGATTCCGCAACTGTTAGAGACCTTTGTTCTTGTCACCTAATGGCCCGCTCGTTACGTTCTTCTACAGTGTAAATGTCTCCTCATCATATACGATTTCAGTTTGCTCTGTGGCCGGCCCACGTGGTTATAGGCCCGTATTTGTATACTGACATTTTCACAATAAAGGTTTTTAAAACAAAACACGGTAGTAGTATTTACATTTGTATATTTTTTACTTTTAGTGACTGTTTTCGAATCAGTAAAAGGCAAGTGAAATAAAGCAGTCCAATTACATGACGGATAAAGGGTATAATATGTAGGAACGCAGTAAAGATAAATGGTCAAGGGCAGTTGTGTTTTTCATGTCTGCAACATAAAGTGATCGATAAGAATGTGATAATCAGGCGTATCGGCGACTAAGACAGCAGGCCGAATCTCTTTTACTCAACGGCTCCGTCATGGAAGGAAGAAACGCCCTTTTTCTCGAAAAAGGAATATATTTTACTTGCAAGACAGTTGTAAATTTTCCGGGAAAGTACATTAGCCTGGAATATTATAACATATGTTTGAAAAAAAAATATTGTTCGAAAATAATAAAAAGCGTAATTTTTAGGTCATATGACCAAGCTTTTCATCATTAAATTAACAAAAGTAAAATGAACCAATGAAAAGTTTTATTAACAAGTCACGTGACCTGTTATGCTTACGTTACGCGCTGCGCGCCGCGCCTCGGATCACTTCCGGGTGCGCTAACGCGGCGTGTCATAAAACGCATTACGCGACAACGTAGGTCAAGAATATAGTCAAAATGTCTCCACCAACCAGCGTTCAGAACACAACCCCTTTCAGCAGTCCAAAAAGTTCTGTTAAATGACAATAGAGGGGACAGGCAACAAGAACCATCAGTCAAAGAGGGGAGGGCAAGTTCTTCTCTTCCGGGTCATGTTGGGGCGCTACCGAAACTGATCGAATTGGTAGTCTATAGTGTTTCTGGATGTTTCAGACTAAAGCTGGCGTCAGCATGAGACCACTACCATCTCGTAGCTCCGTCGTGGCCATTCCACGAGCAATCATGGCAGCCGCTCCCCACCAGAAGCCTGCGGGAGTCGGAGGCCCCCAAGACTTTTGTAGAATCTTCACGGCTGAGGGGACGCTTTTCGAGAATGGGACCCAAGCCCTAGCAGACAAGCGTCCGAGTTCCAAGGTGTCCCAGGGCCATTTTAGTGGACCAGGCCCAAAACCGAAGAGCCGGCCGCCATTTTGAGAGTCCTGTGGCAGCCGCCTATCCCTGCACCGCAAGAGCGGGCGCATCTCAACTACATGGTGAGCGAGACGCTGTAGTCGCAAGAGCGGGCGGTAAACAGCTGAATGGCGGAAGAGGCACAGTGTAGCAAAAGCGGGCGGAATGGCAACTAAAACGATAAAGGGGCGCCCCACTACATCTTGTCTTCAGGTCAAACGGATTGTGGGACAAGGTCCAGAATTGAAGAGTCATCAAAAGGCAAAAAGTTCCGCCGGACCCCGGGAGCCGGCCGCCTATGTCGGGGGCGATCTCAGGCTACACCAGTGCTATAAGACTTGGGGAGGGTGTCGGAGCCAAGCGTCTTCTCCGAGTCCATGGCCATCACACCGCCCCTCAGGGGCCTCCGTCAAGCTGTTTAGGAAGGTAACATATCACATTGTTTTCTAATGCAGTCAGGTCCACAAACGACACTCACTTACTTTGAGAATAGTGAAGCTGCAGTAGGTGGAAATAAGCTTCAGACAGTGTTACAAGCACTGCTCAGAACTCTTAACTATGGCACCCAACATCCAGAACTTATGCTATTTGAGAATGGTAGTGACATCGAAGCATCTCAGGGACCAAAACCATTAACGTACTTTCACGTATGAAAATCTTACTTGGGGAGGGGGCAGGAGCGAAGCGCCCCCTCCCAGTCAGCGCCACCACACCGTATGTTGAAAATCTGAAGCCATCGTTCTACAAAGTCAACCAAACTTGGATTGAAAAATCTAGAAAAATGTACAAACTGAAAACCAGTTTTGGTCTGCATAGCATCAGTAGCAACGCTTGAGTCAGCTTTGTGTCAAGCCGCCATTTTGATTCAACAAAGCACAGGCATTGAAAAAGGCTGAAATTCAGAACTCTAAACTATGGCACCCAACATCCAGGAGCTTGCCATCCGGATCTTGGAGCCTTGTGCTGTTTTCGATCTATTCACACATCGGTCCACTACTGACATCATCTTATAAACCAACGTTATGTAAATAGTTATTTAATAAAATGTTTTACCCTGTTTCTTTGCTGGTGTGTTGTGTATATTTTCAATATTTGCATAGGGTTTGTCGTTATTTTGTGCGGGATGGGTGATGGAGCCGAGCTGTCTTGCAGCCCTCATGGTGTGGAGCTCAGTTCATCTCACTATTTTCGTATTTCTCATGAAGGGTTGTTCCTAATATTTCTATTTTAGCGAGGTCAAAAAGAGATCCAATTAGTGGCCTACTGATTTTGCTCGATTACTTTTATTTTTTTACACGATTTTTCACTATCTGCAAAGACTAAACAGAGTATTGCGACTTTGTGCTTGTTTGTAAATAGAGAATGATCCAAAGAGAACCAATTCTAAAACAGTAAATGCTTGGACAACAATCAATCAAATGGAGAGACAAGGAGGCACGACGGATTACAACGGGGGTAAAGGCCTGCGTTAACTACCCTTCAGTATCTGCAAAGAGAGAGTACTACTAAGACAAAAGAGGGGAGGGGGGGGTGCAGCGTTCAAAGCACATCAGCGTGCATAAATACGAAAATGTTTTTATCTATCACGTACTTGACATTTTAAAGCTTTTCATATTTGCTATTAAAAAACCAATGAAATTCACAGAAAAAACCATAGGTTATAGTGGATATATAGTTAGAAATTTGCATTTAGAAAACCTTGAAAATTCAATGAAAAAACCATTGGTTATAGTCCATATATAGTTAGGAATTAGCATTTACAAAACCTTATTTTACTCGCATAAAACCATTGAAATTCCATATATAGTTAGAAGCGCTAACTATATATCGCGCACCCGCAATCCACTGCTGATGATGTCACATATTACATCATTCATGACATGGTCAGTGACATCACTGATGACATCACTGATGACATCTCAAATGACATCACTGATGACAACTCAAATGACATCACTGATGACATCTCTGATGACATCACTGATGACATCACTGATGACAACTCAAATGACATCACTGATGACATCTCATTTGTCATCAGTGATCACATCACTTATGTGATAATACAATGAACCTCTTCAGACTCTAATATAACCTTACATACACTCAGTATAAACAGACACTCACAGACTGTCACTCATCCATGGAGTTACTCACACACCTACTCAGTCATGCAAAGAATCAATCACACCTCCATTTCCTCAACTATAAAGTTATACACATCTTACTTATTCAAACATATAATAACACATATTTATTCTCTTATATAATCCCTGATACAAGCTCACAGTGATCGATACAGCCACTCACACATTCACTGGCTCTTATGTTCAGTTATTTATATATCTCAACTCTCACATGTATTGTGTTTTACATACGTACTTACTTGCACATGTAGCAATGAGAAATCCATTCACTCACCAACACACCCATGCATAGTCAACCGCCCATATAGCTGTTTCCACATGCACTCTTGAACTCATACTCCGAGTGAATCAACTGCTTACACATCTATGCACAGAGTCACGCACCTCCCAGCCACCCACACACACACTCAGCCTCCCATTCAAATACTTGGGCAACCAATCAATAACCCATATGGCCACTCTTATAGCTACTGATCAACACATGCAGCAGCTTACACAACAACAAACATACTGATGCACAAATTAAGACAGTTTAGTCACTAACCCATGCACTCAGTGAGACACATTTAATCACTCACTCATACAGTCAGTCATGCACCTACTAAATTCTTCATCCAGACACTTATACATCCACTCATTCTTCAATATGTGAAACATATTTAAACTTTACAGACACATACTATCATTTGAGTTGTCATCAGTGATGTCATTTGAGATGTCATCAGTGATGTCATCAGTGATGTCACTGACCATGTCATGAATGATGTAATATGTGACATCATCAGCAGTGGATTGCGGGTGCGCGATATATAGTTAGCGCTTCTAACTATATATGGAATTTCAATGGTTTTATGCGAGTAAAATAAGGTTTTGTAAATGCTAATTCCTAACTATATATGGACTATAACCAATGGTTTTTTCATTGAATATATATATATATATATATATATATTTATATATATATTCACAGAAAAAACCATAGGTTATAGACCATATATAGTTAGGAATTTGCATTTACAAAACCTTGAAAATTCACTGAAAAAACCATAGGTTATAGACCATATATAGTTAGGGATTAGCATTTAAAGAACCTTATTTTATTTGCACAAAACCATTGAAATTCCATATATAGTTAGTTGCACTAACTATATATCGCGGACCCGCAATCCACTGCTAATGATGTCACATATTACATCATTCATGACATGGTCAGTGACATCACTGATGACATCACTGATGACATCTCAAATGACATCACTGATGACATCACTGATGACAACACCCAGTGGCTGTATGTTTCTGTAAAGTTAAAATATGTCTTACATATTGAAGAATGAGTGGATGTATAAGTGTCTGGATGAAGGATTTAGTAGGTGCATGACTGACTGTATGAGAGAATGATTAAATGTGTCTCACTGAGTGCATGGGTTAGTGATTAAAGTGTCTTAATTTGGCAATCATTATTTATGTTCTTCTGTAAACTGCTGCATGTTTAAATCAGTAGCTATATCAGTAACTATATGGGTTATTGAATGGTTGCCCAAGTATTTGTATGGGAGACTGAGTATGTGTGTGGGTGGCTGGGAGGTGTATAACTCTGTGCATAGATGTGTGAGCAGTTGATTCCCTAGGTGTATGGCTTCAAAAGTGCATGTAGAAACAGCTGTATGGACAGTTGACTGTGTGCATGAGTATATTGGTGAGTGAATGGATATCTCAGTGCTACATGTCAAAGTAAGTACATATGTAAAACTCAGTACATGTGAGAGTTGACATATATAAATAACTGTGCATAAGAGCCAGTGAATGTGAGAGTGGCTGTATGAATCATTGTGAACTTGTATCAAGGATTGTATAAGAGAGTAAATATGTGTTAGTATATGTTTGAATAAGTAAGGTGTGTATAACTGTATAGTTGAGGAAATGGAGGTGTGATTGATTCTTTGCATGACTGACTAGGTTTGTGAGTAACTCCATGGATGTGTGACAGTCTGAGAGTGCCTGTTTACACTGAGTGTATCTAAGGTTATATTAGAGTCTGAAGATGTATTATCACATAAATGATATCATCAGTGATGTAATCAGTAATGTCAAATGTGATGTCAGTGATGTCATCAGTGATGTCATTTGAGATGTCATCCGTGATGTCATCAGTGATGTCATTTGAGATGTCATCAGTGATGTCATCAGTGATGTCACTCACCATGTCATGAATGATGTAATATGTGACATCATTAGCAGTGGATTGCGGGTCCGCGATATATAGTTAGTGCAACTAACTATATATGGAATTTCAATGGTTTTGTGCAAATAAAATAAGGTTTTTTAAATGCTAATCCCTAACTATATATGGTCTATAACCTATGGTTTTTTCAGTGAATTTTCAAGGTTTTGTAAATGCAAATTCCTAACTATATATGGTCTATAACCTATGGTTTTTTCTGTGAATTTCATTGGTTTTTTAAAAGCTAATATCTATAGCTGTAAAATATATTCTTTATTAAGTGACGTATCACGTAGCCCGTGAGACGCCTCATGATGCATCGCATAACCGTGACGTATCGTCTCTGCAGCGCAAACCAAACCCAAAACGTAAGCGCGCCAAAACACGCTTAAAGATATATATATATTTTTTTAACCTTAATTAGACAAAATCCACACGTGCACATATCACAAACGTTCAAAAAACACAATATGTCGGACTCCCGTTACGCTGCCGGTTAGCTGCCCGGTTAACGTACCAGGAAGCACCTTTACCGCGAAAAATCGCATTTTTTTTTTCACCCCCCAGGGAACTTTAATAGCCCCCTCATCAATCCTAGGGGTTCAGGAGGGGTCTGCCTTACCCCTTTCATTCATTTACACCTTTTTTTTTTTCCACCTCTTGTCTCTCGATCCCACAGAGAGACAAGATGGCGGCCGCTTCAGACTGTTTACAATGATAACAGCCAATCAGCTTCTCCTCAGACTCCCGTTACACTGCCGGTTAGCTGCCCGGTTCGCGTACCAAGACGCGTCTCTACGGCGAAAAAATCGGAATTTTTTTTTTTGGGCCCAGCGTGGCTCTATAATATCCCCTCATCAATCCTAGGGGGTCAGAAGGGGTCTACCTTGCCCCTTTCCTTCATTTCCCCCTTTGTTTTGGCCTCCTCTTGTCTCTCGATCCTACCGAGAGACAAGATGGCGGCCGCTCCGAACTGTTTACAATGTTGACAGCCAATCAGCTACTCGTCAGACTCCCGTTACACTGCCGGTTAGCTTCCCGGTTAGCTGCCCGGTTCGCGTACCAAGACGCGTCTCTACGGCGAAAAAAACGGATTT
Organism: Lissotriton vulgaris; assembly: GCF_964263255.1. Lineage (NCBI taxonomy): Eukaryota > Metazoa > Chordata > Amphibia > Caudata > Salamandridae > Lissotriton > Lissotriton vulgaris. The sequence goes on from NC_141689.1 coordinate 1,278,312,351, forward strand.
TTTTTTTTTTTTTTTGGGCCCAGCGTGGCTCTATAATATCCCCTCATCAATCCTAGGGGGTCAGAAGGGGTCTACCTTGCCCCCTTTCCTTCATTTCCTCCTTTGTTTTGGCCTCCTCTTGTCTCTCGATCCTACCGAGAGACAAGATGGCGGCCGCACCGGACTGTTTAGAATGTTGACAGACACCGGAGAGCCAATCAGCTTCGCTTCGCAAAGTTCCGATAAGCGAAAAGTACGCGAACCGGATCGCTGCCCGGAGCGCTGTTACAGATATATATCTTGATTTAAACGTTAATTTCTCAAAATCCACTGAAGCACATATATTGAGACCTAGCAAAGGCACATCGGGCTAACAGTCCCTACAATTTTGCCAAGTTTCGTGCAAATCCATTCAGCCGTTCGAGCTAAAAGTGAGGCCAAAGGCCCTATGGAAAAATGAATGGGAAAAACGCGTTTTGGGACCCCCCTTTTTTCTCAGCCCCTCCTTGACGAAACCCCCCCAAATTTCCAGGAGCTGCTCAGGAACAAAATGTGCCATTTTCCTGAAAATTTCAGCCGATTCCGTCCACAAACGCCAAAGTTATTAGACATAGAATTTTCAAAAATCCCATAGGGAAAAAATCCTAACTATATATACCTACTGGCGACTGCCAGTAGGTAATATATATATATATATATATATATATATATATATATATATATATATATATATATATATATATATATATATATATATATATATATATATATATATATATATATATATATATATATATATATATATTACCTACTGGCGGTCGCCAGTAGGTAGTTATAGTTAGGATTATTTTCAATGCAAAATCTCAACATTCTATTGTGAATAACTTTGGCGCCGGTTGAGGAACCTGCCTGAAAATTTCATCAAATTTGCCTCATGGCGCTCTGGTCCTTCACTGAGAGTTTGGGGGGGATTCGTCAAGCGGGCTGATATTAAAGGGGGGTCCCAAATCGTGTTTTCCCCACGTTAAATTCCATAGGGCGGTCGACCTCACTTTTAGCCCGAACGGCTGAATGGATTTCTACCAAACTTTGCAAAATTGTAGGGACTGGTAGCTCGATGTGCCTTTGCTATGTCTCAAGATATATGCTCCAGTGAGTTTTTACGAAAATTAACTTTGAAAAAATATATATTGGGCTACATTGGGCTATATATATGTTAGAGCCCAAATGTAGCCCAATGTAGCCCAATGTAGCTCAATGTAGCCCAAAGATGGCCACCAGAGACATAAAAAACCAAATGTAGCCCAAATATCAGCCAGATGTAGCCTAACTATAGCCCAATGACAGAATGTCCCAGAGTGTTCTAAAGAACAACTAGAGCGCTAACAGTCTTACTTATGACAAAAGTATGGCACACCTGAAGTCATCTTGATTGGAATAATTGGTAACACTTAATACATGCAATTTGAAAAGGAACAAAAGGAGGGGTTTCATTTTGCCATAGAAATGTTTTATATAGATATATGTGTGAGTAACTTTTGGATGACTGTTGGTGAGTAACAGGATTTATAGGTGTATCACTACATAAGGTGAGTGAGTATATGTATGAGTGACTACATAGAACTGTTGGTGAATTAGTGTATGTGTATATAAATGGTGGAATTACTGAATTGGTTGTTGTAACTGGTATAGGTATCTCTTTTTTAAAAAAAAATTTAGTTTCTATTTTGGAATATGTATTTCAAGTGTTACAGTGAAAGGAGGTCTGTCACTCTGTCACCAGGTTGGTGTCATCAGTGATGTCATGAGTGATGTCACTGACCATGTCATGAGTGATGTAATATGTGACGTCATCAGCAGTGCATTACACGCGCAAGTTATAGTGGGTCCAACTAACTATAACGTGGAATTTCAATGGTTTTATGTCAGTAAAATTTCCAGCTAAATATAACTGGTGTGAAACCTATGTTTTTTTCAGTGAATTTAATAGGTTTTTTAAATGCTAATTCCTCACTATAACTGGTGTGAAACCTATGTTTTTTTCAGTGAATTTCATAGGTTTTTTAAATGCTAATTCCTTTCTATATCGAGGTTCTAACCTACGATTTTTTTTATAAATTTGCAGTTTTGAGTAAGTATTAATTATTATTATTATTTATTTATTTTTTAATCATTTTTTCCTGTGGCACTCTGGGTGCGCGCTCCGGTAAGCTCTCCGGAAAGCGCACCCAGAGCGCTACTTTCGTTCGTAAAAAAAAATATGAATGAAAAGTAACTTAGGCGCGCCGCGTAAGTGCCCCCGGAAGCGCCTACTTTCGCGCCGCGTATGCGCCCCGGAAGCGCCTACGTTCGCGCCGCGTATGTGCCACGGAAGCGCCAACGTTCGCTCCGCGTGTGCGCACCCGGAATGTGACCTTGAAATAACACTTTTCATTGGTTGCTAACAGTTTTTTTTTCAAAGAATGAAATCCCCAGCCATTTGCTTCACTTCTTCTTTCACTTTTGTGACTGAAAGACTTGCCTTTTTGCTCTTGCATCTTTCTGGGTTAATCATGGCTGCCAGACCATCCAGCAGTGAAGATGAGCCTGAATTCATCGATGAAGAGCCTCCTCAGCCGAAGGTGAAGAAACATTTCATTTGGACATTTTGTACAATACCACCTGACCAGAAAAAAGTGAATGCTCCAAAAGTGGAGTGCAGGATCTGCAAAAAAGTCCTGTCATGGGTGACCCCAAAAAGAAATATTCTTTTGGGAACTTCAATATGATACGGCATGTGGAGAGGAAGCACCCCCAGAATTTTTCCAGGGAAAGTGTCAGGGCTCTGGCACGAGAGGTTCCCAGTGATGGGGCCTCTACATCCACTGGAGGAGCAACTACTGCTGTGAGGAGGCGATCGCAGGAGCTGGTCCCAAATATTCAACCTGCATTCAACAAAGGAGTCCTGAAATGCAGATACTGCGATCAGCTCCTTACCTTTGGGGAGCAAAGTGTCCTGCTCATGGTTCGAGCATTGGAGAACCATCACTGCCGTTCCCAGCCCTAATTTCTTTTGTTTTTTTTGCTCCTGTTGATCAGTTTCCATTCCCTGTTTTTGTTTATGTTCTTAAAAAAGAAATAGAAGAAAAAAAAAGTTATTTTCAGAACTACCTCCAATTCTCATCAAAGAGCTATATTATTAAAAAAAAGAAAAACAGTAAGTGAAGTGGAGTGCATTGATAATGGAAAGGAAAATGAGTACGAAAGAACAGAAAAGTATGAGAGGAGAAAGGAAGTGAAGTAGGGGGACTGAAAGAAGGTGAGTGTTGGGAAGGAAAGAAAGGAGAAGGAGAGTGAATATGGTGAATGTGGATATTCAAAGAAAATGTTGAAAAGGAACAGGGGTCTGGAAGGGTAAGAAAAGATGCATTGCTGGAGTTGAACACTGTAGATGAGGCCATGCATCACTTTTACGCCACCAGAGCTTCACTTTTTGTGATGCACCAGTGCTGTAAATAATGCACCTTATTCAGTCATATTTACAAAGTGACGCATCTAGGTAGATGCATCACTTTCTAAGCCCCTGCGCCACATTATTCCTACGTCATGTGTAATGTATGCAAAAGGGACGTATTTACGCTAGAAAGGGTCTTAAAGGTGACGCAGTGAAATCTATGAGATATCACTCCGTCACTTTTGTGACGCTGTTGCATCCAAATATTACGCCTGTTTCACAGTAGGCGTGCAAACCCTTTCACATGGGGCCTGGCCCCATGTGAAAGGATGCATTGCTGGAGTTGCTTCATTTTTGAGACACACTCTAGCAATACATCACTTTTGCGCTTACAGATACGTCTGAAATACTGACGTATCTGTAAGTACTTGCGACATAATGTGTCATATATTTAATATGACGCATGAGTAGAAGACTGAAGACCTCATTTATGAGGCCATGCGTCACTTTTACGCCACCGGGGCATCACTTTTTTTGACGCACCAGTGCTGTAAAAAATGCACCTTATTCAGTCATATTTACAAAGTGACGCATCTAGGTAGATGCGTCACTTTGTAAGCCCCTGCACCACATTATTCCTACGTCAGGTGTAATGTATGCAAAAGGGATGGACTGACGCAAGAAAGGGTCTTAGAGGTGACGCAGTGAAATCTATGAGATATCGTTGCGTCACTTTTATGACGCTGTTGCGTCCAAATATAACGCCTGTTTCACAGCAGGCATGCAAGTCCTTTCACATGGGGCCTGGCCCCATGTGAAAGGATGCATTGCTGGAGTTGCTTCATTTTTGAGACACACTCCAGCAATGCATCACTTTTGCGCTTACAGATACGTCTGAAATACTGACGTACCTGTAAGTACTTTGAACATAATGCGTCATATATTTAATATGACGCATGAGTAGAAGACTGAACGTCACTTTTACGCCACCGAAGCATCACTTTTTTTGATGCACCAGTGCTGTAAAAAATGCACCTTATTCAGTCATATTTACAAAGTGACGCATCTAGGCAGATGCGTCACTTTGTAAGCCCCTGCGCCACATTATTCCACCATCAGGTGTAATGTATGCAAAAGGGACGTATTGACGCAAAAAAGGGTCGTAGAGGTGATGCAGTGAATAAACTGGGTTTTCCCAATGCTTTGCTCCCCGGTCCGCTCCCAGGTGCGCGTACAGAGCGCTCCCCCAGCAAAAATAAAAAAAAAATTGTTTTGGGCACCGCGGGGCCCTTTTATAGCCCCCACATCACACCTAGGGTGTCAGGGAGGGTCTACTCTGCCCCCTTATAGTCATTTCCCCCTTTGTTTTTGCCACCTCTTGTGTCTCGATCCTACCGAGACACAAGATGGCGGCAGCTCCGGACTGTTTTGAATGTTTACAGACACCCGTGAGCCAATCAGCTTTCCGCGCGCAAGTCGCGTGTCGCGCCCGGTGCGCTCCCCCGGTGCGCGCACCGGAGCGCTCCTATAGATATATATATTTTTTTGAACCTAAATTACTCAAAATCCACTGGAGCACATATCTTGAGACATAAATGTTTTATAGTTTATCAATATTCTTCTTGGAGCCCCCTGAGAAGGTGTACAAGATCAGGGAGTGTCTACCTTTCCTCCTTTTCACGTTTTGAAACTTCAGTAAATTAGACCGATACTTCCAAATGACATACGTGACCAGGTAATGTCACCGCGTACACGTCCTAATGCGCGCATGTCAAGTCATGTGACTCGAAAACAACACTTCCAATTGGTTCTTATTAGTTTCTATTCTGGAATTTTCTCGAACCCCACCCACTTCCATCACTATCTTCTTTACTCTCAAGAGAGAACAACATTTTACATCTTTCCGAAGACTTTGGTGAAATGGCTGCCGTACAGAATTCATCTTCAGAATCTGAAGAAAATGTTCGGCTACCTTTAAGACAGAAGAAGGAATCTTTCATCTGGCAATTTTTTACTTTTCCAAAAGAACAAAAAAAGGTGAATGCAGTGTAAAGCAGTTCTTTCAAGAGGAAATCCTTCCAAAAAGTATTCGTTTTCAATACAGACGATGATGAGGCATGTGAGACAAGTGCCCCCTGTGCAATTTGCACAGGCATCGACAAGAGCTCTGGCCACGCAACTACCATCAGTGGTGGCCAGCACATCTTCTGGTGGACAACCTCTTTCTCCATCCAGTGCACAGATGGACTTGAGACCATATTTCTCAAAGGTGCATATGAAATGCAACGAGTGTGGAGAACTTCTTCTATACGGAGAGCAGAGCCTCACTCTTATTAAAATGAAGATTGATAATCATCAATGCTCCGACAAAAGATATTTTTTTTTATTTCATTTTGATCCTGTTTCACAGTTTTACAGTTCAAAATTTAGGTTCCAGTTTTAAAAATCAAAAACAATATAAAACTTGTCCAAAAAAAAAAAGTTCTTTTCAGAACTAAATCATTGTACCAAAAAGAGCTCTATTCACAAGCTGAAGTATTAACGCTTTTTTTCAGGACAATTATGCAAAAAAGTGACGATACTTGGGGCATATTATGAAGGAGACGTAATACATTATCATCGGTTTCATCGACAGAACACTGCCGATAAAACGACGATAATAGGCTTCATAGTATGTTCTACGAATTCCACAGAAACCTATGTTAGTTTGCTTTATATCTAACATTAGGTTCGATTGCAATTCATAGAGCATATTATCAAAGCCGTTATCGCCGCTATATCTGCAGTTTTCTGCCGATAAAAGCAGCGTTAATGTTCTGCCTATCCTTAAAAATATTCCCTAGTACCTTATTGAAAACGGCATTACAATGCCTGCCGTAAGACCACTTTGCATATGTGCCGCACAGTAAGTTAATGACATTCAAAGTGGGCGTACGTCAAAGCACATGCAAAATGTGGTTGGAGGGGAAAACACCCTATCACGAAAAGAGGCGTTGCGAGAAAAAGAGGTGGAATAAACTTGTTTATCGTAGGACTGCTAAAGCCTGCTCTAATCAAGCATTCGGCAGCGTTAACATCGGGGTGTGGAAAATAAAACTGAATGCACCCGTCCCCTAATTACAAGGCACACATTACTGCGTGAAAACAACGTTTGCTTTCACGCAGTAATGTTAAGTACCGCCGGCTGTTACAGAATTTACTATCACATATGTGTTCACATTGATATTAACGCACTAACACCGCGGAAAATTCCGCTGATAGCGTTGATACTTTAAACGCCGAGCAGCGGCGATTTTTATCACTTACGAGCTTTGCTATTATGAACGTTTATCTCCTAAGTCTCTGATTTTCAAACTGTGCACCGCGACTCCCCTGTGCGCCGTAATGAGGTGCCAGGGGCGCCGCGCACACTCTAGAGTGACTAACCGTCCATAAATTCTATGGACATCCCTACCCTGCTATCTATAATTGTGGCCATCACAATGAGCAGCGCTGCTCCCCTCTGAGAGGCCTCACTCCCACTGCTGGAGCGTCCTCGCACTCCTCCAGGAGCACAGGAGCAGCCCCCCCGCCCATTGAAGTTCTGTATCGGGCTCATTGCCACTTACTAAATGAGAATGGGGCACTCAAGGATATTCAAGCAGGTGGCGCTCCTCCTGCCTCAGCGTACAGAAGGGATTGCGTTAGGTTTAAAAAAGTAAAACGCCCACACTACAATGATATAGAACACTTCCTTCAAAGAAGCCTGTGAAATAAGTTTAAAAGATCAGGTTAACGTTCTTTTACTCTCCCATCATTCTTGAACATAAGTATCTACATTATTATATTCAACAATGCCATGGTTGCTGCTTTTTTATTTTAAGAAATTAGCAACCATTGACAAAGCCAATAGTTATGGCTTCTTTTTCGTGAGAAAATACTTGCTATATATCTGCATAGAATGACAGAAACAACATATAACCAGTCGGGTGCAACACTATGCTAAGCGCAGATTTTTAGCCTATGTGTCTTAAACTGCCCTCTGAATTACATCCAACACTCCCTTTGAAGAGACCTCCCCATTTTTTTAACACCTCTTAAAGCCCTGGAAACAACACCATTTAACATTTAACATAATTTACCTCCAATGTTTTCATATATCAGCGTTGGTGAACTGACTCAGTGAAATGTCGCTGATTTCATAAAATCACTTTTCAGGCGCTCCTTATGACAGTGCACCCAATCCTGCGTGGAAGTGCTTACATAAAACATGACACTGCTATGACCAGGATAGACAAAGAAATAACACAGTGATGGAAAAGTTTCTTTATTTTTTATACTTACCTAAGAAATAGTAACAAAGTAAAACTAAATTTCTGTAAACAACATAGTATCTGTGGAAGAAAAGTAAAAATAAGGTTATAATCTACATTTCATAAAACAAAACAAAGTAGGAGTGAATGAAACAGAAAGTCAAAGAAAAAAAGACTGAGGGAGAGTGAGAGACAGAGACAGAATGTGTAGTATATAAATCAATGAGTAAGATAATTAATTGAAAGAGATAATAGCACTGAAGGAATGACTGTCTAAACGAAAGTAAAGTGAGAGAGAAAATGAGAGTATGATCAGTGATAGTACACAAAATAAACAGTCTCTTAAAGAAACAGACTAAGAGTACAGGAATGTCTTAAGGAGATAGATAAAATAAAGGAAAAACAATAAGAGAAACAGAGTGAAAAAGGATGAGTAACAAGATGAACGGAGTAGAAATAGACAAGGACTGTAAGAGACAGATAAATAGAAATGAAGTAGGGTAAGGGAAGTAAACTATGGGCCTTATTTATGAAGGCCTTGCGCCACCCATGCGTCACTTTTAACATGGGAAAAAGTGGCACATCGGTTGCGCAAGTCTTTCATAAATGAGGCCCTTTAGATTTAAGGTTAAGAATTGAGCATAAATATTGAAAGCAGAGTAAGGGAACAAATATTAATGTACGGTAAGAAAAATGAATTAAGATTCTAGAAACAAAGGTGATACAAGGTCAATAAAGGGGAGTCACCATGAGACAACGGAAGAAACAAACTGAAGAGATAAATAGACTGAATAAAATGGTAACAGAAAAGATGTTAGAGAAACAGGAGAGAAAATTAAACAACGCAAAATGTGGATGAGTTAAACGGAATAGGCATGACTGAACAGTACTGACAAAGGAAGGGGATGAAAAGAATAAGGATAAGAGACAGGCAGAGGAAACTCTCGGATATCATTAGTTGTACTTACCTTATAAATGTAATATCTGTGGAAGACAATAAAAAAATCTGTTATAATACATATTTCTAAATCCAATGTAACAAAATAACGTAAACAGCATATTACATGGTTTATTTTTGCAGTCCTCAGAATATATTGATTTTCACTATAAACAGTGATTTCAATAGTAATCATCATCTAACAGCAGGGAAAAAAAGCACAATCTAAATGATTGTGTTTAAAAAACCCATACAAGATCTCTATACATAATATAAATACCTGAAAAAAAATGTCTTAAATGTTTTTCTCTAATTCGCAATTTCTTGAGTAAGCACAGAAAATCTTCCACAGTTACAAACTAATTAAACCATACCACTTATTTTTAAATACATCTCAACAAAGCTCCATGCAAGTATGTTCTTAAAACATTTATCTTAAGTACACATTTTCTTCTCTCATAACTTTCCACGTGGCCAAATAGAATGAGTTAACTCGTTATTTTTTAAATACCTCTCAACAAACTTCCGTCCAAATATGTTCGAAAAACATTTATCTCAAGTACACATTTTGTTGTCTCATATTTTTCCGTGTGGCCAAATAGTATGAGTTAAGTAGTTATTTTTTCAAATTACTTAATCGTAGTCTTATCCATTCTTTTCTGAACCTTTTGAGTAAAAATTCTAACGTGGTCTGTACCATCAAACATTAAGTAAACTTGTACCTGATGCTATCACTATGCCAAATACAAATTTAATTTCTAGATTTGCACACCCTCAGTCACATGATATTTCTAAACAACAGAGTTTTATATCTTTACAGTATTAATCTTACTACACCAAGTAATTTTACTTAAATTTGGGTTGCAAAAATAGCAGATAAGAATTACTTAAGTCAAAAGGCAAACGTTTTTTAAAAGTCAATTGACTATCATTGCAGAGCGTCCAGCCTGTTGGAGACTTCAAATAAGCTGTGTAATGTCCTGATGATGTTGAAGGCCCTTCATGAAAAATAATGGCTGCAGTTACAAATATTCTTCTAGAAATAGATACTTGAGAAGCCACAAATTTTTTAATTAAAGTTGACAATTTACTCCCATCAGCTCTGCATCGTTGAAACATTGAAATTACATATTGTCCATTTCTGTGGATAAATAATGTTGATAACATTTCAGAGTTACATTGAGAGCAGACCATGTTCTGATGCGCATCTTTAACTAGATTATTAAAGGATACTTCTTTACAGTCTGGTAATGTTAAATATATCAATCTTTCAGTGTGTATATCAGTAGTACTTGAAAATGAACAATTATCGCAATTATGTTCCCGTTTATAAGAAAGGCCAAAAAGACTATCAATATCTACACCTTCATCTTCCAAAACTGTAAGCATATACATAATAAATTCCTGACAATCTTGCTGAATATTCTGAGAAAATTGATTTAGTCCTGCACATATGTCTAAAACATTCCTTAGTTCTGAAACACTTGCTACTTCACTATTACCACTGCTACATTTTTCAAATACAGAAGTTAACGAACAACAAAATGCTTGCTCCCGATTTTGTACAATCTGTTGCTGAATTTTTTTTAGAAAAAAAACAACATTAACTACTTCATTTGCATAGCAATTGACACCAGACCTGTTTTCAAACTTAAATCCAACAATCTCTTCAATACTAACCTTTTTCTTACTGCTACCAATGACAGCTACATCTTCCTTTCTCTACTACTTCGGTACATTTTTCCTCATTTCTCCTTTTCTGACCAACCATACACTTTAAAATTAAAGGATATTGAGGTAAACTTGGAGCATATTCTCTTCTTAACCTATTATACTCCTTCACAGAATTTAAATCTGCACTAATCTTTTTCTCATCAAAATCAATTAGATAAAGTCCACATAAAGTTCTAACTCGAGATAAAGCAACATACGCCATACCCTCTTTGAATACAGTGCTTCCAATATTTACCAAAGCACAATCTACACTTAAACCTTGAGATTTGTGAATAGTCACTGCATATGCCAAACAAATTGGAAATTGCTTCTGACGGACATATAAGTCTTTCACAAGCAAAAAATGAGTTGAACAGCGACTGAATTGTTGAACTTCCTCAATTCCATCAAATTTGATTCTTAAAAATTCAATCTCATCTCTATTTGAGTAATTGACAAAACCAACAACATTACCCATTGCTCATTTACCAAACCTCTTAATACATGTAAATTTCTCCGTAAAATAATCTGACAATTTAAACATACATACAGATTTTTTTCTAAGCCAGCAGTTTTAGGTATAGATTTCTGAAGAGAAAACAATTTTATCTTCAACTTTTCAGACAAAACAATAGTACTACCTTCATGCTCTATTCTATCTTTAGCTTCCAGTTTCTTAATTTCTTGATTTTCTAACTTCAACATTTTTTCATTGAAAACCGAACATTCTTTGAGAGTTGGCATCAAGCATATGACTGACTTATCTGCTACCTCTTTACTATATATTTTCTCAGGTACATTATTTTCATTAGGAAACAGCTTGGAAAGTCATCATGTTTGTAGAGTTTCTTTTGCATCTTCAGTTAGTTTTCCAATCCTTATATCTTGAAGAATATTTCCATATTTAGTATCCTTTGCCTGTCGCATATTTTGAATCAGTTCAGTATATTTGAAATGTGACCATATATTAACATTTCCAATACTGCCCAGGCACTTTCTGGTCTCTTTATGCGTAACAGTTTCAAATACAGGTTGTCCTTTCACAGGAGTTAGCGGCAGTAGATCTCCAAAAACTATGACATGTTTACCTCCAAATAACACATCATACTCTGTCTTAAGTATCTGTTGCATTCTTAAATGCACAAAAGCAAGCATTACATTGGATACCATGCTTACCTCATCAATAATGAGAAGTTTCATTTTTTTAAGGACTCTGGAAACTTCAAAACAAGCTCCTCCAGATAGCTTGTGATATTGTAATTTATTTTCATGTTCAACTGGCAGCATCAGTAAACGATGTAAAGTAATACCTTTAATATTATGTGCTGCCAATCCAGTTGGAGCAGTAACAACACAAGACAGTGTTGACTGAGTTTTTTGCTGTAGATATGCAGTAATTCCTTTAATTAGGAAACTTTTACCAGTTCCTGCTTCTCCACTTACATATAGCCGAACAGCTTCAAATGACATACATGAGCATTCTTTTTTCTCATGATGAAAGCCATGCTCAATGTGCTCTGTCACTTCATCATATATCTGTCTTTGCTCAAGATTAAGTTGCTTCTCCAATTCTTCTAAGTTTATTACTTCCTCTTGACCTTGCTGCATTGCTCTTTCCACCTCATCCATGGCAGTGGCTGCTTCATTTAGGATAATTGGTTGTCCCAGTGGATCTTGACTTAACGAAGCCGAACTTTGACTACCTTGTGAACTGTCTCTAGCAATCTCAGCTGCAATTGTTGCTTCTTGCTCTATTTCGTCATTCAACATCTGGAGATAATTACTGAAAACAGGACATTCGATACTACTTTTAGATGCATTAAATGAATCTTCATAACTATCAAAGTCACCAAGTAGTTCCTCTTCTGTACGCCATGGTTTAAAGAGTTGCAAAAGAGCTAAATAGTAAAACTCTCTTTTATCAAGTGTTTCGCAACTCAGTTTTCGGTGATTAATCAAGTGTCCTTTTCTTTGTTTCACCAGACATCCTTCATGTCCAATTACAGCGTGTACACCTTTATCAATATTCTCTGTAATATTCCTTTTAAAACTGTAGTTTTGAAGTATTTCATACAGACAAATGTTTTTAAGCAGAGTACCTCTATTTGGATAGTATGTATCCAACATATTTGTTTTCAGAATGTCTGTACTGTTTGGTTCTTTCTGTGCTAAATATTCAATTTTTTGCACAGGTTTCAGAACACGGTTTCGTGTTTCTGCAAGGCCCAAACTCACCCACAGGATATTCTTGATTTCGCATAAAGACTTGCTGATGATAAGCGATCACAACATTCATATGCTCCAATTTCTCGATGAGACAACATTTTCAAACTGTACGTATACAATTTCTTGCTTAGGCTCTTTTCATGAGAAATATATTCCCACATCTCCTTCAGTTCTGTCTTTTCAGATTTCGCGATGTAAGACGTTACATATCGAGCCTCAGCAATAGAGTTGTCTGCAACATATTGTATGTCCATGTTAGCATTCCACATGGACAAAATGACTGGGTTATAGTCATTTATATATTTGGACTCTTCACCTCTTCTTAAATTGTACGTATTTTTAGGTGACCTTTTTGTGATATTATGTCGCAAAGATGACATAAAATTGTTGACTCTTCATTTTGAAAGTACCGGTCGTGCAAATCCAAAACGACATTTGGTGTAGAATTTACTCTTTGATTTGAATTTTCGCCGACAATATTTTCCACAACGATGACTTTGAAAGCGTAACACTTTTCCTCTTAATTCCTTATCAGTTGTACTATTAGGTATGTCACAAGTGGCATATTGTTCAATAAAAGACAGTACAGTCTCATCCGAGTCTGTTCCAAATTTAGGAGCACCCTTGATCAATAACAGCACATGAGTATGAGGAGCACCTCTTGCTTGATATTCTTTTTTTCAAAAGAAATCCAGTACTTCACCAAGAGGTGTATTTTTCTTGTTTGTAATAAAAGACATCATAGCTTCAAATGTATGATTAAAATATCTGCAAACATTAACCGGATCCAACGAACACAGTTCTCCAGGTGTCTTGTAGGTTATATTTTCCATGTTTGCATTCGCCTCCCGAAGAAATTCAAGTAAATCTTCCCAAGCATACTCTGCACAGCTTAGAGTTAAAAACCAAGTAGGTGCTCCTAAGTTTCTAAGCATGCATTTCAAATCTCCATGACGACGGTACCAATACTCATTAGTACCACGCTGACAAGCCATTAAATTAATTAGGTGTGAATCCAAAACACTATCTTTCTGTTGCACTTTATCCATAAATTCCTTTGCTGAAACATTTTGCAGATGCACTCCACTTTTTAAGATATGGTTTACTGCATAAGAAAGACCGGTACTCAGATGCAGGAATCTGCATGGGCCGATCATCATATCGTGTACCTACACCTGTAGGGAATAACTGTGGGAAACAACGACCTTCCAAACTTTCTTCCCATACACTAATAGGATTTCCTTTTGCTTTTTTCATCTGAAATAATTCAATAGCATTCCCTATTGCTTCTTGGGAACACAGTAGATGAACACTGTAATGCTCTTAAATTTCTTCACTTCTGGATAAGTCAACTTTTTCAATTTGTCCAATAGACAAATCATTGTCCTCTTCTTCACTTACTTCTTCTTCTTCTACGTATACATTTTTATAGTATTTAATATTTTTGACTAAATACAACATTGCCTTTTTGACTTTTCTAACATCCACTAAATCTTGCCAGACTTTCTTACTCTTTGTAGGTACACCATTAACTACAATAACTAGAGGTTCCTCTTCTACATTTTTAACACCAATTGTTTCCATTTTTTTTTAAAATCAAGTGGCAAATATGCAACTCTACCCTTTAATCCTCTTTGTAAATCTGAAGGATTTAATTTGCCAGTCTTAGGCTCCATACGAACAATAGCCTGAAAAGGATGTACACATTGAATGAGAATAGTCTCATAAGTATTTAAATCCATCAGTTCCGATGGAATATTTATCAACTCAAGATTATTATGTACAGCTCTAGCAGGAATTCTATTTTCTTTGATTTATTATAACAATACTTACATATACGTTGCTCAAAACCCAAATCAAAATAGTTTTCTACCAACAAATAAGTTGCAAAATCTTTCCATTGACTATTATTTTCATCTTCACTTTTTAAATATAAATCAACTAATCTAGTTTGACTTTTGTAATGAATGCATCAAAAACACACACAAGGAAAATTTGGTTGCTCACCTGCAATGACCTTAAACTTTGTTATTTCCTGTTCAAAATTTTCAGTATTAAAATTTCCAACATTTTCTAACACATTTCCTTCTATAACTATATTAGTTTCTGCATTGTCTTCATCTGGACCAAAGTACCTTAACTCAATTTCTGCACAAATCTACTTCACATCTAATTCACATCCATGCAAAAGAGCACTATTTAACTGTTTAAGTTTAAGTGCTGGACATTTTGCATAATACAACTTTCTCACTAATTTTCTCATTTTTGTATGATGCACTGCTAACATCCTGAAGTGATGAAACACACTCTGGCATATTTTTTTAGAAAGACAAGCCAGAGAATGGTCTTGCAGACCTATTTTTTCTCGCACTCTGCAATGGTCTAATTCTTGCAACATTACAATTTTTTTCTTAAGACTTTCCTTAGTGTACTTACGTAAGAAATTGCGAAAGAAATCAATTGAATCCTGTCGTACACTGCAAATGCTACTACAATTCCAACTGTAAACAGGAACATTAGAACGTCCCTCTAAAACTTCTCCAGCTATCACCTCTTCTGCATTTCTAACCACAATTTTCTCTTTCTCAAATGCAGAACCATCCTTCACCTCATATGCTCGACCACTGGTGTCAACTGCATGCAACAAATCTTTACTTTGAAAGTAACTCTCTTCATGGAAAAATGGCTCAGAAGTTGAAGTATGCATCCACTTCCCAGAAAACACTTTCCAAAAATTACTTCTATTTATGTGTATCTTCCATTTACTCTTAGCTTTTAAAACTCTGATAGCCTTATTTAGTGCCTTTATTTAGTGTATTTATACTATTAATTACTAAAATAAATAATTTTCTTTTTTTCACAAACGCGCGCTCAACAACAGCCTCTATATGTTTTTTCTTCTTATAAAAAGCAGATCTTCTTTTACCAACTTTCTCCTTTTTTAATAAATTCAAACTACTCTGTTATAAAACATACACTTCCTGATTTCCGTAAACTGATTCGTACGTGTTTTACTGTATATATTTTCCTCTCTGCTGATTCGAGAAACATTTTGATTTTTTGTAGCATTATAGTTGGCTACTATCATATAACATACAAATTAAAACCACAGATTCATTTTCTAAGTGGAATAAAGACAAAGAAACAGTCTCTGAACAGAGTAGGAAATCCTGTAGTGAATGTTGGTTCTAAATTTATGACAGTCCATAGCTGTGTCAACATTATAGACGTATTTTCTGATTCTAATTTTTAAAGCATACAAACAGTACAGTGTTTTTCAAGAACTGTCGGTAATCCTAGTGCTTTTATTTTTTTTTACTATAATCTCTTATACACTTCATGAGAACATGTATTGTCACTCTCATAAAGCAGACCAACGACGAATAGTACAAGAAAACTGTCTTCAAGAATGCTTTACTATCCAAAATAATTTTATTTATTTAAAAGTTCATAATCTAAAAGAACTTGAAGCATTATCTCATCGGGTAATTCTTCCGATTGATCACCCTCATCCTCCAAACTCTCCTCTTCCCCTTCCACGATCTCTAAATAAGCACTGTCCAATGTTTTATCCATAAAGTCCTCATTTTCCAAGTTATTTTCGTCCTCAAAAACTCCATCTAGTAATTCCTCCAGCAGATCATTTACGATTTCAAAATGTATTTGCTTTTTTTCAGAATAATTCTCCATATCTAATTTTATTTCTTTCTTCTGTATCCTTTTAAAAAAATATAAAGACAAAATTATATATTTTTCATAAATTGATAACTTAAAAGTACCTTTACTAATTTTTAAACTACATACATTTTTATACTTTCTAACTCATTAACTACATATATTAAGATAGCACCTTCCTCGTGTTTTGAAAACAAATTGACACTATGAGCCTAGACATTAACACTGTTCCTTTTTTTCATTAAATAATTACTGCTGTAAAAGGACATCTTACTGTAAAGTTTGTTTTTAGATTTTCTGGATATCACAACTATTGATAAACTTTATAATTGATTTGTAGGAATCCATTTTCTGAGTTCACCACTACAAACTGCTATTCAAACTATATACAGTCTGAAGGGGGGGCTCACATTGTACAAACCATGACATTCACTTAACAGATTACTACTTCCCGCAGAGACAGTTGCTTTTATGTTTCAACAGCATACTCAGCATGTGAATTTCATAGCATGTACAACATTTCATGCTAACCATGAGGAACTACATCATAATAAAGCTCTGGAAATGTATGTAAAACAGTGCACACAGATAGTACAGTCACAGATATGCAGAAAAGATGCCCATCACACCAAGAGCCATATCATAATACACCTCTGTAAATGAAGAAAAAAGACTGCCAAAGATAATACAGCATGAGTTTGAGAAATAATGAACACTTAGCAAGAATTATTCCATGGAAACCACAAAGAATTATAGTCAAATGATAGATGAACCAGAACTGCATCGAAAAGAACACATGCACCAGGCCCATAAAAAGATAATATCAACTGTCAGTGGAAAAATATCTCAAAATACATATCTAGTATAAGCAGATACAGACATGGTAAACATAGAAGATAAAATCATGCTCCAAACAGAAACTTTGCAAATATTTTAAAAAATCTTGCTTATTATTTTAATGTGCACCCAAAAAAATTGCCTTTCAAAAATACCAACTCACCTGAAAAAAAGAATATGATTCCTGAAAACTCTGTAACGTAGAAGGCAGGTTGTTGCTATTCAGCACCAAACACTATAAAAAAGAGAAATAATGAAATGTAATTAACATATTACAGACATATTTATCACACAACATAGAGCCATTGTAGCAAACAACAAGCCTAACAGATAAATTACCTAAGATTCTCTACCATTAGATATCCTAATGCCTAACCAAGTTCAATAATTGTTTTTTGAACACATCAAATAACTAAATATTATATAAAATATTAAATATAGAGTAGAAAAGAGACACAGGACAGAAGAGATACAGAATACAGGAGAGAGAGAGACAGTAGCAGGCAGAGGAACATACAGAGACAGACCAGCATTCAAAGCATAAATGGAGAGACAGAAAAATAACAGCAGCACTGAAAATTCGAGAAAGAAAGGGAAGGTACAATAATGAAAAAGATGACCATGCAGAGGGAGTCAGAGAGTAGAAATAACAGACAGAGCACAAAGAAGACAAAAGACAGGAGGAACAGGAACAGAGAGGACAGCAGGCAAACACTACAATAGGGTGAGAGAGAGCAGAAGGAACACAGAGATGGACAAACAAAGCAGAAGAGAGAGAAAGATGGAGAGAAGAAGAGTGAATAAGAGGGAAAGAGATATACACCACCATACAGACAATGTAGGAGGAACACTGAGAACAGGACACAGAGAAAGATACAAAACGAGCACGAGAAAGAGAGAGATATCACAAGGGACAGTGAAGGTAAGAGTGCTTTCAGGTCAGAAAAGAAAAGAATGACAGAAATGAATAAATATAGTGAAAAGCACAACAAAGACAGAGAGAGCAAGAGAAACAAAAAGAATAGGACACAAAGGGCCTCATTTATGAAAGCCTTGCGCCACAGATGCGTCACTTTTTCCCATGTTAAAAGTGACGCACCGCCGGCGCAAGGCCTTCATAAATAAACAACTGCATAGAGAGAAAATGTATGAGAGACAGGAACGGTAAAAATCAGAGGATAGGCAACATGGAGAATTTTTGTTTATAACTACTAAGCAATGGTATAGTGACTTCTTTGCCAGAAATTATTTGAAGTCATTCTGCTACTCTTCACTCCATAGTTGCCAACCTATTTTTCTGGACTTCCTGTTCTACTACCAGTGACTGCGGCTTTTGTGTTCCTGTTTTGTTTATTACAAAATGGATGTCCATCCTGTCTTCGCAAACGAGCCGGAGCACTTAGAACTATTTCGCCAGAGGATGCTTGAATACTATGACATCCTGCCACTTGCGACTCTGAGTGCGTCATATGCATTATCATTTCGATTTTCCTATTTCACCTGTTTGCAGCCTGTATTTCATTGCCTGAACTGTGATTTCATGTGGGCCCTGGACTTATGTCTCTGCAATTTGGTATCTCCTGAAGTGAATTACAATCAACTCATGAATCCGTTAATTGATGGGGGCGTGGTTTGGACGCCGATCGGGATGGCGGCGTGAGCCTGCAGCTCCGTGCCAGATCCCGCAATTCTCCTGCGAAACCTCGCTCCCGAGCCGACTGAGGCTCGGAAATCCTGCCTGATGCACCAGAGAGACAGTCGACTACGATTGAGGGCCAACGGGTAGTCAGCAGCTGTGCTGGGACCCGATATCCGAACTTGGAAGTGCCGCATATGCAAAAACAAGATGGCGGCCGCACCGAACTGCGGAGGCTGACCTGCGGGGCGCGGCGAACCGAGGCTGGGGGATAGCGGAGACTACTGCCTGAAGAGCTTGGAGGAGTGACGCCCTTGCCGAGCGGGAAACGATAGCGGCAGGAGTGGTGCGGAGTGTTTACTGCCGCTTTGGAGGCCTGTGGTCGGGGCGCCCATCCCCCCACCACCGGACCCGGCCACCATCTACGGAGGGTGTTGTCCCTCGGCTGCGCTGGGGGACCCCGTGGCGATTGAGAGCCTAACAGCGCCGTAACACCGACGGGCGGAGCAGAGGCGGCTGCTGCAAAGGGAATGGGTGAGCCGACTGGCGGACCCGGTGCCTGGATTCCGGATTGGGCAGCCGCCCGGAGCCGGTGACCTGGTTTCCTGCATGGAGAGGTAGAGGCAGAGGGGAGCATACCAGGGCGGGCCCTGTGAGCTTGCTGGGGCGGACAGTGATCGGCGCCTGCCGGCTGCACGCAGCTGACCTCGGACCAGATAGGAGGTGGAGGTGCGGGATCTGGGAGGCACAGGTGGACGCTGCACCAGCCTGATAGAAAGAGGCACCCCCACGCGGATCACGCATCCGGCTCTGACCACTGCCTGCCTGCTTGATTGGGGACAAACACTTAGCTCCCCCTCGTCTGTGCACTGGGCATTTTCTGGAACTGGGCGGCGCTTGAATCGGCCGGGGAGAAGTGGGGTATTCAGGCAGGGGACAGCAAGTGACTACATAAGGAGGGGCCTCTTGGCCACGAAGAGCTTGTTGGGGCACTGTCAGTGGGGTTGAACAGTGGACGGCCATTTTGGGCGTGACAGTGAGATCCCTGAATGGTGGAGGACACGGTCCCTGAAGGAGGACGTCATTGTTAGGAGAGGTCGCTGAGGCTGAGTGGTGAGAGGGAACGCAGGCATTCCCACTCGGTTGATGGAAGTTGGGGCAGGACTGTCTCCTGGAGTCAATCCTACCACAGTACACGCGGTAACCAAGATGGCCGCTACTGGCACTGCCTTGAGTGTGAAGCAGGGGCAGGACCAGACGAACATGCCGGACATGGTTGGTGGACCCCACACGGTCCCAGATGCATCGGCGCAAGAACAAAGACTGAATGCACGGCTGGATGGCATACTGGAGGCGATCACTGCGACCAAGGAGTCCTTACACCAGGATATAGCGCAGGTGGCCACGGGACTGGGCCACTTGAGGGCAGATCACGCCAAGCTGTCCGACAGAGTGAAGGAAAACGAAGAGCTGCTCCAGGAACTAAAACCGGCGGTTGTCACCGCAGAACACAAACTATCTGATATCCTCGGCCGATTGGCGACGCTGGTGAAACGTACGGAGGATTCTGAAAGCCGCAATCGGAGGAACAACGTAAGGGTGGTAGGCCTGCCGGAAAAAGTTGAGGGGGAGGATGCTGTGGCCTACATGGAGAACTGGTTTAAAACGGTTGTGGCTCCGGAGGGTCTATCTCCATTCTTCTCCCTGGAGAGAGCGCACAGGGTCCCGGCCCGCCCGCCCATGCAGGGCCGCCCTCCCAGGCCAATGGTGGTCAGGCTCTTGCATTTCAAAGACCGGGACCTACTGATCCAAAGAGCGCGCTCGGTGGGTCCCTTCCAGGTGGACAATAGCTCGGTCACGGTTTTCTTTGACTACACGCAGGAAGTCCAAAAGAGCAGAGCATCTTTTCTGGCCGTAAAAAAAGAACTGAGGGATGAAGGTATACAGTACTCCCTACTCTTTCCAGCCAAATTACGAGTGATCCTGGATGGATCAACCCAATTTTTTTAGACCCCTGACTAGGTGTGGTCAGGCTCGAGTTGTACCGTGCTGGTACGGATCGCCAGGGTAAAGGTGAAAAAGAGAGACAAAAACCGGTCCAGGTTCGAAAGTCACAACGCATCCGCAAGCGAAACAAACTCAAGAGAGCGATGCGGGTCGACCAGATGGCGGCGGAAAGAAAGGGAGCATTGGCTGCAATGGCGATCATTACAGGTTCACAGCAAGAGAAGTTATCGATGGACTTGGACTCTGAAGGAGAGGGAAGGAAGTCTGGAGAAAAACTTTCGGAAGCAGATAGCTCTGTGGGGCCGACGGTCACCCCACAGACAGCGGATGGCCTGTTTAATGGATGAGACTTGGAGTCAGGGACATACTTGCGGCTCCTGTTGGAGCAGCCTGCCCCTGGTGTTTGGCGCACAAGCAGGTACTCTGTTGCAACTACCATATGGGATCATGGGCTTGGGGTGAGGGCTTGGCTTGCCCCGGGTCGGCTCTGACTTACCCCCTCAATGCCCTAAGGCTTTCTGTGGTGACGACCACAGAGTAGTGGAATGTGTGTTGTGATACAGGTTTGGATGGGGGCTGATGTTGTGTTATTAGGTCCTGTTCTGGGGAGTGGGGTTGAGGGAGTTGATTGGGATGTTGTGAATGGGGGGGTTTAGTGCACTGATGTGGGTGTCCAATTGACGCTGTTGAAATGGTGGGGTGATGGCTGCAATGGGGATGTTACCTAATTTGAAATGCCTCACATGGAATGTCCGTGGCCTGCGAACTATGTCAAGGCGCTACAAGGTGCACGCATATCTGGTGCGACGAGGTGTACAGATTGCACTGTTGCAAGAAACCCATCTGACCAAGCAGGAATGCACTGCATTGCAGAAGAGATGGCATGGCCAGGTGTTTGGTACCACGTATTCAGCGTTTGCCAGGGGGGTGTTGATATGGGTGAGAGCCGGGGTCCCATTCCAGGCCACGAACCAGCTAGTGGACCCTGAGGGTAGGTTTGTGGTGGTGGGGGGGAGGTTGTATGGCCGTGAGGTGGTCCTGTGTAGTATATATGCCCCTAATGCTGACCAAGCCCGTTTTTTTGATAGTCTCACGGGTTCACTGGCACACTTCCAGGCGGGCCCCATCATCTTGGGTGGGGACTCTAATTCGATTACTGATGTGTCACTGGATAGATCACATCCGCCGTTGGCCGACTCCCCAGTGCGTAGGCTAGCCACGCACAGGAAAGATTGCCAAGAGAGGTCGGGCCTTATAGATGTATGGAGGGAGCAACATTCTGATGTTAGGGACTACTCTTTCTTCTCTGCATTACATGCATTACATGTCAGGATAGATTACATCCTATGTAGCGGCCCCCTGGCTGTCATGGTCACGCACACGGAGTACCTTGCCAGAACCATATCGGACCACAATCCATTACTGATGTCAGTGCAATGGCAGCGGACGAGGTCTGCGGTCCCAACTTGGAGGCTGCGCCCTGATACGTTGGAGGACCTGGTGTTCAGTGACACGGTCCAACAGGGCATTGAGCATTACTTTGATGAGAACGAGGGTTCAGCCGCCACGAGGTCAATCGAATGGGATGCGATGAAAGTGGTGGTGAGAGGTATCTGTATGGGCAGTTTCTCGAATGCAAGGACAACGGTTTTGGCTGATCTGGGGAGGGCAGAATGTGTGCTGAGGGATCTGGAGCAACGTAGGCCTGAGAGACCGGACCTACAGGACCGGCTACTAGAGGCGAAGGAATTAGTGGCGACAGAGACAGAGAGGCTGCGGTGTTATGATTATAAGCTATATCTCACCAAGGTGCATGCGGAAAGGGATAAGGTGGGCACACTACTTGCTAAACTCGCTGACCCGGAGCCTAGAAGTTGCCCGATTATGAGCATTAGAACGGGATCAGGGGAGGTGGTTTACTCACAGACAGCGGTGTTGACGCGCTTCCAGTCATATTATACGAGTCTATATGAGAGTGAGTTGGAAGTGGAATTCTCTGTAATAGGCGAATACCTGGACACTGTTTGTCTCCCAGTGCTAGATGACGAGACTGCGAAGGAACTGGGCGGTCCCATAACGCTATCGGAGATTCGGGTGGCCATTACGCAGATGCCTAGAAACAAGACGCCGGGGGTGGATGGCCTGCCGATTGAATTTTATGTGAAATGTATAGATGTTTTGGCACCAAGGCTCTTAGGGGTGTACTCAGAAGCCATGACCTTAGGGCACCTGCCACAGTCGATGAGGGATTCAGCAAAGGGGGGTGGGGGGCGATGAGGGAAGCGCTAGTAGTGCCGCTGCTGAAACCGGGTAAGGAGGCCTTGGATGTGACGTCGTATAGACCCTTGTCTATGCTGACGGTGGACTATAAAATCCTGAGTCGCATTCTGGCCACTAGACTACTACCACATATGACTACGCTGATACATGGGGACCAGGCAGGGTTCATTCCTACTAGGAACACATCCAGTAACATCCGCCGCCTGATCCGTATACTAGATAGCGCCTCTGAGTCAGATCGCAAATCAGCAGTACTATCGGTGGACATTGAGAAGGCCTTCGATAGCCTGGAGTGGCAGTACCTGGATGGGGTGCTCGAGAGGTGTGGCCTGGGAGGCGGCTTCGGGCGATGGACGAGGGTTCTCTACTCTTCTGCTACTGCCAGAGTGCGATTGGGGTCTGTTATATCATCCAACTATCCGGTACGCAGAGGGACAAGGCAGGGTTGCTCGCTATCCCCTCTCCTGTTTGCGCTAGCGATGGAACCACTGGCGGCACAGGCGAGAACAGGAGAATTATATAATGGGGTTAGACATGGTGAGGTAAAACATCATATCTCACTATATGCGGATGACCTGTTGCTATACCTGGAGGATACGGAAGGGGCTCTTAGGGGGGCCGTGGAGATGCTATTGAGCTTTGGTAGGTTGTCGGGCCTTAAAGTAAACTGGAATAAAACTTGTGTTTTTCCGCTGCGGTCTGACGAGCCCTATCCCCCTCTTACGGTGGATGTGGTTTGGAAGACACATGCTTCACCTATCTAGGAGTCCGTGTTTACCACGGTGCAGCCAATCTGCTGGAAGGCAATATAGGTCGCTGTGTGAGGGCGCTGCGGGGATGCATATCCTTCTGGGCCTCCCTACCTCTATCGGTGCAGGGCCGAGTTGCATTGCTGAAGATGGTGGCTCTACCAAGGTTGCTCTATTATTTCTGTACCCTACCAATATGTATCCCTCAACGGATCTTTAAAGACTTGAGATCGATGATTATTGCCTTTCTCTGGGGAAATGGAAGACGTAGAGTAGCGTTGCGCACTCTGCTCAGACCCAAACTTGAGGGAGGGATGGCGGTTCCTGATTTTGAATTGTATTACTTAGCGGCTCAATTACAGGTTTTAACAGAAAGCATTGCAAGAGAATTTAGAGGCCCAGACCAGGAGCGAGGGGGAGGTATTCAGAGGCACGTCTTATCCTATATAGATATGCAACAGAAATTGGAATTGAGAGACCTCACCATTGAAGAGAAAACCCTTCGGTTGTGCTGGCACAGGAGCTTGAAGAGGGCAAGGGCCACACGACCGTATGCGCCGGCGATCCCTCTTGGGATGTTGACGGCGCTGCCACATGGAGGCGATTGGTCTCCGCTGTCGGAGTGGGAGGAGTTGGGTTTGCAGAAGGTGGGGGATTTATACATCAATGGGAAGTTGGCCACCTTTAGGGTGCTGCAGGACCAGTTTGGCCTCCCGGGTGGGAGCTACCTCTTGCATGCTGCGGTAATAGTGGCGATACAAAAACACTGGAAGGGAGGACTGGTGGAACCGGACACGACTATGGCCTGTTAGTATCTAGTGATGGCTTCGGGCACGTTCAAAGTGGTGACTTGCCTCCACTCGAGAATGTTGAATGAGGGGCTAGAGCCGCTAACTGCGCTGAAGGAGAGATGGGAGGAAAGCATAGGTAAACCCATTCCAGACACGGTTTGGGGCCATATTTTGAAACGAACGTGGAAGGGTAGCAGGAACGCCTGTTTCCAACAGGTGCATTTCTTCATTCTGCATAGAGCCTATCTGAACCCGGGGAAACTTTGACGACACTTTTGGGTACAGGATGCAGCTTGCCCAAGATGCTTAGCACTCGAGGCTGAGCTGGATCATCTGCTGTGGGGCTGCCCGAGGTTGGGGACATATTTGCCTGAGGTGGGCGAGCTTCTGAACGCAGTTACTGATAGGGAGGTGGAGTTCGACATGGCGGCATGCCTACTGCTTTGGTTCCCTCACACGGCGAAGAAAAAAATCACGAGCAAATTTATTGATCTGGGACTTATGCTAGCCCAGAGGGAAATTACTTGGCATTGGAACTCCAAGGGGGGCCCGTCAGTTAAGAGATGGACGCATGAATTATTGACATGGTCCAGGTGTGAGAGTGTGATTAGAATGCGACAGGCTACCAGAACGGGTAATGAGAAGAGCTTGGAGACGGCAAGGGCTTGGGAGATGATTGTGCAGGCTTTGAGCGACTACTTGATAGAGGACGAGGAGGAGGGACATTAGGAGGCTGAGGTTCCATGAGGCTTGGAAGAACGAATGCATGACCTTGATTGACGGCGAGCTCATCTGTCAGAACCCACAATTATAACCCACATCTGCAGCAGTTGGGGGGAGGGAGGGTTGAAGGGGCGTTCTCAGGGTACCGCGGCAGTGACAGGAGGAGTGCCCGTGATAGGGATCTACGGCCGGTACTCACGGGAGAAGGTACTGGGCGGCACACATGGGTTCCCGCTGTGTGGATGATACAAAGCACTAATAGACGGCGACATGGGAGTCCACTAGCATAGACCTAATAATGCGGGCACTGATGGCTCTGACGTCGCCCACACGGGGTGGATGCTTGTATCTGGTGGTGACTGAGAGGGGGGGAGTTTGGTGGGTATAAAAAGCAGATACTACATTGTGTTGTTGACCTGATATCCATCTGAGGTGCACATGGCGACCTGTTATTGAAACCTGTTGGTGTGCCGCCCGGCCTCCGGGATGTGGGCTGAATGGCTGTGTACAACTTTATTAACGCGAAGTGCCTTGAAACGTTATGGATATAATGGTTGTCCTATCCCGATGTTATGTTTATATTTCTGCAATAAAAATATATTTAAAAAAAAAAAAATGAATCCGTTAATTGATCATGAACAGCTTTGTTCCGACGGAGGGATTATGGCCTTTGCAGCGATACATGGAGTTCTGGGTCATTGGAATATATTCGCAGCAGCGCAAGATTTCTTGGCACACAGCTACATTGAAAACCCACTGAGTTGCCCTCTGATGGTACTAGAGGCTCCGGTAATTTAAGAGAATGTATGTTCTTTTCCTCTTTTCAATTGGATGGCTGACATGTTTTCAGATGATTACAGTGACTTCCTTTTAGAAGCGGTACCTGCTTATTTCGCCTACTCACTTGTTGGATGACTCTTATGCAAGCCATTGACGTCTACATTTCTTTTTTCCCTCCCTATCTTTTTCACGTTTTCTTGGACTTCTTTTTTTAATATGAAAAGACCTATTGGCTTTACTAACAGTAGACATTACAATTTCGTGCTGGTCAGATTTTCATGTTTTATGTGGACTAAATTTAAATGTAATATACTTCCTTAGAACGGTGTAGAATAAATTTTGCTAAACCATATTAATTTTACATCATACTATGCTTGCACCGTTTGTATTCTATGGACTAGTGACTATGCCGATTACTTTGTTTCTTACAATATCTATACTCGTATTAGATAAGAAACTTGCCTTGAAATCAGTGCATTACTGAAAAAACATTTCAAATGTACACGTTCTCTCTTTTAATCCATATTCTCAACTGAAATGATTTCATACTGAAAGAGTATTCATGTGTTCCACGTAACCTCAACTATACTAAGTTCATGTTTTCTTTTGTCGACCTGACTTACTCATACTACAACCCGCAGGCCTATGACGGCCCGTCAAACCTTTCTTAGCGGGTCGCGGACCATGCAAACAATCGTACCTCTGGTAAAAAAATAATTTATTACTGTTACCAAGAACCACCGCAGTTCCGCTTCACTCACAGTGTTAATCACTGCTCCCCCGCTTCTACAGACCAGACACTATGTCGTATTTCACTTCTTATCACGCTTTCATCTCCACTATAACAAACACTTCTCTGCCAGCCACCAGCGAACAGAGAGGAAAGGCGAAGGCACTATGAAGTCAAATACGACATACCCTCTGCTCTGTGGAGCCAACCGAGCGGTAATTGTGAAAGTAGACATTCACTAGCGCTACAAAAAAGCATCTCAATTATATAAATAGTTTTTTGAAAACCTGCCAAGTACTTTGATGCGACTATCTGTGTGCCTGCAGAGCAAACTTCCTCAGCCCGGACTGAAGACAGACACAGTCAGACACACACACACTAAGATAACACAGGGCAACGGAGACGGAAAGCAGGAAGGAGATAAAGATGGAGTTAGACGGCAGGAGGGAGAGAGATATATGTATACTCGGTCTGCTACCTCAATGTATGAAGACATGTACTACACGAACCTGTCTACAACCTCATGGTCACAAGATTTCATTTTATTTTACTCGGCCCCCTCCCCCTCTCACCCCACTCCCACCAGTGCAGCCCGCGGCCACAAACCACACTGTAATTCTGTTGTTTCACAGAAAGTTTATGAATACCTTAAGCATTAGCACTTTTTGACGATGGTATCACATGTAATGTACCATTTCTCTCTCTATCTCCATTATCTGTGTCTCTGCAAATACCATTTCGTCCTCTCAAAACCAACTTCTCTGATTATATGGAAACGCTTCAAAATTACACAAATAATTACTGTCTATTTTAAACATGTTTTATATTCCATTTTTTGCTGTACACCAAAATTATATACAAAACTATAATTTACACTTGAAAGAATGTGAAGAAAAGGCGCTCAAGCCCCATTAAATTCACAAGACTTCAGGCCCCCACCCCCCTCCCGTCTGGTGTGGCAGTCCAAGGTAACATATATATTCCAGATACACACAGAGCTGCTCCTGAACGTTTCACATCTCTGTAAACATCCATTTGAATGTTAATTAGGTCTTGCAGTTGTTTTACCTCTTCTAAAAGCCCCTGCAGCTTTACTTTGCCTACTAATTAAACATTCAAATACACCTACCGAAATTTTTTAGATTTGCCTCCCCCCAAATTTTGTTCCAGTTTCGTCTCTGACTGACAGTGAATTAAAAAAACTAACAGTAAAAGATTACATAAGAACATGACTGAAGACCATTCAGCTTATTAAAATTTATTATTCAAAATGTTAAACTAAAATTGCAAACAAATAATGTCGTTAAAGAGTGATGAAACAAAATGGAAAAATAGTTTTAAAAGTACAAGACATTCTCACAGTCAAAAATGAGGTTACTCAGAGACTGTGAGGGAAATGAACTAATTATAGTGACTAAACCACATTTTACGATACATGACAAAAGAAACAGTTACAGACTTACCTTTACCAATGCTTTGTACGATGTAGAACAGTGACAGTCGCAAAACAGATATTTGTTTGACGAAACTCTTAATAATGCTTCTATCACTGCAACCAAAATTCAATGGCACAGATATCCTGTCAATACAGACTCATATATGTCTCTTCAACCAATCATATTTGTTCCCGCACAACTTTAAAATCAAATTAACATTTCAGTTGGTTATCCCTTACAATATTTTCAAAGTTACATAAAGGTCACCCATCACCCACTGCCTTCTCTGGCTGTTTCCATGGTAACACCTCATTCAGCACCTGGCTGAAGACACAGGTCAAAAGTTCATATCGCAACATTCTACATCAAACCAAGAAGGCTGATTTCCCTCCGAGAACACCGGCCTATCCACTCCTTTGTTACATGTCATTTATTTTTACACCCAATACTACTTTTCGTTTTACATAAACATTAGCATGCAACGTAGTCTTCAATCTTGAGATATTAGAATCAACCAATCATTTTTTGTTTTTCAACCGCACAAAGCCTCATCCATTTTTTTTACCTCACTTTCAGCTTCTAACTGCCATTCCACTTCCAGAACCCATCGGAGTACTAGTGCTTCTGCCTTGAAAATGAAGGTTTGGCTTTTAGGACACAGCTATATTCACTGGAGTGGAAAATATGCAGCCAACAGACAACTTTCCAACCTTGATTTACCAAATGTGCCGATTACGTGGATTGGCCAGAGATGATTGAGATGTCACCAATTGCTACCATTGGTAAATCCTTTATGCATCTCCCAGAAACTGACCTTACAATTGTGCACTGTGGTGGGAACGATCTAGGCACATTGACTGGGGTAGGTCTGGAAATGCTTTTAAAGGACACCTTTTGGCAATTGATGACACTTTTTCCTCGAACTGTCTTGGTGTATTTCAATATATGCCAAAGACAGAAATGGAATTGGTCCAATCAACATTCTCCACAGATTGAGAAAGCAAGGAAACATGTAAATAAATCTGTTTCTGCTTTCCTCAGAGATTATAGCATGGGTTCTATTTACCACAACAACTTGTGTTACAACATGCAAGACATCTATAGGGGAGATGGTGTTCATTTCACGGATGAGGGAAACAGAATCTTCCTCTGTAACATGAGACTCTGCATCGGTACTTACTTATAAGTGCAGAAAAAACTCAATTAACACAAGGGCTCTTTTAAGAGCCACCTTATATCTAAACACTCAAACTTCTGATTTATCTCCATCTTTCCTTTTATTTTTGTTCTTCGTGCGCGACCGGGTGCGCGCACCCCGCTACATTTTTGCAGAAAAAAAACTACTTTTACACTTTCTGCGACCTTAATAAACCCCTAAGGAAACCTACTAGATCAAACACTCTCCACCCTGCTCCTTTTCCATGTTCTACACTATAGTTTTTCACAGTCTTGTAAATAGGTGTGCGCGACCGAGTGCGCGCACCCCGCAACTTTTATAAAAAAAAAATATATATATATTTTCGCGTTCAAGGGCCTTACTGCACCCCCTGAGAAAACCTATGCGGCCAGACAATCTCTACCTTGTCCCCTTTCCATGTTCCATGTTCCAACACTTTGAAACGTCTCCTTCAGTCACACCACTACTCTCCATTGGACG
Organism: Lissotriton vulgaris; assembly: GCF_964263255.1. Classification (NCBI taxonomy): domain Eukaryota; kingdom Metazoa; phylum Chordata; class Amphibia; order Caudata; family Salamandridae; genus Lissotriton; species Lissotriton vulgaris. The sequence goes on from NC_141689.1 coordinate 1,278,342,232, forward strand.
GACCACAGCTGCGCACACTTTATCTACAAAAAGACCACAACTCACAACCATCCTCAACCTACTATGCGAAGAAACTGGAACAAAATCACCTTCGATCAGATCTCCGCATCGCTTCTCCAAAACCCCCCTGCCCACTCCTCAAACCCCGACCAAGCAGCCATTAACCTCACCCAATGGCTATCCAACAGCGCCGACATCCTAGCACCGCTGAAAAAACATCATATCAAACTAAGCAGCAAAAACGCATCCTGGGGCAATGATGATCTTAAGAAATCCAAGAAACTCTGTCGCTCCCTCGAGAAGGCCTGAAAAAAAGACCCAAACACCAGCACCAGGGACGCCTTCAAGAACGCCACCCGCATACACCACCAACTAATCCGATCTGCCAAGAAAGCCGCATTCAAAGACCGACTAGACAACAATGCCCACAACAGCAAGGAATTATTCAACATTGTCAAAGAATTTACCAACCCCTCAGCCAACTCCAACGACATCACCCCCTCTCAAGCCCTCTGCTACTCCCTAGCTTCGTTCTTCCACAACAAAATCGCAGACATCCACAACAGCTTCGACAACCGACCCGGAGACCAACCCACCCAACCTTCTGCAGGACCTTCACCCCCCTTGAATATCCTTAATGACTGGAACCCAATCTCCACTGAGGACACCATCCGCCTGATGAACTCTATCCACTCAGGATCCCCCACAGAACCCTGCCCTCACCACATCTTCAACAAAGCAGACTCCATCATAGCACCACACCTTCGAGACGTCATCAACTGCTCCCTCAACTCCGCCACCTTCCCGGAAAGCTGGAAACACGCAGAACTCAGCGCCCTTCTGAAAAAAAACCCACAGCGGACCCCACCGAACTCAAAAACTACCGCCCTATCTCGCTCCTTCCATTCCCAGCCAAAGTCATCAAGAAAGCTGTCAACAACCAGCTCGCCGCCTTCCTCGAAACAAACAAATCCCTCGACTCCTCACAGTCCGGCTTCCGAGCCAAACACAGCACGGAGACCGCCCTCATCGCAGCAACAGACGACATTCGAACTCTCCTGGACAATGGAGACACAGTCGCCCTCATCCTACTCGACCTCTCCGCAGCCTTCGACACAGTCTGCCATAGCACCCTTCTACAGCGCCTCAGAAACATCGGAATACAAGGAAAAGCACTGGAATGGATCACCTCGTTCCTCACCGGAAGAACCCAGAGAGTCCGCCTCCCACCATTCAACTCAGAGGCCACTGAAGTCATCTGCGGCGTACCCCAAGGGTCCTCACTCAGCCCCACCCTCTTCAACGTATACATGAGCCCCCTCGCGGCCATCGCACGCCAACACAACCTCAACATCATCTCCTACGCGGATGACACTCAACTGATCCTATCACTCACCAAAGACCCTAACACCGCCAAAACTAACCTACATGAAGGAATGTAAGAAGTAGCCGAGTGGAAGAAGCATAGCCGTCTGAAACTGAACTCAGACAAAACAGAAGTCCTTATCTTAGGTACCTCCCCCTCCGCCTGGGACGACTCTTGGTGGCCAGAGGCCCTTGGAAAAGCTCCCATCCCGACGGACCACACACGGAACCTGGGCGTCATCCTGGACTCCTCACTCTCTATGAACATCCAAGTAAACGCAGTTTCATCATCTTGCTTCAACATTCTTCGCATGCTCAAAAAAACATTTCGCTGGATCCCCACCGAAACCAGAAAAACGGTCACCCATGCACTGGTTACAAGCCGCCTGGACTACGGAAACACCCTATACGCCGGTATCACCGCAAAACTCCAGAATAAACTCCAACGCAACCAGAACGCATCAGCCAGACTCATACTAGACATCCCGCGTAAAGACCACGGGGCAGATGTATCAAGTGTTTTGCATGTCGCAAACGCTGCGAATCTCTATTTTTCAGCGTTTGCGACATGCAAAAAAGAAATTGGCATGTATGAAAGAATTCGCATCGCACATTAGGAACTCGCATGTTTGCGAATTCCTAATGTGCGAGAATGGATAAATCGCAGAATATTTTGCAAATTCCTATTTTGCATTGTCGCATAATTGCGAAAATCGCAAGGGTATGTAAGAAAAATTCACAAATTGCGAGTTTGCCTATTTTGCACATTAAGAAATCGCAATTAACACCAGGTAGAAGCAGGTGGTAAAAAAAAAAATTATAAATGAACACCCAGAATGCATTTTCACTGTTTCCAAAATGGCGGGACTGTACCTGATTGCCAGGAGGATGCGCATCCAAGCTCTTGGTTAGAGAAGACAACGGCAGGAAAGGATATTCCGATTACGCATTACGCTGTTCCAGCAGACACAGGAGGAGATATATGAAAAATACAGGCTACATCCTCACAGCATTCTTGACCTCATTACTGAATTGAAACCATTTTTGACACACCCAACTGCCAGAACACAATCCATACCAACACATGTGCAGGTATTGTGCTCACTGCACCTTTTGGCTTCTGGCTCCTTTCAAACAGTAATAGCAGAGGTTGGTGGAGTCTCACAGAGTGCCCTATCACGTTTTTTTCATGTCTTCTTGGATGCAATGATCAGTAGACTTCAACATCATATATATTTTTCAAATACACATCAAGCCATACAGGAAGCAAAGTTGGATTTCTATCAAATTGCAAGATTTCCACATGTGATTGGATGCATAGATGGAACCCATATTGCCATCACCCCACCAGCAGCCATTGAATATGTATTCCGCAACAGAAAAAACTACCACTCACTGAACATCCAGGTCATATGCAACGCTAAATACATAATCCAGGACCTTGTGGCAAAGTTTCCAGGGAGTACACATGACTCTTACATCTTCAGACATAGTGCAATACATAGATGTCTCAGTGCTGGTCAGTTTGGAGATGGATACCTGCTGGGTAAGTAATACTCATCCATCCTCCCTTCCACCCAACCAATGTAATGGAACTCTGAGTCACTTTTTCCTCTCTAACTTGCAGGTGATAGTGCCTACGCAGTGCGTGATTTCATACTCACCCCATACTTGAATCCTGCAAATGCAAGTGAAAGACGCTACAACAGGGCACACCGGTCCACACGTTGGGTAATAGAACATACATTTGGAATTCTGAAAAGCCGTTTCAGACGCATACACAAAAGTGGAGGTGCATTGCAATACAATCCAGAGACATGTTTCAAAATAGTGACCGCATGTGCAATGCTGCATAACATTGCAATCCGCAAAGGCACAGAAATTGAAGTGAGTGACTCAGACACATCTGATGATGATGATGATGATAACCCTCCCCCAAGAATGGCAGTGGCAGGAGTAGGAGCCATGGCTGGTCGTCAAAGGAGGGCAGAGATTACACGTAACTATTTTTAGGTGAGAAAAAGAACTAAACACCATTTTCACTTTGCTATTGTTCTTTTATTCAGAACATGCAAACAGTGCTATATGTATGTGAAATTATTTGTAATCATTGTGATTTAACATATCCATACTACTAAAACCAAACAAAAAATAGTATCTATGCATGATTGCTGCATGGGTACTTCAACATGGTAAGTCATTTTTTCCTTTGGCGGCTGCCAGCATGTTGCTCAAGTGGAGGCATGGCCTCTTGCTCTGCTCCAGTAGTGGAACGCCTTCCACTCCTGCGTTGCACCATGATGTTTGTTGGTGTGGGGTTGTTGCTACTCCTACTGGAGTTGGCCTCGCTTTCTCCCGAGCACAGGAGGGCTCTTGCACCTGAGTGGGTTGTTTGCATACTCTCCAGTACCAATGTCATATTGTTCACACTCTGTCCAACAGAACGTGTGCAATCACTCAATTCACGCTGCATGTTCACACTGCGACGTGTGAAGTTGCTGGTGACTGCACATAGCCTGTTGATGGCTTTAGTGTAGGTGTGCATTTTGTCCTGCGCAGCCTGTGCAGCCCTGTTCAGTGCCTCCTCTGTGTTGACAAGTGTCAGGCAAAGTTTATCTATGGCATCAGCCATGCGTTCCTGGTTCTTGTTGGATTTGACTAGCTGCCTATTGATAGATCTCAGTGCCTTATGTTGAAGGCGTTGTACCTCAAGCATGTTGTGCTCAAGGCCTGAAAACACTGTCACTACTTCACTCTGTCCTGTGTTATTTACAGATGGCTGAATACGGAATGCACGTGCCCTCCTTGGACTTTGTGATGGCTGTTGTGCATCTTGGGAGGACACAGTGACTGTCGCATTGGACACTGCTTCGACATCTGAGTTTTCATCCTCTCCCATTGGTTGTAGAGGTAGAACTCGACGGCGCTTCCTTTGTATGGTCACAGGGGCATAAGTGACTTCATTGTCTATATCTGACATCACATGGGGAGGTGACAATTCAACATCATTGTCAGTCCTGTCCTCACTGGTATGTCCTGTGAATGTAGAGTGCAAAATATGAATTTGTGTTCATGACAAAATAAAAATTCTCATGGCAGAGTATTACTTGTACTGCACTGTTTCAGCATTACGAAGTTCCACTTTAAAAAGTTATATAAGTGACTATGATTGAGAGTGTTACTATGTCAATGGGACTACCACTCCCATAATGCATTGCTGTGTTCTTGTTTCACAGTGTTAATGGACTAATGGTAATCTTACATGCAGTGCACACACACACACACACACATTCTTTGTACACACACATGGGTGCACTCTCAAATCCTCTTACCTTGTGCTGTTGCTGTGGGTTCTGAGCTGTCTATGTTAGTCACTCCACTAACACTTTCAGTTGTCAGTGTGGATTCTATCAGTTCCTCATGGGGTGTGGGTTTGTCCACCATGGAAGTTCCACCACCTGTCAGGTTGGCATCTTTCATCTTCTCCGCAAGTCTTTCTTTGGATCTGAGTCTCATGTCATACCACCTTTTTTTGATTGCATCAATGGAGCGAGTGGTGACTCCTACAGAGTTGACTTTCTCCTGGATCTCCAGCCATATTTTTCTTTTCCTGGAGTCAGGTACCTTAAAAGATTTTTTCCCAAAGAGGTCCTCATGGTTACACACCATTTCTTCTATTAGCACTTCTTGCTCCTTTTCTGAAAACTTCTGCTTTCTTTTTTTCTTTTCAATTGGCTGCTCCTCCTGTGCCTTCTGTGACTCCATAGCTGAACAAACAGGTCTGCTCTGCCTCAGCACACTCTTCCAACTGCCACTGGGTGTGGCTCTGGGTAGCAGGTGCAAGCAATCACTGGTACTTCCTGTTTGTGATGTCATCAACTTGTTCCAGCATTGCATGATTCCCATTTTTGCGAATTCCTAAAATGCGAAAATCGCAAATATGCGATTCGCACATTTCTCGTATTATTTTCTGCGAGTTTTAGAGAATCGCTATTTTTTCGCAATACTTTTGTTACATACCATTTTGCGATTCCAAAATTGCGATTCGCTACAAATCGCTATTACGGACTCGCAAAATGGTTTTTCGATACATCTGCCCCCACATCTCTAGTCACCTGAAAAACCTCCACTGGCTCCCCGTCAATAAGAGGATTACTTTACGACTCCTAACCCACGCACACAAAGCACTTTATGAAATTGGACCCGAATGCCTCAACACACGTCTTTCCTTCTACACCCCCTCCCGTCAGCTACGATCCTCCAACCAAGCCCTTGCTACCGTACCTCGCATCAATAAAACCACCCTGGGAGGTAGATCCTTTTCCTACCTCGCAGCTAAAACCTGGAACTCACTCCCCACTCACCTTCGTCTCACTCAGAACCATCTAGCATTCAGAAAGCAACTTAAAACTTGGATATTCGACAAATAACTCCCCACCCTTCTTCAAGCGCCTTGAGACCCTCCGGGTATGTAGCGCGCTATATAAATCTTTTTGACTTGACTTGACTTGAAATGTACAATATATTCCCTCACACTAACAAAATGGCGGTCAACACTTCCTGATTTCCTCCGAATTTAACGTTCACAGACTTCACACAGCAAAACATTCCGCTCGCGCACAGCCGCATCAGCCCCCACTTGACGAATCCCCCCAAAACTTTCAGGGAAGGAGCGCAGCGGACTGAGCCATCTTCTTTGATAAATTCGCAAAGATTCGTCCACCGGGGCCAAAGTTAATCCAAATAGAATGTTGCGCATTTCCTATGGAAACCAGGTCCTAACTATAACTACCTACTGGCGACCGCCAGTAGGTAATATATATATATATATATATATATATATATATATATATATATATATATATATATATATATATATATATATATATATATTACCTACTGGCGGTCGCCAGTAGGTAGTTATAGTTAGGATTTTTTTCAATGTTAAATCTGAAAATTCTATTTGGAATAACTTTAGCGCCGGTTGACGAATCTGCCTGAAAATTTCCTCAAAATGGCCTCGCGGCGTTCCAGTCCTTCCCTGAAAGTTTGGGGGGCATTCGTCAAGCGGGGGCCGAGATAAAAGGGGGGTCCGAAAACGCGTTTTCCCCATGTTAATTTCCATAGGGCGGTCGATTTCACTTTTAGCCCAAACGGCTGAATGGATTTCCACCAAACTTGGCAAAATTGTAGGGACTGGTAGCCCGATGTGCCTTTGCTATGTCTCAAGATATGTGCTCCAGTGGATTTTGAGTAATTAAGGTTCAAAAAAATATATATATCTATAGCCGCGCTCCGGTACGCGCACCGGTACGCGCACCGGGCGCTTACCGCGACTTGTGTGCAGAAAGCTGATTGGCTCTGGGGTGTCTGTAAACATTCTAAACAGTCCGGAGCGGCCGCCATCTTGTGTCTCGGTAGGATCGAGACACGAGAGGTAGCAAAAACAAAGAGGGAAATGACCATAAGGGGGCAGAGTAGACCCCCCTTGACCCCCTAGGTTTGATGTGGGGGCCATAAAAGGGCCCCGCGGAGCAAAAAAAAAATAAGAACATTTTTTGATTTTCGCGGGGTAAGCGCCCGGTACGCGCACCGGTACGCGCACCGGTAAGCGTACCGGGGAGCGTACCATGGGGAAAAAGAATGACAGTTTTAAAAGTAGCTGTTTAAAAAAAAATGTTTTGCTGTTTTTTTTTATACATACACATACATATATTCACTGAAAAAACCATAGGTTATAGACCATATATAGTTAGGGATTAGCATTTAAAAAACCTTATTTTATTTGCACAAAACCATTGAAATTCCATATATAGTTAGTTGCACTAACTATATATCGCGGACCCGCAATCCACTGCTAATGATGTCACATATTACATCATTCATGACATGGTCAGTGACATCACTGATGACATCACTGATGACATCTCAAATGACATCACTGATGACATCACTGATGACAACACCCAGTGACTGTATGTTTCTGTAAAGTTAAAATATGTCTTACATATTGAAGAATGAGTGGATGTATAAGTGTCTGGATGAAGGATTTAGTAGGTGCATGACTGACTGTATGAGAGAATGATTAAATGTGTCTCACTGAGTGCATGGGTTAGTGATTAAAGTGTCTTAATTTGGCAATCATTATTTATGTTCTTCTGTAAACTGCTGCATGTTTAAATCAGTAGCTATATCAGTAACTATATGGGTTATTGAATGGTTGCCCAAGTATTTGTATGGGAGACTGAGTATGTGTGTGGGTGGCTGGGAGGTGTATAACTCTGTGCATAGATGTGTGAGCAGTTGATTCCCTAGGTGTATGGCTTCAAAAGTGCATGTAGAAACAGCTGTATGGACAGTTGACTGTGTGCATGAGTATATTGGTGAGTGAATGGATATCTCAGTTCTACATGTCAAAGTAAGTACATATGTAAAACACACTCCATGTGAGAGTTGACATATATAAATAACTGAACATAAGAGCCAGTGAATGTGAGAGTGGCTGTATGAATCATTGTGAACTTGTATCAAGGATTGTATAAGAGAGTAAATATGTGTTAGTATATGTTTGAATAAGTAAGGTGTGTATAACTGTATAGTTGAGGAAATGGAGGTGTGATTGATTCTTTGCATGACTGACTAGGTGTGTGAGTAACTCCATGGATGTGTGACAGTCTGTGAGTGCCTGTTTACACTGAGTCTATCTAAGGTTATATTAGAGTCTGAAGATGTATTATCACATAAATGATATCATCAGTGATGTAATCAGTAATGTCAAATGAGATGTCAGTGATGTCATCAGTGATATCATTTGAGATGTCATCAGTGATGTCATCAGTGATGTCATTTGAGATGTCATCAGTGATGTCATCAGTGATGTCACTGACCATGTCATGAATGATGTAATATGTGATATCATTAGCAGTGGATTGCGGGTCCGCGATATATAGTTAGTGCAACTAACTATATATGGAATTTCAATGGTTTTGTGCAAATAAAATAAGGTTTTTTAAATGCTAATCCCTAACTATATATGGTCTATAACCTATGGTTTTTTCAGTGAATTTTCAAGGTTTTGTAAATGCAAATTCCTAACTATATATGGTCTATAACCTATGGTTTTTTCAGTGAATTTCATTGGTTTTTTAAAAGCTAATATCTATAGCTGTAAAATATATTCTTTATTAAGTGACGTATCACGTAGCCCGTGAGACGCCTCATGATGCATCGCATAACCGTGACGTATCGTCTCTGCAGCGCAAACCAAACCCAAAACGTAAGCGCGCCAAAACACGCTTAAAGATATATATATATTTTTTTAACCTTAATTAGACAAAATCTGCACATATCACAAACGTTCAAAAAACACAATATGTCGGACTCCCGTTACGCTGCCGGTTAGCTGCCCGGTTAACGTACCAGGAAGCACCTTTACCGCGAAAAATCGGAATTTTTTTTTTCACCCCCCAGGGAACTTTATTAGCCCCTCATCAATCCTAGGGGTTCAGGAGGGGTCTGCCTTACCCCTTTCGTTCATTTACACCTTTTTTCCACCTCTTGTCTCTCGATCCCACAGAGAGACAAGATGGCGGCCGCTCCAGACTGTTTACAATGATAACAGCCAATCAGCTTCTCCTCAGACTCCCGTTACACTGCAGGTTAGCTGCCCGGTTCGCGTACCAAGACGCGTCTCTACGGCGAAAAAATCGGAAATTTTTTTTTTGGGCCCAGCGTGGCTCTATAATATCCCCTCATCAATCCTAGGGGGTCAGAAGGGGTCTACCTTCCCCCTTTCCTTCATTTCCCCCTTTGTTTTGGCCTCCTCTTGTCTCTCGATCCTACCGAGAGACAAGATGGCGGCCGCTCCGAACTGTTTACAATGTTGACAGCCAATCAGCTACTCGTCAGACTCCCGTTACACTGCCGGTTAGCTTCCCGGTTAGCTGCCCGGTTCGCGTACCAAGACGCGTCTCTACGGCCAAAAAATCGGAATTTTTTTTTTTGGGCCCAGCGTGGCTCTATAATATCCCCTCATCAATCCTAGGGGGTCAGAAGGGGTCTACCTTCCCCCTTTCCTTCATTTCCCCCTTTGTTTTGGCCTCCTCTTGTCTCTCGATCCTACCGAGAGACAAGATGGCGGCCGCACCGGACTGTTTAGAATGTTGACAGACACCGGAGAGCCAATCAGCTTCGCTTCGCAAAGTTCCGATAAGCGAGAAGTACGCGAACCGGAGCGCTGCCCGGAGCGCTGTTACAGATATATATCTTGATTTAAACGTTAATTTCTCAAAATCCACTGAAGCACATATATTGAGACCTAGCAAAGGCACATCGGGCTAACAGTCCCTACAATTTTGCCAAGTTTCGTGCAAATCCATTCAGCCGTTCGAGCTAAAAGTGAGTCCAACCGCCCTATGGAAAACTCAATGTTAAAAACGCGTTTTGGGACCCCCCTTTTTTCTCAGCCCCCCCTTGACGAAACCCCCCCAAATTTCCAGGAGCTGCTCAGAAACAAAATGTGCCATTTTCCTGAAAATTTCAGCCGATTCCGTCCACAAACGCCAAAGTTATTAGACATAGAATTTTCAGAAATCCCATAGGGAAAAAATCCTAACTATATATACCTACTGGCGACCGCCAGTAGGTAATATAAATGCATATGCATATATATATATGCATATATGTGTATATGTGTGCGTGTAGAGAGAGGTAGAGAGGTAGAGGTGTAGAGGTAGAGAGGTAGAGAGGTAGCGGTAGAGAGGTAGAGATTAGTAGAGAGAGAAGAAGAGAGAGGTAGAGAGGTAGAGAGTAGAGAGTGAGTAATAGAGAGTAGAGAGTGAGTAGTAGAGAGTAGTAGAGAGCAGTAGAGAGAGTAGCAGAGAGTGAGTAGTAGAGAGTAGTAGAGTGAATAGTAGAGTGAGTAGTAGAGAGTAGTAGAGAGTGAGTAGTAGAGAGTGAGTAGTAGACAGTAGTAGAGAGTAAGTAGTAGAGTGAGTAGTAGAGAGCAGTAGAAAGTGAGTAGTAGAGAGTAGTAAAGAGTGAGTAGTAGAGAGTGAGTAGTAGAGAGTGAGTAGTAGAGAGTAGTAGAGAATGAGTAGCAGAGAGAATACTAGTGAGTAGTAGAGAGTGAGTAGTAGAGTGAGTAGTAGAGACTAGTAGAGAGAGAGTAGTAGAGAGTGAGTAGTAGACAGTAGTAGAGAGTGAGAAGTAGAGAGTGAGTAGTAGAGAGTAGTAGTGAGTAGTAAAGAGTGAGTAGTAGAGAGAGAGTAGTAGAGAGTGAGTAGTAGAGAGTAGTAGATAGTGAGTAGTAGGGAGTAGTAAGTAGCGAGTAGTAGGGAGTGAGTAGTAGAGAGAGAGTAGTAGAGAGTAGTAGAGTAGTAGAGAACGAGTAGTAGACAGTGAGTATTTGAGAGTAGTGGAGTAGGAGAGAGTAAGTAGTAGAGAGTAGTGGAGAATATTCCAAAGTTTGGCACAGCACCACTTTCACAATGAGTCCAATCAAATCATATCACTTAGAGTCCTTATTGAAGCGCTGAATCTTGGTGTATATTCAAATGCTTTTATTTTCCTTAAGTTTATGTACCACAGCCAGCCGAAAGGTTTCGTTCTGTACAACAGAACTTCTTCAGGGCGTTCTTATTTCCTTCAAGTTATGTCGGTATCCAGTTGTCATATAACTAGATATTTCTTCCAAATGTTAGACGAGACATAAGTATATTCTTATTCAAAGTGACTAGGTATCAATTTTACCCACACAATTCGGGCAGACTTGAGTAATTTATAGCATCCTCAAAGTCAGTCTTTCAAAAATTCCAAAGTATAGGACATGATAATCCAAATCCAAATGTTTCTCAAGAAAAGTAATTTACAATCGTTCGGAATATCGGTGTTTGGGCAGATATGATCCAGGGACCCCCAGTATGCAAGGGGAATTAGTCCCCCCTCTACAAACGCGCCAGTGGCCTGCATTGCAGAGAGGTGTAACAAGGGTGTGGCCTCATTACACTTCTCTGCAATGCAGCTCCCTCGCGCATACTGGAGGCTCCTGGTGGACCAGTTGACCCCAGGGACCCCCAGTATGCAAGGGGAATTAGTTCCCCCTCTTCAAACGCGGCAGTGGGCTGTGTTGCAGAGGTGTGTAACAAGGGGCATAGTCTCATTACACCTCTGCAATGCAGCCCCTGGCGCATTCTGGAGGTTCCAGGTGGGCTAATTGGCCCCCAGGGGCCCCCAGTATGCAAGGGGAATTAGTTCCCCCTCTTCAAACATGCACAGGGGCTGCGTTGCAGAGAGGTGTAAAAAGGGTTGTGGCTTAATTACACCTCTCTGCAATGCAGTCCCCTGGCGCATACTGGAGATTCCTGGTGGGCTTTCAGGTCTTATATAGTTAGGAATTAGCATTAAAAAAACCTTTGAAATTCACTGAAAAAACCATAGGTTTCACACCAGTTATAGTTAGGAATTAGCATTTAAAAAACCTTTGAAATTCACTGAAAAAACCATAGGTTTCACACCAGTTATAGTTAGGAATTAGCATTTAAAAAACCTATTAAATTCACTGACAAAACCATAGATTTCACACCATTTATAGTTAGCTGGAAATTTTACTGACATAAAACCATTGAAATTCCCACGTTATAGTTAGTTGGACTCACTATAACTTGCGCGCCTGTAATGCACTGCTGATGACGTCACATATTACATCACTCATGACATGGTCAGTGACATCACTCATGACATCACTGATGACACCATCCTTGTGACAGAGTGACAGACCTAATTTCAGTGTAATGTAACGCTTGAAACACATATTCAAAAATAGAAACAAACATTTTAAAAAAAATGGAGATACCCAAACCAGTAACAACAACCAATTCAGTAATTCCACCATCTATATACACATCCACTCATTCACCAACAGTTCTATATAGTCACTCATATATATACTCACTCATCATATGTAGTGATACACCTATACATCCTGTTACACATCAGCAGTCATCCAAAAGTTACTCACACACATACTCACACATGCAAATAAACTATTGAACATCCATTTATTTGCATACACATTTATACACACACTACCACCTTACTTCTAAGGAGACTTACCCATACTTACTCTCTTAAACAATCACTTATAGAAACACATACTTATTTAAACAGGAACTCCTACAATCTCTCACTATATATACTATACTCACTTATATACATCAATACTCACATATACTAGATTAAAACATATGTCCTTACTAATGAAGACACTAGTGAGACAGTCATTCACTCACTAACACACACATATACACACTCATCCACCCATACAGTCCTGCACATATGCTGTCTTCAAAACACATACAAACAGTGAGTCAGTCACCAACCCCTGCAGCCACTTATACACAAAGAGAAACACTGATACAAACATTTAAATATTTAAACAATACTAGCTAATATATGTATTCACTAAGATACACGTAATAAGCCAGTTACCCAACCAATTTTTTAAAAAAAAAACATCCATTTACACACTTATTTAAAAATTTATTCTTCCATCGACCTTTACAAATACATATATAAAACAAATTTATTTTTCAGAAAGACACACATTCACTGGATAGTGTCATCAGTGATGTCATGAGTGATGTCACTGACCATGTCATGAGTGATGTAATATGTGACGTCATCAGCAGTGCATTACAGGCGCGCAAGTTATAGTGAGTCCAACTAACTATAACGTGGGAATTTCAATGGTTTTATGTCAGTAAAATTTCCAGCTAACTATAAATGGTGTGAAATCTATGGTTTTGTCAGTGAATTTAATAGGTTTTCTAAATGCTAATTCCTAACTATAACTGGTGTGAAACCTATGGTTTTTTCAGTGAATATATATATATATATATATATATATTCACTGAAAAAACCATAGGTTTCACACCAGTTATAGTTAGCTGGAAATTTTACTGATATAAAACCATTGAAATTCCCACGTTATAGTTAGTCGGACTCACTATAACTTGCGCGTGCAATGCACTGCTGATGACATCACATATTACATCACTCATGACATGGTCAGTGACATCACTCATGACACCATCCTTGTGACATAGTGACAGACCTCCTTTCACTATAATGTAACCCTTGAGACTCATATTCAAAAATAGAAACTGAAATTTTTTAAAAAAATGGAGATACCTATATCAGTTACAACAAGCAATTCAGTAATTCCACTATCTATATACACATCCACTCATTCACCAACAGTTCTATATAGTCACTCATACATATACTCACTCATCATATGAAGTGATACACCTATACATCCTGTTACACACCGACATTCATCCAAAAGTTACTCACACACATATTCACACGTGCAAATAAACTATTGGACATCCATTTATTTGAATATAGAGTTATACACACACTTCCACCTTACTTCTATTTAAAATTACACATATTTATTCTCTTAAACAATCACTTATAGAAACACATACTTATTTAAACAGGAACTCTTACAATCTCTTACTCTCACATATACTCACTTATATACATCAATATTCATATATACTAGATTAAAACATATGTAGTTACTGATAAAGACACTAGTGAGACAGTCATTCACTCACTAACAAACACATATAGACACTCATCCACCCATACAGTCCTGTACATATGTTGTCTTCAAAACACATACAAACAAAGAGTCAGTCACTCATGCATCTATGTGCTAAGTAATACCCCCACCAAACCATATAGACACTCATACTGATACTAATAAAAATATCTAATAACCCATATACATACACATGAGTGGATGTGTATTAGATGGTGGTATTACTGAATTGGTTGTTGTATCTGGTATGGGTATATCCACTTTTTTGAAAATATTAGTTTCTATTTTTGAATATGTGTTTCATGGGTTACATTACACTGAAAGGAGGTCTGTCACTGTGTCACAAGGATGGTGTCATCAGTGATGTCATGAGTGATGTCACTGACCATGTCATGAGTGATGTAATATGTGATGTCATCAGCAGTGCATTGCACGCGCAAGTTATAGTGAGTCCGACTAACTATAACGTGGGAATTTCAATGGTTTTATATCAGTAAAATTTCCAGCTAACTATAACTGGTGTGAAACCTATGGTTTTTTCAGTGAATTTAATAGGTTTTTTAAATGCTAATTCCTAACTATAACTGGTGTGAAACCTATGGTTTTTTTCAGTGAATTTCATAGGTTTTTTAAATGCTAATTCCTTACTATAAGTTTCACTTTATAAATAAGACTGTTAGCACTCTAGTTGTTCTTTTTAACACTCTGGTACATTCTGTCATTGGGCTACAGTTGTGCTACATCTAGTTGAACTTTGGGCTACATTTACAATTTTTGATCTCTGGTGGCCATCTTTGGGCTTCATTGGGCTACTTTGGGCTACATTTGGGCTACATTTTGGCTCTAACATATATTAAGCCCAATGTAGCACAATACATATTTTTATAAAGTTAATTTTTTTACAAACCACTTCAGAATAGGGCTACCTGTCTCTACAATTATCCCATTTTTTTTTTTTTAATTTTTGGGGGGAGTGCTTCCAGAGCGCGCCCCGGAGTGCGCCCCGAAAAGCGTATTTCTGAAAAGCGCCCCCGGGCGCGCTCCGGGGAGCGTCTCGTGAGCGCCAATATCGCAAACGTAAACATGATCGTGACGTATCGCGTAGCCGCGACCGCGTGATACGCACGGCGTAAGCGCACCCGGAAGTACTCGAACGAATACGATCGCAAAACGTAAACTTCCGACGCGCTTACGCTGCGCGCCCCCGTGCGCGTAGCGTAAGCGCGTCGGGTCATGTGAGCAGAAAATAACACTTTTCATTGGTTCATAACAGTTTTAGTTTCATAATGATGAAGCCCCTGGTCTTGTGACCTGAAAATAACACTTCTCATTGGTTCAGGACAGTTTTGTTTTCCAAATGATGAAAGCCCCCACCTTTTTTCCTTATTCTGACTTTGTCCTTTGACTGAGGAAGATCTGTTTGGAACTCTCTGTACCTTTTTGTACTTTAAAATGGCTTCAGTAGCAGCAGCAGCAGGTGCATCTCAGCCACCACCACCACCACCACCACCAAGAGGACCAGCTCCAAATTATATTGGTGGTCAAGAACAGGAGGAGGAGGAAGAGGAAGAGGAGGAGGGGAGAAGAAGATGGCTGCCTGAAGAAAACACACCTTATAAACCCAAACCACACTTCATTTGGCAGTTTTTTTCAATCCCAGAGGGGCAAAAAAAGGTGAATGCGCCCAAAGTCACTTGCCTCATCTGCGATGATGAACTTTCACGGGGCAACCCAAATAAGAAATATTCTTTTGGTAACTATACCATGATTCGGCACATGACAAGAAAGCATCCAAACAACTACTCTCGCGCAGAGTTCCGGGAACTGGCCAGTAACCTCCCCCAGTCATCAAGGACCCCCTCCCAAAGAAAACAACCCTCTTCCTCGCAACCAGAAACATCTGAGGTGATGCCTTGCATTCAGCCAAGATTTGCTGATTTTAAAATTACTTGTAAGGCTTGTGGCAAGCTTATCTCCTATGGGGAACAAAGTGTTAAGCTCATCGTCCTTGCAGGTGATAATCACAAGTGCCCCAAAAAGAAATAATTTTTTGGGTTTTTTGTTTTTTTGCTCCAGTTGAGCCAGTTTCAATTCCCTTTTTTTGTTTCTCCCCCTAAAAAATACAAAAAAAATATAAAACTGTTTTGAAAAGCCAAAAAAAGTTTAAAAAGTTCCAAAAACACAAAAAAAATATAAAACAACAAAAAGAAGAAAAAAAAAAGTTCTTTTAAGAACTACCTCCAATTTCTAAATGAAAACTTCATTTTTTTAAAACTCTGTCATCTTTTTCCCTCATTTTACGCTCCCCGGTGCGCTACCTGGTGCGCGCACCGAGCGCTTCCCCCGCGCAAAACGAAAAAAAAAAAAATATTTTAAATGCCCCGCGGGGCCCTTTTATAGCCCCCACATCAAACCTAGGGGGTCAAAGGGGTCTATCCCTGACGCCTTATGGTCAGTTCCCACTTTGTTTTAGCCACCTCTTATGTCTCGATTTTACCGAGACACAAGATGGCGACCGCTCTGGACTGTTTGGAATGTTTACAGACACCCGAGAGCCAATCAGCTTTCCATGCGCACCTCGCGTGTCGCGCCTGGAGCGCACTCCGGTGCGCGCACCTGTGCGCTGCTATAGATATATATATTTTTTTGGACCTAAATTACTCAAAATCCACTGGAGCACATATCTTGAGACATAGCAAAGGCACATCGGGCTACCAGTCCCTACAATTTTGCCAAGTTTGGTGTAAATCCATTCAGCCGTTCGGGCTAAAAGTGAAATCGACCGCCCTATGGAAATTAACATGGGGAAAACGCGTTTTGGGACCCCCCTTTTATCTCGGCCCCCGCTTATTGTATCCCCGCCAAACTTTCAGGGAAGGACCGGAGCTCGACGAGGCCATTTTCCTGAAATTTTCAGGCAGATTCGTCAACCGGTGCCAAAGTTATTCCAAATAGAATTTTGAGATTTAACATTGAAAAAAATCCTAACTATAACTACCTACTGGCGACCGCCAGTAGGTAATATATATATATATATATATATAAATATATATATGAACGAGGCTTGTCACTCCGGAGGCAGCAAACAACTGCTGATTCCCAAGTAACAAAGAGTCGACCCAAGAAAGCGCTGGTGCAAGGTGATTTATTCGGATAAAGCCAGCGCTGCCGCCATGACGCGTTTCGCCTTCAAACAAGGCTTGATCACATGACAAACTACTAGTCATTGAGCGCAGCATTTAAAGTGGCAGTGCATGTAAATGAATCATAGACATGGTAAAAATAATATACTTAAAGACGCCGTTATTGCAAAATCATTATCAGAAAACCTTTAAGAAGCATGTATATTTCCTAAATATATTTTCCATATTGCATAAAACAGATATTATAATTGATATATTTACAAGCATATTTATATTGCATACTAAAAAAATGAGATGATACTTGAAATATGACAAATAATTGTGTCTATGTAAAAAGAGTATCGACCCAGTATATACATGCAAACATTTTAAATGTTAATGTAATGCAATAAGCCATGTAATATGCTCCAATGTAGTATAACAGCGATAATAATGGGGGGATCTGGAAATAAACTCCTTAACGTCCCTCCCACATTTAGTATTATGATTTGAAAACGTGTTGATCTCAATAGAGCCCAAGTGGGCCTGCCACAATGCCTGCTAAAAACCATATAAGTGCAAAAGTGATTGTGCAAAAATAGCAATGTAAAGTGCAAAAAGTGACAACAGATAGTTCCTGTTTCTATTTACAAATTCTGAAATTCACAATTATTGAATGAATACAAGTGAGTCACCACTATATCAAAGATTATTAATTATATAAAAATTACATTTTAGGGATGAAATTCTTTTTATCTCCGGACAGGTCTAGTTAATCCTAAA
This sequence comes from Lissotriton vulgaris, assembly GCF_964263255.1. Lineage (NCBI taxonomy): Eukaryota > Metazoa > Chordata > Amphibia > Caudata > Salamandridae > Lissotriton > Lissotriton vulgaris. The sequence continues at coordinate 1,278,360,112 of NC_141689.1, forward strand.
TGCAGGTATAAAGGTCTTCCCTGTCATTTAATCCATTAGGATTTTTTGTGTTAAGCCCCAATATGTATCTAGTTTCAAGGAGACGGAGTTTAGCCTCACGGTCCCCTTCCGTCCTTGAAACTTCCACACAGTCGATTAAAAAATATTGGAGCTTATCTGGTATGCCTAGATGTTTCTCCTGAAAATGCCTGGCAACCGGATAATTTTGATCATGCCCAGAAATTGCACGTATGTGTTGGAGTATCCGTTTGTGGGCGGGCAGTTTAGTACTGCCCACGTATTGGAGTCCACACGGACACTCCAACACATAGATGGCGAATTCAGTCTTGCAGGTAAGCCACTTAGAAATGGCAATGGGATGCTCACGAAATGGGCTTGTAAAGTGGGTCCTATTGCTGCCAAACCGACAGGCTTTGCATTGTGGACATGTCTTAAAGCCCTTTTTAAGTGTCATCCAGGTGGTGGAGGCTCTTGACTCTAAGGTGTTACTAAGTAGAGCTTTTGACATGGAAGGAGATTTACGGAAGGTGAGCTGTGGTTTGTTGTTTACTATGTGTATATATATATATATATATATATATCTGGTACATATTATCATTGGGCTATAGTTGCGCTACATCTAGCTGATATTTGGGCTACATTTGTATTTTTTTGTCTCTGGTGGTCATCTTTGGGCTACATTGGGCTACATTGGGCTACATTGGGCTACATTTGGGCTACATTTGGGCTCTAACATATATAAAGCCCAAATATAGACCAATATATTTTTTTTTATAGTTAATTTTCTTAAAAAAAACTGGAGCATATATCTTGAGACATAGCTATCAGTCCTTACAATTTTTCATTTTTTAAAATGTATTTATTTATTTTTTTATTTTTGAGCGCTTCCGATGCGCGCCCCGGTGAGCGCCCTGGAAAGCGTAGTATTTTGAAGCGCCCCGGTGCGCAAACCGGGAAGCGGCCCGTTAGCGCCAATGTCGCGATCGAAAACAACATCATAACGCATCGCGTAAGCGTGACGTATCGCGTAGCCGCGTGGGGCGTCTTATGACTCGCTGTGTAAACGCACTCGGAAGCGCTCCGCGGCACGGCCCGGAGCGCGTAGTCGCGTAAGCGTGACGTATCACGTAGCCGCGTGATGCGTCTTATGACGCGCTGCGTAAACGCACCCGGAAGCGCTCCACGGCACGGCCCGGAGCGCGTAATGTAAGCACGCCGGAGCGCGTAACGTAAGCGCAGCGGGTCATGTGACTTGAAAATAACACTTTTCATTGGTTCTCTTCATTTTTTTACTCCAAATAATGAAAGCCCCCTCCTTTTTTCCTCATTCTTACTTTCTTCATTGAGAGAGCAAGAGCTATTTTGGAGGAAAGAATGGCATCACTTGTTGCTGCAGCTAGTGGACCCCAACCACCACCCCCACCACCCAGAAAAGAAGGTCCACCACCACAGTTTCTTGGAGGACAAGAAGAAGAGGAGGAAGAAGAGGAGGAGGATCAACATCAAAGGATCTTTCTCCCAGAAGAACCAAGACGAATGCACGTCAAAGTGCACTTCATTTGGCAATTTTTTTCTTTTCCAGATGACCAAAAAAAGGTGAACGCCCCCAAAGTCACCTGTCTCATCTGTGGCAAAGTTCTCTCCAGGGGCAATCCCTCCAAGAAATATTCTTTTGGTAACTACACCATGATCTGCCACATGGAGAGGTGGCATCCCAATATTTTGGCCTAGGCTGAAGTCCGGGAACTTCAGCACAACCCACCCCCTGTGGCCAGCACTTCCTCTTCAGTACCCTCACTTTCTGGACCAGAAGAACGGCAAATGGTGCCAAATATTCAACCAAAATTTGGCAAGGTCAAATTTCTTTGCATTCAGTGTGGCAAAACTTTATGCTATGGTGAACTTAGCGTCACCTTAATTAATACTGCTATAGACAACCACAAATGCAGCAAGGAAAGAAAACAATAATTCTTTTCTTTTTTTTGCTCCTGTTGAGCCATTTCCAATTCCCTGTTTTTTGTTTGTTCCTTCAAAAAAAAAAATATATATATATAAAATTGTTCAAAAACACAAAAAAAAAAAAAAAAATCAGAAAAATAATAAAAAAATATAAAACAACAAAAAGAATTAAAAAAAGTTATTTTCAGAACTACCTCCAATTTATAAAATATTGCCTAAAATTCTTTTTTCTCTGTTGTACGCTTCCCGGTGCGCTCCCCGGTGCGCGTACCGGGCGCTCCCCACGCGACAATCGATTTTTTTTTTTAAAGCCCCCACATTACACCTAGGGGGTCAGGGAGGGTCTACTCTGCCCCCTTACGGTCAATTCCCCCTTTGTTTTGGCCACATCTTGTGTCTCCATCCTACCGAGACACAAGATGGCGGCAGCTCCGGACTGTTTCGAATGTTTACAGACAACCAAGAACCAATCAGCTTTCTGCTCACAAGTCGCGTGGCGCCCCCGGAGCGCGTACCGGGGCGCTGCCATAGATATATATATTTTTTTTAACCTAAATTACTCAAAATCTACTGGAGCACATATCTTGAGACATAGCAAAGGCACATCGGTCTACCAGTCCCTACAATTTTGCCAAGTTTGGTGTAAATCCATTCAGCCGTTCGGGCTAAAAGTGAGGTCGACCGCCCTATGGAAATTAATATGGGGAAAACATGTTTTGGGACCCCCCTTTTATCTCGGCCCCCGCTTCACAAATCCGCCTCAAACTTTCAGGGAAGGACCGGGGCACCGCAAGGCCATTTTGAGGCAATTTTCAGGCACATTCGTCAACCGGCGCCAAAGTTATTCCAAATAGAATTTTGAGATTTAACATTGAAAAAAATCCTAATTATAACTACCTACTGGCGACCGCCAGTAGGTAATATATATATATATATATATAGTAGGTAATATATATATATATATATTCAATGAAAAAACCATAGGTTATAGACCATATATAGTTAGGGATTTGCATTTACAAAACCTTATTTTACTCGCACAAAACCATTGAAATTCCATTATGGCTGAGATACCCGCCACCCCCTCTCAACACAATCCCCAAAAGGAGGGAAACCGGAAACAGTTCTTGAAGTTTTTTGGATGTGGGATGGAGTGACCATCCCGGCCGTATTTATTAAAACAAAAAATTAAAACATTAAACGTTTTCATGTTATGTACAATTTCATTATCACATTACGATGTTTGGCTAACCTTAACATAATCTCTAATACAGAGGTTCTCCTAGCCGAACTAGCATCCTACAAAACATTCTCTAAGAACACTGAAATTGTACATCCTAACGTTTAAGGGCCAACGGCAAGGTCATAACCGGTGTCAAGATCCCTAACCAGACTTACCCCTCCCACTTGGGAGGGGCGACAGCACAGAGGCTTACCTCAAGTGCAACTACTAACAATTTCCCTTGACTTGACGGGGGCACTTAAGACTCGACGCCATTTAAAGGTCGTTCGAACACTTGTGTGTGGTATCTAGAAGGTATCGTTGACCTCTCCCCACCCCACACAACTTACCGCATCTGCCGTCGCAGATGACCCTGGCCCCGGGAAATTCCCCAGGAGGGGGCTGTAACCCCTCCTACAAAGGAAGGGGCCTTGACCGCCTTTCCTTTACTTCCGGCGACCCGCCCTTAGACGGGACCGCCTCCCCATTGAGGGGCCAATGGCCACCTCTCCCGAGCGCTCCCATCCGTGTTGGGTGACGCCCACTCATAGGGATCTACCAATTAGTGCTCACCGATCATGACCTTACCGCCTACCAAAAATAAATACGACAATTCTTACTCAAACCTATGAAAACATTGGTCGCTACGACCGAAAGAACATGCAAAAAATTGCAACACTACATCAAATCATTTTAATCGTAACAACCTAAACGAGATTCACCATACTTTAATATGAATAACAACAAACTGATACTGTCACAGCCTGTAGACGAAATGGAAAAAACAAACTTATAAATCACTTTATTGCACAACAACTTGCTGTCCTCAGGGGCTGGTGGGTGGGTCAAAATTGGCTCTTCGTTCCGTCCCGAGCTCACGTGTAGCGAGGAGGTGCAGCTTCGGAGCACAAGAACAAGAGGACGTCTTCCGGTCTTGCGTCTCTTTTTATCCGTCTTCAGGGCGGGCGAAAACCCGCCCCTGCCCGCCCCGAGGGCGTGGCTGGCTGCGTCGGTGTCTAGGCCAGCCCACTCTAGGGCGGGAAAAGGCGCGCCCCGGCTACGCCGCTTCGGGCATACCAGCCGAGACGCGCCTCCCGCCCAAAAATGGCTTCCCGGGGGGATCGAGGCACTCCGCCATACGTTCGGGGGGACCGAGTGGTCGCCCCTTTCCATATGGCTGAGATACCCGCCACCCCCTCTCAACACAATCCCCAAAAGGAGGGAAACCGGAAACAGTTCTTGAAGTTTTTTGGATGTGGGATGGAGTGACCATCCCGGCCGTATTTATTAAAACAAAAAATTAAAACATTAAACGTTTTCATGTTATGTACAATTTCATTATCACATTACGATGTTTGGCTAACCTTAACATAATCTCTAATACAGAGGTTCTCCTAGCCGAACTAGCATCCTACAAAACATTCTCTAAGAACACTGAAATTGTACATCCTAACGTTTAAGGGCCAACGGCAAGGTCATAACCGGTGTCAAGATCCCTAACCAGACTTACCCCTCCCACTTGGGAGGGGCGACAGCACAGAGGCTTACCTCAAGTGCAACTACTAACAATTTCCCTTGACTTGACGGGGGCACTTAAGACTCGACGCCATTTAAAGGTCGTTCGAACACTTGTGTGTGGTATCTAGAAGGTATCGTTGACCTCTCCCCACCCCACACAACTTACCGCATCTGCCGTCGCAGATGACCCTGGCCCCGGGAAATTCCCCAGGAGGGGGCTGTAACCCCTCCTACAAAGGAAGGGGCCTTGACCGCCTTTCCTTTACTTCCGGCGACCCGCCCTTAGACGGGACCGCCTCCCCATTGAGGGGCCAATGGCCACCTCTCCCGAGCGCTCCCATCCGTGTTGGGTGACGCCCACTCATAGGGATCTACCAATTAGTGCTCACCGATCATGACCTTACCGCCACAGGTCCGGATAGTTGACCGGCTATCCGGACCCCCCACAAAACTCCTACCTAAAGGTCATGTTTTAACGATTTTAACCAAGCTAGGAAGTCACCTATGAGTAACTCATTCCCCACCCTCGACAAATGCACACCATCCCCCAGATACATACTATCATCATTAATACAACTATGCGAGATCGAATGCAATGTCTTGGAACGGAACAACCTACTCACTTTATTATTCAATTTTCTAACAGAATGATTCAAAGCAGGGATCGAGATAGCCCCCCGCCACACTTTTCGTGGGATCATATGAGACCACGCAATTACGCACCCCGGAACTCTCCTCGCTAACCAACTTACCGTGGAAAGCATAGCCTCCAGGAGAAGTCGTCTACCGGTGGTGACCAAATCATTGCCCCCCAAATGCACTATGACTATGGACGGCGGTGACCTCATCCGCTCTAACAAACCCTCAAAAAACTTCTGAAACTGGTCAATACAGAGACCGCCCCTTCCGTAGAAGGACACTCTGTACCCGTATTCCCCAGGTACGTGAATCATGTCACCTGCTTTGAATACGTCTGCGGCCCGTCTCACGTATGAGTGGCCCACGACCCACACCTCCTTCCTGACAGCCGGTGACGTGCGACCGTTGGCCTGGTGTTGGGTCGACTGCACAGTCCGCCCTGCCGCGTAGGCTTGCGCAACTGAAAACAAACAAAAGACAAGAAGCGTGAGTACATGATTACAGCTTCACAACATGTGCAATCGCACGTACCTCTTATAACAATTTGAGGACCAGCGCCCCACACGTTTCACTTGTTCTACATTAAGACCCCTGGCTGTAGCTTCAGTGGCAGCCCCTATTCAAAAGGAATGGGTCCCAAATTCGCCCGGGTCCAAGCCCGCTGCGGCAATGGCCATTGCAAGCACCCGCTGAAACTGAAACCTCGTCAGCGGGGTGGCGTCTGCATGCCTCAACAACGTCCCCCCCCATGATGCCACCCTTCGTGCTAGGTAATCTTCTAAGCACTGTACCGGACACATGGATGACTCGGGGTTCCTGCGAATGATCGTGCAGTCCCCTCTCCCATCTTGGTCAGTCTTGGACCTGAGAAAGGAGACAATCATCGCATCACCCCTGATCTGAACATGTTCCCTGCACAAGCCCCCCGTCACATCCTGTTTGTTCCTTGCAACTAGCTCACTAACTCTCATAGCCCCGTGAAATGCCAGCGTAAATGCAGTCCGGAACAAACAGGTCTCGAACAGGGACGAGCATGTGTTAGGGAGTGTGGCCAGTAACAGGGACAACCTGTCAAGACCTATCGGTCGTCTTACGTCTACTCTGCGACCCTCTAGACGTTGCCACCCACGCAGCGCTTTCTGTACCGTGAAAGACGCTGTTGGGTCCAGGATGCCATGGGCCCTGGCAACAAAGGAAATGGCGGCACGATGCCTTTGGGCCGTAGCCACCGATTTCCCAGCCCTACGTAAGGACATCAGAAAAAGTACTACCAACTCTTCCTGACCCCAAAGTCCCCCTCTCTCTGCCCCCAAAAAGGCTAAATAGGCCTGGAACGCCCCTTCATATGCCTTCCTTGTCCTGGGTGCTAGACTCTCTCCCACGAGGTGACGAAGTTCGGGGCACCGAGAGACCAGAGAGCTTCGGGGAAGGGTGCCGGCTCCGGGTCCGCTGAAGGAAGGAAACCCGAGAAAGCCTGCATGTGAAAACGAGACAGTGCATCAGCGGCCTGATTCATCACCCCTGGGACATGTTTTGCTCTGAATACCACGTTCAGTTGCATACACAGTAAGACAATTTCTTTGAGCAGCCTCAAAATCAATTTACAACGGGCTGCCTGACTATTGATACATTCTACCACGGTCATATTGTCGGACCAGAACACAACAGAATGATCTCTGAACCCTTCTGGCCAGGTTCTCAGGGCCACTAGAATGGGAAATAGTTCAAGGAAAGCGATGTTACTTGTCAGCCCCTTCTCGTGCCACCATAGGGGCCACTTTTGTGCCGACCATTTTGTGCCGAAGATGGCGCCAAAACCTACGCTTCCTGCTGAATCCGTCCATAGCCCAAGCTCTTCGGAGGACACGGCTGGCTTGTTCCAGACGACTCGGCCATTGAAGTCCGCCAAGAATGCTAACCAAATCCGCATGTCCTGGCGGACCTCAGCCGATAACCTTGTGCGATGATGACCCTCCTTTAGGCCAACCATCGCTTGGGCAATTGAGCGGGAAAATGGGCGAGCCATTGGTATCACCCTCAAGGCAAAGTTCAACTTTCCCACTAACTGTTGCAACTGATGCAGTGTAACTTTGGATGCATTCAAACATACTTGGAGGGCCGCCCTGAATTTTGACACTTTGCTAGCCGGTAAACGGAAGCACCCCTCCCTTGAGTCCAACTCGATCCCCAAAAACTCGAGGCAAGTCGTGGGACCCATAGTTTTACCCGGTGCCAATGGCACGCCAAGATGACCCATTAACACACAGAATTCAGCTAAGGCCTGGGCACATTCGGGATTACCGGCGGGGCCAAGGAACAGAAAGTCGTCAAGGTAGTGCATTACATTTCGGAAACCCGTTTTCTCAGTGAACACCCATTGCAGGAAAGTACTGAATTGCTCAAAGTAAGCACATGATATAGAGCATCCCATTGGCATACACCTATCCATGTAAAATGACCCCTGGAACCCGAATCCCAGAAGACGCTGATCGTCTGGGTGTACCGGGAGCAACCGGAACGCTGACTCGATATCAGATTTCGCCATCAATGTCCCGTGCCCCAGGCGATTCAAGATGGCTACCGCCTCATCAAAAGATGCGTATCGCACCGAACAAACTTCTGGATCAATTGCGTCGTTCACCGAAAGACCATGTGGAGCAGACAGATTATGGATCAAACGAAACTCACCCGGGTCCTTCTTGGGGACCACCCCTAACGGAGAACAAACGAAATCCGGTACCGGGGGTTCACTAAACGGGCCGGCGACCCGTCCCCGGCTAACCTCTTTCTGAATTTTTTCTTGCACTACAGATGTATGTTGTAAAATGGAAAGTTGATTTTTGCACATCCCTACACCCTGAAAGTCCCCTACCGGGATGCGGAAACCATGTGTAAAACCGTTCCGCAGCACCCCGGCAGAAGTACGATCCGGGTATTCGCTGAGCCAGGGAATCATTGCCAAGGTATCAATCGGGGTTGGTAAAGGCGCCCCTCGGCCTAACTTAGACCTGTTTGGCGCCTCCCTTACCCCCATTCTCACCCGTTCTGGCTCTGCACGATGACTCAGGATGGGACGACCCACGCGTACTACACTCATGTTTGAATTTACACGATCCCGGAGGCCTGGTACATTTCCCCTTGTTGAAATTAAAACAGAAACCCTTTCTCCCTGTACCTGCGGGCCTCGACTGGTCGTCGGTGCTCGTACTTGGTCGAAAGGGCGTCCCCACATTTTGGCGGGAGTAATCAACAACATTGCTCCCGACCAATGGCATTCTTAACATTCCCGATTCTTTCATTTTATCCCATGTTAAAGAATCGTAACAATCCCAAGTCAAACTCTTGTTATGTTCCTTTTCTTTCCTGAACAGATTGTCATAACAAAACCAATGGTTACCTTGATACGCTGTCGAGTAACCCATAATTCGTGATTGATAAACGGGAAACTCAGGAAGCAACTCGGGCCTACGTTCCCCCAAAATTGATGTGAAAATACCCCATGCGTTGCCCCAGTTGCCAATGTTCTCATTTACCTTAAAGGCGGCCATTTTTGCGCGCCAAACACTCGGATGCATTAAGTCCTTCTGACTTTTCACATGCTCCACATCATAATGATCAACAAGCAGGGAAAAAATATTCACGTACTCCCCCGCCCAGATCTTTTCCTTTATAGCTAAAGGCACATGTTGTCCCAATCTCTCTCTACGAGAGGGTGCTGACTCGTCCCTTGCAATCGGCAATGGCCGCTTACCTGAACCGGACGCAGCTTCTGCCGCTTGCGGCTTGTCTATCCCCGCCAACGGCGCAGCCACTCTAGCTGCCTCTTTCTTCTCACGAAGCCCTTTTATCAGCGCCTGTGCCTCGGCGGCCGTGGCGCCATCACTACTATCCCCCAACCATGCTGCTAGCTGTGCTGCCAGCTCGGGGGGCATGTCTTCCTTGGACGTCGGGGTGACGACAACGGGGATTGGATTCCCCTCCATCGGTACTGGGATCGGCGCCTCGAGCGGGGCAGAGGGAACCGGGACGTCCCCACCGGCTGGAACCTTTCTCGGCCTCTTAGGTCTCCCTCCAGCCGGCGCAGGGCCCGAACCCTCCTCCCCATCTCGCTCCGCCAACCGTTTCTTTATGTCGGACACTTCTTTGCAAAGGGCCCGCACCATCTGGTCGGTCGTCATTCTCTTTGCGCCTTTCTTGGGCATCTCTCCGAGGAAGTATCTAGAAGACAAAGAAAAAGATCAAAACGCTCAAAATTGGCTCTTCGTTCCGTCCCGAGCTCACGTGTAGCGAGGAGGTGCAGCTTCGGAGCACAAGAACAAGAGGACGTCTTCCGGTCTTGCGTCTCTTTTTATCCGTCTTCAGGGCGGGCGAAAACCCGCCCCTGCCCGCCCCGAGGGCGTGGCTGGCTGCGTCGGTGTCTAGGCCAGCCCACTCTAGGGCGGGAAAAGGCGCGCCCCGGCTACGCCGCTTCGGGCATACCAGCCGAGACGCGCCTCCCGCCCAAAAATGGCTTCCCGGGGGGATCGAGGCACTCCGCCATACGTTCGGGGGGACCGAGTGGTCGCCCCTTTCCAATATAGTTAGTTGCGCTAACTATATATCGCGCACCCGCAATCCACTGCTGATGATGTCACATATTACATCATTCATGACATGGTCAGTGACATCACTGATGACATCACTGATGACAACATCCAGTGACTGTATGTTTCTGTAAAGTTTAAATATGTTTTACATATTGAAGAATGAGTGGATGTATAAGTGTCTGGATGAAGAATTTAGTAGGTGCATGACTGACTGTATGAAAGAGTGATTAAATGTGTCTCACTGAGTGCATGGGTTAGTGACTAAACTGTCTTAATTTGTGCATCAGTATGTCTGTTGTTGTGTAAGCTGCTGCATGTGTTGATCAGTAGCTATAAGAGTGGCTATATGGGTTATTGATTGGTTGCCCAAGTATTTGAATGGGAAGCTGAGTGTGTTTGTGGGTGGCTGGGAGGTGTGTGACTCTGTGCATAGATGTGTAAGCAGTTGATTCACTAGGTGTATGAGTTCAAGAGTGCATGTGGAAACAGCTATATGGGCGGTTGACTGTGCATGGGTGTGTTGGTGAGTGAATGGATATCTCAGTGCTACATGTGCAAGTAAGTACGTATGTAAAACACAATACATGTGAGAGTTGACATATATAAATAACTGTGGATAAGAGCCAGTGAATGTGTGAGTGGCTGTATGGATCACTGTGAGCTTGTATCAGGGATTGTATAAGAGAGTAAATATGTGTTAGAATATGTTTGAATAAGTAAGGTGTGTATAACTGTATAGTTGAGGAAATGGAGGTGTGATTGATTCTTTGCATGACTGACTAGGTGTGTGAGTAACTCCATGGATGAGTGACAATCTGTGAGTGTCTGTTTATACTGAGTGTATGTAAGGTTATATTAGAGTCTGAAGAGGTTCATTGTATTATCACATGAGTGATGTCATCAGTGATGTGATCAGTGATGTCAAATGAGATGTCATCAGTGATGTCATTTGAGTTGTCATCAGTGATGTCATCAGTGATGTCACTGACCATGTCATGAATGATGTAATATGTGACATCATCAGCAGTGGATTGCGGGTGCGCGATATATAGTTAGCGCAACTAACTATATATGGAATTTCAATGGTTTTGTGCGAGTAAAATAAGGTTTTGTAAATGCAAATCCCTAACTATATATGGTCTATAATCTATGGTTTTTTCATTGAATTTCAATGGTTTTTTAAATGCAAATTTCTAACTATATATAGTCTATAACCTATGGTTTTTTCTGTGAATTTCATTGGTTTTTTAAAAGCTAACATCTGTAGCTATAAAATGTATTCTTTTTTAAATCCCAAAATATTTTTAGATGTTTATTGATAATTTTTTTTTTAATATTTTTTTTCTTCGCTTCTAGTTCGCGAACCGGGAAGCTTTCCGTTAGCTCATCTTGATGCCGCGATCTAGTCCGCGAACCGGTCAACGTTACGTTAGCGGAACTGTGACGCGTCGCGGAAGCGCGACGTATCACGTTATCGCGTAATGCGTCTAATGACGCGCCGCGTTAGCGCTCCCGGAAGTGCTCCGGACCGCGAACCGGAAGCGATCTGGGACGCGGCGCGCGCCGCGTAACGTAAGCGGAACAGGTCATGTGACTTGTTTATCAAACTTTTCATTGGTTCATTTCACTTTTGGTTTCCAAATGATGTATGACTAGGTCATTTGACCTAAAAATAACACTTTTCATTGGTTCAGAACTTTTGCTTTCCCCAAATCATGTAAACCCCTCCTTATTTCCTCACTCTGACTTTCATCTTGGTGAGAGAAAGACCATTTAGCTAGAATTGAACAATGGCTTCTGTACTTGCTGCAGCTGGTGGACCCCCACCACCACCTCAACCTCCTCATAAGAAGAGAGGACCACCTAGTCAATTTATCACTACCAG